>NC_141693.1:981119868-981773618 GCF_964263255.1 Lissotriton vulgaris
CTCAACCCAGAAAAAACAGAGGTGATGTTTTTCGGGAAGGAGTCGCCCCCAGTGCCGGATCTCAGGTGGCCAATGGAAATTAGACACCCCCTCCCCCTGCAGCTATTTTAAAAAATCTAAGCATGAAGTGTGAGGCTGATCTTTCATTCTCAGCTCAAATACGGCAGGTGACAACCACCTGCTTCAGCAAACTGAGAAATTTGTGGAAATTTCTGCATCTGCTGCCAGAGGATTGCGGGAAAATCATAGTTCACGCCATGGTGACATCTAGGCTGGACTATGCAAATGGCCTCTACTTGGGCATACCATAGTACCTAATTAGACATATGCAGATGGTGCAAAATGGGGCTGCCAGACTGATTAGGCGTGTACCATTCCGCCAATATGTCTCTCCGCATTTAAAAGAGCTCCACTGGTTACTGGTGGCTAAAAGAATTGAGTTCAAGGCTCTGACTCTAGCATTTCGCACTAGGCATGGTAACTGCCCCAGCTACCTGAAACGAAGGTTATGCTGTTATAAGCAGACAAGATCACCTAAGTCCAATTCACAAAAGCTGCTCTGCATCCCCCACTTTAGGAAGGCTCGCCTTGGTGGCAGATCTTTTACGGTCGGGCGGCCAAATTGTGGAACTCCTTGCCAAGCAACTACCACAACATGGATGCAGAGTCTCTGTTTAGGAAAGCAGTTAAGACCTGGCTCTTTAGGGCAGAGTAGTGGTGTGGGGTCTTGGCTTTAGGCTTTCCATCTGCATACTGCCGTCTGCTAGAGCACCGGGACACCTCTGTTTGAGGTAGTTGTTGCGCTTTACTAGTGTCTGTATTATTGTTATTATTATGTGTCTGTTCTGGTCTCTTATGCTAATAGCCTGCTTGGCAGAGGTGCTTTATCAAGATGGCTAAGAGTTGTAATCTCGCCTCCTCTGTTTACATTCTGCAGTGGTAAAGTCCAATTATGGTGATTCCTGTGACATTTGGGTGCCACTGTCATCCACCTGTACTGGTCACAGGCAGACACTCCAGTGACTTATGGGTATTCTTGGGCAGAGTGTTCTAAATGGATTTCGTAGGATCCAATTGTTCAGGATCGTCATATTGGCAATAGTCAGGTGTTTACTTTGTTTCTGAATGTTAGATGATCTTATATATTTCCTAACTTAACTAGCAAGGAGTTCCAAAGTTTTACCTGCTGTACTGAGAATCAGTTTACACCAATGGTCTTTTTCTTATAAATAGGAACTGTGAGTCGAGGTGCTAGTCCCGAGTATAGAGTTCTGTTCTTCATCCCTCCACTGGATCTTCTGCCTATTAGCAGCCACTGTAGTGTTTAGAATAATAGTTTCATGTGTACCCTTGGCTGGAGGAGTAGATGATGCTTGTTGCTTCAGCTTTGCCTGGGGTAGTGGGTGTAAATGGAATGGGGAGGAGACAAACAAAAGACTGCACAGTTGAGGGATCAATGTGGCACAATCTTCAATGTTAGGGAATGTCTGTGGAGTAGCTTAATATATAGGCAAATCATAACTATCTAAAGTTAACAGGATTATCAGCATATAAGCACCAGTAACAGAACTTATCCAATTTCTTCCCAAAGATGCTGTGAGGAACGTGAAGTCGATACCAGGAAACCTCAGCACCATTCAGGAGGGATCAACATAATTCAGTGCAACAGACGAACCAGCAGTGTGTGAGGAGCTCTACAAAGATGGAAAACTTCCATCGGCACAGAAGGCAAGTACCTAAACAGAGAAAGAGAAAAAGGAAAAACAAAACAGAATGTAGGGAAACAAGGAGGCTGGGCTTGAACTAAAGCATCATAGGAAGCCTTAGCAAGATACATAGTTGCCATGCAAGGCACCATTGTAGTTACCTACTCTTGTTGTAACTATTCTAGATTTAATCTATATCTAGTACCATCCAGCTTGAGTAGGCTAGACGAATGTGCCTGGAATACTACTGTGCCCGTAACTTGCCTCTCATAATTCGCCAATTTTAATTCCTCTAGAGCCACCGATGTTTGGCCAAAATATTGAGTTTTTAATAGTTTGATATCAGACTATAGCCTCAAAATGTCATGATTTACAAAATATTGATGGCAAGAATATTGCAGGTAAGAATTTTGTTAAAGCTATTGTTTTAAAAAAGATTGTATTTTTTTTAATTACATTTTCAGTTGCATTAGCAACCATAGTCATTTCTGTACTACAACCTATTACACCACTCATGTACATTAAGCTGGTTACAGGCTTGGTGCGTCGTTCACAGCTTAACACTTAGGGCCCCATTAGGATAGCGGGCGGAAAATCACCCCGACCGTCATGGAGGCGGAAAACAACCGCCCGCCAGGACCGCAGATAAACCTGCGGCCAAATTAGGATCAATCGCCACAGAAGACCGACCGCGGCGGTAGCGGGCCTACCAAAACCGCCCGACGCGGGCAGTGAGGGCAAAAATACCGTCCGTGGCGATCGGAAAAGCAGCGGAAAAGCAACAAGCGGAGACAACGCACAGGAAATTAGGATATCCCCGAGGATCCCGCGGTCGGAACCGCTGTTCCCAACCGCCACATTCGCACACAGGAGTGAATAGGAGAGATAGCGGAAGAGCGACAGCATAGCCACCGCAGCAGACTGAACATGAAAAACATGGCGGACGATTCCAAAACACTGCAGTGATGCCAAACATTGCACAAATCAAAGTAGCCATAACCCCCAAAAAAATAAAACACATACAAATAAAAATAAATAATGCTAATAAAAATATAAAAGCACAGGACTACTCCCACAAGACACCTGACAGCCAAATTCCACTTGGACACACCCACACAGCTGAGTATAAAACCACCACCTTCACTGATCACAATCCTTTGCAACACTACAGAAGAGAAGGCCATACACCACATCTGACAGGAGAGGCAAAAGAGCACAGCACACACACACATCCACCACCACCATCACTACCACCATCATACCAGCACTAACAATCCTCCAGCACACAACACACCTCACACACCAACACCACAACCGCCATCCACACACCTGCACCCACAAACACTTCAACCACCACACACCATGACATCGCAGAAAATGCCCATATTCACAGAGAGTGAGTTGACAGTCATGGTCAATGAGATAGTGAGAGTAGAGCCACAACTATTTGGTAACCTGGTCCAACAGACACCATTAGCCACGAGGACACAAATGTGGGAAAGGATAGTCCAAAGGTTCAATGCAGTAGGGACCATCCCAAGATCCAAGAAGGAGATCATGAAGCGGTGGCATGATCTCAAGAGGGGAGTCAAAGAGAAGAGGAGCAAGAGCTGGCAGCTGGCGAATGTGACTGGCAGTGGCCCTCACATCCCACCGAAAACATTCACACCATGGGAGGAGAAGGTGCTGAGAGTCTCACAGGAGTAGCCGGGGGAATGGAGGCTGGTAAGTACAAACACATGGCAACCAACACACTGAGAGGTACTTCCTTGCACAACCCAAACCCCATTACACTGTCCACCCTCACCCAACAGGTAGCTAGCCATCTTGCTTAGGAGGCTTGTATGGGGGAGGGAGGTCTGTACAACAACTCACACCATCCCCCCTCTACCACAGCCTACCAAGATGTATCCCCCGCAACACCACCCAGAAGCATGTGTCAGCCATTGCACTGTTCAACAAACAAACTTACAGGTAGGTAGCCATCTTGTATTGGAGCACTGTTTGGGGGTGGGAGACTAGTATCACTACTCCCAGCATGCCCCCTGTCCCACACTCCAGCAGCATGGAGGCCTCCCCCACCCAGGAGCATGTGTCAGCCATTGCACTGTTCAACAAACAGACCCACAGGTAGGTAGCCATCTTGTATTGGAGCACTGTTTGGGGGTGGGAGGCCAGTATCACTACTCCCAGCATGCCCCCTGTCCCACACTCCAGCAGCATGGAGGCCTCCCCCACCGAGGAGCATGTGTCTGCCATTGCACTGTTCAACAACAAGACTTACAGGTAGGTAGCCATCTTGTATTGGAGCACTGTTTGGGGGTGGGAGGCCAGTATCACTACTCCCAGCCTGTCCCCGGTTCCACACTCCAGCAGCATGGAGGCCTCCCCCACCCAGGAGCATGTGTCAGCCATTGCACTGTTCAACAAACAGACTTACAGCTAGGTAGCCATCTTGTATTGGAGCACTGTTTGGGGGTGGGAGGCCAGTATCACTACTCCCAGCATGCCCCCTGTCGCACACTTCAGCAGCATGGAGGCCTCCCCCACCCAGGAGCATGTGTCAGCCATCGCACTGTTCTCCCTCAGCTAACAGGTAGGTAGCCATCTCAACTCTTCCTGATGTGTGTGAGACCTGCATCCCTACACAAAGCAACAATTTCATGCAATGCATCGACACCTGACATGTATGAGTAAATAATGTTTCTCTGCACTATGAAATTACACACAGTGTTGCCATCAATAATACTAGTGGAGACTTCATAATTGTGTAGTGTACAGACAGTCAATGAAACACAGACGATACAATACTTGCACAGTGCACAACACTGACCATTCCCCATCTAATCCACAGGTGATGAAGAACTCACTGCTGAGGACCACGACAACGTACAGCAGAGCCAGTCTCTACCCCCGGTACATGGACTCTCAGATGTTGACTCACAGGACAGTTTGGACGATGAGCTCCAGGCCGGCCCATCTGATGTGCCACAGACCCAGAGGTCCCAAGACCCCATCCTCCCCACCACCATGTCTGCTGCAACAACAACAGCACAGCAGCCCCCTGCAGTCACGGCCTCTGCCTCCACCACCGCCACCACTACCACCACCACCACCAGTACAAGAAGTACCACCTGCAGCACCCTCCCTGTCCCAGGGGATGACCAGGCAACACCAGCAACTGTGGAGGGCCGGGAGAGTGCGCATGGACCCACAGTGGCGAGGTAACAGGTCCGTGGCAGCAGGGCAGGTGGGAGGGCCAGGGTCACCACCAGACCTCTGGAGGAGTGGACACCATCCCTGGATCACTTCACCAGAGTTGTGGAGGCATACCAAGAGTTCCAGGGACAAAGTGGCCGGTCTGATTAACTATTAAGGGAGCTCATCCTACTGATGAGGTCCATCGACAACCGCCTTGGACAGATGGTGGACCTCATGGGCCAGCAAGTGGCGTTACAGAGAGACAGGCCTGTGTCCCAAACAACACCACAGCCCCCTCCTGTTGTGCCGCAGGATGACAGTGCACCATCCTCCCCTATGCCAACAGAGAGGGACGAGGGACGAGTCCCCTGATGCCGCTGGCCAGTCAGCAGACCCCCCACCTCCGAAAAGATCAAGGGGGCATCCAAAGAAGAGCCTGGGAGTCTCAGGAGGCAAAGCACCTTCCACAAGCCAGTCACAGAGCCAGCCCTGATGGCAAGCCTCTTCCCCACTGCATTGACTGTTTGGACTGTCTTTCCCCACATTTCCTTGGCAATGGCACTTGGACTGGGTCACCACATCCATGTGGTGTCTACTCTTGTATCTCATCGACCATGACTGTCAACTCACTGCTCATTCCCCACCCTCATGTAAATATTCACCCACAAATCACATGTCCACTTTACTTATAAAATACCTGACACACCAGATTTTGTGCAGTATCTTTTTTAGTACAAAATTTTCAGTGCTGCCAATGTCCAAGATGTGTCCAAATGATGTACTGTATGTAGGGCAGGATTATTCTGAAGCACCTAGGGAGACACAACAGAACCACAGTCACTGGTGCCATTGTGGCATCACAGACAGAACACTACACAAAACATACACAAGACACTCCTGGCATACAAGACAATGGGCTGCAGGTGTGAACAAATAGAGGCCAGCATACGTCCCCATATGGAACGTCAATGTCACATTAACCAGACACAGGTGACTGTATGTGTGCCTGTCTGTTACATCTGCGCATAGCAATTCACAACAACAGCAACCACACCAGACAATGTACACGTCGTACGTTGTCACCCACCTTCAAGTGAAGTAGCGGTCGATGAGTTGTTGGCGCAGGTCAACTCCTTCCTCTCCACTGTCCTCATCACTGGACTCAGGTCCTTGAGCAGATGGTGGCCTTGGTTCCTCACCATCGTCCAGGAGCAGGGGGATCCCCTTGTGGATGGCCAGGTTGTGCAGCATACAGCATGCCACAACGATCTTGCATACCTTCCCAGGCGAGTATGCCAGTGCACCTCCTGTCCTGTCAAGGCAGCGGAATCTTGACTTCAGCATGCCAAAAGTCCGCTCAATTACAGGTCGGGTCCTGCCATGGGCCTCATTGTACCGGATGTCAACCGTGGTCCTTGGATTCCTTAGCGGGCTCAACAGCCATGGGCTACTGGGATATGCCAGAGTGCAGCAGGTAACCCCCAGCACGCAATATCAGTAGGCATACTCACCCACAATCCAATCACGCTCGGGATGCAGATTTTCCATCATCCGGGGCACCATGCTGTTCCTCATGACGTACGAATCATGTGCAGAGCCAGGAAATCTTGCAGACACATGGGAAATGGTCATGTCCGCAAGGCACACCACCTGCACATTGATAGAATGATAATGTTTACGGTTTCTATAAATGTGCTCTGTTGCCTGTGGTGGCACCAGAACTACATGGGTGCAATCGATGGCACCACCAACATGTGGGATCCGCCCAAGGGGATAGAAGTCACCCTTCACATCGGCCAATTCTGCTCCCCTAGGAAAATGAATGTAGCGATTCCTAATGAGCATCATGGCTTCAAGAACATCCCTCAGCATCTGGCTGAACATGGGCTGCGACATCCCTCCGGCGCTAGCCACGGTCTCCTGGACGGAACCAGTTGCAAAAAAGTGGAGAGCATCACCTTGTACGTGGGTGTGAATGCAGTTGGATAGTGACGGCGAGGCTGCAGGTGGGGCTCCAAAAGATCACACAGGATCTTCAGTTTTGGTCTGTCCAGGCGGAATTTCCGAATTATTGAAACATTCTCCATGTCCTCCAGCACTGTCAGGTGACATAGGAGATTTGGCCTCCTCCTAGTTGAGGTGTAAATTAGAAAATGTCAGTGACAACCATCATGAGATGGCCACAGCACATACCATCAACGATGTCATGGAAAAACAAAGACTGCCTGAGAGATGCATAGCACACCAGGTTACATGGGTGGCCTTTTGATACACACAGAGGGCACACCTCTCCACTAACAATACAAGAGTGCCACAAACACATTGGTGAATGTGAATGCACACATACTGAACCACACATGTTACATGTGTACGCCAGGTGCTGTAACATCCGCAAATGTGTCTGAAACTACCATGACTGTATCATACCCATCTGCTGTACCTGTCACACCTCAATGTATCATGTAAAGTCTGCACACATCCATCCACACATTCATCACAGTAGCAGGACAACTTTCAGTTGTGTGCATGAGCTGATGTGAAAGCACCAGTCTGATACGATACCATACAATGACACAAGCCTTGTCAAGGTCAGCACTGACCCACAACACATTTATTTCTTCAACATCATTGACACCTGCTCAAGAGTGTCAAGCATCATCAACCATCAAATGCATAACTAACATGGCAGGGACCACAGACCAAAGTGTGTCACACAGAACGTGCTCCACATGTGGATGACATGGAAGAATGGCATTGTGTTTACAAGGATGTGCCCTTCACCATGTTGCTGCTGGGTACTGATACAATGTTCACGATAGACATATCCATTTAATGTTACGAAAATGGTGGTAGCTACAGCCTGGCCCCGGTGGTGTGACACCAGCACCATCCCCTTCACAAGTGGGGTAGCCATTGGCATGGAGACATGTGTAGATGGTGGTGGGCATGCTCCGCTGCATGAATTGCGGTAGCTAATGCCTGGCCCCAGTGGTGTGACACCAGCACCACCTCCTTCACAAGTGTTGTAGCCATTGGCATGGAGACATGTGTAGATGGCGGTGGGCATGCTCCGGCGCATGAATCGCGGTAGCTACCGCCTGGCCCCGGCGGTGTGACACCAGCACTACCCCCTTCACAAGTGCAGTAGCCTTTGGCATATGGACATGTGTAGATGGTGGTGGGCATGCTCCGCCACCGCGGAGGTGGTCATTAAATACTTTTGAATGATGCACCATCACAGTAGCGCACCCCGGGCACCCGTGGTGCGTCACCGCCATGGAGCATTGCCTACAGCCAATGGCAGCGATGATCGCGGTAGCATAATGCAGATTTGAAAATAGCGGAAGGTGTGCATTGAATACTTTTGAAAGAGGCAGACCTGGACAACCAATTGTAGCAGCTTTTCAGCTTCCAAACGACCCCAGGAGGCTATAAATCTGTGGGAGTGAGCCTCACATTTCTACTGCTCACAGAGCCTTCTGCCTGCGACCCTCTCCTGATGCTGCCGGAAGAGCCTGCTGCCTGGGACCCTCTCCTGCTGCTGCCTGAAGAGCCTGCTGCCTGGGACCCTCTCCTGCTGCTGCCTGGGACCCCTCACCACTCACTTCCACCACAGGTGTTCCATGTCCACAGGGATGGCAAGGACAGAGAAGATCCATGTCAGTCCATTCACAAGTAAGGAGCTGGAGGTCCTTGTGGACGAGGTGCTGGCACAGTACCCAAGCCTGTTTGGTTGTCCCAATGTAGTGGTAAGTCTCCATGAAGGTAGCTGTAGGGCGGGGGGTGTCAGACGTGTAGTTGTGCAGCTGCAATATATGCCTGAGGGTGTGGGGGTGTGTAAGATACCAACAGACAAGCTGTCTCCAGGGCGAGGGAGTGTGTGTGTCCTAATGTCACTCTGTTCTATGCCTGTACTTGTATGTGTGAGTGGGGTGTGTTACATTGTCAGCCATACAGAGCCACAGAGTAGTTTCAGTGGCTGCCCACCCAAATGATAAAACATCACCAGACTTACATGCTCCTGTTCTTTCATACTGAATAGTAGATATGCCCCATCTGTGCCCTGTATAATTTTAGACTTACACACTTCTGTCGATGCATATTGTGTTGAGGCATCCTGCATTTGTGTGATTATGATGGAGCCTATACCCCCCAATGTGTGCATGCAATCACAAATGTTTGGGCCATGCAGAGTGCCCTTGTGAGGGGTCCCCCAGGTTTGGAGGGAGGGAGGTTACAATGAGTCCTGAGTCTTTGTCTTGCTACTATACTGATAGATGTTGTTATCTGACATTGTGTAACTGTTCGTTTACCCTTCTTTTCTCTCATACCTGCAGCTTAATGTAGACCAGCGTAAGGCCCTGTGGAGGGCCATTGCAGAAAAGGTGCGAGCCCTGGAGGTTTCCAACAGACGACGCACCCACTGTCACAACAGGTGGGACAAAGCAAGTGGCAGAGATGACCTTGGGGATGCTACCACGCACAGGGCGTTTGGCATGGAGCAGCATGCCTCCACTGATGGGGCGCATACTGGCAGTGACCCATCCAGACCTGTATGCACGTCTGAAGGAGCATCAGCAGCAAGGCAGGGGTGGTGAGTATCTGGGGAGGGTGACTTTAGCTGGGAGTAGATGCATGTGTACAGGGCCTGTGGCAGCGGTGACCCATGTGATGTGCGTGTGTTGCTATTCTGTGAAGTGTGATGTGAGTGGCTACTGTGATGTGTGCTTGTATGAGGCATTGGGCCACCCTGGCCTTACTGAGCTGATCCTCCCTGCTGTTCTTTCGCATTGCCAGATGTGTTAGGCTCCACATGGTCATTCATCTTTGGGATAGTGTGGGGAATCTATATTGTGGTGAACTGCAGTGTCAACTTTATGAGTGTGACTTCATGTATGCCTACTTTGCATGCACCATGATGGTTGAGGCCCACACTTCTGACAACAATGTGACCGAGATTACCACATGGTGCTTGCTATGGCCTACTTGGCATTGTGGCATGTAATGTCATAATAGGTGTGTGTGTTGTCCCCTCCTGTTCCCTGAAGGTCTGTCAGTGGTAATGAGTGTTGTACCCAAATCATGTACCTAGGGCAGGTCAAGTTGGGGGGGGACACTCCATCTACGGGCAGGGTGTAGTGCTGTGTGGCATCAACATGCCTCACTCCTTGCAGTTATTCTGTGTTACAGGCACTGTTGTAGTCTATGTATTGTGTTGCTGCACAGTGATTGCAGGGTGTGGTGGTTACCATGTAGATTTGGGCCTCTCCTGTACTGCATTGATTTGAATTTGTGTGACCAGATGATGACACTTACACAACCCTGTATCTCTCTCTAATGCAGATTCGCAAGAGACCACGGAGGAACATGAGCCAGAAACCAGTGGTGGCGAGAGTAGCACTACAGCTGCAGCGGAGGCAAGTGACACTGAGCCCACCTTTCCATCTGAGGGGGACAGAAGTATGCAGGAGGAATCCGTGGCTGAGACACAGAGTACCACATCATCTGATACCAGGGGGGATTCATCCATTTTGGCAGGCACAGGGGATGGGGAGTCTGCATCATCATCTATCACCCAGGGGCCAGTGCCCAGCCTCCCATCCACTTCCTCTGGGGCTGCCCGTATCCGTGTCACTAAGAGGGGACGAGTCACTTTCACATCTGGCACTGCTGCCCCTGCACCTGTCCCCCCGGCTGCACTTAGTGCAGAGTGTGTAGTGCTCCTGCTCCAGCTTTGTGTGGGCCAGACTGCCCTGCTCAATGCCTTCAGTGACCATGACAAGAAATTAGGCCAGGTGATTGCATACATGGAGGGCATACACTCTAACGTGGATGGGCTACACCGTACAGTCCAGGCGTTGTCATCCACAGTCACGTCAGCCCTTCAACAGGCACATGCTCCCATTGCAGCTCAGGTACCTTTGTCCACCCCCCAGTTAGTGGCCACATCAGATGGCAGTTACCACGGTTCGCCTGCGTCAACAAAATGATACAGCACAAGGAGCACACAACAGACACAAGCCACACACTCTCGCCCACAGACACCATCCCCACTGAAGAGCATGTCCACCCCAGAATGCACAGACAAGAGCCAGTCAGGGAAGAGCAAGGCCAGAAGAGCAATCAGGCAGACACCAGGCTCACATGCCGCAGAGCCATCACCAGCAATAGACTCTCCTGTCACTAAAACATCACACAAACCTATCCATGCAGTGTCTGTGCCCACTGAGGAGGTGTTGCATATCAGGGGTACACCTAGGAAGAGCACAGGGACACATCCACCCACCACATTTAGCCCAATTCCACGACCATTGCTGCAGGTGGAGGAGTGCACTGTAGAGACCACCCCTGGCAAGAAATCAAAGGAGGGCACTGTAGGGGGTACACCTGGAAAGAAGGCAAAGGAAGGCACTGTAGGGGGTACACCTGGCAAGAATGCAAAGGAGGGCACTGTAGGGGGTGCACCTGGCAAGAAGGCAAAGGAGGGCACTGTAGTGACCAGCCCTGGCAAGAAGGCAAAGGAGGGCACTGTAGTGACTAGCCCAGGCAAGAAGTCGAAGGAGGGCACTGTAGGGGGTACACCAGGCAAAGAGGTAAAGGTGGTCCAGAGACGTAGCCAGACCAAGCATTCCGCGGGATCCAGCACATCTCCAGAGGTAGTGCCAGTATCTGCACCTGATGTGGGACAGTTGGGGTGTGTGCCAGTTGTGTCATCACCACTTCCCATCAACCCCAAGACAGGGAAGCCATTTCATATTCCCAAAAAGTGGAAGGGCACCCCTCTAACCTCTCCCACCCACACTGTGTCAGAGGTCTGCATGACTCCACCTCCACTTGCCACTATGCCACCTGGTCCACACAGGCCTCCAGCTTGCAAAGACACTGTTAGCACCACATTGTAGGAAGGTGGATATCTGACTATGGTTACCCCCAAACTTTTTGCCTGGTGTTTAGCTGGTTTTTGACATAGTTGGCCTGGGATCCTGCTATTCAGGGCCCCATGCTGATTGCTCTCTCCTTAAAATGGACTCCATGTACCTTAGGTGCATACACAATTGGAACTGGTTCACCTTATAGGCCCCTGTAACAGTGTACCATAGGTACCCAGGGCATAGGTGTTTCCAAAGCCTACCAGGGGCTGCAGCATGTATTGTGACACCCCTGGCCTGGCCTCCATATTTGACACAACTGGCTGATCACTCAGCTGGGGTAAGTTGGTGTAATCACCTCTTACTTAGATATAGTATCCCTATATCTAACCTTAAACTGGACACATATGTTCCTATCAGCCACTCCTATGGAAGGCCTCTTCAATCCTGGAGGCAGAGTGCTTGGAAATATGTGAGATGGTGCTCTAGCATGAGCTGAGCCTGTCTGCAGCGGTCGGGAACCACTCCCTTAGCTGTTCCGGGATATTGCCATACCATATACTCTTAAGCGCATTATAATCCTCGCGGTTATATGCTATCTTTGGTTTGGCTTTATCAAAACATGTCGAGTAAGGTGTCATGCGAATTGGAATACTATCCCCTCGACAGTTCTGTCAACGGGGATAGCATTCCACCCTTCTAGAGGGACACGACATGTGTGTAGCCTTAACCCCGGTTAAAGTTAACCAGAGCCTCAGCATCACAAAATGGATGCTGCCACCACAGACACAAGTCTGACCTCCTGCTGCTGGGAGTCCTTCCAGCGAGGGAGGCCTGGACAAAGGGTTTCCTGCCTTGGGAGGTGCGAGCACCACCCCAGACAGGGTTTTGTGTATTGGGTAGGACAGGGCTGAATAGATTGAGACATGCCCGGGGCACACAAGGTGTCCCTGTGCATAAGCCAGTCCAAACTGGTCCTGGGACTTTCCAGACCCAGGGCTGGCGAGGAGCTGGACAAAGGAAAGGGGGTGTAACCACCCCCCTTCCTGGTCCCACCCAGAGGAGGGACCTAGTAGGTGATCCACCCCTCAGATTGGGAATAAGAGTGGGAGCAGTGCCATTGCACAGCAGATCATCCTGAAATCAACTTTAAATGAAGAAGACGACTGGACTTCGACATTCTGCTGCACAGAAGACTGAAGAGAATCTCCCTTGTGGCCTAGGAGTGGCCACCCTGTGAAAGCAGGTACCAACCAGCGAATCGACGTCTGCTTTGCCGCCGCCTCCCGCCGGAGCCCGAGCCCAGAGCCTGACAAGACCCAGACTCCCAGACTTCTCACAGCCCGATCCACAGTCCCTGCAAAGAAGGGACCCGTGGAGGCACCGAGAGACGTGGGACCGGACATCTTGGAAGACCCCCAAAGAGCTGACTGCGCAGCATCAGAGGCATCCTCGACGGTGTGCTTTGGGGACTGAGAACCCCCACCACCGAGCAGCCCTTGCACCGAAGATCAGCCCCCCAGCATCTCCACGATCTGCGTGGGGCCCTTTTGCATTGTGCCACTCGACGCGCCATCCCGGCCACTAGCCACGTGGTCAGTGGCCATCTTGGCGGCAAAACCGAAGAACTACACTGCGGGTCTGGTTGATCCAGACTTGCCCTAGCTCCTGTGAAAAGGAGCACCCGCTCTGACCTCGCTGGTCCGAGTGATAAGCCTTTTTTGACTCCTGTGTGGCTTGCATTAGCCAAGGCCTGTTTGCTCCGATCAAGTTGCCGACACCGCCAACAGCGAGAAGCCTACGTGGGACAGCTCGTGACCGACTCCTGGCCATCCTCGACCCCCGGTGTCCACGTGGCTGCAGAGAGAAGCTACACCTCAACGCCTGTTTGCACCCGACATCGCCTGGTTCCATCCTGGTTCCACGGTAGTCACTGGCTAGTGACTTTGAACATTGTCCCCTCTGCTTTCAGGTCTTCACCACTTCAGATCCACCCTTGGATCCACCGGAACTCTTCACATCGAGCCGCCTGCAACATCTTCAGCTCCAAGCACCATCGACCAGCGTGACGAAACCCGACACTACTTCGACCCTGTGCACCCGCTTCCTGTGGGTGAGGTAACTCAGCTCCGCCAGTGTTCCTACACTGGTACACATCTCTAGGGCCTGTGTCTCAAGTTTCAGCTTTCTAGGTCACTCGGAAGGTTCCGAACTAACTAACTTTGTACTTTTTACACACCATAGACTTTGCATTGGTGAGTGCGTGCACTTTAAACACTGCACCCGAGTCCCGCGGGTCTTTCCTGACTTAGTCACTGCTAGTCCCGAACAGCTACAGCGATTCCCAAGGCCCTAGGCCTGTTTCCTTTTAGATTGGTATCTCTTATGCCACTTTCTTAGTATATGGTTTAGGTGGCCCCTAGGGCTCATCCATATTGTGCAACTTTTGTGTATTTTAAACTGTCTTGTGTTTAACGCTTGTGCTTCTGTGCTCATAAAGATTCCAGGGGATATTTGTAGTTAATAAATCTATATATATTTTCAATATATATCTGTGTGGTGTCCTGTCATGTGGTATTCAAGGGGGTTGTGTATGGTAATACAGCTGGCTTCACATGCCTTTCAGAGTTTAGCCTAAGACTGCTTTGTCCACGTTACCACTAGGATAACTAGTCTATAAGGTTGACTTACAACCAATCATCATAAGGGTTGCTTGGCATGGTACAAAGTGATCACTAGAATTAGTGAGCATTATATACCAGGCCAACTTCTCACATTGGTGAGCAGCGGATTGGGATCTGAGCTTGCTGTTGTTTTACCATTACAATCTTTGAGAGTATCATTTGAAAGATCATACAGGTACCTTTTAGGTACATATAAAACAAGACTAGTATACATAAGTTCTACTGAACTTAGTTGTTGTAGAGGATAGGGAGTAGCACACCCTGACTACAACTACTAGATAGGTTTAGTAGGTAAACACCAGTGTAGGTAGATTGCAACATATCCACCCACACTAGAGCAATGTCTGGAGCAGAGGGTTCCACTGGGAATGTCTCTGTTGAGAGTGACCCTCCAAGGGCACCATCCAAATTTGCTACTTTTTCCTTTCAGGAATTAAGACAGCTTTGTGTCTTAAGGGGTCTGAAGACAGGGCCTTCCCCTACTACAGACCACCTTAGAGAGATCTTAGACCAGTCTGAGACTCTAAAGACCTCTAAGGCAGACCCCACAGGGAATGCTGAAGGAGGCTCTCCTTCTGAGGATGACACTGCAGAAGCCCCTGTCCCTATAGTCCTGGTAGATGAGGAAGCCCCCATCACTGGAGCTCCTCAGGTAAATGAGGAGGAGGAAGAGGAAGAAGAGACAGAAGGGGGGAGCAGTGATTTTGATGATGACAGAAATAGTCAGGTACTGGTCAGTAGACTGAACCAGGCTAACTTAAGCCTATTTGGGACTGAATCTGGGAACAACCCATTCAGACCCCCAGGTGGACTTAACCAGAAGCCTAGGAGGAGAAGGGCTCACTCAGGTGACTCTAACAACTCCCATGCTTCTAGAGGTTCTCATGGTCACTCCAGAAGGGAGATGACTAGCCCTCAGAGAAGGGAACATGAGGCCAAAATGAGAGAGGCTGAATTGAGGATCCAGAGACAAGAGTTAGAGGTTGCCCTGGCCCTAGAGAAACTTGCTAGAGCAAGACAGCCTAGAGAGAGTGGATTAGGATCCACTGGTGGCAGCACTATCCCTAAGGATAAAGACAGGTCTTTTGTTACAAGAAACCTGAGTAAGATTGTGCCCCCTACAAAGCTGGGGATGATATCCACAAATGGATGACTGCACTGGAGAGAGCCTGCAAGGTACAGCAGATCCCTCAGGAGCAGTGGGCAGCAATCTTGTGGCTCTCCTTTGAAGGTAGAGGCTGAGACAGACTCCTCACAGTTAGTGATGGGGATTCTAGAAACTACATGGTCCTGAAGAGTGCTCTGTTGATGGGTTAGGCTTAACCACTGAACAGTACAGGTTAATGTTCAGAGACACCCAGAAGACACAGACTCAGGACTGGTCTGAATTTGTTGAATGTGCCACTAAGGCTCTGGAGGGCTGGTTGCTGGGAAGTAAGGTTACTGACTATACAGGATTGTATAATTTAATTATGAGAGAGCAAATCTTAAGTAATTGTCAAAATCAGCTTCTACATCAGCACCTGGTTGACTCTGATCTGACCTCCCCACAAGAATTGGGTAGGAGGGCAGACAAATGGGTCAGAACCAGGATCAGGCCTAAGACCCAGGGTGGTGACCAAAAGAAAGAGACTACCAAGCCTCAAGAGAAGGGTGGAGATAAAAGTAAGGAAAAGACTTCCCCAGGGCCCCAAAACTCCAAGAATGGGGGTGGGTCCCAAGACACTTCTTCAACCCAGAAAAAGCCTTACTGTCATGCCTGTAAACAGGTTGGGCATTACAAAACAGACAGCTGTTGTCCTAAGAATGGCAATAAGGAGAATATACCTCCAGGTAAGGCTCCAACACCTCCTATCACTGTTAGCAGTGGTCCCCCAGGTGGTGGGAGCACCCCCAAGAATTTGGGTGGGTTTACTTTTGGAGGACAGGTGGACTCTGGCCTATCCAGGTCCCCTAACTCAGATACTCCTGTCTATGAGACTGGCATGGGGTTTGCCAATTTCACTGCTTGCCCTAACACTTTGAACAAGTATAGACAGGAGCCCCTCATCAATGGCTTGAAAGTTGAGGCCTTCAGAGACACAGGGGCTAGCATCACCATGGTGGCTGAATGTCTAGTCCCCTCAAGGCAACTTTTACCTGATGCCAGATATCAGGTGACAAACATTGATGGCATAGAAACCAATCATCCCATGGCAGTAGTCAATCTTAGCTGGGGAGGTGTCACTGGCCCAAAGAGAGTGGCAGTGTCAGCAAACTTGCCTGTAGATTGCCTACTGGGTAATGATTTGGAAATCTCAGCCTGGGCTGAGGTTGAACAGCAAACCCATTCTAGAATGGTAAATCTCCATGGAAAGGTTAGTGGGGCTGTGATGGCTACAGCCCCAATCCAAGATGTCCTTCCTGAAAAGGTTGGGGCTGAGCAAACCTCAGCCCCATCTTTAGCTAACTTTCCTCCTGAAAAGAGTAGCAGGGCTGTGATGGTAACAGCCCATACCCAAACTGAGTCTCCTCCTGAAAAGGTTGGAGGGGCTGTGATGGCCACAGCCCAAACTCAAACTGATACATGGGTAGTGAAGCCTGAAATGATGGATCACTCCACCCAAACTGAGAGCATTGAGGAGGAAGAGAAATCTCCATACCCACCAGACTTTAGGGAAGGATCAGCCTCCTCAGGGAACTGATCTTACCCCTGATGAAGGAACTGTCCCAGAGGTTGTTAGGCCTAGCCTGACAGAGCCTCTGATGGCGGTGGACCCTTCTCAGGTGGGACCCAGTCTGGAGCAGGTAACCTGCCCCTCTCTTTCTTGCCCTAGTCAGCCCAGGGCTGCAGGGGACAAGAAGGACAGTGAGACCCAGAGGGCCACCTGTCAAGTAAAGCACCCCCATCCACAGATTAGGGGCACCGAAACTAGTAGCCCTAGTGAGGTGCAAACTTTAAAAACTCCTGAGGGATTCCCCTTAAAAGTAGTTAGGGACCTTCCCCAGATGGATATTGTTGGGCACAGCCAAACCTGGGACCCTAAGGGCCCAAACCTGAACTGTCCCTCCAGTAAGCCAAACAGAGGGACCCAGACTCCAGCTTTAGGTAGCCAGAGGTTGACCCTGAGAGCACAGTGCAAGTCAGTCAAGGAAAGAAAGGCACACATGGTGGAGAGTGATTGGAGGAAGCTGAGTCCTACAGAGGAATCTCACTTCAGTACTCCATCCCAACACCAGCCTTTAACTTTGCAAAAACACACCAAAGGTAGAGATTCCCTATGGTGGAGACCCTCATATACCCTTAGGGTGAGGGATTGCTTAGTGGACCATAAGACAGGGGGTAACCAAGCCAGAGCTGGTACTTCCTTATATGGCCACTTAGGCAATATAGGCTTACCTGGTCAAGGATAGCCTTATATCCTTTCGTTTGGGGGGGGGGGTTATGTAGGAAGGTGGATATCTGACTATGGTTACCCCCAAACTTTTTGCCTGGTGTTTAGCTGGTTTTTGACATAGTTGGCCTGGGATCCTGCTATTCAGGGCCCCAGGCTGATTGCTCTCTCCTTAAAATGGACTCCATGTACCTTAGGTGCATACACAATTGGAACTGGTTCACCTTATAGGCCCCTGTAACAGTGCACCATAGGTACCCAGGGCATAGGTGTTTCCAAGGCCTACCAGGGGCTGCAGCATGTATTGTGATACCCCTGGCCTGGCCTCCATATTTGACACAACTGGCTGATCACTCAGCTGGCGTAAGTTGGTGTAATCACCTCTTACTTAGATATAGTATCCCTATATCTAACCTTAAACTGGACACATATGTTCCTATCAGCCACTCCTATGGAAGGCCTCTTCAATCCTGGAGGCAGAGTGCTTGGAAATATGTGAGATGGTGCTCTAGCATGAGCTGAGCCTGTCTGCAGGGGTCGGGAACAACTCCCTTAGCTGTTCCGGGATATTGTCATACCATATACTCTTAAGCGCATTATAATCCTCGCAGTTATATGCTATCTTTGGTTTGGCTTTATCAAAACATGTCGAGTAAGGTGTCATATGAATTGGAATACTATCCCCTCGACAGTTCTGTCGACGGGGATAGCATTCCACCCTTCTAGAGGGACACGACATGTGTGTAGCCTTAACCCCGGTTAAAGTTAACCAGAGCCTCAGCATCACAAAATGGATGGTGCCACCACAGACACAAGTCTGACCTCCTGCTGCTGGGAGTCCTTCCAGCGAGGGAGGCCTGGACAAAGGGTTTCCTGCCTTGGGAGGTGCAAGCACCACCCCAGACAGGGTTTTGTGTATTGGGTAGGACAGGGCTGAATAGATTGAGACATGCCCGGGGCACACAAGGTGTCCCTGTGCATAAGCCAGTCCAAACCGGTCCTGGGACTTTCCAGACCCAGGGCTGGCGAGGAGCTGGACAAAGGAAAGGGGGTGTAACCACCCCCCTTCCTGGTCCCACCCAGAGGAGGGACCTAGTAGGTGATCCACCCCTCAGATTGGGAATAAGAGTGGGAGCAGTGCCATTGCACAGCAGATCATCCTGAAATCACCTTTAAACGAAGAAGACAACTGGACTTTGACATTCTGCTGCACAGAAGACTGAAGAGAATCTCCCTTGTGGCCTAGGAGTGGCCACCCTGTGAAAGCAGGTACCAACCAGCGAATCGACGTCTGCTTTGCCGCCGCCTCCCGCCGGAGCCCGAGCCCAGAGCCTGACAAGACCCAGACTCCCAGACTTCTCACAGCCCGATCCACAGTCCCTGCAAAGAAGGGACCCGTGGAGGCACCGAGAGACGTGGGACCGGACATCTTGGAAGACCCCTGAAGAGCTGACTGCGCAGCATCAGAGGCATCCCCGACGTTGTGCTTTGGGTACTGAGAGCCCCCACCACCGAGCAGCCCTTGCACCGAAGATCAGCCCCCAGCATCTCCACGATCTGCGTGGGGTCCTTTTGCATTGTGCCACTTGACACGCCATCCCGGCCACTAGCCACGTGGTCAGCGGCCATCTTGGCGGCGAAACCGAAGAACTACACTGCGGGTCTGGTTGCTCCAGACTTGCCCTAGCTCCTGTGAAAAGGAGCACCCGCTCTGACCTTGCTGGTCCGAGTGATAAGCCTTTTTCGACTCCTGCGTGGCTTGCATTAGCCAAAGCCTGTTTGCTCGGATCAAGTTGCCGACACCGCCAACAGCGAGAAGCCTACGTGGGACAGCTCGTGACCGACTCCTGGACATCCTCGACCCCCGGTGTTCACGTGGCTGCAGAGAGAAGCTACACCTCAACGCCTGTTTGCACCCGACATCGCCTGGTTCCATCCTGGTTCCACGGTAGTCACTGGCTAGTGACTTTGAACATTGTCCCCTCTGCTTTCAGGTCTTCACCACTTCAGATCCACCCTTGGATCCACCGGAACTCTTCACATCGAGCCGCCTGCAGCATCTTCAGCTCCAAGCACCATCGACCAGCGTGACGAAACCCGACACTACTTCGACCCTGTGCACCCGCTTCCTGTGGGTGAGGTAACTCAGCTCCGCCGGTGTTCCTACACTGGTACACATCTCTAGGGCCTGTGTCTCAAGTTTCAGCTTTCTAGGTCACTCGGAAGGTTCCGAACTAACTAACTTTGTACTTTTTACGCACCATAGACTTTGCATTGGTGAGTGCGTGCACTTTTAAACACTGCACCCGAGTCCCGCGGGCCTTTCCCGACTTAGTCACTGCTAGTCCCGCACAGCTCCAGCGATTCCCAAGGCCCTAGGCCTGTTTCCTTTCAGATTGGTATCTCTTATACCACTTTCTTAGTATATGGTTTAGGTGGCCCCTAGGGCTCATCCATATTGTGCAACTTTTGTGTATTTTAAACTGTCTTGTGTTTAACGCTTGTGCTTCTGTGCTCATAAAGAGTCCAGGGGATATTTGTAGTTAATAAATCTATATATATTTTCAATATATATCTGTGTGGTGTCCTTTCATGTGGTATTCAAGGGGGTTGTGTATGGTAATACAGCTGGCTTCACATGCCTTTCAGAGTTTAGCCTAAGACTGCTTTGTCCACGTTACCACTAGGATAACTGGTCTATAAGGTTGACTTACAACCAATCATCATAAGGGTTGCTTGGCATGGTACAAAGTGATCACTAGAATTAGTGAGCATTATAGACCAGGCCAACTTCTCACACACATCACCTGGGGCACTGTCAACACAGTCAAGTGGGCCTGCTGTCTCCAACACACAGTCAGGTCCATGTCCGCATGACAGCCAGGAGTGAGTTGACATCCCCCTCATATGCCTGTGCCTCATACAGGTGTGCTAGTCCTGAGCATTGTTTAGTATATGGGTGTGTTGCTGGCCCTGTTGCTCTGCTGTGTTGGCCTCTCACCTGCCATGGACACTGGCCCTGTTGCTCTGCTGTGTTGGCCTCTCACCTGCCATGGGCACTGGCCCTGTTGCTCTGCTGTGCTGTACTCTCCCCTGTGAAGCCTCTCATGTATTTGCTGGCTCACCTGCCATGGACACTGGCACTGTTGCTCTGCTGTGTTGGCCTCTCACCTGTGCTATGGACACTGTTTGTGTTTCACCTGTGCATAGTACCTTGCATTTGTACATCATTTTGTGCCTTGCAGTTGTCTACGATTGTTCTACTGCTACATCTGTGCAATATGTGAATACATACAGTTACTTCTGTTGTGTGTTTTGTCAGTGCCCTTGCTGATTAAAGTTCTTTTTCTGTTTGCATGTGATTGGCTGTGCCCCATGCTCTATGTATCACTTCAACATTGCAAGGCTCTTTGCAGGCATCAGATTTTTAGACAGGGGTGACAGGGTCTTCAGTCCATTCTGACCCTGATAATAGTGTAATCTGTGATTGCTGGTTTACCTGCCATACAGTTATCTTCTTAGTGATTTGCTATTTTTGGATACACTGTTCACATGTCAGGTTGTGGGACACTGCCAGCACAGGATGTGATCCTGTGCAAAGGTTTAGAAGCAGGTTGGGATATGTCATGATGTATGTGTGTGGATTCCTTTATGTGTGCCCAGCCGTGTATGTGTATGGTCATCTTGTGTTGGCCCTTAGTCCTGGTACCATGGCCTACATGAGATGCGTGGTCTTGGGTGTAGCAGAGGTGTGCAGTGTGAAGGGTGTAAGTTTGTAGTGGATGTATGTGTGCCCCAGTATTGTGAGAGACACACATGTGTCACCCAGGAGTTGTATGCCTGTTGTTTGTTTTGTCTTGCCCTGTGTAGAAGATTGTATGCACTTGTGTGAGCTGTTTGTAGTGCACTGTGCTGTGTGTTGGTGTGTCCATGCTGTTGTGTGTGACTCCTCCTTGTTGTTTTTGTAAGTTTGAAGTGTGCAAAGTGTGTGAGTTGCACATCAGTGTTGTGTTTGATTGATCCTCAATGTGTCTTGGGTGTGTTTGTGTAGACTGTGTGGCCCTGCTGCTCCACACTGTCATTGTGTTTGTGTTTCTCATGCATTGCAGGCACATGGTGGTTTTTCTCCTCCTGTATGGCATGGTGTGTGTGGTGTTATGCCATCCTCTATGTGTGCCACTTGTGCATTGCCATTGTGGGTCTTCCCTCCCTCTATTTGTGCGTGGTACACCCATTACATGTCTGCTACTGACATGCAGGGTATTTCACTTTGATGTCAGCTATCCCCTTGGTTTCCATGTGTGTGTGACTCCCCAGCACTTCATTTGTGAGCTTGTGCTTTGTGGTGCAGTTCTTGGGCCATAAGTGTTGTTCCACTCTGGACATTGCCACAATGGTGTATATGTGCTATCCTTGTGCTATTAGTCATTCTGTAGTGGTCATGTGCACTTCAGCTGTGTGTGCTGCCCAGTGCTCAGGTGGAGATGGCTTGGCTCTTGTGTCCCAGAGTGGTGCACGTGTAGTTGTTGTGTTGGATGTGTTGGTGTTGGCTGTGGTATTGGTTCAGTTCCTGGGTGTGCTGTTGTATTTTTGCAATGCTGATTTGTGGTGTGTGTGATGTGGTTGTGTTAATCATGTGTGTGTGTGGCTGTTGTGCTTGTTATGCATACACTGCTTGTAGAGCATGCAGTGCTGTGTGTATGTGGCCTTGGCATTGCCTGATGTGCATCCGCTGATGCCTTGTGGTGTTTGTTGATTTGTGTTTGATGTGCATCTGTGGTGGGTTTGATGTGGCAGTGTGTGTTTGTCCAGATGCACTTCTTGTGTGGTTTGTGTTATGGTGTGTGTGTTTTGTTCCTGAGTGATGATATTGTGTACTCCTGTTGTATCTATGCGCCAATTGTTTTTCCCTGTTGGGAGTACAGGGTATGTCTGTTTCTGTTGGAGTTCAGTATGTGTTCCTGTAGTGTTTGTGTGTTGTTCTTGTGCAGGCATTTGTTGAGGCATCCCTGTGTGTGTGTTGTGTTTGTGGCTACACCCAGGGTGTGTGTTTGTTTGTGTGTGTATGTGCTGGCAAGGATTGTGAGCCTTCAGTGTGTGTGGCACTGGTGTTGTGTGTTCCTTATCAGCCACTCCTGCAGTGGCTGTCTCCCTGGTTGTGTGTTGTGTGGTGCGGAGAGTGTGTATTGTGATTGTTAGTGCAGTGTTTGTTGGTGTGCATGGGAGTGCACGGGATGGGCACCTGGCCTGTGACTTGATGGAGTGTGTTGCAGTGTGGTTTGGGGTGGTGTGGCCTGTGGTGTTTGTGCCCTGCCTATGCCTTGGAGTGGCCCTGCCATCTGCATAGTGCGCATGTGTTGACCGCGGCGGTGACGTGACCGGGACCTGGACGTTGCTGCTGGTTGGCGGACGATGTGTGTCCCGGATGCTGAGGGGTGCCATGTTGTCAGGTGGGTGATGTGTGGGTGCCCTTGTGGACGTGTTGTGACCTCCAGCAGGGTGTCTTTGTGGTGTTTGAAGTCTGTGTCGGCCTGTGTGTTGTGTGTTGCCTTTGTGTAGTTGCGTACCTGGGGCGGCGTCCGCGGCGGCCCATCTGACGATAGTGTTGTAGGAGGAACATCACCGGATGCATATGGAGGGCTGGGTTCATGGCGTTCAGGACCGGGTCTCGGCTATCTCGCTCCGCTGTTGAGTTTCCGCCTGCTCAGACTGGGCGGGGTCTCCACTGTGGTGCGTCGACTTGTTTGGGCCATCCTAATTTGTTGAGCGGGCAGATGTCATTCCGCACGGCGGAGAGTCTCGATTGGCTCCCACCGCCGCGGTTGCGGACGCACTTTGATGACGGTGCACGGCGCTCCGCGTCAGATGGGAAATGACCTATGTTTTGCTATCCTAATGTGGCGGACGTGAGTTCCGCTGCTCGCGGGCGGAAAAAGCTGTTTTTCCGTCCAGCACCACCACGGTGGTGCCACCGCCCGACATCCTAATGGGCCCCTTAATATTTCAATTAAAGACATACAGATTGCAGCCCATGCAATTCACACCAACAGAAAGTCCCTGGGTTCTGCCCCCTCCCACCCCACCTGATCAGGTAGCCACTCTCACATGTTCTTTGACAGTCAGGAACGGCACAACAGAGTATTCCTATATGTCTATGAAACCAATAAGGATCAACTCTAATCCATCACACAGGGTTCGCACCCCGTCACTCACTGCAGGAGAGGGATTATTCAATAGGTACGTTCTCAGGGGGTCCTATATGTCGTTCAGTCTTGAAGTCATTGGTAAGAGCTCTGCATAGATGAGTGATTGTTCCTTGAAAGAATAAAAGATAATGGATCCAATACTTAAATATGGAGACCCTCCATCTGCAGGCCACCCTGCGCTTAGCTAACAAAAGTGCCAGGGAGACGTACCTCCTATAGGCCGTCTCTACCTCTTCCGTATATCCCAGAAGTTCCACTATTAGAGTTTCAGGTATCGGAGATCCTATCATTTGCTCCATAGTTGAATAAGTGCTTCCAATATTGCCTAATTTGAGTGCATCCCCATGCTTGCTGTAAAAGATCTGCTCCCTCTCTCTCACAGCGATCACATGTGTTGGACTCTTGCAAATGAAACTTGTGCATTTTAGCCAATGTGATATAACCGGTGGAGATATTTAAAATGGATAATAGGTAAGCAGCTGCTAGCTGAGATCCGCCCAGTCTGTTGACTACATTTTCCCCATTGTTTGTCCGAGATAGAAATAACCAGATCAGATTCCCATTGTAAGCGCAAGTTTCCAGGGATTTCCGTTTGTGAAACCTGTGTACTGTGATAGAGTATCAAGAACGCATGCGCGCCATAAGTGCGTTGCAGCAGAGTGTGAAACGGGACCGGAATGGGGGTTCAGTAGGGAATGCAGGAGTGATCCCTTTGGCACTCTGCCTTAGCCTAACATATAAGAACAGTTTTTTTGGTGTAGGATTACTACCCTGAAAGAAGTGATCTCTGTCCCGGAAATTTTCTTCAACATATCGGTCTACCCAGGTCTAAAAAAAAAAAAAGGCTTTTAATAGTATTGTTTTTATCTTTAGTTTGGTTATTTTTTTGGTGTGTTTTTATACTTTGTATTAGTTGGAATGTTAAATATGTATGTGTTTCAAATTAAAAATTTCATATGCAATGTTTTATACTTTAGTTATGTAAACATAATAAAATATGTTTATTTGTGAATATTATTTTCTTTGTAGCAGGACGTTGGGTTTATAGGGGAAGGGCGGCGATATTTAAAAATATGTTTTTTTATTTTATTTCATAGTCTCAAATTAAAATTAGATTTGATGCATTTATTTTTACATGGTATTGATGTTAATAATATATTGTTTAGCTATATTTTACAGATTCTTTTTTGGTGTATTTATTTTTAGATTTGATAGGTACATTTATTTAATTTAAAGGTAAAAAATATATCTCATCTAAAATAATTTACTTTGGAGTATGAAAAGTAAATGAGACCTCTATATAGTCTAACTCCTTCCTCAAGTTGATTTAGATTGGAGTGGGATTAGTAAACCCTTCACGTTTAGTGTCCCCTTCCCTAAAATGCTTTAGATTGGAGTGGGATTTGTAAATATGACCCCTTTAGTGTCCAAGACCTTTCCCAAAATTGTTTAGATCGGAGAGGTAATAGTAATAGGTCCCTTTCTTGTCTAACACATCCCACAAGATGGTGGCGATTGGAATGGGAATAGTAAATGTTATTCCTTTATTTTGCAAAGTTTTCCCAGAATCGTTTAGATTGGAGTGGGAATAGTAATTATGACCCCTTTAGTGTCCAACACTTTCCTCAGATGGTTTATATTGGATTGGGAATAGTAAATCTGACCCTTTTAGTGTTCATAACCTTCCACAAAAATGGTTTACAATGGAGTGGGAATAGTGACTACGACCCTTTTATTGTCAAACACCTTCTCGAAAATAGTTTAGATTGGACTTGGAATACTCAATTACATTTCCTTAGTATCCAAACATTTTCAATAAATGCATTTTGGTGTGGTGTATGTTTTTGTATAAATATTATTCATGATTTAATTGCTTATCGCTACATTTTTTATTTTTTATTTTTTATTATTTGTGGCATTAATTTTTTCAAACTTTATTTTTAACATATATATTTCTTATATCACAAAAAATAATTAAACCATTTTATAAAATGTCTTTACTTTGATATACATGTATTTAATATGTACAAGCATTTTGTGGTGTAACTTTTTATAGGAGATATTATATCATATACATATTACTTTGTTGATTAACACATGGTGCATATTTGTTTCTTCACATATATATTTTTTCACAAGTATATTATTTATAAGCATTTTTGTAACGGCATTTGTATTTTTACATGTATAATACTTAGTACTATTGTTTTATAATGTATATATATTTTTAACAAAGAATACACAGTTGCATCAATGTAAAAGTACATGTTTGAAATAGCACACCACCTGATTTAATGTTTATGTTTATGTTTACGTAATTTGTATTGCGCGACAAATACCATGAGGTGTCTTGGCGCATCAAGAACTTCATGGGGCAAGAACCAACTGATGGAATCATTGATCAAATAGCCAGGGTTTCAAGGATCTGCGGAAAGCCATGAGGGTGGGACTGGTTTTGATGGATATGGGCAGGGAGTTCCAAAGTCTGGGAGTTGCCACCAGAAAACGTCTGTCTCCCCAAGTGGAGGTTCTGGTGCGAGGAACTGGTAGTAGGAGGGTGGAGGCTGATCGCAGGGATCTTTTAGGGGCATAGATCCGAAAGGCGTTCCTAAGGAAACGGGGCCCAGTCTCATGTATGGCCTTATAGGCGATACAAAGTGCCTTAAACTTGATTCGGCTCCTGACTCGTAGCCAATGGATGTGGCGTATGGCCAAGGAGGTTGAGTGGTGCTTAGGGATACTGAGCAGGACTCTGGCTGCCGCGTTTTGTATAGACTGCAGTTTGTTTAGGATTTGTTCTTGCGTATTGAGGAAAAGCGCATTGCTGTAATCCATTTTGGAAAAGACCAGGGTGGTAATCAGTGTTTTACCTGCTGATGCTGGCAGGTATGGAAGTAGCTTTTTAATTTTCCTCAGCATGTAAAAAGAGGATGAAACCACTGTGTTCACGTGGTGTTTAAATGACAACTTGTCGTCAAACATGACTCCCAGGTTTCTGACCTTGGCCACCGGAACTGGCAGCGGCCCCATTTGCTTTGGCCACCAGATGGAGGACCAGTCTGGCGAGAGGTTACCAAAGGTCATAACCTCGGTTTTATCCGAATTTAATTTCAAGCAGTTCCTCGACATCCAAGAGCAGATGGCTAACATCCCCTCCTGGAATCTCGAGGCAACTGCTGATCCGTCCCTGTGTACCGCCAGCACCAACTGGGTGTCATCTGCGTAGGTGGTTAGACACAACCCGTGTGCTTTTATGACCCTCGCCAAGTCTGCTACATATATATTAAATAGTGTAGGGCTTAGCGAGGAGCCCTGGGGCACCCCGCAAGGTAAGGTGAAGAGGGGTGAGTAAAACTCACCCAACCTAACTGCCTGTGTGCGGTTGGCCAAGAAGGATGTAAGGAGGTTTTTGGCCAAATGGTTGACCCCCAAGGATGCGACACGGTCGATCAAGATGGACTGATCGACCGTGTCGAAGGCTGCGGACAGATCTAAAAGTATAAGGACCGCCGCCCCACCTTGGTCTAAGATGGGCCGAATTTCATCAGAGGCCTTTATCAGGGCGGTTTCTGTGCCGTGGCCCTTCCTGAACCCAAATTGAGCGTCATCCAGGAGTTGATGCTTGTTGATGAACTCTGAAAGCTGCTGGTTCATAAGAGATTCGAAGATTTTGGCAGGGAAGGGAAGAAAAGCAATGGGTCTGTAGTTAGCTGACTCACCGGGGTCAAGAGAGTTTTTTTAGCAGTGGTTTGATAACTGCTTTTTTCCAAATTTCCGGGTAGATACCTGATTGAAAAATGGAATTACAGATGTCCGTCAGAGGAGGTGTGATAACCTCCGTGATGGAGTTAGATATGGAAGGTGGACATGGGTCTAGGGGGGAGCCTGACCTGATGGATGTGGTGAGTTTACTGATTTGTTGAGCTGAGACCGCATGGAAAACGGAGAAGGTCGGTGTCGGAGAGGGAGAAGGGGGGTGAGAGTGGGAGATTTCAAGACATTTAAGGGGGGAGAAGGTGGAGTATATATTGGTAACCTTGCTAGCGAAAAAAGTGGCCACAGAATTGCAAAGATCTTGCGATGCCTCAATAGGAGAACCTGCGGGCGGATTGGAGAGGGAGTTAACAACTTGAAACAGTTTTTTGGCTGAGTTCTGAGCAGACTCAATTTGTAATGATAAGTAGGCACTCTTGTGTGTGATTATAGATCTCTTGTATATCGCTAAGGCATTTTTGTAAGTTAGTTTGTCTATAGGGCTATAGTGTTTGCGCCAATGTCTCTCGAGGTTCCTACAGTGCTGTCTGTGAAGTCTGAGGTCCTCTTGATCACAAGACACCGGCCGCCTTCTAAACACAACATACATTTACAAAGTTAGTTCATAATGAGCACACCACGTCCTCTATATCTTTTTTTTTTTAAGTTTAAAAAACCTTTATTGTGTAATAAGCACGGTACATCAGTGCAATAAATTCGAGCAATATCATATCAAATATTCATACAAATCTTTAGCACCTTCTCGTGCATTGTTGCGTACATTATGTCAACAAGAACTGGGAAAAATAAAAAAGAAGGAAAGACAAACCTCAACCCTCCCACCCACTAAATATTTCACACAATGTGCCGAAGTACTAGATCTTAGGCTATCAGCAATAGTAGTCGATGTGATAAAGTCTTTTCAACATGCATGACAAGTACGGTATGACATGGGTAATGTTCTGGCCCCACTCAGTAGAGCTCGCAACGCTCCTCCCCGGAGCCACAGTCCCGGTCTGGCCCCAATGTCCCACATCAGCAAGGGCAGCATTACTAGTACGGTTTGTGAAAACAAGGCATTTTTGATGGATGGTAGTGCACTTTTTGTCCCACAGTTGCAATGTTAGGCAGCAGGTTGGGGGTTACCATTACCCTCTCCTTCCACCCTCTCCATCTCCTCCTTCTCACTTGCCTGCTGCCGAAGGAGGTAGGACGTTAAAGGGCCCCAACTGTCTTTCAGTCGTGACCTCAGCGGTAGTAGGTCCGCATACGTAGCTAAATGGTTTTGCCACGTAGTCATGGTCAGTATCCAGTGTTTGAACCTGAGGGGCGCCCCCTCCCCCACCTGCACGCTACTAATCTCTTAGCCAATAGTAAACTCATTGCCAAAAACTTTTTATGCACAGTTACAGTGTTTTGTGTCAATCCCAGCAGCACCATCAGTGGACATGGAGCTATAACAGTGCCTATCATGTCAGAAATTGCAGCGAAGACTAGTGTCCAGTATTCTAAAACCTTGGGGCAAGTCCAAGCCAGGTGGATGAAGTCTGCGCCTGCCGCACCGCAGTGAAGGCAGCGATCCGTCTCACGCAGGTGAAACCTATGCAATCTAGCAGGGGTGTGGTACAGCCTGTGTAGATATTTGTAGTGTATGAGACAGGTAATCTGTTGTTTCCTGTGATTGCGTTTGTTTGTGTCCAACTAGCTTCCCATTGCTCATCTGTCAGTGGTATGTCGAAATCTTTGTCCCAGTCTAGCCGAGCTCGCAAGGAGGCTGTCAGTGGTGCGTTTTGTATATGTTTATAAAATAGCGATATAACATGATGCGGGGCCTCTGCCTGCAGCATTGCGTGTAGGGGCACAAGGGTTTCAGGTTTGTCTAAGAATGTGGGGGCAATAGCTCGGGCGTTTTGTTGGAGACGAGGTGGCAAAAGAAGGTATCCATTATTGTGGGTGCGTGTTCCCCAAAAAACTGTTCTATGGTGCGAAACTGACCCTGTACATTTAGGTCTCCCCACAGACAGTATTTGAGCTCTAGCAACATTTTGCGACAAATCGCCTCAAAGGTGACCTGTAGCCGGGGATCATTTAACAATGGCATCCTGGGTGAGTATAGGAATGGGCTGCCCATGGCATGAGCTATGCGGCTCCAAGCTGCCGCCGTACAGTCCACCGTGGATGGATCACGCTCCCTGGCACCTACCTGTGTATATATATAGCCAGACTTGACCACTGGGGTCATGAGGCCATCTTCCACCACCAGATGTGCCATATATGGTGGTGGGTGGAACCAATACATGGCGAAATGGGCCTGTGCACAATCATAATAACGTTCAAAGTTGGGAACTTCAAATCCGCCTTGATGGTATGGCAGCATGAGTGTGCTAAGGCTAAGGCGCGCCTGCTTCCCACCCCAGATAAGTCTCGTTAACTGGGTCCGCATTGTGCGGAAGAAGAACCTCCCTGGGTTATACGGGATATTGATAAAAAGGTACAATAACTTCGGTAGCAGCACCATCTTAATGAGGACGACCCGGCCAGCCATTGAGAATGGCAAAGTCTCGTTAACTGGGTCCGCATTGTGCGGAAGAAGAACCTCCCTGGGTTATACGGGATATTGATAAAAAGGTACAATAACTTCGGTAGCAGCACCATCTTAATGAGGACGACCCGGCCAGCCATTGAGAATGGCAGGCGTAACCATTTGGTAATGCTCTCGGTGATTTTATCCATCGCTGTTCCATAGTTAGCTCTCATCAGTGATTCGTATGCCCAGATATTTCAATTTGTCAAGTTCCCACACAAGGGGATAGTCTAGCTGGTGTGGCTGCGTTTTGTCCGTCAGTGGGAATATTGCGGACTTAGCCCAGTTAATCTGCACTCCGGCGATACCCCCAAATTTCGTGATCTCACGCAGCACTGGATTAAGGTTATCCTGGGGTTTCTTAATATATAGCGTCATGTCATCTGCGTAAAGCGAGATAAGCAGCTGACGGGCAGGGTAAATGAGGACACGATGATTATGGCGTTGTCGGAGTTTCGCAGCCAGAGGTTCAATAGCTATCGCAAACAGGATGGGGGATAGGGGGCATCCCTGTTGTGTACCCCTGTGAATATTAAATGGGGTAGATCTAGAGCCATTCAATAATACTGTGGCTGTTGGTTGACAATATAATAGCCGTACCCAATCTAGGAAGCTGAAAGGCATCCCCATATGTTCCAATGTGCCCAACAAATAGTCCCAATCAACGAATCAAAGGTCTTTGTGGCATCCAGAAATACTGCCACTGCCTCACAGTTTGGGTCAATATCTTGCAATACCGCATGTAGGGTGCACAAATTGAGTGAAGTTGCTCGATTTGGGACAAATCCAGCTTGGTCTGGTAGGACCAGGCGCTCCATCAAGAGATTAAGGCGCGCTGCCAGAACTTTGGCCAATATTTTAGTATCGCAGTTTAACAACGACAAGGGGCGGTAGGAGTCACACTGCATGGGGGATTTGCCAGGTTTGAGCAGAGAAGTTATAAGAGCCTCACGCATAGTGCTGGGGAGGCGTCCCTCTTCCAGTGCTGCATAAAAAACTTTTTTCAATATGGGGGCCAGTAGGGGAGCAAAGATTTTGTAAAATTCTATTAAGAGGCCGTCCGAGCCCGGGGCCTTACCAGACTTCATCGTCATGATAGCCTCCCTGATCTCGTCCAGTTCCAATTCTAAGTTAAGGAACTTTTTGCTGGGTGTCTCCCAACCAGGCTAGTGCTACATCCTCAAAATAGGCAGTCAGGTCTAGTGGCCGTCCTCTGTGTGAGGAGTAGAGTGCACTATAGTGCTCTTGGAAAATGCGAAGTTGGTCCGGGAGATTCCTGTATCTGTTTCCCTGAGTATCTTGTATTTCAGTGACGTAGTTTGTAAATTTAGGGGGTTTGATCGCGTTCACCAATGCCACCCCCGGGCGGTCACCCTCCCCATAGAAGCGCTCTGTGTGTGGTTTCCTACGGAATTTGCATTCCCTATCCGCAACTGTCTCATATTCAGTCAGTTTGTCGCGCATGCGGGCCTTGGTTACACTGTCGTCCGGACTATGGTTGAGGGTATTGTGGAATTTGACTAAAAAGCTCCCTTTTTTTCTCTGGTGTCCCATTACACCCTATCCACCCTGATGTCGACCAGGCAAGCCGATCCTCCTATTTTAAACACAAACCCCGTTGTAACCCCCTCTTGCCTGCTCTCTTTTTTGTAAAGCTGACACATGCCAAGAATAATGTCCAGCTACCATGTAACCTACGGGTTTCCGTCCCGTTCGATATTTTCCTTTAGACAAGAACGGAGTCAGTCGGATGTTTGACTCGGAGAACCCCCCTTCCCTAACTCTGTCACCGAACGAGCAGCTCTCGCTTGTCAATGATTTCCTAGTTTGCGAGGACAGCCACGGGTTGGGTTAAACAACCAAGGGGAGACATAATCAAACACACGAGACTGCCACGAAGAATAGTTTACTACAGCCCATTCTCCTTCTTCCCCGCTGCACACACATACCAATGTGAGACATCACCATCCTTGTGTACAAAGTCAAGAACGCACAATGCCTCGTCCTCTTTACCTTTCCGACAGAAATGACCCTGTGACAATGCCTCGATTCTCTATCCTCAGATACCAGCAACCCTGTAACTTGCCACCACAATCGCCCCAATGCAATATGTTTGTTTATATGCAATTAGGGTTATCTTTTAAACGAGAACAAGTATGCTATGTTTTTTGTATGATTACATCATGAATGATTGAATCGATTCTAAGGGAAACTCCTTCTTTTTGATTGTACTCACACTGTATATAAGTGCTGTTATGTTTCAAGCAAAGTAGACTACTCCTGAACCCGCTTGGTGAAGGAGCTCTCCCTTAACTCGAGTTCTGGAATAAAACCCTTTCAACTCGAAGACCACGGACTCTGCTCCTCATTTTATGCATTACCATTTTCTTGGGTAATTATAGAAATTCCGAAACGGCGTAAATAACTAGCTTTTTATTTACCACATTAATTGGCGCCTGAACAGGGACGCTCCCTCTTCCCTACGCGCCGGCAATGTAAGTCGGGTCCTTGTCCCTTCCATACTTTCGACGGACTTCAAGTGCACAACAGCGGGGTGTTCCCGCTAACTCCCTCGAGACGAGGAGGAGGCAGACTACGACTGATCATCCACACGAGGCGGTGAAGAAGATTGCGGAGCGTCCCAACCCAGAGCCCGACCAGTGAGAGTGCCGAGTCCGAGGTCTTTGGAGCCCCGAATTCCTGCGCAAGCGTCAAGAGTCCGATGACCAGGTCTTCAAGTTTTGCTTCTTGGCGAGTACCACTGAGATAGTATAAAGACGGCTTCCATTTATGGAAAACGGTAAAGACGTGTTTCATTCGTGAAACCGGTATGGTTGCACTATATTCTAGTGTATAAAGTGTTCGTTTTGTTTTTGTATATTCCAAGTCTCTTTTAAATCGTAATTTGTTGAGTTTAAGAATGCCTCTGTTTTCCAAATTACGTGCAATTGGCACCAAAAAGAATCTGTTAGAAAAACCAGTTAAAGTCCCGCCTAGGGACACTCCTGGATATTTCATGTACAACAAGCATGGATTGAGTGCCATATTGTTTTTAGACCTTTGGGTAGACTATACCGAGAAATTAGAGATGGCGTATAGGTGGCCTGCCACAGGTACATGGGATATGAAATGCATTATGAGAGTAGAAGAAGAGTTATGGAAAAGAAAGGTGAGGCCCTCACAGACAGAAGCCATTGAGTTATGGTGTAAGGAAGCGCATAGGAGGGCCCAGAAAGAACTAGGGAAAGTCGAGAAAAGTAAGAGAATGTCGGAACAGGCTAAAGAAAAGCAATTAAAGGTAGAAGGTGAGAAAGTCTTACCTGCACAGGTAGAGAGAGAGAGAAACGCCCTTGTTACTGGTATTTATCCCGTTTTGTCTGAAGAAATTGTAGAAGAACACCCCAAGTCCCCGGTGAAAGTGATTCCCACTGCTCCCGAAAATGTCCTCCCTGCCTATCTGTCTGAACCACCCCCCGCTTACGTAAACATGCCTAGAACACGCCCGCCTGCACGTGCTCCTGAACTAGTAGCCGGTGGTTCTACCTCTGATTTAGGAGTGTCCGGGAACGGGGCTGAGGATAAAGACAATGTCCCGCCTCTTGAGTGTCCTTACGGCCCCGAACCCGGTAGTGGCCCAATGGCCACGATATCGGAGAGATTAAGATTAGCCGTGGGTCAACTCCAAAAGGTCCCTGAAATAACGAAGCATTTGGATAGAGTTTACGAATTCATACGGACAGGTGAAGGTCCGGATACTCTGGTCCAGGTCATGAAGAACAGAAAAGATCCCATCAGAGGACATTTAAAGACACAACTTCTTTTATGATATTTAATCTGTTTTGTAAAATGTTTGCACTGGTTTTAATTAACTATGCATAATAAAATTACCTTACCTTACCTTACCATCAGAGGACTGCTCCTGCAGTTCATCATAAATTGTCTGATCCGGGAACTAGACCAGGGTAATGGAAGCGTAGACTCTGAGTTAATAGACCTTAGCGATCAGATACACCGAGGAGCACACGATCTGGGACATCATTCGACAAAATAACTAAAAGACTGGTTAAGAAAATTGTCACTATTCACTCTGAGAAAGTCACACAGGAGGACGACTCAGAGGAAGATGATAGCCCGACTCTAGATAAAATGAATTTCCTGGGTGTAGCGCGACATTGTCCTGGCTCCAAGTGGCGAACCCCACGAATGTTGCAGAAAATTAAAAGAGTAGATCCTTCTTCGGAAGATCTTTTTCAGTCCACGGAAAGAACCCTAGATGAATGGATGGACAATGAGCCTCCCCTTACCCAACAAGAAAAAGAATTAGCCCGGTCTGCCACCCTTTGGATATCGCAGCACCGAGTGTATGGCCCAGATATAGTAGCGCAAATGTTCTTGGCTCTTCCCCGAGCAGAACAACGACTAGCAGGTATTTATATGGTCCAACACTTGGCTACCTTATATGAGAATAACTCCCACCGACCAGACAAGCTATACAAATTGTTACAGGAAGTAGTGACAGACAAATGGAGGTCCAGGGGACTGGAATTGATCAACATAATTCTGGACCTGCGCCTCCGTTTCCTTCAACTTACTTTAGCCTCATCAGATCATGAACCTTACGGTATAGGCCAATATCCTTTACGAGAAGTTCACCCCATACCCCAGCCAGATGGTACACTGCAAAGAGTACATGTGTATACTCCCCTAACCAAGTTAGAAATAATGGAAATGAAAAAGATGGTGCCCTGTCACGAAAAAGATCCCGGAGGATTTCATAGGGAACTGAAAGACATCCTCCAAATGGGTAGTTTTACATATCCAGATATCATAATACTCCTTAAAGTAATTCTACCTACAGGCATATTCGACAAATTGAAGGAAAAGGATTGGGAGGTGGGTGGTAAAAAGATCACGTGGGCTGCCCTAGAAGAAGAAGAGACAGACAGAAAACCAGGTGAAGGTTTAGGTGCGCGTGTAAGAGAACTGCCCAGTCTCCTCATACAAGTCTTGCCTCTGTTACTGACAACTAAAAAGGAGGATTGGGATGCCATTTCTGCCTGTAAACAAAAGCCAGACGAGGATACGGGTGATTATTACACCAGATTAGAGAAATGTTTTTCTATAAATAGTGGTCTCGCACATAGCAGCGAGGCATATCCTTATCTTTTTGTGTCCAAATTGGTGGGCAACGCCTTACCTTCCATCAGGAATAGAGTGTTGAAAGTTGAGAGTACCTGGCAAGCAAATAGTCCTTCACAAATGTTACAGATGTTACAGTACCACCAGAACAGAATAAGGGAAGAACAGGAACAGGAAAAGAAAAGAGTAAAAGACACAAAAATGAAGGTACTGGTTGCACAGACGGCACCAGTAAATATGGGCCCCAAAGGTAATGTAGGGGCCAATAGAGGTACCTGTAACTACTGCAAACAACAGGGCCATTTTGTGAAAGAATGTCCAGTTCTGAAACATAACATAGCGACAGGAAGGACAAAAGAACGCCCACACACTCCTAGACCAGGTAACACTCAGCAGCCTCAGACCAATACGCCGCCACAGGTTCAGAAGCCCGCTACTGCTACCACACAGATGTACCAGTACGCCCAATTAGATTACCCCGAGTTTGAACCGCGTGCATGAGACAGCCTTGAGAGAGAAAGTGACTTGCCCCTTATTCCAGTTCCAGTAGATCAGAAAGGTCCATATGTACAAGCTCACTTACTGGGACAAGACAGAAAATTCCTCATAGATACGGGGGCGAGTAGGACTACCATAAGTCATAAGGAAGTCCCAGAGGTTCCTCTCTCTGGCTCACATAATATATCTCTGGGCTTTTCAGGAAAACCGATCATAAACAAAGTATCTGAACAAGTCTCTTTAGGAGTGGGTCCTCTGACACGTACTACTGATTTGGTCCTTACAGAAACGTGCCCAGAGAATTTATTAGGTATCAAGACACTCAAAGAACTAGGAGCAGTAATATGCTGTTCACCGGAAGGAGTAAAATTGTTCCTATGAGACTTCAAAGGACATTACACAGTCAAAGAATTCGACCCCAGACTAAAAGACATCCCATCACATTTATGGGCGAAAAGCTCGACTGATGTCGGTTACATGGACATCACCCCACATCAAGTCACGCTCAAGGAAGGTGTAGTCTTACTCCGTATACGACAATACAAGATTCCACCCGAGGCTGAACAAGCCTCACTAAAAATAATCCAAGAACTCATAGAGCATGGTGTGGTGATCGAGACTGATTCGAATGTTTTTAATTCTCCAGTTCTTCCGGTCCTCAAAAGGACTGATCCTCAGGCACCCCCGGTCTACCGACTGGTGGTTGATATCCGAGAACTGAACAAATGTGTGATCCCACAATATCCGGTGGTCCCAGATATTTCTTCACTATTGACTGCCATAGATCCCAAAGCTGCATTTTTCACAGTCATCGACTTGAAGAATGCGTTTTTCAGCATTCCAATACATCCCGACAGTCAGTATCTGTTCGGATTCAGTTTAAAAGGACGATGCTTCAGGTTCACTAGAGCTCCCCAAGGCTTTACAGAAAGTCCAAGCATCTACAGCCAAGCACTAAAAAGACAACTTGACAGTATCAATATGCCTGCCAACACAGCGTTGATACAGTACGTAGACGACATCCTCGTCACTGCAAGGACAGAACCAGAATGTGAAAAAGCATCTCTCACAGTCCTACATTTCCTGACAGACAAAGGTCACAAGGTGTCTCCCTCAAAATTACAGTTCTGCGCACAGCAAGTAGCTTACTTAGGACATTTGCTGTCGAAAGAGGGTAGGCAACTAACACAAGAACGAATCCAACTGATTTCGACAATTTCACAGCCAAAGTCACAGAAAGAAGTCCGCGCATTCATTGGTCTCACTTCATATTGCAGACAATGGATCCCTCAGTATGCCCACATAGTCAAGCCACTCATACAGTTGACCACAGTGGAAGTAGCCACTCATACAACTCTCCCTTGGACATCAGAACACTCCCAAGCATTTGAAGCTCTAAAACTAGCTCTGTGTCAAGCACCAGTTCTGGCCACCCCGAACTATAGCAAGCCTTTTACCCTGTTCGTGACAGAACGTGACGGAACAGCACTATCCTTCCTCACACAAGACCAAGCAGGAAGAAACAGACCCTGTGCTTATTTTTCTAGCACATTGGACCCCGTAGCACAAGCTTTGCCTGCATGTCTGAAATCCGTTGCAGCTACAGCCCTGGCCATAAGACAAAGTGACTCAATAGTGTTAGGACATCCCTTGATAGTACAAGTACCACATGCTGTGGAAGTCCTTCTGAACAGAACACAGACACAACACCTGACTGTAGCAAGACTGACAGGATACGAACTAACGCTCTTTCAGCCACACAGAGATCAGACGATGCAATGTATTGAATCCTGCTACCCTTTTGCCCTCAAGCTCAGATGACACGACACAACATGACTGTGTGGAAATGATCGACGTAGTGACAAAACCAAGACAAGACCTAACAGATGTTGCACTCCCAGATCCTGATGTAACACTCTATGTGGATGGATCGTGCATGAGAACAAGTTCTGGAGAGTTAGTAGCAGCCTATGCAGTAATAACGGACTGTAAAGTTATAGAGACCCAAAGAATTGACATTCTGTCAGCTCAAGCAGCAGAGCTCATCGCTCTGACACAGGCCTGCATATGGGCAAAACAATTGAAAGTGAACATCTATACCGATTCCCAATATGCATTCGGCGTAGTTCACAATTTTGGAGTGTTGTGGCAGGAACGAGGTTTCCTTACCTCACATGGGGCCAAAATACAACATGGTCCCCTGATTCAAGCCCTACTAGATGCCATACACCTACCTACAGCCATAGCTATTCTGAAATGCAAAGCACATACCAAAGCTACAGACACCGTAGCCAAAGGAAATGACTTAGCGGACCGAACTGCTAAACAGACAGCCCAGAGTCCAGTGAACACGTCAGACTCTCAGGTACTAACACAGACTGTCACTATGGTAGTGAGAGACCCCTTGAAAGATGTGCTAGACATACAGACACATGCCACCTCAGATGAAATAAAGAAATGAGCTGAACAAGGAGGGGTCCAGACAGATCAAGGTTGGATGACCAAAGACCGAACAGTGTGGTTTCTCCCTGATTCCATGGTACAAGTCATAATTGACACAGTCCATAGCCCCGCCCACCTAGGCGAGAAAGGTATGCTGGATAGTTTACGGAATATCTGGTTTAACAAACATCTGAAAGCTGCAGCCAAACAAAAAGTAAAAACTTGTATGATATGTTGCCAATTTAATCCTGGTAAAGGTGTATCAGTAGAACAAGGTGGATTCCAACCTCCTGATCATCCTTTCGAAGTCCTTCAAATGGATTATATCCAGATGGACAGATGTAGAGGGTACAAATATGTGCTAGTGGTAGTGTGTACACTGACACGATGGACTGAAGCATACCCCGTCCCAGAATATGGTGCCCAGACAACAGCTAAACAATTAGTGAGAGAATTCTTCCCCAGATACGGGTTACCAAGGGTCATTTATTCAGACAATGGACAGCCTTTCTCCTCCAAATTGATGGAGGCTGTTTCCCTTTTATTGGGATATTCCTGGAGATTTCATTGTGTCCGACACCCTCAAGCAGCCGGCCTAGTCGAGCGGCACAACCAGACCTTGAAAACAAAACTAGCCGAAGTATGTGCAGAAAAAGGGATAGACTGGGCCACTGCCCTCCCGGTCGCTCTCTTTTATATGCGAATGGTGGCACATTCCCAGGCGGGACTGTCCCCTTTCGAAATAACATTCGGGAGACCTCCTAACATCTGGGGTGTCCCTTCTCCTAGAAAACTGACTGACATTGATTCTAATATGCTGACAGATTACCTGGCTTCCTTGATGTCTGCACTCCAATCTTGTCGTTCACAGGTTACAGCAGCATTTCCAGACCTCACCACGATCGGAGAACACGCAATCAGGCCCGGGGACTGGGTCTTGATCAGAAATTTCGATCGTACCAGCCCCCTGGAGAAGAGATGGACAGCTCCTAAACTGGTCCTCCTAACTACGAGGACCGCCGTCAAAGTGGAAGGACGCAAAGGATGGCTCCACGCCAGCCACTTTCGGAATTTTTTTTGGACCTACACCCACAGACACTGTGCCTTGTTCAACAGCTACCAATGCCCCGGATATAATTTCACCAATTCCAGAACTCACTCCTCAACAGGAATACAGATCGCGGCTGCGACCTCACCAAAAACAGACTAAAGACATTACACCTGATCATAACGCACCGGTGGCTAATTAAGACCAGGAACAAGCTCTTGGTGAAGCGGCTGCTGAGAGACGTTTTGATCACGTGTTCAGAGACATCTTAGTATTAAATCCATAGACATGATGAGGAGAAATGACGCAGTGCGTCAATGGAAAAAGACTAATTATGTAAAATTACTGCATAGCAGGTTCTCGATTTTTCTGTTCGCAATGTTACTTGTTTGCTGTCTAGCAGTCTGTCTAGGATGGATCTTATGTACAGTTTTCCCTCCACATTCTTCAACGTTTGTAAAGAATACCACTATGCATTCCCATGTAGATCTTCCCCCACACCTCGAGGACAGAAGAAAGGAATTTATAAATAATACATTCATTTCCACCCTCCATAAACACCAGCTCATAGTCAACAAGACCAACTGTTGGGTCTGTGGCTTGATGCCACATTCCGTGCATAAGGGAATGCCCTTTTTCTCCCTCCCGTTTGGTTATTCAGGATCCGCCTATGCCTTAGCCATGATATTCTCTGCCTCTGTCAGAAACATTCCCCCGACCAAATTGAAAAACGAAAGTAATTGGAACGAGGTAAAGACCAAAATAGTAAAGGCTGTTTCTAAAATGGTGGATCTCACTGTCACCTGGGGGAGGGCCGAAGATCACTAAAATATCAGTTACTCTCAGTTCCATGACATTGCTTCCTTCAGGGAAATGTTTTCCGTCGATCAAAGACGGACAGATCAAGGAGGTTGGGTAATACCGCAAAACGGCCGGTTTTGCATAAGGGGGAAGGGAAAAGGAGAAGCAATGGGGAACAGCGAGTGTGACAGGACATACACACTGCCCTCTCCCGATTTTCCGACCATAGTAACTGCCCCAAACACCTATTTTATTTGTGGACCCCATGCACGCACCTGGTTGCCCCAAGGCTGGTCTGGAAAGTGCTACATCGCATTCATATTGCCACCGACTTACACAGCCCCCGCCAATTACCACCTGATTGACCCTCTGACCCAAGTCAGAAGACAACGAAGGGGGTTCATAGATGCAGAAGATACTACTGGACAAGAAATAGGAGACTTCTTTAAAGGTTTTCTCCCTTTCTGGGGACCTATGGCAAATAGTCGCCACATCCGGCAACTAACCCGTGTAGTTCAGGCCGCCATAGATGAAACAACTGGCGCCTTAAATAACATTACAGCTGAGGTCGCTGCAGACAGGCTCATGACACTACAGCACCGTATAGTTTTAGATGTCCTGTTAGCCGACTGTGGTGGTGTGTGTAAGGTAATAGGGGCCAGTTGTTGTGTATTTATTCCCGACAACGCCCCATCAGTTTATTCTGCTATCTCCCGCCTCCATGTTCTATCCGACAAATTGGATATGGACACCGGCACATGGTCCCTGACCGGCTGGTTTTGGGACCTCCTGTCCACCTGGGGGTGGAAGGCACTAACAGTCCTGGGCCTCGTTTTGGCCACTATCTTCACCTGTTGCCTCTGTGTCCAGTGTGGCCCCGCCCTTTGTGGACTGTGTGCCACTTCCTGTACTCCTCGTCCACGAAACAGAGGAAAGAAAAATGAAATAATTATGTTACAGGAGCAAGTATACGACCTGATGAATATAGAAATTGATTAAGAATTTCTGTAATAGGGTTTCTATGGGACAAGGAGGGAATGTGGAATTTGACTAAAAAGCTCCCTTTTTTTCTCTGGTGTCCCATCATGTACCCTATCCACCCTGACGTCGACCAGGCAAGCCGATCCTCCTATTTCAAGCACAAACCCCGTTGTAACCCCCTCTTGCCTGTTCTCTTTTTCGTAAAGCTGACACATGCCAAGAATAATGTCCAGCTACCATGTAACCTACGGGTTTTCGTCCCGTTCGATATTTTCCTTTAGACAAGAACGGAGTCAGTCGGATGGTTGACTCGGAGAACCCCCCTTCCCTAACTCTGTCACCGAACGAGCAGCTCTCGCTCGTCAATGATTTCCTAGTTTGCGAGGACAGCCACGGGTTGGGTTAAACAACCAAGGGGAGACATAATCAAACACACGAGACTGCCACAAAGAAGAATAGTTTACTACAGCCCATTCTCCTTCTTCCCCGCTGCACACACATACCATTGTGAGACATCACCATCCTTGTGTACAAAGTAAAGAACGCACAATGCCTCGTCCTCTTTACCTTTCCGACAGAAATGACCCTGTGACAATGCCTTGATTCTCTGTCCTCAGATACCAGCAACCCGGTAACTTGCCACCACAATCGCCCCGATGCAATATGTTTGTTTATATGCTATTCACGTTATCTTTTAAACGAGAACAAGTATGCTATGTTTTTTGTATGATTACATCATGAATGATTGAATCGAGTCTAAGGGAAACTCCTTCTTTTTGATTGTACTCACACTGTATATAAGTGCTGTTATGTTTCAAGCAAAGTAGACTACTCCTGAACCCGCTTGGTGAAGGAGCTCTCCCTTAACTCGAGTTCTGGAATAAAACCCTTTCAACTCGAAGACCACGGACTCTGCTCCTCATTTTATGCATTACCATTTTCTTGGGTAATTATAGAAATTCCGAAACGGCGTAAATAACTAGCTTTTTATTTACCACAGTATCCTCCAGTTATCGCAATTCAATTTCTAGCTTGTGGAGGTCGTTTCGCAGGGACTTAAGAATTCCGCCCCCCTTGGCTATGCACCATCCCCTCGCCGTAACTTTAAAGGCCTCCCACACTGTCGTGATGCTAGATACAGATGTCAAGTTACGGCCAAAGAAGTCCTGAATGTCCTGCTCCAATTCTACCCTAAATACAGCATCGCAGAGGTGAGAGGGGTTAAGCCGCCAGCTCAAATATCGGGAGCAGTCTAGGGGAATCCGAAGTTCTATGGTGACTGGAGAGTGGTCCGAAAACGTGCGGGCCAAGTGGGTCGCCTGGGTCAACCAATGTGCCATCCCTGCCGACATAAAGACATAGACACATTCCACTTGGGCTAGACGAGCCCAAGTGGAATGGATAGTCGAGTAGTGCGTGCCTTCCCTGAGTGTGGGGTGTGTGTATCTCCAGGCGTCTATCAGGCCGTTATTACTATCCACTGTATCGCACAGTGTCCTCTGCGTGGTCGTGTAATGGGCTGGGAGAGTTCGGGACCGGTCTATCGGTGGTCGCAGAGCAGTATTAAAATCGCCCCCTAGGATGACATATGTGATGCCTAGCGTCTGAATTTCCCCCCACAGCAAAAGGAGAGCATTAGGACTATCGATATTAGGGCCATAGTAGTTAGCAAATAACACCTCATAAGAGTGCAGGCATCCCCATAGCAAGCAGAATCTGCCATCTGCATCAGAGTCGATTTTTAGGTGCGAAAGCTACCCCTCGTTTAACCAAAATAGTAACACCCCTAGAATAACTAGAGTAGGATGAAAAGGTTCGACATGAGGCCTATCTATATGCAAGGTGCGAGGAGTTGCTGGGCGCCAAATGCGTCTCCTGTAGGAGGGCAATGGCTATCCCATGTCGATCCAGGTACCCCAATATCTGTCTGCGCTTCCTAGGGTCGCTGAGTCCCCGAACATTCCATGAGGTCATCTTAATGGTTTGAAGTGTCTGCGTCTCACCTGTGAAACCCATAAGAGTGTATACCATATATCGCACATTGGATACGTACTGTTCTCCCTTCAGCATATAACAATATGTTTGTTGTAGCACAGTATCCCCCCACCCTCACCGGCATCCCCAACTTGCCGGGTATGAAATCCCCACCCATCAAACAAACCCTTATAGTAGGAAACAGAAAGATCACTCTCCACAGGGAATGAGGTAAGGGAGTTCGCCCTTTAGGGGGATAAACCGCTAGGGGCACTCGACCCGCCCAGTCACCTCCTTACTTTCACCCACAAGCTACGCAGCAGGGCGGTCATACGTGGGACGGAGGTGGGTAGCCGAGCAGGGTATTTTTGCATATTTAAACATGTCCAGTCATTCATATACATCACCAGTGAAGATCAGTTTGCCACGCCATGAAGAGAGTGCAGGTTGTCTCGCCGAGGTATCCCCCTCTATCGTATGTCAGTCCTGCTGGGAGAGCGGAGAGTCTGATCTTGAGCGTTCCTGGGCCGCTTCTTCTCTGGAGGATGCTCTCTTATGCCGCTTGATGTAGTCCTCAGCCTGCTGTGGGGTATTAAAGAAATACTGCTTCCCATGGTGCATGATCTTTAGTTTGCAGGATAGAGCATAGCGTAGGGGATTTCCTGTGCCTGGAGTTTCTTTTTCACTCCAGCGAATTTGAAATTTGCTTCGCTTCTTGTACCGCTGGTGTAAAATCGGGAAAGAACGCTAGCGTCGTGTTTTCGTAAGGGACTTGTTTTTTTTTCACGGGCTAGGCGGAGCACGGCATCGCGGTCCCGATAGTTTAGGAAACTTGCTATAATGGGTCTGGGTGGTGCTCCCGGTGGGGGGTGAGCTGCCAAGGATCTGTGTGCACGTTCCACTGTAAGGTGTGCCGAAAAAGAGTCTTGTCCGAAGAGGTCCACAACCAGCTTTTCGACAAAGGCCTCCATGCGGCCCGTGTTGGTTGATTCCGCCAGGCCTAGGATCCGCACGTTATTCATTCGGGACCGGGCTTCAAGATCCTCATTTTTATCCGCTATTACCTTTAGCAGCTTGTCCATTTGCGTGACGTGACGACTGCTATTCGCGGCATTATCCTCCAGGTCCGTAATCCTACTCTCTGCCTCTTTTATGCGGGTGTCGTGCTGTCCCAATTTGGCAACCACAGTGTCCATCCTCATATTTAATGCATCTATTTTTCAATCAATCGACGTAAGGCTTTGTTTTATACCCAGCAAGAGTGATTTCCAATCTACCTCAGGTGGTACATCAATTGGGGACTCTGTGTGCTCTGCCGACTGGGACCTGGGGTTCTTACGGGATTCGAAGGGGATTTTGGATTGCCTGGCTTTGGTGCGCCCCATATTGTAGCAGTTATGAATCAGTTCGGGAAAGATATCGCAGTGTTGACGGGTTGGAGGATGTGGCTCAGAACACCAGGCCTATGCAAGGTGGCACTCGTTAGCGCGGGTCAGGGCAACCCACCACGTCGCTTCCAAGGCTGCGTAAAAGTAGGTGTCAGCAGGATACGGCCCTTCTCGAATCTGCTGCGGCAGCCTGGTATTAGGGTGGGGCAGTTAGATCTGGCGGCGGCCAGTGAAGAGCGCATATACATGCGTGTGATATGAAAGAGGGGGGAGGAGGGTCCACAGGTCACTAGCCCTGCAGCTCGTAAACTATTAGGAAGGCCTGTCCAGGCCGAGCATCCGCAGGAGGCAGCCCAGTACGCCCCCCTGCAGCCAAAAAGTTATCAGATGTTGGAGCGATATGTTGTTGAACGCCAAGATGTATACAGTCCCCACAAGGCGAGATGTCAGCACGCTAGGAGCACTTCAGGCAGGGTGGGCGGCTACTTCCAGCTAGACTGGGCCCTTGGTCATGTGGATCAACGCAAAATGGCGGCCACAGGCAGGCCGGCGTTTCCTTTCAGCCTCCCGCAGTCTCCGCTCCCCGTTCACCTCACCACAAAAATCAGGCACACACCTCAGTGCCCGCACCTCCTCGGCAGGGTACTTATGTGGTATCCAACTCCGCACCGGCACTCTGACGTTAAGCCCCAGCCGTTATACATTTACAGCTCGCGGTCCCAGAGGCGCCAAATTTCGTCAGCGCTCCTCATGTGGCTCTCGCCTGTCAGCAATGTTCATGTTCCGTGGGGCAAATAATGGCATCAGCTTCGGGGTACTGCACGAGTTTTTGGTATTCGCGTCGCCTCCCGCTGATGGGGGGGTTGGGAGCTCACTCGCGCCACAGTCAACACGCTCCCAGCAGCGCCCCGTCGAAAGCCAGGCACTCTTCTGCTATTTCTTCTTATCGCCGCCGTCAATGTCAAGCCCTGCACGGGAGGTGAATCACTCTGCTGGGTACTGGTCACCGTGTCTCAGATCTCCGGCCGCCACGTCTTCATAGGCCCCAGATCCCCGGCCTCGCGTGGACACAGCAGCCGGGCCTCGGGATCTCCGAGGTCCGGCGATAAGTCGTGGCCGGGAGTCTCCGTCGGCAAGACGCCCGCAGCTGCAAGTAAGGGGTAAAAAATGATAACAGCAGTATCTGCACAACTTTATGCTTCTGTTGGCGAATAGTAGATCTGCCAAATACTCCTCAGGATTGTCTTGAAGGATGATGTCCTGCTCGACAGGGCAGGAGCCTCACTTGCGCGCGGCCATTTTGGTCAAGCGCCACCTGGCGCCCCCTACGTCCTCTATATCTTTGCCTGCTTTTGAGGATAACCACGGGCTTCTTATATAGTTAATTCCTGGCACACACAGCAGTCACCACCCCTTCACCACACTTACAAGGAGAGGGTCTGCCTCCATAAGCGGGCCATGTCTGTTTGGCCACAAGGGATACCACCCCAATAAAACTGTTCTCAGTACGAGAGCCCCCAATGCACTCCAGAAATCCCAGTAATGCCTCACAAGTACACAGTATAATAGGGGGTTCCAGGACTGCAGAGATCTTCTGTGTCATTCCCTCCCAGAAGGGCACCAGGTGCGGACAGGACCATGTCTTCTGAAGAAAATCAGCATTTGAGGCCTGACAGCATGCCCACCCGCCCGCTCCCTGTCACCCAGCTGCTGTAAGCGGCGCAGAGTTAGATAGGTACCAAGTAGATAATTAACTTGCACCATCTACAACCAAGAGGAAATAGCCATCTCCCGCGGGGCAAGACAGGAATCCCTCCAATCTTCATAGTCTAGTTCTCACACCCAGCCCTCTCACCTACAATGTAAATGAGGGAAGCGATCTGGAGCATTAATTATCAGCATGGCCTCACCAATTGCCTGACAGGATACTGATGTTGGGGAAAAGATCCTGGGGTGGGAAGAAAAGCACAAAAGATTTTTAGAAAATGGTGTCGAAGGCAAAGCTCTGGAATGGATGAAATCCTACCTCTCCCTCCGTACTTTTCAGATCTCCTCTTCGGAGGCTTGCTCTGAGGTATTCCATTCCCCTCATGGAGTGCCACAAGGATCAATTTTGAGCCCTCTGCTTTTTAATTTATACCTTCGTCCACTGGCCAATCTTGTAGAAAATGTTGGCTTAAGTTTAATGACTTATGCAGATGATTCACAAGTCCTTTTCTCACTCTCCAAATCTGACACGTCCACCCCATCTGCATTAAAAGTAGGCCTCCAAGAAATTTTTTGCTGGATGTCAGACAACCAGCTTAAACTGAATGGAGATAAAACGGAGGTGCTCCTGCTGGGTAATAGCAAAGATCTCTGGAATGATTCCCATTGGCCACCATCATTGGGTAAACTTCCATCTCCCGCCTCGCAGGTTAGAAACCTTGGGGTCACCATTGATGACTGTTTATCTATGTCCCAGCAAGCAAACAAAGTGGCAGGTATATGCTTCACCATTATCAAATGGTTACGTAAAATCATCTGGATGCTGCCACCTACTACCCAGAAGACCGTGGTCAATGCCTTAGTGACATCTCGGCTTGATTACGGCAACATCTTATACCTGGGCTCAAATAAGGCAGTGATAAAGCGTCTGCAACTAGTGCAGAACGCTGCGGCTAGATTGCTCTGTAAAATCCCCAGATCTGCTAGGATCACCCAACATCTCAATGATCTGCATTGGCTCAAGGTTGAGAACCGTATTCGTTTCAAAGCCTTGAGCTACTTATTTAAAATCAAAGCTGGCACTGCCCCCAAATATCTTCAGGCCCTTGCTAAGCCCTACCTCCCAAACCGTAACCTGCGTTCAGGTACAGCGGCAAATTTTGCAGTACCTAGGTTTAAAAGAGCCAGAATAGGCGGGAGATCTTTCTCCTACCTGGGGCCAATGCTGTGGAACACACTGCCCTCCCACATTCGCAAGGAAGAAAGCTATGTGAATTTTAGAAAGAACATAAAAACGTGGCTTTTCAATAAATAATTGCTTTGTCTGTTCTCTCCCCAGTGATCTCTGAGTGTCTAGCGTTCCTGGCGCCGGGAAACCCTTTGTGGGTAGCTGCGCGCCTTACAAATGCTATAAAATAAATAAATAAATAAATAAATAAAAAAATAAATCACTACTGCATGTGAGAGCACAGCGAAGGCACTCTGGGTGAATGGAGATGGGTACTTTTGGAGAAACTGCAAGGCAGTGTCTCCACCTCTCTTTGTTCTTTTTTCCTGAGGGAAACGCTGCTGATTAAGAGACTGAAGGACAGAGCAATTTGGGAGAAGCATGTTCACCATGAAAGGGGTATATAAAAAGAGTGAAGGAACTCTTGTGTGTTTTGTTTGGAGGAACATATTAATCCTCTTATACTTACCAAGAAAGGCTGACAATACGCTTGGACACAATAAAAACCCTTCCTGAGTTTCTTCTGTCTGAACCTGTTACAAATACATTGGTATTATTTTATTACATTTTTATGTTATTACATGTTTATACAATCATTGTAAACTTGCATATATTTTTTTAAACCTTTTTTATTAAGCTAGAAGAAAAAGACATGGTACAGTGCTTTGATAAGACGGTATATGGGACCACCGTGAAAACACGACAAGTACAACTTATATAGCGCGACTTGAGCACAGTCCACCACCCGACCATCCAACACAAATGTGAGGAGCATAACTATTAGGCAGCAATCAGCATTTGTGCACACAGGCATTTTTTAATAGGAGTCCCTTCCCTTTCAGTTACATACTAGCAAGCATAGCGCTCCCATCAGGCCGGGAGTGTGTCATCAAATCCGAAGACCTCCAGTATGAGGCGTCTATCTCGCTGTAGTTCAATGGTAGGGGATACACACAAGTTACCTCTGTATTTATTCCACCTCCCCCACTTGTGGTCCCATTTTTTAGGGCCCCCTCTGTGCTTGAAGACGTCTTTTTCGGCAATCATCGCCCTGTCCATGTCTATTGCCCAGTCCCTCAGGCCCGGGGCCATCTCTACTCCCCATTTCTGCGCAATATTGCGTTTCGCGATTGACCACCCAGTTGAAGCCCATGTCTGTACTGCGCGAGTAAGATCTGTGGCGTCCCACATGTTGAGTATACTGAGCTGTGGGGGTAGCCTTCAAAGATTTACCACACGCCCTCTCCATCTGCTTCGTAATTTTCCCCCAGTATGTTTGCATTTTGGGGCATTTCCACAATATATGGAAGAAGGTGCCTGGCAAATTACAAGTTGGAGGCACAGAGTGTCATCTACCCATTTTAAACAATGTGCGTGAGTCAAAATAAATGCGATGCAGGATTTTCAGTTGAACCAAGCGCAGGCACAGGGGAATGGCCACCTCCCTAAGGGACACCAGGGCATCACTCCAGTCTTCATCCTCGATCTCCCCCAGGTCCACCCTCAGCCCTGCCGTAATCGGGTCATGAGGTCCGGACGGTTATTTAAAGCATATTTAATTTGTTATTCTTTGAGTTCAAGGTTTACATTTATTTTTCATAGTAGAATGTAATGTTTTCATTTTTATTTGGTGGGCATTTTTCTTTACCACTCTCTGTATTTTGTATTCTATTTGTACCATTGTTCATCAATTTTGGTTCCTCTCAGGTGTGGTTCCCTGCTACTGCTCAATTAATAAGGTATAATAATTTTGTAGTGTTTTTGAAGCAAGAGGGATGTGAGTAGATGTAGTTATTCTAGAGGAGTGTGCTAATTTGTAGTGTTTAGGTTGTTTAGTGTTAGTGTGTTGGTGTTATGCAGTGTAATGTGGTAGGTCTTACTATAGTTTGCGTAGAGTAGTTAGTAATTATCGGACGGCTCAGCATTATACAACATAGGACATAACATCTCGAATCGTCCGTTAGACAGCGAAGCCGGCTGGGGACGTATCACGTTGCCAATAGTAAGGTTCTAGTGAAGCGTACAGTTCAGCAAAGTGTCCCAGATAGCTCGTATCGGTCGCCTGACGTGGCGTGTGTGAGATCAGCTGCGTTGTGATCCTTATTCCTTCATACCTTCCAACCGGGAAGGCGGTGGTTAAGAAAAAAAGAAAAAACATATCTACTTCCCCAACTGAACACCCAATAAATTCTACCCTTCCCTCCCCCCTCCCCGAACTAAGTGACTGGAGGTGACTAAGGTTACAGCCTTTGCCTGGGCAGATGAAGAACAGTGTGTGTCGTTAGAATTTAAATAAATGCATGTCCCTGATCGAGGGAGGGCATACCGCTGAGAGGAGGCCCTTTGTGAGGAAGGCAACTAGGGGACCCCACTTATACTCAAACCCCTCATAGTTGTCGCGGAAGATATCCGCCATCCGCTCTAAGCACAAAATGTTCCACAACCTCGAGTGCCATATTGAAAGGGATGGAGCCGATTTCTTCTTCCATGCCGCTGCGATGGCAACCTTTGCCGCACCGATGCAGGACCACATAATAGCTTTAACGGCCCTAGTCTGGTGTTCAAGGGAGGATCCCGAAGACCCAGAAGGACGCTCGCCATATTGGTCGGGACTAGGTAACATAGCATAGTTTTGATTTGGGCTAGAATTTCCTCCCAGAACAGACGGATGGTGGGACAATCCCACCAAATGTGTTGGAAATCCCCGAGGAGCCCACAGCCTCTCCATCATCTATCAGTTGTATTCGGAAAGATTTTCCGAAGTTTGGCGGGGACTAGGTACCAATCCATCATCATTTTGTAGTGAGCCTCCCTAAGTTCCAGAGAGTGATTGAACTTGAATACATCAGACCATAGCGCTGTCCATACTCTCTCTAGAATATCACGTTGCAATAGCCCTTCCCACATGGACATGTAATGGGGTTGGACTGAGTGTGCGGTGGAAAGCAAGTAGTTATAAAGAAAGAATATCACCCCCTTCATGGAGCCCACTGTTCAAACGTATTTCTCGAATCCAGTTCTCCCGGGTAGCTTCAACCTGTACTTGGGGGATGAGTGCCCAATGGCAAAGTTGAAGGTAGTGGAAGTGTTCTTCAGGTTGTAGGTGGAAATCCCGTTTGCAGCTATCAAAGGTAAGGATGTCGTAATTGTGAAATAAGTGATCGAGCATGAGGCAGTCGCCTTCTCTCCAAACATCAAATGGGCCCCCGTGGTGAGCCGTCAGGAAAGCCGGAATGAAATGGATCAGAGTGTATGGAGAGGGAAACATGGTCCACCCCTTATCCCCTGATACTGAGGCCCATACTCTCAACACCGTGCGCGTGAGAGTGCTAATGTATGTGTCAGAGGCCGGTCTTGCTTGGTCTTCCAGATCAGGTTACATATGGTCCTTCCCACCACTCCCCTATGTATATGGAGGCAATGTTTACTGTATTCCTTTTTGAACCATACGGTCACTATCCATAATTGAGTTGCCTTATAATATAGCCCAATGTCTAGCAATCCCACCCCACCCCACCTTTGGCTTTAGGGCTTTGCAGAATACTAAAGTATAAGCGTGCCTGTCCACTTTGCCATATGAACTATGTGAGTAGTGATTTAATCTTACCGAGAAAGGTTTGATCTAGCTCAATAGGCAAAGCTCAAAATAAATATAACAATTTGGGCAGTAACTTCATCTTGACGGCGCGTATGGGCCGAGCCATGATATAAACAGGGGCTTCCACCTTTGGAGGTCTTTTTCAATTTGGTGAAGTGGTGCTGGGAAGTTGGCTCTATACAGCCCTTCTACCCGGGGAGTTAGATGAATTCCTAAATATTGGAGGGAGCTATCAGTTCACTGCAAGGGGGTTTGAGTCTGCAAGGCCTGCGCCTCCGCGGGTGGCAAAGTAAGATTAAGGATGTAGGACTTATCCTGGTTGATTTTAAATCCAGCCACCACCTCAAATTTGGCTAGTTCCAATTCCAGAGCTGGGAGAGATCGGGCCGGGTCAGCGAGCGAGAGGAGAACATCATCTGCAAATAATGACATGTTGTGGTCCTCCCCCCCCTAAGGGGAGTCCCTGTATCTCCAGGTTATTTCTAATGGACATCACAATGGGCTCAATACTTAATACGAAGAGCAGGGGTAACAAGGGGCACCCCTGCCGTGTGCCTCTTGAAAGGGCGAATGGTGTCGATAGAACACCATTTACCTGTACCCAGGAGCGTGGGGGAGCATAATTGGCCCGTAGCATGTGGATGAATTTGTCCGCAAAGCCAAAACATTGGAGCACCCGAAAGACTAACGACCATTCTACGCGATCAAAGGCCTTTTCAGTGTCGAGGCCAACTAGGACCGCTGGTATATTCCTTTTAGTGGCTTTCTCTATGAGGTGTATCGTGTATGGTGCGTCTAATGTTGTCATGGGTTTGCCTGCCGTGGATAAAACCAGATTGGTCGGTATTCTCTCGAAGCTGCCGTGCTAAGTGCCTACCTACTTTATTCCCCTGCACAAAAGAGGTGTGGCGCAGTTTTAAGAGAGTATACTCTGCCCTATTTGTATAGATCACTTAAAGTTTACCACAAAGGGCCACCAGTGGTCGCAAGGTAATTCTGGAGAGGTTGTGTTTATGTGCCAATTCTGCCTTTTCAAGTTCCTGTTCTAGGGCCTCCCTCTCCTGTGTCCGCTGTTTGTTAAGTGTAGAATTAAGTTTAATACATTTCCCCCGTAGGACAGCCTTGCAGACATCCCAGTTAGTGCTTGGGGAGGTGTCCTCTGGTTTGTTAGTATTAAAAGATGCTGTGATCGCCTCCCTAAGTTCTGTGCGAAGTACTATATCCCGAGTGAGGGAAATCGGAAAATACCACTTAGGGGATGTGTTGGCTATCCCACCCCAGTGTAAGCAAATCGCCAATAGGCAGTGATCTGAAAGGGCAATGGGAAAAATCCGCGCATCCTGTAAGGTACCCAATAATCTCTGGCTAATACAAATATAGCCACAACGGGAATATGTGTGGTGCACATGCAAATAAACTGTTTTAGTCCCTGGAGATGCGATGCATTCGCCATGCATCCTCGAGGCCCAAGTCCTTCAGTCGTTGTTGTAAATTCGCAGTGAAGGAACCCGTTTGTGCCCTATGTGGGTAGGTGCTGTCGATGTCTGGTTGCCATATAAGGTTAAAATAACCCATTAGAATGAGCTGGCCTTCTGCAAAGCGATCTATTGTGTCAAGGAGGTGTGTAATAAAGTGAACTTGGGCCGTGTTAGGGACATAGGTAGCAATGAAAGTACACAGTGTGCCTCGGAGGGAGCTCTTTACCAGAATCATCCTGCCCTCTTTGTCAGAGTGATTATCTAAAGGTTGAAATGTCATTGAACTGAGGAAGAGGATGGCCACCCCCCTGTGTTTGGTAGGAGCGGACGATCTATAGATAAGGGGGTATTGTTTGTGTTTGACCCTCAGCTCGCCGGCCCACTGACGATGTGTCTCTTGGAGGGCAACTATGTCCAAATGGTGGTCTAGAAGATACTTCCATGTTTTCTGTCTTTTTTGCGGCGAGTTGAGGCCCCTGACATTCCACGAGGCAATCGTAATTACCATCTTATCAAAAGGGATTTACCCTTCTCCTCTTGCTGTCCTCCCTCCATGTCCACCATACGTGTGAAGAAGTCGCCCACCCCCAGCTCTGTCTCCCCAGACATGCAGCTGCCTCCAGTCTCTAGTGTGTTCCTCAAATCACCACCAGTTCCCCCCTCCCCCCACCCCCTAAAAACCAAAAACTAACAACCTCCAACATTACCAACAACCATTTATGATAGACAGAAGGTAGTCTGTCGCCAGTGTGTGATTCTCCGTTTCCGGACAGGTTGGTACAGGACACAGCCGGAGTTCCCGTCCGCGCCCCTCCCGGTTGCTAGTGAAACCTGTAGAGCACGCTATCTGTTAAGGAGCGTACATGTCGCGTTAGCATCTAGACGTCCTATGCGGCTTCCTCATGTCTCTTAGCCAATACTAGTTCGTAGGCCTGTGGAGCTCATTTGCCATATGCATTAGCCTCGAACCCCTGGGTGGGGTTCGGTCAGAGTCGTAGGATGTGAATCCCCCCCCTCCCGGGTACAGCGGAGTATTATCCAAAGGATCCACAACGCATAGAGTCACAAAGGGGGTCTTTAGCCATCCCAGCTGTATACTATCTTTGATCAGCAACATTCTGGAGGCTGTCCTCTCAGCACCAGTTATTTGTGCCCACCATTCAGACTCGTGTTCCATTGGCGGTGTCTCTGACTGGCTCGATCAGGGTCCCCCGATTTGTCCATGGCCGTCCGTGCCGCTCCCTGTTTGAGACCCAGTATCTCCATACCCTCCTCCAGCTCCGTAATGTGTCGCCCCTTGTTCTTGAACTCGAAGGTCAGCCCAAAGGGTTAGGTCCATCGGTATCGGATGCGTTCCTCACGCAGCTTTGCAGTAATGGGGCAATATTGTTGACTCCTCGCCAACGTAGTCAGGGCCAGGTCCTGATAAACAGCAGAGCGGAACCCTCGGAAGGTGACATCATTTTTCTTTTGGGCTTCCTGCAATACCGGTTCCTTCACTTTCAAGAAGTGAAACTTCTCCAGGACATCTCGTGGTCTGCGGCGGTCCCCCAAGGATGGGGCCCCTACCCGGTGCGCCCTCTCCAGTTTAATCTTGAGCTGTCGTGGGCTGAGGATTTCTGCAAAAAGTCCCTCCAGGTCTCAAGATCATGTCCTTCAGCTCCTTCTTCCAGGTCACGGACCCTTGTATACTCTCTGCGGGCCCTGTTCTCCAGGTCCTCTGACTTCAGATTTGCTAGAAGTAGTTGTTTCCGGAGGTCAAGCAATGGCTCCTGAGCATCAGTTGAGCGTTTATCCAGGTCTTGAGTATGGGCCTCCAGGTCCAGCACCCTCGTGCTAACTGATGGAGTATCGCCACTCGTGTCAGCAGGTCCGATATGAGCTGTTCCATAGAGGCCTGGATATCGTGGTGTAGCTCTGCCCATCGTTTAGTCTTAAAGTCCCTCAGCGACGGCAGGAGATCCTCCCTCGCGAGCGCCATGTTATCAGATGGGTCGCCTTGCGCCGTTAATTGTTGTTTCTCTGCTGGCGGAAAGAAATTAGAAACCTTAGCTGGTGTCTTCTTTGGCGGCATAGATGCGCCGTCCACTTGTCATCTTCTTGTGGAGGTATCAGAAAGTGCCCTAAAGTGACTGCGGGCCTCTATAAGAGTGGCAGGCTTGGCATGCCAGGCTCAGCGACGCAGATTATATTCGTTTCACCCTGGCAGCAACGGAAAGCGGAGCTGTTCTTGGGGAACCTCATGTGAGCCTCAGCTCAGACGCCTCAGAGGGTAGAACCGCCATACGTGTCCCCACCTCTGCTTTCACCGCTTCTCACTGCTCAGAGCTGTAAAGGGAGAGCAGCCCCAGGAGTAGTGCCACATTCAAAGGATCAGGCATAGGCCCCGGCGGCCATGTTAAAGTCAGACATTCCCCAATGGTCTTCTGGTGGGCAAGGATGTGCAGGTATCACTGTGGCTCCCCACCTCCATTGACTCAAAAACGCCTGCTACTGCTCTCCATCAGCCCCCTGGAATCGCTCACCTGTAGTGGGTGGAGAGGGGGGCCGCGAACTCAGTGCAGTGCAGCCTCTCTGTGCCAGTCTTAGAATGGGTAAGGTTTCTGGGTTGCCATCACACCTTATGCTCGCTCCTCACTCGGAATCAATGTACCAATGTACCAATGGGGGGCTGTGGGGAGATTGTGGGGATCCTTCAGCGGGCGGACGCCGATTTGAGCAAGGCGCTGCCCACCAATTTGCGGAGGTCACGTGTCCGCAGAGCTTTCCTCCACTGCTCGGGTCCGTGAGTTCAGCGTCGCCACAATACAAAGTCCGCCGGTGAAATAGCCTTTGCGGAGCCCAGAGAGACAGTTGGGCACATTCTCGGGGATTATGCACCCCGCCGGCTTAGGTCCGTGATACGGCCGCCATTTTGCGGGACTCCCATCTGCCGCCTCCAGCCATTATGCTGCGACACCGCGCCTCAGGAGAACTCTGATTTTCCTTCAGTGAGCTCCGCTGTGGTCCCCCATCATGGAGCAGTCCCGCGAACCAGATCAAAGGCAGTGGATGGCGGTGTATAATGCCGGGATTTGTGGCGCGGACCAGGAGCCGAGGTGAGACAAGTCTACCCCGCCATCTTGCCCGGCCACACCCCCCTTCTTCTTGTTTTTTTCACCTTATCACTTTTCTCTTCTCCATTATAATTCTTTGTTGGTGAGTATGCGTCCTTTCGATTCTTGCATTTCAACCTTTGCTTTGTCTACGTTTTCTTTCACGTATCTCTTTGCTCTCTCCTGTTCGGTCACTGATTTGCATTCTTTTTGTATTCATTGTTGGAGAGTATGGGTCATTTACTTTTGTGTTTATTACCCATGGTTTCCTCCTCGTCTTCTTCAACCTGTCTCTTCGCTCCGCATTTCTGGTTCTTTTCTCTTACATTATTCTGTTCCATCGTTGTTCCTCCTTGCAAATCTTCCTTGGTTCACTCTTGCTACATATTATTCAATTACAGGACTTGTGCTTCTCTTGTGTAAGGAAAAGGGATATGTAGTATCCAGCTCTTGTTAATGTTATGTGATTTACACCTCCTGCTCAGCCAGTGACTGTGCTGTGTGCTCATAGAATGTTGGAGTCATGATGTGCCTCGGAATGTTGGGAGACTGTGAGGTGAAGTGACAGTTGAGCATGAGCAGAGCAGCAGGAAGGCTGCTCCTGGTGGGGCTACTCTTGAGAACATTACTACTTGTACTTTTAACTATTTTTAATAAAGCTTCCTGTATTTTCATCCTATCTGCGTGGACCTCCTCACAACAGTATTGTTTATCATAAATGGAATGTTTCTCACTAATTTCTTTTGCTGAGTTTTATATAGCGCGAACCTGACCCAAATCGGGTATCAGAGCACTTTTCATAGCACCAGTTACGTTACGAGGACACACATTCATTTTTGTTAGGCACAGGGAGATTTAGTGATTTGCCCAGAATCACAGGATGTTTAGCGTTGTTACCGAGACTCGAACCCAGATCCCCAGGTCCGAGGTCGAGCGCCATAGACAACAAAATACAAATACCAAAAACTCACCAACTACTATTTCATTCAATTAATAACAGAGTGTTCTGTCAGATGTTTATTGAACATAACAAACCATACAAAACACAAATACTCAGTGCAATTTTTCATTTTCTTTTCCACACTTTACCACCATGAAAGAAGGAATTACAATAAATAGATTCTGTATCAATAAGAAACATATGATTGGATTATGTCATGAGATGGAGCCAGATATTCAGCCTCATAATAGGATTTGCACAACAGTAACACCAATTGTCCTAAATCCTGGCAGTACTCAATTTTGTGGCCAAGGATCAGTCCAATACACTGTTGTATTATCTGGGGGAATGTCACAACCGCCTTTGAGTGGTATGCAGCAAGAAGTTATTTCTACAATGATAACACACATCAACATATTCATACACTTAACACAAATGGGAATTTGGCCAATGTGAAGGGGAATGACTATGCTTTTAGTTGACACCCAAGTGTGGCCATAGCTAATCAACCAGCACATGTTGGCATGGTGCTGCCATTCAACAGAAAAAAGCCAAATACTATCTGATATACTTCCATTCAATCACTATGCAAGTTCTCTCAGCACAACATATGTACACACAAAGTCTGTATGTGTTTTCCCTATGAACAGCCATGGTTCCTTTGTACTTTGAAACTTTTAACTGCAAATGTCACAACTTTGAAATGTCCAAATGAAAATGACATGGGCAAGATACCTAAAAAATATTGAAACAAAAAGATGAGTAATGTAACATTATACAATAGCCACATTACAAAGTCGTCCTTTGAAGGACACATTTCTAAAATCCCAATCAGAGATAAACAATGAAAATGAACACAAAAGTCAATGAATCAAAACTTTATTCCACAAAGACTAGTGGCTTCAATTTCCCTGAACTTGCCCTTCCTGAAAAATGTCCAGCACATGCTGCTGTTCCGTAGTACAAACGAATCATGGGCTGATCCGGGGAAACGTGCAAAGATGCTTGTGATGTACAAATAGGCTAAGCCATGGATCTCACCCCTTTGCTGTAGTGAGAGCTACCTCTGATCAGCGAAAATTGTTGTGAACTACTAAAGACTAAGCAACTTGCTCATTTTTCCAAGAGACCCCCCCACTCCCAGCTTCATTGACTTCAAGCCGAAAGTCTTTGGAGCCCATACTGTGGTTTGAACAAAATGCTTAGCGCTTATTTACAAGCCCCTTGCTCTGCTGGTGCACTTTGTTTGACGCACTGGCGGCGCAGTGTGTTGCCCCATATTTGTAAGGCAACGCAAACCCATCCTGCGTGGCTTTTCTTGGCCTTGTAAATACAGCCCCCTTTTACGCATCACTTTGCGTGAAAAGGGCGTGCCATGGGTGTTACTGGGGGTGTTCCCACGCAACACCCATTGATTCTGCCACATTACAAGATTTACAACATTTCTTAAACCTGGGAATCTGTCAGAATCCTACACCTACCCAGGGGATGTGTAAGGAGACGCAACAAGGAGAAATACTTTTATTTCTCTTCGTTTTTTCCTCTTTCTATGCATTCTGCAGTCCACAAAAAAAGAGGAAAACATCATCAATGATTGCTTTTATGCAGGAAGGTGTCCCTTCCTGCTCAAAAACAACCAGCCCCGCAACACAGGCACCCTTGCATCATAGTGCAAGGGTACCTGCGTTGGCGCATGGCAGCCTATTGTGCGCCGGCATTGGGTAAAGCATAGGGATGCATCCTATTGTTGTAAATATTACGCATCGCTGTGCTTTTAAAATGACGCAGCTCGACGCAGCAAAATGTCTTGCGGCACCACACTGTTTCATTGTGTTGTAAATAACGCCCCTAGAGTTGCCTAGAAAATCTGATAGGAATAACTTTGGGTGTATGTTGTCAAAAGGAACTTTATTTTACATTTCTATCCTTATGAGAAAGTACCTGACTGTAGTCTGTGAACTTGCAGCGAGCAACCAACTCTCTTGAAAACATGGTATTCAATTTTCTAATCAGAATTGTTTTCAGATGAGGTTGTTTCAAGCATGCCTTGAACTTGACGATAATCCATTGTACTAGGCGAGGAATAGCAATATTAGTTGGTGTAGCAGTGTTTCATGATTGAAGGACCCAACATAGCCAGTAACCACATTTTCCTACAGTAAGTATTTCTATTTTCACTGCCTTATGTCCCAACTCACATAAATATTTACCGATTAATTGTACTCTCACACAAACCTATACTGCCTAATTCACTGTTATCTGGTAGTCCCCAAAAGTTAGTTAATATTGGAAGAATGTTTACTCTTATTCTAAGTCCTGGTTTTAAATACTGCAATATGGGTGACATGGCTTCCCCCACTCCCCTTCCTCCAACCACGCTGAGCCTTTAGGTTGAATGTAAATTATATCAAGAGCTCGAACCGGAGCAGACTTTGGAGGTCAGAAACTACTAGATGAAAAACAGCACAGCGATGGTTTCAGGGAAAATGACAATAACATAGCATAGAAGAGCTGCGACATACAGCTGTGAATGTACCTCCTTATACACAAAGAGACATACACAGAGGACATACTTACAGGGCCACCTGACCAGAGAGCAGTGCTGGGGCAGCTCTTTGTGTGCGTTCAGGCTATGTATTTACTTATACTGTAGAAGTAATGTGTCAATCCACCCAAATATTTGTTTCTTACTGTCTTCAACAGCATAGGTGACTACATAGTATGTGATACATTGCTAAGCTACTTCAGTACAGAATCTATATTAATTTGTTTGCTTTTGACATACACTTTATTTACTTGAAGTGTTACAATTGTGAAATGCCCAAACAAAGGCAACCTGCATGAGCTTTTACTAATATTGGTACAACATTGCAGTATTTGTTGACACACATTTATTCAAATGTTACTTATTGGGAATGAAAAGTATACAGATTTCAGTACCTTGTGAACACACTGTACAAATGCAATATTTTGTTGATATCATTTAGGTGACATCAGTTCACTGTTCTAAACAACAAAGCCCAACCATTCGTAGGTGTTGTGCAATTCGTTGAGAGAAATAATAATGGATAAGAGACAAGATCTTACATGATATAGGAGATTTCATAGAAAATGACATAAATGTGACCAATTGGTTTCTGATAATGTTGCCTACATGCATGAGCTTATGCTCCTGTAGATCGAAAGATTGAGGGCCTTAAAGCAGGTGTAATATGAAAACTTCAAAAATGTTTTATGATCAGTGTTCATGATCAGTTCTGTTTACACAAATTCCACAAAACTATTTAATATATCATTTCAGCATCATCCAGGGCCGGTGAAGGAGAAGTTACGAACATAGGCGGCGAAGTAGCTAGTCACTGTGGTTTGGGTGCTAACACCACTGACACCGAGGGACCCAGTGGCACAGAGGGTGAGGGGTGTGCAACGAAGGTGGCCGGCTCCTCAGCATCTTCTTCGGCGGCCTCCTTCAGTGAATACTCTAGTGGTGGTGGACCCGACAGGAAGTCTACTAACTGCATCCTTGTCCACCACCCAGTTCACCATCGCCACCCTCCCTCTTGCCCCCCAAATTAGCCTTCCTTAACCCCTTCCAAAGCTCAAACCACCCCTCCCAAAGGCAGATCTACACCTTCCACACCTCAACCCGACCCTTCCACATCCCAATCCACCCCTACAATACAGAACCACCCGTACTAAAACCAAAATCACCCTTCCAAATGCCAAGCCCTCCCTCTTAAACCCAAGAGCACTCCTTCCAAACCCAAACTCCCTCGCAAACCCAAGAGCCACCCTCCCAAACTCAAACCTCCCCTGCAAACTAAGATCTGTGAGGCGCCTGCTCTACCCGCTAGATGCCCCTTTCTGAGGAGTTATCCTTGGCAGTGAATTCGGAGGTAAGCTTTGTGGAACCATACAACAGTGCACAGTTTATATTTGATCATTTATGGGCTGTTATTTGGCTTTCATCCTCTTGTTATACTTTTCTCATTATTTGCAATAAATGCATATTTTTGATTTGACCAAATTAGTCCTAGCATCAAGATTCCTTTTTAATTGCTTCATTCCTAGTAATATTTCTGAAAACGTGTGAAGTACTTATTTTTCTTTTCCATGATGGCAGGCAATACAACATTTTTTTTTTTATTTCTACGTTGTTAAGTGCATACACTGGTTAACACTGTATGTGGTTGCCATTTGTATTTAGGGTTAGGCATTCACTTTCACCAACTAATAGATGTTACAAGAGATTTTTTTAATTTGTTGCTACAGGTGTGTTTGTTACACCGTGATTACTGACCAGTAGCAGCACATATGCTTTACACCTTGTATAATTTTGTGACTATTGAAATTGGGTACAGAACAGGACTTGCAGTAGAGAAGCGAAAATGTTACATGGATGTATATGTTGAATACTTCATATCTGGGCCTGACATTGATTTGACAGGTAATTAATAATGCTAAAGTTAAATCTTGTCTAGTGCCATTTCTACATCATGTTTGATTGCACTTATCCAATCATGTGTGTGGCATATGTTTTTAATGTGGCAATTTACAAAATGTATTTAAACATACCTGTATGGTCACTTTTTATATTTTGGTTTGCTATCCTTTTTTGTGAAAATTTTCATTTAATTTTTAGGCAGCTTGCACCAAATTAATATATGCATTGCGATGATACAGGTGTGTTTTAAAAATTTTCTTAAACGTCGACATTACAGCCATATGCATATCTCATTCGTATGCTATTGCTTGTAAGTGAGATTTATAAATGCACAAGTCCGCTGCAAATGTTAACAGATAAGTCAATAGGTAAAATTGGAGCTTACCATCCATTGCGTCCATAACATGGTTGATGTTGTTCGTCATCAAGCAGTAGCAGTACTTGGAAGATCGGGTTCATGGAAGAACTGGAAGTGTGAAAGTGAGAAAAGGTGAGTTGCTGCCTTATATCCCTCCTGTTCTGCCTACTCAGGTGTGGAGATTTTATCACCACAGTCACATTGGCGGGAAGGCACATCATGATTAGCTTGGTGGGAAAATTGGCAGGCCTCCCTCCAGCAGCCGGTTTTTCCAATCCTGCCATTGACATAGTTGACATTTCCTGGCAGTGACGGCAGGACCACAGTAGTCTTTCGTCTATGAAACCTCTAATATCTAATTATGGCAGGGAGGACCGCCAAGCCAGCCGTTTGGAAGACAGCTGAGAAAATGACAGCCAGACTCAATCTGCCAAGATCTAAAGCAGGCTCTAAATTACCCAGAGAGTAAACTCTTGTGGATAGAGTAGTCATACCATTATCTACTACTGCCAGAGCCCTTTCTAAATTTGCCCAGTCAATTTCATGCAATCTCTCAGTAGCTTTCTGCTGTGAAATTGTCCATACTTCATTGTATGTTGCATACAGAAAGCGCTTTTGACATGGTCTTGGAGGACCCAGTAAAAAGTCCTGTAAACCTATGTCATCAGAAAGAAGGGACAAGTGTTGTTTCGCCAGAGGCAATGTTCAGGTTTTTATCCAATCTAGGTACAACTTCCCAATACTATAAATCATTACCACCCCTGAGTTTTCTGTCTATCTATATCTTGGGTCGGGCCTACTGATCTTAAACCCATAGGTTTCACCCAGAAAATCAGCCTGACATCTGTTGGTAGCTAATGGCTACACCAATCATCCCTCTTGGTTGATATCTGAAGAGTTGTATGAGCCATTCGAAGCATAGTGTCTAATGTTTCCTCCTTGTTATTTGCGAATTGTTGCCAGTTCGTAAATCGTGCAAATGTGGGAAAGTTTGGTGTGTTCAAATCTTAACTTCCACAAATGGATTTCTAATCAAAATTGTTTTTCCAAAAGTGGAACCCTTGTACAAAAAGCAGGGAAATAAAAGATGCAGAGTAGTTCAGCTTGGTGTCAGTAATCATAGTTTTCCTAGCCCGTGAGGGTGTGAGTTTATAATAATAAAACTCTCGGTCAGCTGGATTATGACTTGAACAACATATAAACTTCTGTGCAAATGTTTTTGAGCTACCCCTTTGTGGTATAGGGCAGTGTTCCCATTGTTTGTAATTAAATACTGTACGTGGAATACTTGATTTATGAGGAAATGGGGACCATAATGGCAAAAACAGCCCATTTTATCATATTTGGCAATGCCCTTATACATCTAATTTCCATTAAAAACTGCTGAATGCTGCAGCTCATCTAGTATTTCATGCTGCACTGTATCAATGTCCCAATAATCAGATAGCACTAGTAGTGATAAATGAATACAAAGAAATTTTAAACACATATGGAATTTGAATCAGTTCAGTGGGTCCAAATATATCATAGGATACTGTGGCAGTGCGGGTCAGAAATAGAAGCTCGGGGGCTTGATGTGTTTCTCAATTTTTATGATTTATTAAAGGAAAACTTGAGATGTAATAAGGTGCTCTTCTGGAGTTGTAGTTCTGGTGTTGGTTCCACTGTTCCTTCTCTCCTGGATTCCCGTTATCTTTTTTCTGGTGTCTGTCCCCAGGTGACTCAAAGGAAAAAGAAAGGACTGTGAGACTCTTGGATTTGACAATTTAAGTGTTAGGAGATTGGAAAGTATCCATCACCACTCAAAGAGCCCGATTCACAGAACTAACTTAAGACAAAATCCTAAACGTACCACCATTTTGGTATTCACAGAAGGCACTTACTCATTGATGAGTAAGTGCCTTCTGTGAATAACAAAACGAGTAAGTGCCTTCTGTGAATACCAAAATGAGTAAATGGTAGTAAGTTTAGGATTTTGTCTTAAGTTAGTTCTGTGAATCGGGCCCAAAAAGTGTGTGGGGGGGATTTGGTTCTTAACTGTCACTGTGGCTAAGTGTTCAAAAGAGGAATAATAGGAGAAAAAAAAGGAACACCAAATGCCTCGGTCCCTTGGTCTATTCCTTGTCTTCTGTTCAGGTCCCTAATTAGCTATAGACAAGAACACCTTGCTCGGCCAACATCTGGGTATATTGTCTTAACTACCCAGAACAGATCTCTGTACACTTACGTCAGTGCCTATATATCTTTAACAAATAATGTGAGTAAAGTGACCAACAAAACATTAAGACTGTGTTTCTTCAATTACTCTCACTCGCGTGTGGATTAGTTGATACTGTCCTCGGCTAATACGGAGTGAACGCGCTAATCAAATTGGCAGGTTCACTTGGGCGGTTATTGGCATGCAAAATGCAAGATGCAGCTCATAAACAAAAATTAGGGGAACAGACCCGCTACTCCTTATGTCCCTCCCGCACCCTCTCTGTAGTTGTTTTACCCTCCCTACACCCTTGAGGCACCCTCCCTTTTGATGCGAAATTCACCCTCCCAGCCCGGTTCACTCTCTGTCTTGGCCGCAACTCTCCTGAGTTGCGGCAGCCTTCTTACACCTCCTGGGGAAAGAGGTAACCCACCACTCTTCCCACCACTCTTCTTCTTAGTCTGGGATGTCTCCTGTGTCACCGAACCGTCTTCCTGATGTTTCCTCCGCTTTTTCACCTTCAGCAAGTTCTTCTCCTTTCTCGTTCCACCCTACCGCTCCTTCCTCTCTCCCCTCCACGTCTTACGAGTCCGCCTTCTCTCCTTCTCCTGGCGTTTCTGATTGGTCCTCCTCCCTATAGCCACCTCCTTCTTCCTGTAGCGGAGAGGTCGGGAGCAAATTACTCCTAGTTATTACTAGGGGAGAGGGTGTAGCCTTACGGCTGAAGCTGTCAACCTCGAACCTGGCGAACCGTGTTCGAGTCTCGGCAAGGACGCTCAACATCCTGTGATTCTGGGCAAATTACTTAATCTCCCTGTGCCTAACAAAAATAAATATGTTCATCTGTAACAAAACTGGTGCTCATGTAAAGCGCTCTGATACCCGATGTCTCGGGTCTAGTTCGCGCTATATAAAACTAAAAAAAATAAAAATCTTGCTTTCCCCTGATGTTCCCCGCATTGTGGCTCTTCTACCTCCATCCCGGTAGACAGCGGGGTTCGGGCAGCGGTCCCAAGGTCTTCCTCACAGACACCTTATCCCAAATAATTCCATCTGGAACAGCAGAAATGTTCATCAGGCAAACGTCTCTCTTTGTGTGTGTCATGCCTTGTAGTGTCCTTACTGGTTCTGGTGTGTTGGAGATATCCTTGACTTCGGCTCTTGCGGGTCCTGGTCTGTCCAAAGTAAGGGTGACCCCTTCTAGTAGCCACAGTGCTGCTGACAAGGAAAAAGGCCAAAGCAGACTGTGCCTTCCTGAAGGAGTCCCAAGAGGAAAAACCCTGTATGGAAAAAGCTCTGATGGAAGTGGGGACTAGAAATGAAAAGGAAGGAAAGAGGCTACCAGTAGAGGAATTAGTAGGCTAGGAATCCAAACCAGAACAGAAGACTATAATTAGGGACAGGTATACCAGCAGGAACCACAGATACACTGGGCAGGAGCACAGGATACAAGGTGAAGATGGAGAGCGTGTCGGCCCCCGGCGTAACAATAGTGCCCAAACATGGGAAAATAGAAAGCCACAGTTCCAAAACTGGAGCTGCGGCGTTCCTGTCATGCAAAATGTTGGATAAAGGTCTGCTTCATAGGTATGCAGCCTGCCCGACACAGAAGAAGAGCAGGCGCCGCCGGATGCACCTGCGTTACCAAAACGGCAACACCGGGCCGCCGCACCTGTCCTACAGCAGAGCCTTCTGGGAGATAGTGTCCGTTCAAAACCAATTCAAATGAAGAGGAAAAGTAACAAATGTATAATCTAAATGGATATCCAAGGAGCGACAAAGTATTTTTCAGCCAAAAGTAGATTTCACTCAGTCTACCTTTGGGCGGTAGTGATGGTAGTTCAAATGAAGTCAGCAGAGTCGGTAAAGTAGCTGGAGGCTCTTTAATCTATTTTTGGCAGTTCTGAAAGCTGTGTAGAACTGGAAGTAGACTCAGCTGGAGGTACGTTGCGGTAGACACCTTGTTTGTCTGTTTGTCGGATTGAAATCTGCGTTTCAGTGTATGATATGTGCAAAGAATTTGTTGCCATAACAGAAAGAAATGATAACTCAGTGTTAGTGATTCCCTGGAGGGAAGAAGAAGCTTAATCACTGATCAAAGCTTCCAACGTGACTTCCTTTTAGGTAGTGAAAGGAGGCAGGTAACTACCTGGGAGCCCTCTTGGCCTACTGTGTAGAACCGGCCACATAGTGTGGTTTGACAAGATCTATTGACACAATTCTCATATTTTTGCAGTCAGGAAGAGGCGGTAGAAGGCGGTACAGTTCTCATACCTACAACGGCCAGGACAGGTATAGGAGCTCTGTTAGGTGGCCTGAATTATTTCTTGTCCATAATTTTCTCCCGGGCTGGATCTCCAATCTTGGGGATCCAACCAGGAGTTGTTGGTGCTTCCTTGACTTCTGTATTGGTGGTATGTTTCAGCTGGTCGTTGCTCTGAGCATCTTGGAAGTTGTTCAGATCCTATAAAACATCCATCTTAACCCCAAACAGGACCTCATAGGGAGTCTTACTAATCAGGAATGTTCTAGGCAGATTGTTTAGGGCTCTCTGGACCCCATACAGGTAATGCACCTGAACCTAATACCCTTGCTGTTAAAGACTGCTTTACATCCCAGTTCTTCCTCTCCAGCAACGCATTTCCCTCGGGATGATAGGGGGAGGAGTACCACATGGCCACTCCCAATTTTCTCATGGTGTCTCTGTATGCCTTAGAGGCAAATGCCGGACCCTGGTCCAAATGGAATCCTGCTACTCCGTATGTCCTGATAAAGGCTTGCAAATCTTTTATAACAGTTCGGGCAAACCCATAGGAATCGAGAGCAGGAATCCACAGCTACCAAGATGTATTTGTAAGCTCCGTCGATTGTAAAGGGCCATAGTGGTCCAGGTAAACACAAAGAGAGGCTTGTCTGAGATCAATAGAGGTGTCTATGGTGGACGCACCGCAATGGAACCCTGAATCTGATGGTAGATGCCTTATTTAAGGTTGAAGTCTTTGGTCTTTATGTAGAGACCTGGCCATCAATAGATTTGCTGCAATAATTAAATTGTAGCCGCCACTCCTGCATGCGCCGGTGCTAGACCCTTATGTGCTGCAAGGATTAATCCTAAACTGCTATCTGAATTTGGTATCACCTGATCCCCCACTCCAGGAATCTGAACAAATGGAATGTTTTGTGCACTTAACTGATAGAAGTATTTTGTGTGAAAGCCTTTTGTCAGGTGGGTGCCGTTGCGGCAGCGTTAACAGACACCATGATGTCTCCATCTAGCTTCGTACTTGAACGAGTAATTGCAGCAACTGCAGCAGGTTGCATTGTTACTTTTGTGGCTACGTCAGCCATGAAATTTCCTACAACGTGTATTCCTACACGCTGATGACTCAGTGTTTGTATGACATGAGTCTGTGGCAAGCACTCTTTGAGCTTTGCCACTTGTCCCCAAAGCTGTTTGTGCTTTATGGTTGAGGACTGGAAACAATAATACTAATCACACACAATCAGTGTGAGGAATCTGGGATACTTATTCTCAAGTGCCAGAATTAGAGCTCTGAGCTCTGCCAGCATAACTGCAAAGGTTTCAGATTCCTTATTTGTGGCATTTCCATAATTTCAGTGTAATTTGGAGTGACATTCAAAGACTATGAATGACACTTTCTCGCAAACAGTATAATGTCACCCACATTTAGTAGTAGCATGGCACAACCCACTGCCTAGAACGGGCGACTGTTGCTCTGGAAGTGTATTTAAGCAGTTGCCCTCTCAGTAACAGGTAGATCTTAATACCTACTCACGCGCATGCTTATCCTGACAGTAATTGTCTAGCTGCTAGTTTTTTAACCTTTTTAACCTTCACTCTGCACTGGGCATGATCGCGCTGTCACACAGCACACAGGCGCTTCTTTAAGCCTTGGGACAATTTAGGGGCAATACTTAGGCTTAGTTCTTACCTGCACTGTAATCGTTGACTCACCCACACTTTGCGGGACCTAGGCCGATTGCTGGGCTAGTCGGTAGCGCTTCGCGTCGTTTGGCCGCCATCTTGGGTGGGTGTTCTTTTGGACGGGCCGATTAACAGGCGCTATCTTTGTTGCGGGTCCAGATGCTTTCCTCGCCAGACTCCCGCGCTTCACGGTGGTAAAAGGGATGGGGGAACAAGTGCGCAGCGTGGGCGCGCAGCGGGCGTGTCGACGGCGCGCCGGAGGTGCGCCAGAGGTAAGCCCGTTTGCGCCCGTTCGCGCACCGGACGCTACCAGCGCCAGCCACGCTGCCTCTACTCGCCTGGTTTATTCCAGGGACGAGTTATGTCAGCTGGGCCATTGTCCTAGAATGGGCAGTCGAATTGGCTGTAATACCGTCTCTTCAGGGGTTCTTTCCTGCGGATTGCTTAATGTCCGCTCCCTCTGTAAACACCATGCCGAGATTGCCCTCCTTATTTACTCTCAGAATCTGGATGTGCTCTTTTTAACTGAGACCTGGACGAGGGCAGACAGTAGAGTCGAACTCGGTTGGGCTTGTCCCCCGGGCTTTATGATCAGACATAATCCGCGGGCAAGCGGGAGAGGAGGTGGAGTTGGGTTCATCTTTAGGGAATCACTCGCCCTCTCTTTGCTCGAGGTCAAAACGATCCAAGGCTTTGAACTACTGGGTTTTTCTTTAAAGGGTCAGAGTGGAGTACTGGTTGCTGGCCTACTTTGCTACAGGCCTCCTGGTAGTGCCTTGCTTGCCTCCCAGGAACTAATTGATCTTATCTATGACCTGTCCAACTCTCATGCAAGGTTTTTAGTCCTGGGTGACTTCAACCTTTGGCTTAATGGCCCCTCAGACACTGCCTTTAGAGAGCTGTGCCAGGCATGTAGTAATATTCACCTCACACAGCTGGTACTCTCCAAAACACATCAGAAAGGCCACATCTTAGATCTGATCTTCACAGAAGACTCGGTGGTCTCGATCAGGGAGATTGTGACGCAATGCTGGACCAACCACGCTCTCATTCACTTCTCTATCTGCTTGCCAGATGGCTCTCTGAGTTGAAGCGGTCCTGGTAACACCAAGTTTAGTAGGCAGTGGCCGAGGCTCTTGAAGAGCCCCAACCTTCCCTCTCTAATTCCGAGGGGATTTTCTCTGGGAAAGAACGTGGAGGAAAGCTACTCAGCCCTCTGTCAGCAGATTCTGGAGTCCCTGGACAAGGTGGCTCCGTTACGAAAGACGAAGGATAGACCTAAGAGGGCTACTCCCTGGTTCTCTAGGGATCTTCTTCAACAGAAACTATGCTGCAAACAGGCAGAGAGAGCCTGGAGAAATCACTATCTTGAACTGGACAAACTGGCCTATAAAAAGTCTCTTTTAGACTACAAGGCACAGATTAAGTGTGCTAAAGCTACGTATCTGGAGGTCACACTGGCCCATGCAGTGAACAAATCTCAGACCTTGTTTTAGATTGTTAATAATCTCTCTAATCCTGCCTGTGCCATGAATACCATCCCAGCCTCTCAGGTGCTTTGCGACTCCCTGGCTACCGCCATTGAAGATAAAATCACGAATATCCTGAACGGCCTCTCGGCCTCGTATCAGTCCGGCATGTCTTCTGTCCCAGGATCCGTTCGGACGGCCGTTCTTGATGTCTCCGAGGAGGAACTGGCACAGTGCAGCTGACCTGCTTCCCTCCCCCTTCCTATGAAGACTTCTGTCTGTTGGCGAACAACGTGTCTTCTGGGTCCCCTTTGGATCCGTTACCCCATAGGTTCTGGAAGGTATGTCAGGAGGAATTGTTTTTCCCCCTTTACTCCATCTGTTGCCAGTCCCTCAATACAGCTATAGTTCCGGACTGCTGGAATCTGGCAGTGGTTTCTCCCTTGCTTAAGAAGGCCACTTTGGACCCCCTGTGCCCGGTGAATTATCGACCTATCTCGCTGTTGCCTTCCCCTGTAAAGATTCTGGAGAAACTGGTCACAAGGGCTCTTTCCAGCTTTCTTGAAATCAATGCCTGCCTGGATGTGGCCCAATTCGGCTTCAGGCCGGCCCATGGCACGGAGTCTGCGCTGGTGACCGTTTTGGACGATCTGCGTTCGCGGGTCGACATGGGACGAGCAGCGTTTTTAGTGCTGCTCGACATGTCGGCCGCGTTCGACATGGTCAATCATGCTATGTTATTAAGCAGGCTTCGGAATATTGGGGTGACCGGCCTGGCCCTGGACTGGCTGACTTCTTATCTTTGTAATAGGCAGCAATCGGTGGCTCTGCCGCCTTTTCGGTCTGGTACTAAAAAGGTGGAACAGGGTGTTCCCCAAGGCTCGGCGATTACCCTATTTTATTTAACCTGTACCTCTGCCCACTGATTAGATTGATCAAGTCTTTCGGCATATCAGTCATCAACTATGCCGATGACACCCAACTAATCTTCTCCTTCGAGGGTAGTGATGCAGTTTCTAGGGAAACATTTCATCGCTACATGACTTCCACGGCAGATTGGCTACGCCAAAATTCTCTTCAGTTTAACGGGTCAAAAACTGAGGTACTGCACTGTTCCTTGGATCGCACGCCTCGCCCCCTGCCTGAGGAGCTTTGGCCTACTTCCATTCTAGGCACAGTGGCCGCAGCAGAGTCTGCTCGTAATTTGGGTGTCACGTTTGGGCCAAGTCTTCAGCTGGACGCTTTTGTTAATAAAACCACTGCGACATGCATACTGCTGCTTCGCACTCTGCGGAAAGTCCTCCCTTTACTTCCTCCTTTGGCAAGACCTGAAGTAGTGCGCAGTATCATTCTCAGTAGGCTTGACTACTGCAATGCGCTGTTTCTGGGAGCCCCTAACATTCTGATTATGAAGCTGCAGCGTGTTCAGAATATGGCAGCTAAGTTGGCTCTTTCTCGTCCACACTCCGCTTCCTCTTCCCTTGCACTTTCGGACCTCTACTGGTTGCCGGTTCACCAGCGGATTTGTTTCAAGGACTCTTGCCTTGTGTGTAGAGCTCTTCACGGTTTGGGACCGGTGATGCTGCAGGACCTTTTTTCCTGGTACTTAGCTGCTAGAAATCTTAGATCCTCTTCTGCCTTCCTAGCAAGTGTCCCTAGGTTTAAAAGGATGAGGATGGGCGGCTGTTCTTTCAGCTTCACTGCTGCTAAGCTTTGGAATTCTTTGCCTTTGTCATTACTGCAGGATCTGTCCTCTTTCAGAAAGGGCCTTAAATGCCACCTCTTTCCAAGGGTAGTGTAATGTCCGCTATATGTAGGTAAAGTTAAGGTCAAAGCGCCAGGATACCCTCTGGGTGACAGTCGCGCTCAACAAGTATGTGTTATATTACATACATTGCTGGGTGTCAGAGAAACAATATATTAACAAGAGATTCCCTGCCTTAGCCAGCCTGTACCTCCCTTGTTGGCAAACAACCAAATTAATGGCATGATCAGATCATGATAATTGACAGAGTCTGTCCAGGCTCTCGGCCACGTGGGACCCGAGGCTGACTACAGGATGGGAGAGGGGCCAAAGTGGGAATCATCTCCCTGAACAGTTCTCCAATTAGGCCCCTCTTTTAATGAAGTTTAGACAGACCCAGTTTTTGGCATGCTTTGTTTTGTGGCTGGACATCCACATCTATTTGATTCTACGGTTTGAGCAGGGGATGCTTTTTTTACATTAATTAGGTGAGTGTGTGGTTTTGTATTCTGGTCTTCGAATCTATGAAGTTTGTTTGGCTTGCATATGAGTTTCTGTGATAGCAGGATATTTCCATATTGTAATTTATTTTGATTCCTATACCTCCCATTGTACGCTAGCATCATCTTGTGGCCTTTGAAAGACACGCTCAGCTTGTATACGTCTATCCCAGCAAAGCGAGAAACTGGAACTACACGGCTTATCGCACTTCAGGACACAGTTCTTTTGCATCACAATCTTAGGCATAGCGGTAATGTGAGAAAATTACTGGAAATGCGTTATTCTAACGTGAGAAGCATGGCACTTGGCAGGGCATTGCCAGCTGTGCTGTGCAATCACCTAGTGACTGCATGTAGATCTTGTTATAGCAGAATTAATCAGCCTCCATTCTGCCCTTGACAACAACGCATGCTTTGTCCCTACCGCAGGCTGTGATGTAATCATACTCATCTAGAGGCATGACTTCATTAGGTAGAGAATATTAATTTCTGTACTACAGGTATGCTTGTGTTTGTAGTATAGAGTCAAATCTGTAGTCTATGTCTGTTGTAATGAGAGAGTTGGCCCACTGTATCCATCTCAGATGTAAGGCCTTAGCATTAGGAATGCTGGCCTTTGTGACGGCCCCTAGCCCTGGAACCGGAGCCACAACAATAATTAGTTTCCCCTAAGCCAAGGATCTTTCTCTCACTACAGCAATCTTTACCGCTGTCAGAATCTTTTCTGTTGGTGCAAAACGCATCTCAGCAATTGTGTATAAATGTGATTTATATGCAATCAGTACAGTGTCTCCTTCATTGAATGTAACATAGGTATACCATGATGTATCCGCAATTATCCGGTTCACCTAATTGGTAGTGTTTACACTTGTGTGTAAGTGTTCTTAAGCTATCATGTCATCTTATACTGAGTCGTGTGTGTTCAGTTGTCCAAAGGGTGCTTGAAAAGTCTGGATGTATCAAGTCGTAGAACGCTTTTACCTACTCTGCATAATCTGGAATGTATGATGTGCCAAAATTCAGGAAACTCAATATTGATTGGGGTTTCTTCAAAGTGCACACTTCTTGAGGAAATCACTAGGCTTCTGCCTTCACTTGACAATTTGTATTCTAAAATTAGGACATTAAGGTGGGCTATTTTTGATTGTAGCCCATGTGAGCCAACTCCAATATAATGCGATCCACTCTGGCCAAGTGTGTTGAAAGGTCATTGTTAAACTTGGCCCTTTTGGCAGGTTCAAACCTAAACTTTTTGCCTTGTCTCTGACTTGATATTGGTGGTTTTTGGCCTCTGCGCACTTTAGCACTGTGGCCCAGTGTAAAGTGCGTGCGCTCTCTGTGATACATTTGTAAGGTTGGCCTGTCCTCCCATAAGAATGCATTGGGGATTCCTTGATCAGTGTGTGTCAGTGGTAATTCCTGGTATGAGAGGAGCAGTGTGGTCAGGTCTGGTATGTCTGAAACTGTGTGAATAAATGCTGCACAATGGTGTGCACAGATTTATTATGGTTATTTTAGGAATGCCACTTTTAGAAGTTGGCATTTCTGTGTGCTATGTGTCTGCCTGCCTGATGTGAATTGCATGTCTGGCTTGTGAGTGACAGTAGCTGAGGGGTGTGGGTGGCTCCAGGAGGCAGGGTGAGTCAGCCCAGTGACGAATAGAGAGATCTGCATGCAGATGGGAGGGAGGAGTTGCACCTGGGACCTGAATAGGGCTGTGCCTTCTCTCCATAATGCGGGCTCCAACCCCTGTGGTGTGTCTGATCACTGAGCTGTCACCTGACAAAAGGGAGAGGAGCTGGGCAAATCAAAGTGCTCCAAATCCCCCCAAAACCAGTTCTGACTGGCATCGCCAGGCCCTGTGCTGTGACACAAAGGGATTTTGTAGTATAAATATAGGGTACTGTGACCCCATGAAAGTGTTCAGTCTTGGTGTGCTGTTCCTCCTGGGGCATGCTGCTGCTGAGGCCCAGGGGGGGCTGCCATGAGGGCTTGCCTCCCTGGGCCCAGCCTTGCCCCTGGAACTGGAAGACCCTTTTATTTTGGACCCTTTTACTTCTTATCATCTTTCAGGATCTCCAGGACTTTATGCAGGCTTCTTTTATGCCGTGGGAGCGCTATCTTTTAAACTTCCCCCACAGGAGAGTGAGAGCCTGGGGGCTCCGCAGCGCTGAGCTGCAGCCCCTTTAGGAGGGAATCCCTATGGATTCCCCCGTGATGACTACAGGGGCGGGTGCCCACTGCGCATTTTTCGTTATTACACGGGTGCCCACCCCGCTTTTATGCCGCATTCGCTTTTGATTGATGGCGGGTGCCCACCCCGCATATTTTTATTTTAATTTGCGGGTGCCCACCCCGCTTCATATTTTAATTTAGGCAGGTGCCCACCCCGCGTTTCAGTGCCTTTTGGGCGGTTTCCCACCCCGCCAGTCCTTTTAATTTCAAACGGGAGCCTACCCCGTATTGCCGCCGCAGAAGGAAAGTCTCCGCTGCGGCCCGGAAGCCAGGCAAGCTGCCTGGTTGTGGGCGGGGCCAATGACAGGAAGTGCTGGCTGGGGGTAGCGTGACGCGACAACTGCCTCCAGGGAGATCCTGCTTCGTGTTGCAGGATACCCAAGGCTGGAGAGAGCCCCGCGTCCCGCCGAACTGAAGAGGGAATCCAGGCGGGAGCCCACCTCGCACTGGACGGTACCAGGAGAGGAACAGGACTGAAGAGACTTTCCCCCAGCACAGAGCCCGGTGAGTAAGGAATGGCTGGGGGGGGAAAAAGCAGAATCCAGGCACAGACTCGGTGCCTATCTCTTGAGCGGACCCGCAGGAGAGCGGGCGGCTAAAACGCCGCCCACATTGCATCCAGGGCCCCCGAGGGGGGGGCCCAAGGGGTCCAGAGGGGACCTGTGCACCTTCCAGTTTAAGTGTCTGGGCGGTCAGGCAAGAGAGCGGGCTGCGGGCATATTTGTGTTTAAAAAGGCCCGTGGGGACCCCGAGGAGGCACTGTGGTGCCAGGGCAGATTCCTTTTAAAGCTGCCCCACCTGATAGAGGGCAGCTGCAACGTTGGGCATAACTTATTCTTAGGGCTCCTGGGGGGATCCAGAGGCACAGTGGTGCCCATGTTTTGTGCTGATCCCAGCTGCCCTGCGAGAACGCAGGCAGCTGCAACGTTTTGTGCATGTTTTGTCCAAGGGCACATTTAGAGCCCAGGCCAGCAGTTGATGTTCCCAGCTGCCCAGCAAGTAGTGGGCAGCTGCAACGTTTAGGCCATTCTTTCCTTGGGGACATGTCTGTTGAGTTAGGAGTGAGATGCACTCCTTTGCCCCATACCTTCACAGCTGCGCAGCACTTAGTGCCAGCTGCAACGTTTAGGTCTGCACAATTGCACACTCTTGACTTCTGCTGCATTGGCACCCGCCCTGACATTTTTGGACCTAGGGCATTTGAGCCCCTTAGAGATGGCCAGTTAGCAAGGGGGACTGTTAGGTTAATAGGGTGCCAGGCCCTAAGGTAATCTATGTGGTGCTAGGAAATGTAATTTGTATACCATGATTTACGCACCCTGATTTATACCTCTAGATGTGGTTTTATGATTATGAGGTTTGCATACTGTGTTCATGTTTGCGTTATCCTCTACTGTGGTTTAGGTATGAGGTTATTTGCTTACTGTAGTTTAGGTATGAGTTATTCCCTACTGCGGTTTGTTAGTAAGAGTATTTCATAATGTGAGTTATGCTTAGGAGGGATGGTCTAATATGTTTAGGCTTATGAGGTTGGCGCAGAATATATTTCTTGCATAATGTGATACTGTGCATGTTAGGATTTATGTTACACGATGCTGCTGAATATAGTGTTGCCAGTAATTACTGGTTGTGTTCTACATTTATTATATGTCTACATTTATTATCTTTACTAAGTGATTGTTCTGACAGTGGCCCACGTGGCCCTGTCATGTGTATATAATCCCCTGTAAATGTTGCCCAGTGCCAGTTGGCACAGTGTATATTATTTGATTACCATCTAATTTGTTTTATGATAATACAAAGGCTATTTTTGATATAACCTTGTGTAGAGTTCCTTTTATGGTGTGCCTAGTATGTTGTTGCTGTGTTTGAGTTGCGCAAACGCTTTACACATTGCCACCGTGATAAGCCTGACTGCTTGTGCCAAGCTACCCAGGGGGTGAGCAGGGGTTATCTTTGGCGTGTAACTCCCTTGCCCTGACTAGAGTAGTGGTCTCTGCCTGACTTTGGCGCAAGCCTTAGCCAACCAGAAATCCCATTTCTAACAGTCATCATCATCCATCATTATTTATGTCATCAACATAGGACATTGCCTGGTCATCATATTCTTTCAAAAGATCTGTAACCCAGTCTGAAAACAACCCTGGGCATTTCTTATACCCTGGGCTAATCGTCAAAACTGCTTTTTAGGTCTTATGCAGGGGTGCAGGGTGGGGGGTTTTGTAACGGGTTGTTGGTGGGGGAGGAGGGGGGTTTTGTTGTTTTTCCAGTTTCGTTTTACGCAAGGCAAAGTATTGCAAGACTTTCTGATTGAAGCGCTGGTTTCTTCTTGGGGTTGGATTTTCTTCCTCGTATGGGATGGGGATAGGGGGTTGAGGCTTCTGAGCTGGAATGTGAATGGGTTGGCGGATAGGATAAAGCGTGGGGTAGTGCTGCAGCTGTTAAAACGTCATTCCCCAGATGTGGTCCTACTTCAGGAGACTCACTTGATAGGAAATGCATGCTATAGGAAGGGGTATCGTTTAGTCGCCCATGCAGGGTTCTCCTCAGGCTCCCGAGGGGTGGGTATTCTTATTAAGAACTCTCTCCCTTTGGAAGTTGATGCAACGGTCCTCGATGATAGAGGGCGCTATGTCGTCCTTACTGGTCGTTGGGAGGGCAGGACCCTTTCCCTGTTCTCCGTGTATGTCCCTCCCGGCCTACAGTCCACTACCTTTGCAGATTTGCTCTCCCCGAGGGATCATTAATACTGGGTGGGGATTTTAATGTGGTTGTATCTGGTATCTTTGATAGACACCCACCTCAAGGGGGCGCAGAACTGGCTTCATGATCTCATCGATACTTTAGGCCTTGTAGACTGCTGGAGACTGTTGCACCCCTCTCAGCGGCAATACACATTCCACTCTGGTGCCCATGGTAGCCTTAGGATTGATTACGTCTTGGTGCCTGCTGCACACACGCCTTCTGTCGCTGAGATTAAACATATGGCTCGGGGAATTTCTGATCACTCTCCTTTGTGGCTTCGAATTGAATTGTCTTCGGGGACCGAGGGGCGGGGGGCCCCAATCAACCCTTGGTATCTCCGCAATCCTAAAACTCATCACGATTTGATAAAGTCACTTGATCTATATTTTCAGAGAATGAGGGCTCTGTTTCGTCCACAGTGTCGCTTTGGGAGGCCTTTAAAGCAGTTCTTAGGGGTCAAGCCCTGTCTCTGATTGCGGGCGTTAAGAAACAGAGAGATGAGGCGGTAGTGAAGGTTGAGACTGAAATAGCGGACCTGGAGTTAGACCGGGAACAGGAGGTTACCCACGCGAAGACACATACGTTGCGATTAAAACAGTTGGAATACAGGGCGTTGGTTACGGATGCAGCTAAGGCCATGAGTCGAGAGCAACAGGGTCGTCTATATGACGTGGGAGATAAAGCAGGTACATTGATAGCATGGTTGGACAAGAGGGACAGAGCTAGTCGTGTTGTGCCTGAGATTGAGATGGTGAGTGGTGTGCGGGTCTCGGACCGGGTAGAGATTGTTGAGTGCTTTGCTGATCATTTTCGGACGGTGTACTCCCCCGTGTCGGATAGACCGGAGGAAGACTCTCATTTGTTGCTGCGTGACATTGCTTTGCCGAGTCTTACGGACGCAGATAAAGAACAAATGGACAGCGCAATAACCACTGATGAGGTTGCCCTTGCGATCCGCTCCTTGCGGTCTGGTAAGGCCATGGGTCCTAACGGGCTGCCGATAGAGCTATACAAGTTGCGGCCCGACAAGATAGCTCCCTATTTGAAAGATATGTTTTTGGAGTCTCGTGAACGTGGTTCTCTCCCTCGAGATCAGCAACTTGCGACGATTGTTGTTATACTTAAGGAGGGGAAACCGAGGGACAAGTGTGGGTCGTACCGATCTATATCTCTTTTGAACGCCGAGCCTAAGATTCTCACAAATTGTATTGTATTGTATCTATACTTCTATAGCGCTACTGTCACCCTACGGGTATCCTGGCGCTTTTAGATATCCAGATACTTGGTCAGCTGGTTGATGAGGAGAGAAATGGAAACATAGATCAGAGTTTTGGGAAAAGCCAAGTTTTCAGGCCTTTCCTAAATTCGTTTAATGAGACACTCTGTCTAATCATTTGTGGTACCTTGTTCCATAACTGTGCCCCTACCACACTAAAAGCCCTCCCCCCCATCCGGGACCGTTTACATTTTCTGACTGCCAGCAGACCGGTACCCGAGGACTGGAGCTGTCTCTGAGGGAGATACCAGGAAAATCTTTCTTGTAATGGGATTGGGCCCATCTCATGTAAGGCCCTTAACACCTGGCAAAGTGATTTGAATAGAACCCTTTCCCTGATTAGTAGCCAATGGAGCTGCCTCAGTGCGGAGGTGGAAGAAGAGTCACGTCGCAGCCCCAATACCAATTTTGCCGCAGCAGACTGGACTCTTTGCAGCCCCTGAAAGATGTACTGGGGGCTCCTAAATATAGAGAGTTACAATAGTCCAGTCTGCTCAGCACTGTGCTGCTTACTACCATAGCACGCAATTCCTTTGGCAACATGGGGAGTATTCGACGGAGCAGGCGCAACAGACCAAAGCACACATTTGCAGTCTTGGATGCCTGCGACTCCATCTGGAGGTTTTTGTCAATTAGGACCCCCAGGTTCCGTACTGTATGGGCCGGGGTCAGTGGGTCTTCCTCCGGAGTGAGTCTCAACTCCAGTGGGCAATAGATAGTCGGCCTTGCAGGGGAACAGTAGAGCACTTCAGTTTTTCCGCTATTGAACTGCAGAGAGTTCCTCCGCAGCCAATCCGCGGTGTGGCGCATACACTCTTGGAACTGCTCCAGGGGAACTGCCTGTTCTCCTTCTAAAGAAAATGCCAGCTGCGTATCGTCCGCGTAGGTGACTAAGTCAACCCCGAACGATTTGATGATGGAAAACAGCAGCTGTAATTAGGCATTAAAGAGAACAGGACTAATAGCAGTACCCTGAGGCACCCCATGAGTGACCGGCGTCTTGCAGGAGGTGAAAGGTACCATAGAAACTGTCTGTTCTCTATCTGTCAGATAGGAGCCAAGCCATTGCAAGGCTTTACCCCTGACCCCCATATTTTCCACTCTCTCTAATAGGATTGAGTGGCTTACCGTGTCGAACGCGGCCGACATATCGAGAAGTACCAGTACTGCACCATTCCCGTTGTCGGCCCTCATTCGTAGGTTGTCCAGCATAGTCAGGAGAGCAGACTCCGTCCCGTGCGCTGGCCAAAACCCAAACTGATCCTTGTCCATCAAGTGATGTTCTTCAAAGAAGTCTGACAAGGACCTGCTTACAGACCTCTCCAAGATTTTAATAGGAAAGGGAAGCAGCGAGATTGGGCGAAAGTTCACTGGATTTGTGGGGTCTAGAGAAGGTTTTTTAATCAGTGGTGTCACCACCGCGTGTTTCCATTCCCCCGGGACTGTTTCCAATGACTGATTACATATCTGTCTAAGCCAGGGAAGAGTTTCCCGGCCATAGGTTTTCCATATTTTCTGTGGCAATGGGTCAGAGGGAGATCCTGAGGATATATTTTGCACTACCTCACTGAAAGTGGAGTCAGAGAGAGCCTGAAAGCCATCAAGAATGTATAATTGGCTCGGGCCCCCTCCGTCTCCAGTGGGCTATGGGGGTGGGTGTTGGTATTATGCACCTCAAGTGATCTGACAATCTTTCCCACTTTATCCAGGAAATGCAGGCAATATCATTGCATAATTCCTGGGAAGCCACCACTTTAGTGCTCAGACATGTTGGAGCTGACAGATCTCTGACTATCCTAAAAAGTTCTCAGGTCCCATTAGAGGCGTGCAAGATGGAATTGGCATAAAAGTGGGCCTTACAGCCTAGGATCCGTTGTTTATACGCAGTCAGTGCTGCTCTCAGCTCAAGCCTGTCACCCTCCAAGTAGCCCTTCCTCCATTTCCTTTCCGCCTTCTTACACAGCAGACGTAGATGTCTCAATTCATCTTTATACCATGGTGCTGATGTTTTATTTCTTATTTTGATTTTTTTTATCGGGATTATTTGATCCAATGCACTCATGATATAATTCTGATAGATGTTGTAGTTAGTCTTCACTGATGCGGAGGCGCAGAAGAGGCTGTCTGGTGGTGATGTTAGTGTGGCCCCTGACCTACCCAGCTTCGCCCATTCTCTTCCGTCCCTAAATGCCACAGGTATCTTGGCTTGTCCCGTATGTTCTGGGAGTAGGGTTTGAAATGAGACTAGGTAATGGTCAGTCCAGTTCTGAGGTGTGACACTCAGAACCTCGGTCTCCAAGGCATTGGCAAAAAGCAGGTCAAGTATATGACCACCTTGGTGAGTCGAGAGTTTAATCAGTTGTTGCAGATTTAGGCTGGCACAGGTGTGTGTCAGTTCTCTCAAATGGTTACCCAAGGAGGCATTCTCCCACAAATTAAAATCACCAAGGATGATCATTCTGGAGTGTGCTAGGGAGATTGGTAATAATATCCAGGGCATCTTGATAATAGGTACTGGCCAATTGATTGATTACTGTCATTAGCGAACTGGTCCATCCGGATCAGTCCGGTTTTATTCCCCATCGGAACACTGCGTTGAATCTCAGGCGTCTGCACAGAGTTCTCGCGAGGGCTGTGACGCTGCGCGAGCCTGCCATTTTGGCGTCCTTGGATGCCACGATGGCTTTTGATTCTATTGAGTGGCCTTGTTTGTGGGCTGCATTAGCTAAATTTGGTTTTGGTCCCGGTTTTATCGGTTGGGTCCGACTTCTTTACGAAGACCCTCTTGCGCAAATTGTAGTAAACGGTCGAGTCTTGGTTCCGTTTAGTCTCGGGCGTGGTACCCGTCAGGGGTGCCCCCCTGTCACCGCTCCTGTTCGCCCTGGCCCTTGAGACCCTTGCCGCCTGGATCCCCTGGGAGCCATCGATAAGGGGTATTCTGTGATCCTCCGGCTATGAAGATCGCATTTCGCTCTATGCAGATGACATTCTGCTATATCTGACCTCGCCCAGGAAGTCTTTGATGGTTTTCTGTGATGTCCTGGCCTCCTTTGGTAGAAACTCGGGTTTAATTATCAATTGGGCAAAATCCTATTTGTACGTTCTTTCTGGTGAAGTCCCCCTCCTCCCGCGTAACTGCCCCATAAAGGTGACGCAGACGGGATTTAAATATCTTGGTATCTGGGTCTCCACAGACCCTGTGGCTCGGTATGAGCTGAATCTTCTCCCACCTTTAACTAGATTGCGGCAGGATGTCGCGGGTTGGCATAGACTTCCACTCTCGCCGTTGGGACGCGCGGCCCTCTTTAAGATGATGTCTCTGCCTCGTTTCCTATATGCCCTCCAAAACACTCTTGATATAGTCCCCGCCAGTTATTTTCGTAAAGTCGAGGGTCTCCAGAGGAAACTGATATGGGATGGTAGACCTCGCATTGCGCTGGCCAAACTAACGCTCCCGTGGTACGATGGGGGTATTGCCCTCCCGGACATCAAGCGATATTACTGGGCGTCTCAGTTGGGGGCCATTAATCATGGTATGTATGGTCCCGGATTGAATCCTGCGTTCGCTATGGATAGATGGCTGCTGCCTGGGGGCAATTACTATAGGGCACTGTACTCGAAATCAGTGGTCAAGTCATTGTCGGGGCCTACTAAGACGGCAGTTCGTGTATGGCACCATGCAACTACTTCTATGTGATGGAAGGACCGCCTGACTTTAGCAACCCCACTTTTCGACTCTGATAGACTTGGTACACTGTGGAAGACAAAAGGGTTCGATAAGTGGGACCTCATTGGCATTAGCAAGGTGGGAGACCTCTGGGTTAAGGGACAAGTGAAATTGTTTGATACTTTAAAGACGGAGTTTGAATTGGGGAACTCGGAGTATTTCCACTATGTCCAGATCCGCCATGCATTGATGTCGGTCTTTTCGATGGGGGAGGCGGTCCCCGAGTCGTCCCCGCTTGAAGATAGGTTGCTAGATGGTCACGTTCCGGACAGTACAATCTCCCTTGTCTATAAAAAGCTGATCAACAATAGGTCGGATCTCCTGTTGCCCTTGCGTGACCTCTGGGTTGAATTGGATGACGAGGATTGGCAGTCGGCGATCTCCTCTCCCAAGGAGGTTGCGATTCCAGCCAGACTTCGGCTGGTCCAGCTTAAGATCCTTCATAGGGTGTACATCATGGGCCACCGTCTGGTTCGCATGGGCTTTTCCGAGGAGGGTTTGTGTAAGCGGGGAAGTGGTCTGGTGGGAACATTTCTTCATATTATTTGGGAATGTCCTGAAGTGGCGGCTTATTGGAACGGGGTGTATGATGTAATGAAAGAAGTTACTGGTGTTCCTCTCTTACCGGAGGCCAGGCGCTGCTTGTTAAATGTCTGGGAACCCACAGATTACAACGTGGCCCAGACCCAGTGGGCGACCCTGGGGGCCATGATCGCTAAGCGTGATATCCCACAACTGTGGGGGTCCCAAAGGCCGCCTACGGTTGAGGTATGGAAGGAAAACATGGACTGGTGCATGTTTCGGGAAAAAACAGTGTATCTGGCCCGGGGCCTCCCCCGGAAATGGCATAGAGTTTGGGGGCCGTGGAATAGGTATCGAGGAGACATATGTAAACCACCTGCAGTAGATAACATCGATATCCCACTTTCCCTCTGACCCCACATTCAATGTTTGCAATATTGTCTGCTTACTGTTTCGCCCCTTTACTCCTCCTTCCTTATAATGGTTACTTATTATTTGATGTACTGTTTATCTGGCCTCATGTGAACAAAGCGCTATGTATATTGTTTTTTGCCTTGCTTGTTATACTTAATGAAAATAAATATTACAAAAAAAACCCTGCTTTTTAGACCCAAGCGCTCTGAATGCGGTCAAGTATCTGCACTCAGAAGCAATTTTTTGGCAGAAAAATGGTTTCGTATTTTTTCTGCGCTATGTTGTACATTAATGCCGCGCTATGCACGTTTTTGTATAGTGAATGTGTGTAGCTGTGCTCAAGTGTCTGTAATCTAATACTAGATGATCTGAATGGTCAGGTTTTGTTACTGGAAACAAGGGATTATTCATAGGGGAGGTTCAACTTTCTAATTACACCTTGGCATTCAAGTTGTGTGAGGATCTCTCTCTAACTTGTTTTTTAGCCTCATGTTTAATGGGGTATTGTCATTGAGGTAGTTGGGATGACCTCACTGGTATACAGTGATAATGGGACCCCTCATTCCACCCACATGGTTGCGGTATAACGCCGGGGCTAGTGCCAAAGCCCATTCCTTGGTGTATGAATGTTTAGCTGCATCTGGGACGAGGTTGTAAAAATCAGGTAAAATTAAGTTTTTCACTTGGGGCAATCCATCACAAATTCTGGTGGCCAATCCCTTTCGTCCAAGAGAATATCGTAGCCGATTTACAAGTTCTCCCAAAAGAGAACATTAATGTATCTTTGTACATCCTCCTCCAGTTGAAGTTGTATCTCATATAATCGAAGAGGGACAGTCACACTCATGTCTGGTGTTTCCACCTGGACATAGTCACTCAATTGCTACTGCAAACACACAATCCATCAGGCCCCAGCAAACTATCATGACTTCTGCTGCGCTGCCCAGCATGGTCGGAAGCAGTGTCCTCAATATCAGTTGCATACCTTAATGCCAGCAGCCTTCTTCATTTTGAATTGGGGCTTGGACTGCTTTATCTTCTTTTTTTATTACATAGTCCTTCTTCAGTTTCAGGTACTCCTCTGATCTGTGCTCTCACCGTCTTCCTCTCTCCGAGCGTTTTTTGGATGAATTTTGAAAGGAACAAGAAGACTGTGTATCAGTATCCTGATACCTGTCAGGCGTTGTAATATTATCACGGTTACACGAATTATAGCATTTTTCAGTGGCCTCCTGTTGAGGAGACCCAACCTGTGACTAAGTCTTTTCTGTGTGTTTCTTATTATCCCACTACTTCTTAGAAGATTCAGGCGCTTGCTTTGAGTTATCCTTTTCAGAATTACTCTTATTTTGTCGTTTAGTAGGTCAGGCTCCCAAATTATCTCTACCTGTTGTTGCACAGGTTTCCTCAATAATTTTTGGTAACTTGCGCTCCTGTTCTTTTAGAGTCAAATTTTAAAACCAGCTTAAATGTTATTCTGTCATGTTACTGATATTCCTCAAAATATCTACTGTTCTTGAAATTTGTAAATAGGTGGTCCTGATTAAGGTGGGTAAAGTCTATAAACTCCACCAAAACGTGCGTTGACCAGCTGCCACAAGATTCCAACTTACAACACAACAATGGCTAATTTTGACATTTTCTCTCCGTTGTAGTTAACTGTGTATGTAATTTGTGGTTGTGAAGGTCATTAATGTCATGTGTATATGAATGCGTGCTGTTGTGTGTAAGGAGAGAGTGGAATTGTGTAGTTGTTGGTTGGGGGATAGATCAAGACAATTTACCATAAATTGTCTCTATATGGTTGTACAGTTTCAAATTCTTTAAAACAATGTATGCATTTGATGTATTACATTTAAGGCTCCCTGTTTTCCGTTTTTACTGATTTTTACAGATAAATACAGACAGAAAACATTCATTTTCTTGTCTGTATTTATTTTTAAATGTGGATAAAAATGGAAATTAGGGTGCTTTTTGAGAAATTCTAAATACTGTTTACCATGACAGCCAGACCAATGTGTGGATTGATAGATAAGCGGGTTAAAAAAGAAAGGAATTTTATTAAAGAGGCTTTAGCAGTAGTAAACATACACAATGTTGATCCTGAAATTTGCATATTTTCATATACGTGCACTGATTTATCTTCTGCAGGTGTTCACAGCACTGAAACCTGGCAGACATTCAAGCATAAGTGTATATTTATCGGTTAAATAAATGTGGATATATACTAATTTCACTTTAATTTTTCCACAAAACCCAAAATAAAGATAAAACTAGCAAAAAATAAATATGGATAAATACAGCCGGAAATGGCAAAAAAATGAATACCATAGAACTGGGAGCTCTAATTACATTGTATGAAAATTATGTACTTTCAATTAATGATCATTATTTGGCGGCATAGAAAGGATTTTAATATGACAAAATGAACAAAAAAACTTTAAATGAAGAAATAAGTGAAATACAAGTATTTTTATGAATTTGACTTGTATGTTTTAAATAATTTGTGGTTAATTTGTGGTTAGCCCATAGAACTTTCCTATGCCAACAGAGAAGTAATACAGGTCTAGTGGCAGTTAGCTGCTCCTGTTTGTTTGCCTGCTTTTCTGGCCACTTCGCCACCACGCCTCGCGGCCCCCGCTCCGCGGGAGCCGCTCGTAGGCGAGAGACCTTGATCCAGTCCTGGTTTTGCCACGTGCTTTGTGCACCAACGTCCCTTCAAGGAAACCACAGCCTGACTGCAAGCCCAGAGGCGGGACTGCGGGAACCAGCGTGCTCAGCGGCGCTGATCGGCCGCAGCTGGTCCTCTTCCCGCCCCCTCCACCGTCAAAACACCGCGGTGTGAGTGCTGCTGCCTGGGACACCTCATCGACCCTGTGGGAGAGCTGCTCCTGTTTGTTTGCCTGCTTTTCTCGCCACTTCGCCACCACACCTCGCGGCCCCCGCTCCGCGGGTGCCGCTCGTAGGCGAGAGACCTTGATCCAGTCCTGGTTTTGCCACGTGCTTTGTGCACCAACGTCCCTTCAAGGAAACCACAGCCTGACTGCAAGCCCAGAGGCGGAACTGCGAGGACCAGCGTGCTCAGCGGCGCTGATCGGCCGCAGCTGGTCCTCTTCCCGCCCCCTCCACCGTCAAAACACCGCGGTGTGAGCGCTGCTGCCTGGGACACCTCATCGACCCTGTGGGAGAGCTGCTCCTGTTTGTTTGCCTGCTTTTCTGGCCACTTCGCCACCACGCCTCGCGGCCCCCGCTCCGCGGGTGCCGCTCGTAGGCGAGAGACCTTGATCCAGTCCTGGTTTTGCCACGTGCTTTGTGCACCAACGTCCCTTCAAGGAAACCACAGCCTGACTGCAAGCCCAGAGGTGGGACTGCGAGGACCAGCGTGCTCAGCGGCGCTGATCGGCCGCAGCTGGTCCTCTTCCCGCCCCCTCCACCGTCAAAACACCGCGGTGTGAGTGCTGCTGCCTGGGACACCTCATCGACCCTGTGGGAGAGCTGCTCCTGTTTGTTTGCCTGCTTTTCTGGCCACTTCGCCACCACGCCTCGCGGCCCCCGCTCCGCGGGTGCCGCTCGTAGGCGAGAGACCTTGATCCAGTCCTGGTTTTGCCACGTGCTTTGTGCACCAACGTCCCTTCAAGGAAACCACAGCCTGACTGCAAGCCCAGAGGCGGGACTGCGAGGACCAGCGTGCTCAGCGGCGCTGATCGGCCGCAGCTGGTCCTCTTCCCGCCTCCTCCACCTCTTCATTTCCCTGATATTCAGTGATAGCAACGCGCACGCGGGACGCGCGCGGGACAAAGCCCGGGGCTAAGACCGGGCAAAGAGCGGGCCGTTTTAGGCCGTTAGAGGCAGTTAGAGACTGGACTGGGCCACTCTATTTGACTCCTCAATCACACTCTTCACTTTGCATCCATTATGGCAACACGTGAGTTTAGAGACAGAGCAGCCAAATCTAAACTAAAAAATGGTACCTTGGACGATTTCATCACCAGGACCCACACTGCCATCGATAACGAAATAACTAAGATGCAACACAGGGTTTCATTAGAACTCGAAGCTGCTAGAAGACTGTCAGTTGAGCTAACTGCCGCCAAAAAATCCTCTCTAGGTCCTATTGCTTGGGCGAAAACACCAGAGCGCCCGCCCGGCTCCACACCCACCCTGATTGTTACAAATGCTTACATGTTATCCATGTAGCACAAGCAGATAGTAAATCTCCCCCACAGAGGGAATTCCCACAAAACCCCACTCCTTCTCCAAATTCTCATCTGGGTGCAATTGTAGAACATAAGAAGGGAACGGAGGAGGGCTTACCATCCAAAGCCGAACCCACCCCTGTCTCACCTATAAAAGGTAGTAATTCACCCAAATCACAAAAGCACCCACACAATAAAAGGAAGCGTAACCCCACCTCGGCATACTCAAGGAAAAAGGATAAAGTGGCCAAGGCGCAGTTACCAACAAAGGCACCTCCCCTTGCTACGCTGCCATCACCCAAACCCCCTCCCCTGGTAACATGCCCAGAAAATACTCCCTCTCACACAGTAGTCATTCAAGAAAATAATGACCTCATCATAGATAGCGACACTCCAGGAACCCCGCTCTGTACCATTAAAGGGAAGGACGTTGAATTCCTCACTGTTGTCTGGGAAACACTCAAAAAACGACTTTCCCCACTAGAAAAGAGATTCACACACATAGAAACACAGCTACTGGAAATAGAAAAAAGCATACTAAATCTGGCAACCATCACCATGCAGAACCCTAAATTTACATGCTCAAATGGACCCCTGCCGCCAGCAGCACCTTCTGATCCTACGACTCAGGTTGCTGTGAACTCGCGGCCCCCTCCCAAGGCCAAGTCACCAGGAACCATCAATACACTTCCACCTTCCCACCCGGCTGCAACCTCTTCTTCTGCTAGTGTTAGCGGTACACCTAAGGTCAAACCAACACCTAAACCCCGAACCAAGGTAGAAACCCATAATCCTCCTAGCAGGGCAATGTCAAATACCATGCAATCGGGGGCTGTATCCCTCCCGCCACCCCCCCTAGCTACATCTGGCCAAAGAGTACCTGCCCCGACTGACCATCTTAATCCGAGGCAAAATGACCAGAATACAAACCCTCTAACATCGCAGAGAGCCAGCACCAGCTTCATACGATCAAGGGGATTTGTAGATCTCCCCCCTGAGGTTAGCCCCTATGTTGTGGTGCTGACCGGGGTAACCGAATTGACATACAACCAGCAGGAAAACTTTGCCTCCCTTAAGAATAAAGTGATCCACTGGTTGGACGCCAATAAACCAATACCCAACCACCTAAGGAGCAAAATCCTTATGGTACGGAGGGTACCCTGGGTAGGGACCACACAAAAGTCCACCTGCGGAGACTGTGTGATTGTCTCCTTTGAGGATTCTAACACTGCTCACGCCATTTACTCATGGATCAACCATAGTTCAACCGCCTCAATAATAGCAAGACCACTTACCTTTTTCTATCCACCATGTCCCCCTCCAGCCCAGGGGGGGAATTGGAGTAGGACACAGGCGAGGAACCACACATGGGGAGTACAACGCAACTGGTGGGCAGATACACTCGGAGGATGGAACGGGGTCCCGGTGTCCAATAGATATGGATGTCTTGAGGAAGTGGAATGACTTCTACATTCAACAACTACCGAACCCCCTTCACCAACCCCAAACTGCGCCCATATTCAGCCTACGGGCGACGCACTAACCATTAGTGTTCTAAATACACACATGGTCGGTCAATCTTTTCCATCACCACCAGCCCACATAATCATAAACGATCACAGAGTAGGGGTAGGTAGGCAAGTCACATGCTCATCCAAGGGTGTAACTATTGATTCCCACTTGAGGCTGGAACATAATCCCCCTATCTCACATAGCCTCAAATCAAATAGCGCCCTACTGGACGCACCCCCACCCAACCAATGTGGGAAACCTGTAGCACAAGAGCGCTTCGTGATACCTGACATTAGAAGCACACCGGAGGCTCCGGGCATAATTTCCATTCTGTCCTGGAATGTGGCAGGGCTAGCCAATAAAGTAGACACCCCTGACTGGACAGACCTAGTAGAGGGCTATGACATATGTCTCTTACAAGAGACATGGGCTAGAGAACAATTCAGCCGCCAGGGATTCGCTATCTTTAACATTGAAGCGAAATGGGGAGGAAAGGGCCGACCCTCAGGAGGACTTTCGACCTGGGTTGGGTCCCATTTGGCCTGTAGGGCCACACAGCTGGAAACCAACTCCTGTGACTTCCAGTGTGTCTCTCTTGATTGGCCATGCGGAGGGAAGCTCGTATTGATAAACATATACTCAAGGCCAGTGGGGGTTGCAGCAACTTCTTGTCCAGTGGAAGATCTAGCACAGTTCCTCGACACACAAAATATTTCTTCCCCTCTAATCATAGGTGGAGACTTCAATCAGCAATACGAACCACTTCCTGACTACCTAGAGGGCATATCCAGCGAGGAGGATGACCTATGGGACATTCCTACCCTGACAGATCCAGTGACTAAGGCATGTTCCCCTCTTGCCATCCAGATAATGTCCCTTACTCTCAGCCACTCGCTGAGGGCGTGTAATGGTCGGACTGAGGGTGATATCCCGCCAAAAAATACCTTTAACAGACCGGGCTATGAGTCACGGATTGATTATATAATGGTTCCAACCAGGGATTGGAGGAGGGTGAAAGACTTTAAAGTCATCCCTAGACACGATAGTGATCATAATCTGCTCTCACTAAAATTCGAGATCCCTGGCCGGCAAACAATAAGGTAGACACTAATGCACCATCACAGCCCGACCTTGTGCTATCCAGCAATAGGCGCAGAATCAAATGGGCCAAATTGCTGGAAAACCACAACAACATTGAGAGACTCTATGCACTAGTCGCCCCCGCCCTGGAAAAAGTTGAGTGCTGCATGAACCATTCAGCCAGCGAATCCGAGACCAAAACCACAGATAGTTTGGATACTCAGGCACAATTGGCTGTTCTTGGTAACATCCATTCGGACTTATGCACTAATCTTGCAGAGGTACTGAATCCAGTTGCCAGGTCTCACAAGCCCAAACAGAGAAGAGCGACTTGGTTCAATGCCTCTTGCAGGGAAGCAAAAATCCTACTTTTGGAATCACTCAAAGCACGAGACACTTTAAACACAATAAGGGAGAGACGATTAGCCTACAAATCTGCCCTCCACACTGCAAAAAAAGATTGGGACGAGGAGAATTGGACAAAAATCACAGCTGCCCTCGCTTGCCGAGACTCACGGACCTTTTGGCAAATTGTTAGGCACGGTTCGGCCGAACCACTTGCAGCAGTTGAGGCCAACATAGCACCATCTGTCTGGGAGGAGCATTTTAAAAATCTATACCATCCACATAGCAGTGACAGTGGGAGAAGTGAACTTGCAGGAGTGTCCCCCAAAATCAAAAATAGTGTAATTGCCATGGATAGTTTCAGCATAAAAAATTGTGTAATTGCCATGGATAGTTTCACCTTAAAGGAAGTCACCCTGGCAATTTCCTCCCTGCCTGCAGGTAAGGCGCCGGGCCTAGACAGGCTTCCAGGCGATCTTTACAAGCATGAACCTAAAGTCTGGGCTCCCTATCTTGGGGTATTATTCAATTCCATTTTGAAAGGTCTGCCAATCCCTTCCACCTGGCCAGGGGCCGAAATAGTGCCAATTTTCAAAAAGGGGTCCCCCCTCCTCCCTGCAAACTATAGGCCAATAAGCCTAATTGATGTATCCCAGAAACTTTTTTCCAAGCTTTTGTTAAATCGCTTGCATGAGTGGATCAGGGACTTCAACATTCTTAGCCCCTTTCAAGCAGGCTTCAGGGAGAAGGTCTCCACGGTGGACCAGGTCTTTCGTCTCGTCCTCATACAATGGAAAACAGTGCAGTTGGAGGGTGGCAGCCTCTACACTGTATTTGTGGACCTGAGGGCAGCGTTCGACCTGGTCCCGAGGAACAAGCTGTGGGAGGTCCTTGACAAACTGGGGGTCCCCGAAGGTCTTTTGAACATGATAATCCGCCTCCACACCACTAATTTTGCCCAGGTTAGATGTGGCAGGATGGGGGAATTGTCTGAGAGGTTCCCCGTTGGCAGGGGGGTAAGGCAGGGTTGTGTGCTTGCACCAACCCTGTTCTGCCTCTATGTCAACGGGGTAATCTCCCACTTAGCGGGTGTACCAAATTCTGACGCCCCAAAATTGGCTGCTGAGAGGGTCCCAGCCATTATGTTTGCCGACGACACACTGCTACTATCTAAGTCGGCAAAAGGCATCCAGCAAATCCTTGACGGCTTTGTGGACTTCTGTGAGGCCCATGGATTAGAAATTAACGCCACCAAGATGAAATTCATGGTCCTCAACCCCCCACAGAAATTTCACTTTAGTCCAAGCATTGCACATATCAAGCTGGAAAGAGTAAAAACCTTCGAATACCTGGGAATTGTACTAAATGATAAATTCACCTGGAGCTCACACCTGGAGAAAGCTGCACTCAAACTGACCCAGCATTCGGGAGGCATAATGAAGCTCTTGGCAAGTAACAAATCCTCAATCAGGCCGATTGGCCCCCCATTACAGATATACAAATCCCAGGCCAAGGGGGCTGTCATCTATGGATCTGAACTTTGGGGCCATGAGAAAACATCAAAGCTGCTGAAGGTGGAAAATAAATTCATTCGTAACCTTGTTGGGCTACCACCGAGCACCCCCCTTGTCCCCCTCAGGATGGACCTAGGCCTATGCCCGCTTGATGAGGATCTGGCTCTACGCCCACTGGCCTTCTGGCGTAGAATATGGACAACTCCAGAATTGGCCAGTTACAGGGAAGGACTCCGGGAGGTTCTTGCCACTCCAGGTGCTGGAAAAATTAAATGGCTCCATTCTATCAAAATAGAATTGGAGGCCCTGGGTCTCTCAACAATGTGGTCTGACCCCCAGAACACGTGCCATATCCTCTCTAAAAAGGATCTAGCCAGGTCATACCGAGAAAGCAAACTTTCCCTGATACTCAACCACCAACATCTTGGGTCCTTGACAGCTTCCTTTTTGTCCCACAAGGTGAATTACAATATGGAACCAACTTTGGATAAAATTTATCCCTCCTTTCTAAGAAAACTATACCTCCAGTGGAGACATGGATCACTCCCTATCAGAACTCTCACAACCAAATGGGGTCATGATTTAAGTAGTACCTGTCCAGCATGCAGAATTTCGGATGAAAGTGAGCTCCACATCCTTTTCTTCTGTCCAGCTTACCGAGAGATCCGAAGGTACTGGATTGTTCCCCTATGCAGGAATCTGGGATTCAAGAAGTGTTTGGCCGCTTTTAGAGTCTTAAAAACTGATTTGTCAGACCATATTGTGTTTGCTATGGCCAAGTACTTGGGCGCCCTCTGGTCTATCAGAAGGAAATGTGTCAAAACACAGACTTGAGTGCGGACTTGTGTTTAGTATATAAGGATTTCTTTTTAGCAACGTTTTATGAATTTTACAATTCGCTGTATAAATCATTTAAATGATTTGTTTTTATATAATTGTCTTTTATGGTAAACTTTTACCGAAATAAAGATTTTTTGAATTGAATTGTATTTAATAGGGGTTGCCCCGTACCCATTTTAAATCTGTGTAAGTACCTCTGGCAAAACAGCTAATGAGGGTGTACCTTGTGTTCTGGTATGTACTGCAGTAAAGACTGTAACCAAAGTGGTGCAGTCTTCCACCGGAGGAGCCTTCCCAATTTGCAAGCATGTTATCAGTATCAGTGGAGAAGCGTGGCTCAATGGTTAGAACGGCAGACCCTGATGCAGAGGTCTGGCCCGGGACCAGGGTTCAATTCCTGCCTTGGCGGCTCTTGGACTCAATCTCCCCGGACCCTGATAATTCTCGCCTCTGTGCCTAGTCTAATCATGGGTCCCACTCTGTGACTCTGGGCAATAGCTTGCTTAATCTCCACAATGGCCCCAGCAGCGCTTGGAGGCCTGACTTCACCTTGGGGGTACCCAGGAGTGGACATTTCACAGGAAATCCAGGAAGGGTTCCACAGCGGTATGAATACAGTGCTACGAGACCTCAGGGTAGAAGTGCGCTATATATAAAATACATTTCTGTATTTTTCCTGAGGTCTCGTATGGGAAAACAGTGCTTGAAGCTCGTTTTTTTTTGTGCAATCCAAAATAGTATTTCCTCCCATCTAACAGGAATTGTACCCAAGACTGCATTGATGATGTGTGAATTAATTTCAGGTGTAGCTAATTGAGGTTGTGCAGCCTGGGTAGCCCTTGCAGGATTTATTATCATTGTTCGCATGACAAATTGTGTTAAACGTCTGTATGTTCTAACCAGATCTGTATATAATGTACATAGTTCTGGAGCTGTTAGATTGTTTATAACTGGGTATGCAGGCAGATGCATCAAGCAAAATACCTCCCGGTAAAATAGCGATTCGGTAAAACAGGCCGATACCGACCGCAAAAACCCAAAATGCAATGCATCAACACAAATCGGTAAATGATAAATAATCGCAAAAAAAATCCCCCGGTATTTTACCGAAACGCTATCCAGCAAGTCGGAAATAACGAAAACCAAAGCAGGCCCCCGGAAATACCGAATCGCTAATAAAGAATCGCAACGGAATGCATCAAAAATCGCAAATACCGAAACACTCAAAAATCGCTATTTAGCATGAGCTAAATAAGGGGAATCTCAAACTGGAGGTAAAGTTATTTGAATGAGACAAAATAAAAATTCCTAACAGGTGCTGACAATCAGTAACCCTTCAAAAATGACCCTGGAAACCCTGTTAGCCACCCAAAATGGCTGCCCCTTACGTGCTTGTTCGGAGGAGGAGAATCAATGCCCTGGCCCAGCGAAGGAGGATGATACAGGAAAGGGTCTTCAAGGTGCGCATCACTTTGCTGGGGTAAACAGATGAGCAGGTGTACGATAAGTACAGCCTCAGCCCTGCCATGATCATGCATCTAATAGCAGACCTGGAACCACAACTGCAGCATCAGACCCTTAGGACCCACGCAATACCAGCCCATGTCCAGGTCCTATGCAGCCTGCACCTGCTGGCGTCTGGAAGCTTCCAGGGGGTAATAGCAGAAGCCGGAGGCGTGTCGCAAAGCGCACTATCACGCTTCTTCCACAGGTTCCTGGATGCCATGCTAGCAACGATACATCGCCACATCACCTTCCCACGACGCCCCAATAGTTGAACCGCACCAAGCGTGAGTTCTACCAGGTGGCACAATTCCCCCATGTGATAGGGTGTGTCGACTGCACCCATGTCAACATCTGTCCTCCCTCAGCCACCGAATACATCTACCGCAACCGGAAGTCATACCATTCCATAAATGTGCAGGTTGTGTGCAATGCCAAGCACATCATTACGGACCTCGTAGCCCAATTTCCAGGGAGCACACACGACGCATACATCTTCAGTCACAGTGGCATCCACAGGCGCCTGATCAACGGTGATTTTGGAGTTGGACACCTACTAGGCACGTAATGATGCAACATCATATAATACATCCCCATATGTACCATTGCATTCATGCCGCTGACCATTCTCTCCCCATCCTGCAGGTGACAGCGCTTACGCCTTGCGTGAGTATCTACTCACTCCATACCTCAACCCAGCAACACCACAAGAGCAGCGCTACAACAGAGCACACATCAGCACAAGGAATGTGGTGGAGCGCACATTTGGCATCCTCAAGATTCACTTCAGAATATTGCACAAGACAGGAGGTGCCTTGCAGTACAACCCAGTGACCTGCTGCCAGATCATAGCTGTCTGTGCCATCCTGCATAACATCGCAACAAGAAGGGGGATACCCATAGAGGTGTACGGTGAGGACGAGTTACGTACACAGCAACCCCCCCCAACACCGACAGGCACATGTGCCCAACACAGCAGAAGGGCAAAGGAGGCGGACATACATCACACGGCATCACTTCTGAGACAGGTAAGAAAGAGCCATGACAAGATGATATGCATTGCAAGGGTTTAATGCCCACCAACACCTGACTGGTGCTGATTAAAGTAACAGAAACATGATGCAGCGTAATTAAATCAAATGAGTAAATGTCCATTGACAACACAGGTGCTGCATTTGGCAATACAGTTGGCCCATGGTTACCTCACCATGGCCAGGGAGCCATTGCATCATGGCTATTTACGTTTGCGACGGACACCCAGCCTCCTGTCCCGTGACTCCTCAACATCTCCTTGATGACCTTCTGTGGCTGGCGCGCTGCGCCTCCTCCTGCTTGTCTCAGGCATGGTGACGCTGCTCGCACTTGAGGCTGCCTCACTCACCTCATCCCCTCCCACACTGCTGATACTGGCAGCTCCAGACTGCAGATGTTCCACTGCAGTGGTCACTCTTTCGAGGGTCCTTGCCACATCCCCACAATAATGGCCCATGTCCACCTGCAGGGACACCGATCGGCGGGCTACCACAGCTGTGCTGTGGCACAGCTTCTTGATGGCCTTAATTGTGGCATTGGTACTGAGGGAGTACTGCTCATGTCTCCGTTGCTCACTCCGTTGTCTTGCAACAACAGCGCGTGTGAGTTCCTGTAGGCATGCCTTAATGTCATTGTTGCCCTCTGCAACGGCTGTGGTCAGCTCTCGCACAGCGTCAGTCATTGATGTAAACTTGTTGGACATTCTTGTCATGCTAATTTTCATTGCACCCATGTGTTTTGCCTGCAGGTTCTGAACACGCAGCATCCGGCTCTCCACGACTCCATACACATCTGCAGGATCTGATGTTGTCGCTGCAGCCCTACCCAGGGATCCGGCCCGCTGTCTAGCTCGCAGACGTGCTGCTTTTCGGGCGGTTGGTGTGACGACAGCCTGCTGCTGTACATTAGTGGCTGCTGACCTAAGCTCCGTCTCCATCTCCTGCAGGGAGGGGACATTTGCCCTGCAGCTATGTGTGTTTGGCAGGACTGTTGGAGGTGGAGGTGGTGTTGGTGTTCCTGTCCGCGGTGGAGGTGGTGGTGGTGTTGGTGTTCCTGTCCGCGGTGGAGGTGGTGGTGGTGTTGGTGTTCTTGTCCGCGGTGGAGGTGGTGGTGGTGGTCTTGTCCGCGGTGGTGGTGTTGGTGGTGATGTTTGCGGTGGTGGTGATGGGGAAGTACTGCCTCCATGTTCCAGCGTGTTCTCCGCATCGGTCACGACTGGGGTCTCAGAGATGACTAGGCGGCCGCTGTCATCTGAATCCATGGCGGAGGCATCTGTGTGTGAAACAGAGCATTGTTATGATTTTGTTGATATTGTAATTATTAGCATTTGTCATCTACATAAAGGACATATTGGGACTGAAATGTGGCCCTTTGCTGCTGTTTTCATGTCATGCACCTCAGGGGTCAGACATGAGACCTTTCATGTTATGACTACAACTCCCATGATGCAACACTCTGTTGAGGGATTGTGCTTTGGGCACGGCTACTTGTGCGCTGTGTTTGGCTTGGGGAAATGGGCAGGGGTTGACAAGGCGCTGCATATCTGCGCTGGCATGCATCTTACCTTGTCCGCCTTCTGCAGCACCCGAGGTGTCCAGTTGGGTGACCCCCACAACAGCTTCCGGTTCGATTGTGGACTCCACAAGGTCCTCGAGGGCTGTGTTCGGTGTCACATTGGAGGACCCACCACCTGTGCCAGCCGCATCCTTCACCCTTTCCGCAATCCTCTCCTTGGCCCTTTTGCGGAGGTCGTACCACCGTTTTTTAAGGTCCTCGATGCTGCGGTGGGTGACTCCAACAGCATTCACGCTGTCCTTGATGCGTAGCCACATCCTGCGCTTATCCGTCTCTGGCACCTTCAGGGAGAGCTTCCCAAACAGTCTTTCATGCCTGCTGCTGACACCCTCTATTAATATCTCCAGTACCTTGTCAGAGAACTTTTGTTTTCTCTTCCTGGGGGTGTCCTTTCCCTTGTGTGCTTCTTTCTCCATGGTGCACTGCTGTGCAGGTCCTGGTGACTGCTGGCCATGTATTGCTTCTCTGCTCCTGTGCTCTGCCTCCTCCTCTGTGCTCCTCAGATCACCGAGTGAAGCATGGGCTGTGCTATTTCCTGGTTGTGATGTCATCAGCCTGCTTCCGATGCGCCGTGTCTTTTTACCGATTTTGCTAATACCGATTTTGCTAATACCGATTTCGCTAATACCGATTCGGTATTTGCTAATTCGGTATTCATGTTATCGCAATTATTGATCGATTTTTACCGATTCGCTAAAATTTAGCGATTTTCTTCATGCATCGCGGATTGCATGTCCTTATTATCGATTCCTTATTTTTCGCTAATAAGGACTTGCTTTACCGAATTTTGATGCATCTGCCAGATGGTGTGTAACCGACTAAGACTGGCCATGCTGCTCCCTCATTGCTAAAGGGATCTATTCTGACATTGATTTTTGTATGTGGTGGGGCGCCTTCAAGCCAATTTTGATGTTCTTGGTAAGTTAATGGTATTTCTAGTACTTCATAAGCTGTGTAGTTGCTAGGAACTGTATCTTCAGTGTATGTGTGAAACAGTGTTGTAGTTATATTTGCTGCTGGGAATGTAACCCATGAATAGAATAGCTCTGTCCTGAATGCTATGTGGGCCTCAACTATGAAGGTAACATCTCCAACCATCTGGGGCATAACACGATGTTACAAGATTTGTGTAACCACATGTTTGCAGTTATCTGGTATGTTAATTTCTGGTTCTTCCTCAGACATTTGAATGTGTTGAATGAGAGAGGGTACCTATATGGGGAGATCCTTTGAAAGGTTCACGCTTGAACAGCCTACAACCAATACATAGGGTTTACCTCCTCAGCTGAAAAGGATATTTTCCTAACACCAAGGATGTCTCCTGGTAGTAGGTGGTAGGTATCCAAGGGTATACAAAAGAAAACTACTCAGGCAGTCCATTAAATTAGAACCCAAGCTAAAACGTTGGCACCGCCATGTCGTACAGCTTATACGTTCTCAAGTAAAACTGTGCATTTGTTGGACAACATGAACTTTGGAACTGTGCAAGACTGATTCTGAGCACCCCTCAGGATATGTTGGCCTATAGTCATGTTAGCTGACAGTGCACCATCTGTACCCATAACCAGAAAAGGAAACAAATGGTTTGTGTAACCTAAGAATATTGCAACCCTGACTACTCAAGGAAATTGTGGTAACAGATCTAGAACACTTTTGCTCAGTCACTTATGCATACCCAAAGAGATGACACAAAAAATACACAATAAAGCATTTCAATATTTAATGAAGCATTGTGATACTTGAGTAAAATACTTGCAATAATCAATTGAAGAAAACAGAATGATGTGATCAGCATTACAAGAATGGTGAAAAAGATAAACAGTTCAACCATCTTGCTGATTTCAGAGAATATGTGTTTGCATAAAAGTTCTATGATAATAGTACTCCTATCTAACGCATTCTGACCTATCATGTCTAGGGTGAGTGGATCTGCCAAAACCCTACAGGGTAGTCTAACTCCCCATTACCTGTGGGTAAAGTGTCAGCAAGCTGTCCGTCTTGTTGTAGAGTTGGACAGCATCCCTCTCATGGTGTAAACAGGAGTCAGCTTAACTGGAATTCCGGCGTGGCCGACCTCTCAGTGCCAACGAAATGCTCCTCTGTCTAAACAAAGGCTTGATGACATATATATAATAACAACCTCCATATTAACATGCCAAAGCCCCAGTCAGGCTGCTATTGTTTATTCTATTATGACAGCTCTGTCGCCAAGCTGCCAAAACAAATAACACCATCTTGTGTGATGAACTTAGCCCTTGTACAGCATGTTCAAGGTGTTCTGATAGAGTGCCACCAAAGTGGTAGTGCAAGCAAAACTGAGTTTGAAGAATATTTTCCAATGTGTGCGCACAAATGGATGTGTGTCAAAAGTCATTATGTTTAGGGAGAGATGGCAACTTAAGAATGTGAGTAAGTAAAATGGTGTTTCTTAACCCATCCTAGTGTACCCACAGGTGATAGGCTCACCCTAGGTATTACAACAACTAAGAATACTAAATCAAACATAACTGAATTTTTGTAACTTTGTAATTTTGTTTGTAGATGTATATGTCATTTGAGGTAGAAATGTAGAATGTTTTAAGAGTATTAGGAATGGAAACTGTAATTACAGATTTATACTATACTTCAAAACAAAAATAATATGTTTTGTTTGTTTCAGGTTTCTATTCTATCCATGTCTTTTTTTAATGGTCTTGCTTTATATTTATTATGGTAAAATATAATGTGATTCTACCTACTTGAGCCCTGAAGAAGCAATAGGAGGCTGCAAAACTCTTTTTGGCTCAGTCTCGGCCGCTGTAATGACATTATTTATTCTCGAACAAGTTATGGAGAGGCTTTTTTGACTAATTATGGGTTCCATATTGATTAAGGACTGCAGCTTAAAAATGTATTGAATCATTCATGAATGATTTGTTGCAGTTTTGCTGTCTTATTAAAATGTAGCATGGGTATGGGGAAATCTCTGAGAAGTGAACTATTCATGTTGAAGTGGAGATGATTTTATATTAATGTGTAAATAAAAGAGACATTGAAAATATATCATTAAAGCCTGTCATTGATAAGGAGGATGCTGTAGGTATCATGTAAGGGAAGCCTACTTTAAGAAATTCGGAAATAGTAACTGCTCCACTTTCTTGAATCTGAAGCCATGTTTGCACTGCCACTGTTGTGGGTGGCACAGTAGTTGCTGCAGTCCAATAGTGGCCTTTAACTTCCAGGCCCTGGATACACTTTGTACCATATACCAGGGACTTAAAGGCAAGTTAAACATGGCAACTAGGAATATAACAATTTGATCATATTAAAAGGGTGAGCACAGGCACTTTACTGCTGGTCAGCAATTACGTGCCTGTTCTCCCCCTTTTAAAATGATTGGATAGAAGGAGTAAAGTGCACTGAGTTCTAAAGTCAGTAAAATAGAGAATCCAGCAAAAGTAAAAAAATCTGAGGTGACCACGCAGAAAAAGCAGATGTCCTACAATATCTATTTGCCCAATCTATCAGCATGCTAGTTATAAATCAAAACCTTTCTGTTCATTGTTTTTCAGTGAGGTGTTGTGGAGGTACTCATCGAATCTTGCAAGGATTAATGTCTTCCATTGCCTGTCATTAATATTGTTCTGGGTCATCTCATTTGATGTTTTTTGACTGAAAATTTGATATTGTAGATAGCATGACGATCGCTCTAGATTATTGGTGAGTTTCCTGTTAATGTGGCAAGTCTTGAGGGGTGAAGATTAGGTCCAGGGTGTGTACTGCTATGTTTGTTCGTTCCATTATGAATTGGTAGAAATAAAGGGCTTCGAGGCTTGTTCTTGCATGTGTAAGATCCAGGAGGTCAAAATAAAATATATAAGCTGGTGTGGTTTAGTGTGGTCTCTGTCACAAAAACAATTATGGCATCCTCGAGGGTTCTGTTGTTTGGAGGAGGTTAATGTATGAGGAGATATTACCAAGAAGAAGTAGGAAGTACCTCCTACAGGCATAGAATCACATTTAGCCATGGTGAAATTCTCAATATATTTATGTTTTTTTATGATGAATGCAAAACGACCTCTTATCTTCCTAGGGCAGTTGCATCAGGGGCATGGCCTCATGTTAATCTAGTGATATGTCATATTTGACACGTTTCATTTATGGAGACGGTCTGGTAACAAATCTGAGATCAAGTCATAATTCATAGATGTTTAGTTGGATCTTATTCACAGATAAGCCCTTGTTGAGAAGACAGTTTAGTTTCTGTGTGCCTGACTAGTTGTTATTCGGGTATGCTTGCAAAGTGAAATGCAGAATGGGATTAGCTGGGGGATAAATGAGTGATAGATGACCATGAGAGAGTGTATAGATGGTGTGTGTGGGGCATGGTTATTAAGTGGGAGAGTGCAAAGGGGTGTGGCTGTGATAGTAGATGGAGGGAGATTTGCGCAGAAGGTGGTTTGTATTTGGATGTTAGTGTGTGAGGGGGATGTTGTGTGTTAGGTGTAACCTGAAGGATTAAGTGGGCTTGTGGGGATTAGGCCTTTGGAAAAGTGAGCTGGTGAGTTGAATGAGAGTCAAGAGCATGGTGAATGTGAGAGTTTAGTAATGGGTAGTGGAGGGATATGGGGAGGTTAATGAGTGGCAGGAGTTATGGGGGAGTTACAGGGGCCTATCAGACTTACAATTGAAGCATACTTTCGTGTTAGTTTTGAGCTCAACTCCCAAGCCCCCATGCCAATTACACTCACAGTTCTTCATGTTCTCCATAGGCCAGTAAGTGCAGGTTTCCTAACACCCTCCTCGGGGCAAGACCGTTGTTGCTGGTCAAATCCAGGGAAGTCTCTCAAATCCATCCTGCTTCTATTTACTGGCCAACCTCTATATGATGGGCCCGATTCGCAGAACTAACTGAAGACAAAATCCTAAACTTAGTACTTTTGGTATTCAAAGAACGTACTTACTACTTTTGGTATTCACAGAATGGAGATTCCAGCCCGGTGGCGGAGATTCCGGCCCAGTGGCGGAGATTCTGGCCCGGAGATGGAGATTCCAGCCCAGAGGTGGAGATTACGGCCGATGGCGGAGACGTTGCCACGGCCGAAATCTCCACAACCGGAATCTCCACCTTCGGGCTGGAATCTCCACCTCCGGACCGGAATCTCCGCCACCGGCCCGGAATCTCCACCACCGGCCTGGAATCTCCGGCCCGAGTGCGGACGTAAAGTTAGTAGTCATAAATCCATTCTGTGAATACCAATTGTAGTAAGTGCATTCTGTGAATACCAAAAGTAGTACCCTTAGGATTGTGTCTTAAGTTAGCTCTGTGAATCGGGCCCACTGTTCGTAGCCCTAAAAGATGTTGCAAGTCTTCTGCAACATTTACTGGGGCAAGTGATGCAATGCAACTGGGATGTGCCCTGGTGGTAGCTCTGGCCCAAGAAGACATACCCTCCTCAATCTCACAGGCCCCAGGAAACCTATGGTGTAAGGCCCTGAAACAACTACTCCTCTTAGCCAAGGTTTTCAGAACTTTTTCCTAAACTGAAGGCGATTAAGTTAAACACGAAGAGCTAACGGCAGAGAGTTCACCATCAGCCCACAAAGGGCCACACATCTTTCAACCATCAGCTTAGTTCTGATTTTCAGTTCCCCAGGAAGAACACACACCACCATCATACACCCCTTTGCTCACCTCTCTCATTCAGGACCTTCCAGGAGGTGCGTGGCTTCAAATCATGGGTGGAATTGAGCGAATATGTAAACCTTGCAGGGAGCAGCTTCTTGTCACAGCCCATTCTCTTCCTCTCTCTTATTTGGCCCCTAGCGATCTTTGACTACTGAATTTCTACTCTGCTTGTTTTACTTTAGCTGCCTGCACTTGCAGATTTCACTTATTATTCAACTGTCCTTATTGTTATTGTCATTGTGGTTCTTTCTCACCTCAGTTACTGCTCCTTTATTTTGGGTGATCTTCCTCACTTAATCCTCATCAATCTATTTCCAACTCTGCTTTCAGGTTCTTCTTTTACGTGTAGTTAACTGCTCATATCTCAAATGCTGCTGCCTCACTTCAATGGTTTACCTTTTTGGTGCACCTTAAAATTGTTTTGTTTTATTGTATTTAAATATTTTGTGTCTTCCTATCTATCTTTATTTATATTTATGTGCCATCCTGGAATTTTAATTCTGTTATCCAGTTTTACCTCTCGATTTCTCACCCCCATCCTCACTTCCTCCGGTTCCTTTCATTCTCTCTACTGGTCCCAAAACTATGGAACTTCTACCCCATTTTTTTAGGGTGTACCCACACTTTCTCATATCTTCTCTCCCTTTTTTAAGGAGGACTTACTTTGAGACGTTTATATCCTGTTGACTTCATGCTGCCCCATCATTTTGAGCGTATTCATTTTGTAACTGTTTTACGCATAGTTTATGTACAGTGCATAAACACTCTATAAAATAAATAAGCGAAATGGAATGAGGATGTACATTTTCAGAAGCAGAGCTTTGAGTGAGCCTGGATATTACCTAGAATAATTTCTGATTCAATGTGTGTTTCATCGGGACCGTGGTACTGACTGAGTCTGGCTGATACCATGGACAGATATCCGACTGAGTCTATGTGTTATCAGGAGCAGAGGCTTGACATGTCCTTGTGAGTCTGAATATTGCCAAGAACAGAGTCTTAGTCTGTGTATGATCAAAAGAAGAGTGCGGGTAAGGATGTGTGTCATCTAGAACATATTCTGAGATGGGTATTATTAGGAGCATTGCTCTAACAGCATCTGGGTATTATGAGAAGGGTCTAAGGGATTCTGGATAATATCAAGGTCAAAGGAAGGTGTTTCAAAAGCAAAGCCCTGAGTGAGTGCATGTGATAAAAGAGAGAAGTAATGTGTGAGCCTTTTCATTACCAGAAGCAAAATCCAGAGTGAATATCAGTGTCATGAGGTGCTGAGTCCCTTGTGTTAGGTATGTAAGAGAGAGAGAGAGAGTAGAGTGTGTCTTTTGTCATGAATGGAGCTATTAGTGACCCTTTGCACTATCAGGAGACGACCTTTGAATTTGACTGTGCACTGTCAGTGGTAAAGTATGAGTAAATATGGGTATTACCACCAGCAGGTTTGGAGGGAGTGTGCGTTACCAAGACCACAGTCTGAACATGAGTGTCATTGCAAGGAAAGTTCTGAGTGAGACTGTTTTATCCGGAGCAGAATCTGAGTTGGAACAGCATGTTCTGATGGAGGGCAGTATCAGAGATAGAGCTCAGGGCGAATTAGAGCATTGTAAGAAGTGAAGCTCCTAAGAAATGTTGCTATTGGAAAGGAATGGAATGGAATAGGAATTTATATAGCGCAAAACTGCCACCCTACGGGTATCCTGGCGCTTGGATCAGAGAATGGACGTCAAATAGAAGAATCAGTTGTTGATGAAAGGAAACTAAGAAGCATTCCTTGGAAAAAAGCCAGGTTTTCAGACTCTTCCTAAAACCGATCAATGAGCTCTCCTGTCTAAGAGTCAGAGGCAGCTCATTCCAAATACGTGAGGCAAGTGCAAGTACTCTGAAGGCTCTACCCCCTTCCAGGATCTCTTGAATCTGGTAGTTGTAATCAAATTGGTATTTGACAAACTGAGCTGCCTCCTTGGGTTATACCAGGTGAACATTTCTTGCAAAGGGATAGGACCCTGTCCATGTGCTGCCCTATATACAATGCAGAGAGATTTAAAACAAATTCTCTCCCTAATGGGCAGCCAATGAAGATCTCTTAATGCCAGTGTCGTAGAAGACCTGCATTGTCTATTTAGCGCCAACTTTGCTGCCATTGCCTGTACTCTCTGCTTCCCCTTCACAATATATTGTGGTGCTCCCAGATACAGGGAGGTGCAGTAGTCCAACCTGCTCAATATTACACTTCTCACTACAAGCGGTCGGGTGTCTTCTGGGAGTAGGGGAAGGATCTTACGCAATACTCGTAGCAAAGAAAGGCACACACTGGCAGTTTTGTTAGCTTGTATGTCCATTTGGAGATTTTCATCTACCATGACTCCCAGGTTGCGTACCACTTTAGCCGGAGCCAGAGATTCTTCCTCAAGAGTGAGTTCGAACTCTGTCAGCAAGTGTTGCGACAATCTGGTGGCAGGACAGTACACCACCTCTGTTTTCCCCCATTAAAACGTAGGGAGTTTTTCCTAAGACAACTTGCAGTTTGGCACATGCACTCCTGAAAGGTATCCATAGACACCACTTGTTTCCCCTCCAGGGAGAATACCAATTGAGTGTCATTTGCATAGTTGACCAGGTCTACCCCATAGGATTCAATAATGGGGAATAGAGGGCGTAGGTAGATGTTCAAAAGGATCAGGCTTATTGCTGAGCCCTGTGGCACCCTGTGATGTACTGGAGACATGTCAGAGATAAACTGCGTTAAAGATACAGCCTGTTGCCTTCCTGTCATATAAGATCGTAGCCACTGCAGGGCTCGCCCTTTAATCCCTATGCTTTCCAATCTCTCAACCAGCACGACATGGCTCACTGTGTCAAATGCGGCTGAAATGTCCAATAATACTAGGACCGAGGAATTCCCATTGTCAGCACACATTTGCAGATTATCCATTACAGTTGCCAGTGCCATCTCAGTCCCGTGTCCCGGGCGGATGCCATTTTGGTCCCTGTCCAGCAAAAAGTTATCCTCAAGATAACACAATAGACTTTTGCTGACTGCCTTCTCCGAGATTTTATTTTTAGAAAAATGGGCAAACAACACCGGGTTCTGTGCATATGTATATAAAACAAACCATACTTTTAACACTTCAAAATATAAATTAAATTTAAACAAAGAAGTAGAAAAATATTCTTTTTATTAAATACTCTTTTTTTTTTGTTTTACTTATTTAAAAATTGTACATCTTTTCTTGTATTATTCGATAACCAATTACATTTATATCTTTCAATGGACAATTCATCCCAATTACACAATGGTTATTATTTCATATAGGTTACTGATGACATAAAAATAATAAAGGGATTATGGTAGCGATGATCTTTGGTGATGGTATACAGAACCAATCAACGCGTTTCGGCCACTGCCTTCTTCAGGAATTCTGTATATCTAAATAACATTATGAGACAAGAAATTGTGTATAAATTATCTAAAGTGACAACGTATTAGAAAAAACCTACTTTTTACTAGCTGAAAATATATACGGGGCATAGATAACGTGGGCATAGATAACGTGGGGGTCACAAGATTTGATACTAAATCATGATCGTGAAACGCTACTGGCATATATTTAGACAATACTTGTCCTATAGCTAATGACATACATTGCTGTACACATCCTATTTATAATTACATCGCTAATTACATACAATATTATACAGATTTTATATACATAAAACATAATTATACAGTATTATACACTTTATACATAACCTATTTACATATTTAACAAAAGGTGTTGTTCGTACCCAACCTGTAGGTATTGTGCTACCTAAAAGGTTCCTCTTCCTCCCCTTAGTTGGCCTATAAGGACAGGAAGATAAGTTGGCTAACCTGCGCTAAGTGTTTCTCGTTTGTGGACTCCTATTTGAATCATATGTGACATCCTTTTGGTCTAATCTAGATTGGGGCAGGTGGATATAAGTAATGGCTCCTACTTACACTGCAAGTTTTGATTGATCTTTCTTTTCTCTGTCTTACAATCCCAGGTATCTCTAGATATTTCGTAGTACTAGATTAAAAAGGAACAATCCCATGTTTAATATGTTTTCCCCTGTTTTCGAACCATAAACAGGATAGGTGAGTAACCGATGTATACATACCTAGTAACCTATGTTTAATAATTAAATCTTGTCACGTGTCTGAGTATGTGGCGTAGATAGACCGCTCTCTCCCTTTGATTTTAAGTAACTAGAAAAGCGTCCTGCCATTTCAAAATCATTCTATAGAGGATGAGAAAATATTAAGAATGAGGTTAAATGGGCATGTATCCTGATTTCCCACCTAATTAGTTGGTTTAAAAAATCACACGTTTACGTATCAATTTTCAGAAGGTACCTGGCTTCAAGGTAAAAGTCATGCGTCAAGTGATGATTTATAGTAGATGGCTCTTATTGATTGAGGTTGCACTCTTCTTGGCGGGCACTTCTGATTCTAGAAGAAAAACTATATGAACTAGTGTCTGTATTTATTTAAAAAGTGTCTCACCACCAATTGGCCCAGCGGTTTTTATATTATACTACACTTTTAGAGGGGCTGGGGTATATATAACCTTCCACTACCCGCAAGTGGTGGAGGGAGATTTGGGTGCCCCATATAACGTGAGTCGACTAACTCACATATGTTCTCCTCCTTGAATACACTCCCCAAGTCGGCATCCATCTAGTGCCTCCCGCCTTCCTTAAAAGCGAGCAATAAATTACTCGTGCCATCATTTATGCTAATAAGCCTTCACGCATGTATGTTATATGCATGTGTTCCCAATTGTGGGGGGTATATCTCAACTAATCTAAAACCTCCCACATGATTAGACCTTATGATTAGTAAGATGTCTTTGAGGTCCCGATTAGAACAGCTATTTTACTTATACTAGGATACCCCATTACTCGTAAATGCCTATAGCCGCTAGAATTCACGTATCCCTACAGCCCCGGCCAACAAGCCAATTTGTAACCTGAAATCGTAGAAGGGCACAATTGTTTGTAAGTATTTCTGGTGGCTAACCCGTGCATATATTAAAAACGCCCTCCAGCGTGCTATTTATTCGCTCGAGGTTTGTCTATAGCCTCCCGCTTCCGTCTATATGACATGTAAATGGTCATACGGCCCTCTGTATTTACCGAAATTTTTCTCCTGAATATACAACTTACTTGTGCTCCCCGAATATCGGATATGTTCTGCCACTTCTGAACATTGCACACTTAGTGTCCGCCCGAATTCTACCTTCGCCATTTAAAGCCATACCTCCGCGGCTTTGTTTCTAAACTATCGCGATGTTTGAGAGTACCAAGATATAAGCGAAACTCGCTCCGATTCTTTCGAGCTGCAGACCAATTTATTGGCCGCCATGATGGACTAGTGAGTTAAGGCAACATTCTGCCGAAAATTACTCATCAGTCCTAAACAAGTTATATAGATACATTCTTTAAATCCTAGTGGTTTTATACACACTATCGGTTTCATGCGAAGGACGGTATACATATCTTTCTATTTAGTCCATAAATATGGGTAGTATTTTATCTATTATTTAAATTGTTAATTCACTTCATAGATATGGATGTTAGATGTATTCGTTTCCGAAAGGAACATACCCTATATCGGTTATCACTATGTATATATACCAAAGAATAGCCTCTACCTATTAATGTCGCCGCCATGATGGATATGGGTGCTCGGGCTACGCTACCTGCACAACTTAATAGAGAAGCTAACGTGTAATGTAAACATGACTACATCCTTAAATAAGTATCTATCTGGTATATAATGGGTGAAGTTTATCTATAAATGAGATAATAAAGGGCTACTCTAAACGTGTTTCAGTTATAAATGATCTAACCCGTATCTATAATGTTTATATGGACTGACCAAGTATCTATGTGCTACTGTCTATAGTAAGTAGGGATTTCGATCACTTGGGAAGCATTACTATATTGTCAATCGTTCTCATAGAGGCTGGTCACCCACAATGTCAAATGCACTCGTGATCATAAAACTTGGTGTAGAAAGATCTCAGTGTATTAGTTAAAGTAAGGATTTTGATCAGATGGTAAAGATTACTCTATTATCCCTCGTTCTCATTTCGGCTGGTCACCCATAACGTCTCATGTGCTAGTGGTCATATAAGGCCCCAGTGTACTAGTTGATAGCCTGTTTCCATGGTATTCCCATGTTCAGCCCTTTAATTGCTGTTTCCAAAATGAAAATCCAATATACCTCACGCATTTTCCTGATCTTATCTGAATCCAGTCCTCTCTTTTGATGAATCCTTTCCAGGATATACCATCTCATATCTTCTGGCGCATGGTTATTGCCCAGAAAATGGCTAACCATTGGTGCTGCAGTTTTTTGAGTCCTAATAGCTGAGCGATGTTCGGTTAATCGGACATTCATGGCTCGTGCAGTCTGACCCACATATCCTTTCTTACAAGGGCAAACAACCAGATATACAACATTAGTACTCCTGCAATTGCTTAAATCATCTGAACTGGATAACCTGACTGTTAAAATGCAAGCTTGGGCCTTGGATTGCTGAATTGCATGACTTGCAGTTAGAACATTTATATGTCCCTCTCACGGGTTGCATGTTCTTTAGATTTGATTGAACGATCATTGTTTTTTGATTCATACGTGACCTTACAATGTTGTCTTTTATTGATTTGTTGCGTTTGTACGCAAACATTGTGTTACATTTATATATGCTTGTTAAGGGGCACTGTTTTCTTTCATCCTGTATTCTGATTCTTAGAATGTTCATGAGACTGTGAACTACATGTCAGGCAGTTGACAGAAGACAGCTTTGCTGTATGCTGCTGTGCTGCTGATCTCTATATTTAAAATAAATATTTCTATAATTAGTCTATTTCTTTCAATTTGGCGACGAGTACAACAGGACATCTTTCACAACTGACTGAGGCAGCACAGAGGATTGGTGTCCTGGAAAAAGAATTTTAATATTTTGTTGTTTTATTGTCATTTGTAACTCTACTGATAAGGTGTGTAAAGGTAATGTTCCACCTCTCAAAAGTGTAGATTGGGCACATGAACCATGGAAGAAATTAACTTTTGATATTTCTGGTCCCTTCCTGGATTTACCCCTTGATTCAAGGTTTTCTTTAGTTTTGGTAGATTACCACTCGAAGTGGCCAGAGGTTAAGATGGTCCCTATGGCTACCACAAACAAAGTTTTAGAGTTCTTCAAAGAGATTTTTTCTAGAGAGGGTGCTCCTGCACAGATTGTTACAGATAATGGTGTGCAACTCACTTCGTGTGAGATGGAAGACTTTCTTAAGGCTATGAATATAAAACACATCACTACTTCGTTGTATTCCCCACATGAAAATGGTCAAGTGGAACGATTTATTAGGGTATTGAAGGGTTATATCACGGAAGTTAGGAAGGAAGGAGAATTGTGGAAGGACCTTTTGAGAGAGAGATTGTGGACATATCGCATTACCCCACACTCAATTACCGAGGTTAGTCATTTCCGCTTATTGAAGGGTAGGGATCCTGACTCAATTATTTGTCCTTGGTGGTTGAAAGGAAAGGTGGCTAATAACATTAGAAATGTTGTTAATAAAGATGACACAGCTTTGAGAATTAAAGAGAAACAGGATAAGTTCAAAACTTGGTATGATAATAAATGGAATGTCAAACAACATACCTTTATGGTAGGTGATTGGGTTAGGATAAGGAAACCGGGTTTAGTAAGTAAGTGTGCGAGTAAATTCTACAAACCCATCAAGAATACCAAAGTCTTCAAGAATTCAGGTATAACTCAGGATGGTAAACTATGGAATATTAGGCATGTTTCTAAGTGTCCAAATTTTTCTGGGCCCAATGACAGTTTGCACAAGGATATTGCTATTAAGTTCAATAATGCACAACCGAGTTTCCAGAATAATTCTGAGGTTCTTTATGATTCCATTGCCAACAGAGTTAAAGATTCTGCACGTGTACGTCCTCTTCCTGGAAAGTTTGTAGATTTTGTTAGGTAGTTTGTTTCCTGCTCTTATGTTCTCCCACATTGTGTTATTCTTTTTCCAATGTTTTTTTATTTAATAAGGGAGATGTGTTACATTTATATATGCTTGTTAAGGGACACTGTTTTCTTTCACCCTGTATCCTTATTCTTAGAATGTTCATGAGACTGTGAACTACATGTTAGGCAGTTGACAGAAGACAGCTTTGCTGTATGTTGCTGTGCTGCTGATCTCTATATTTAAAATAAATATATCTATAATTTTAATTAGTCTATTTCTTTCACATTGGTTTCGGTAATTGATTTTCTTTTGAAGTATTAACATTCAATATGTGCCAACTGGCATACTGCCTTTCTAATTCTGGCATTGGGTACAGAATATTTGGTTATAAACACTAGTCCAGGGATTTTTTTGTCTCTGGTGGATTCTAGAAGGTGCTGGCGATCATAAAAGCGAGCCCGCTTATATGAATCGCGCACAATCTTTTTGGGGTAACCTCTTGCGTAAAATTTTTGTTTCATAGTTACCGACCTATTATCATAGTCAGAGATGTTGGTGCAGTTACGTCAGAGGCGTAAAAACTCCCCAAACGGAACACTATTCTTTTGAATGGCAAGATGGAAACTGTCATAGTGAAGGAGGGTGTTCCTGGCAGTGGGTTTGACGAACAAATCCACTACCAGGACACCACTCTCATGCTTGATCATGACATCTAGATATTCAACCTTTTCCTTATCTATATGATTCGTGAATCTGATGTTACTGTCACAGAGATTAATCCACTCAATGAATTGGTACAGATTTTCCAAGCAAATATTCCAAATGAAGAAAACATTGTCTATGAACCGTGACCAATTGGTCACTGACTCATAGAACGGTGCGATTTCATTAAAGACAAAACGGTCTTGAAATTGAGACATATAAATATTAGCAACCGTTGGCGCACAAGATGCTCCCATGCTCACTCCTTGCTTCTGTTCCAAGATTTTAACCAGGTAGGCCAGTAAGGAAATACGGCTACAACTCGCTGGATCAGTAAGGTCCAGAGATGTCTTTTTTAGCAGAGGAGTTACTACTGCTTGTTTCCATGCCTCCGGTACCACACCTTCCTCCAATGACTCGCAGCAGATCTTCCATAGCCCATGAAAGGTTTCGTCACCCAAGATTTTCCAGATTGTATGAGGAAAAGGATCTAGTGGGGAACCCGATGACACACTTAGAGCGAGCTGGTTAAAAGAGTCCTCTTAGGGGGCATGGACGATGTCCAGGGAGGTGGCTTTCAGGAATTCTATATCAGGCTTCCATGCTGTATCAGCCGGGCCGTCAGATTGTAGTTTTCAGACAATGTTGGTTATTTTGTCCTCAAAAAAGAGGCAATCTCATTGCAGAGTTTTTGCGATGCCACTACCTTGGTACTTGTGCAAGCTGGACTGGATAGATCCCTGACGATATTAAAAAGCGCTTTTGTACTATTGGGGGCTTGCAGAATAGATTTAGCATAAAAGTCTGCTTTAGCCCTAGCAATAGATTCTTTATACTGGGGAGTTACCAGTTTCAGAGCTTTCTTGTCGAATTCCAAATAGGCCCGCCTCCATTTCCTCTCAGCCTTTTTACCTGCTACCCGCAAATGTTTCAGTTCATCATTATACCAGGGAGCAGAGATTGTTTTCCTGTTTTTAAGGCGTCTTATCGGAACCACTGAGTCAAGAGTTTCCGCCACAGCCTTACAGTAGGTCTGGTAGTTTTCATCTACCAAGGTGGAGGAAGGTAATAAAAGCTGGCCCTGAAAGGACAATTGAGTCCTGTTTTTACCACCTTAGTACATTCTCTTCCTTTTCGGAAGGTCGACGGCTGGTTATTTTTGTCCACTGAGCTAGGTAACTTAATAAAAAAGTGAATTAGTGGTAAGTGGACAGTGGCAGTGTCCCTACCGCTTTTTACTGAAGCGCATTTGCGTGTTACTCGCATGCTGTTATAGCGCGTGAGCGTTTTTAAAACTTTTAACCTTCACAACCTTCTTCTCCTCACCTGGCTTCGTGTAAGCTGCTTCGCACAGCGAGATTTCTGTGACTTCCGCATTTTGCTCGGCAGAGCCTCTCTAAGCGGACAAGCAGGTGCTGCTGCCTGGCAACGGAGTGCTGGACTCGCCCCTCCCTCCCGCCTCGGTCTGACGCCGGTGACTAGCACCGTTTGAGCAGAGGGCATGGAGGGTCCGAGCCAGACACTTCCGGCAGGAAACAGCAGCGCTCTAGTTGTTGGGACGCTGGGGGGGATATAAGGCACTGGATTCTGGAGCCTTGTGTGGTAAGTGGACAGTGGCAGTGTCCCTACTGCTTTTTACTGAAGCGCATTTGCGTGTTACTCGCATGCTGTTATAGCGCGTGAGCGTTTTTAAAACTTTTAACCTTCACAACCTTCTTCTCCTCACCTGGCTTCGTGTAAGCTGCTTCGCACAGCGAGATTTCTGTGACTTCCGCATTTTGCTCGGCAGAGCCTCTCTAAGCGGACAAGCAGGTGCTGCTGCCTGGCAACGGAGTGCTGGACTCACCCCTCCCTCCCGCCTCGGTCTGACGCCGGTGACTAGCACCGTTTGTGCAGAGGGCGTGGAGGGTCCGAGCCAGACACTTCCGGCAGGAAACAGCAGCGCTCTAGTTGTTGGGACGCTGGGGGGGATATAAGGCGGATGTGCTGTCGGCAGCGCAGCGGGCGCGACGAAGGCGCGCCGGAGTTGCGCCTGAGTTAAGCCCGTCTGCGCCCGTCCGCGGCCGACTGCGGCCCAGGGCCAGTCCCCCTGCCCCTTTTTCACATCGTACTAGTTGGAGTCGAGATGAACTTCTTCTCCTCCGCAGTGAGCTTGGTGGACCTTGCTCACACAGTATTGAGGCAGGAAACAACGTGGGCTGCAGCCACTGTAACTTTACCTTCAACATAGGTAAGGCTCAAATCAGAGGTCAGCATACCTTGGTATGTGGCCTGCTGAACGTACGCTCCCTACGCAAACACTCTCTGGATATCTATGACCTCCTCAGTGGAAAACAATGGGACCTGTTTTTCCTCACGGAGACTTGGCTTGACCAAGACTCCATGCCGGAGATCATTGAAGCCATCCCAGAGGGTTACTGTCTGCAAAGACTAGACAGAATACGGGGGAGAGGGGGCGGCATAGCCATAGTTGCTAGACAAGACTATCAATGTCAGCTAGAACGCACCATGATTGATGATAGCGAAGCTGGTGCTTTTTCCATCTCAATAAATGGCTATTTCACCCTGAAAGGCCTTTTAATTTAGCGCCCTCCGGGCTCCACTGTAACCTTCATTGAGAAGCTAGTGGAAGGCGTCACAGAGGCCGCACTACGCACGGATAAATACCTTGTCTTAGGGGACCTTAATTTGCATTTAGATACCCCTACGGATAGGGTGGCGAGTGATCTCTGTCATACAATGGCAAGTTTACAGTTTGAACAGAAGGTACTGCACCCTACCCACAAGCTGGGCCACCTTCTGGACCCAGTTTTTGCAAACTGGAACCAAGTGGACGCCCAAACTCCGATCCCCATCCCATGGTCTGATCATCTCCTCGTCCCTTTCACCATCGAAATGCAGGGACCTCGCCCCAGTGACCCCCCCGCTGACAAACACCCTAGGCGGAGATGGGCAGCGTTCTCCCAAGTCAAATTCAATCTGGCGCTAACCGAGAAGGGTCATCCTGGGGGTGATGGTGTAGATGAAATTAATTTTAATCTAGACCAACGAATTACGGAAGCCCTGGATCTGGTGGCACCACTGGGTATGGCAAAAATGGGGGGCCGAGTACAAAGATCGGCTCCTTGTTACAACGAGGACATGCGGACGGCCAAAGCAGCATGTAAACGTGCTGAAAGGCAATGGAGGATTGCCTACTCGACTCATGCCAAAACAGAATATATAGACTGTAGGCGCAACTACCACAAATTGATCAGGAAGGCTAAATCACTGTACTATTGCAATAAGATAGAGGAAGCTGAGCAGTCCACCAAGGAGCTTTTCTCTATCTATAAGTCTATTGCGATATGGAAACCCGCCGCGGTGCCTAAGAAACTCTGTACGACGGAGGGCTGTAACCGAATTGCTGAGTTCTTTGCAACCAAGGTTACTAACATCTATAATTCCTTCCCCCAGAGGACAGATAGCGGCCCTAATCACCCGGAAGCCACTAGAATTAAAGGGGAACAACGACTAACCACTTTTGTCACTCCCCCCACTGCGGAACTTCTCCGTATCTGTGGATCGATAAAATCCGGTTCCCCAAGAGACCCGACCACCCCTAGTCGGCTAAAGGGCAGCTTGCCAGTACTTGAGCCCTATGTCCGTCACCTACTGGACACCTCCTTTGAGTCCCAGGCTGTCCCGAACGCCTGGAAGCAGGCAGTGGTACTTCCTCTGCAGAAGAAGGCCAACGTTAGTTTTGAAAAACTGGACAACCTCCGTCCCATCTCCCTCCTGCCCTACATGGCAAAACTGGCAGAAAAAATAGCCAATGTACAGCTTATGCAGTTCGAGGAGACGGCTTCGCTACTCCACGACTCGCAATTTGGCTTCCGCCCCAGTCATTCGACGGAATCTGCTCTTCTCGTGGCGGTTGAAGCACTAAGACAGGGCGTGGACAAGGGCCAAACTATGGCATTGATCTTACTCGACCTAAGCGCAGCGTTCGACACTGTATCACACTCCACCTTGCTACAGTGTCTGAATGAAGGCGGGGTGACAGGAGCGGCGCTTGGTTGGATCAAGTCCTTCCTGTCTGATAGGTGTTTTCAAGTCAGACTGGGTGAATGCTACTCAAGGGAGATTGAGTTGGGCCAGGGCGTGCCTCAGGGCTCGTCTCTGAGCCCAACCCTATTTAATATCTACGTCTCCCCCCTGGCGGCCATCGTGGAGGGATATGGTCTTCGTTTGGTGTCCTACGCCGATGATACACAGTTGGTCATCTCCCTGTCGCGTACACCCGGCCTTGCAGCGGACATCTTCAGGAACTGCATGCAAGATCTCGCTGCCTGGATGTCCGCAAACTGTTTAAAACTGAACGGCAGCAAGACCGAGGTGCTCGTGGTAGTGGGTGGGCCGTCTGCTTGGTCGTCGGCGTGGTGGCCGCCCTGTCTAGGTGAAGTCCCTGTTCCATGCCGTGAGGCCAGGAACCTTGGCGTGTGGCTGGACAAGGACCTTGCCTTTGGTCCACAGGTCGGTCGGGTGGCGGGGGTGTGCTTCGGTGTCCTGAGAGCCCTTAGGAAAGTGTTAGATCTGCTCCCTATCTCTGGTGCACGCCCTCGTCACCTCCCGACTTGACTATGGGAACCTGCTTTATCTGGGGGTCACAGGCAGGGTCATGGGCCGCCTGCAGGTCCTTCAAAACGCGGCAGCGCGGCTTGTACTCAGGCTCCCTAGGAGGTCATCCGCCAAACCAGCTCTGCGGGTCCTCCATTGGCTTCCCATTGAGAGGAGAGTGGAGTTCAAGGCCCTTTCTACATGTCACCGCATTCTGAGCGGTAAAGCACCTGTACCGCTCCAGAGCCTGGTAACCCACTACGAGCCCACACGCAGTCTACGGTCCTCCCAGACTGGGTTGTTAAAAGTCCCCAGAGTATCTAAGGTGCGCATGGGAGGCAGATCTTTTAGATACCTCGCTCCCAAGCGCTGGAATGCTCTTCCGTTGGAACTGCGACTAGAACCCTCCGAAGTCCTGTTCAGGAAGAAACTTAAAACATATCTTTTCAGCAGATAGCCTTCTGTGGGAGGAGGGGGGACAGCCATTTCACTTATCACAGCGCGGGGACACGCCAGTGGCGTAACCAGGCGCTTAATAAATGTCCAAATAAATAAATAAATAAATAAAATTAGAAAGTGATCAGTCCAGCTCAGAGGGAAAATGTCAACCACCTCCGTCTCTGCCTGATTCGCGAACAGGAGGTCCAAAACAAGTCCTCCTAGATGAGATAGTTGTATTAACATTTGATGAAGACCAAGATTCTCACAAGTATGCCTTAGATCCCTCAAATGGTTGTCTAGGCTGCCATTATCCCATAGATTAAAATCTCCCAATACCAACATACATGTGTGGGTTAGACTCAAATCAGTTATGGAATTAAGTAGGTCCTGATACTGGGCGTCCGCCCCCGAGGGTCTATAGCAGAGCACCCCTGTAAGTAGTCTGCCCTTAGTCTCCTGAAGTGAGAAGCCCAGCCTTTCAATCTCAGCGACCTCATCTACTTGTAGGGGTGCAAAATTCTATTTTTCCTTAACAATCACCCCACCCCCCCTCCTCTCCCAGTTGTCCTCTGTTTGTGGAATATTTTATAGCCATCTGGGCAAGCAAAACCCATTTGCACCAATGAGTCTGAGGTGGTCCAGGTTTCCGTTAGGAAAAGGACGTCCAACTCCATATTTTCTAACATGGTGGATACCTCTTGGTAATGTTTGCTCAAGGATCTACAGTTAATCATTCCACAATTAAGAGTATTCCTACATTGACCCATACAAATAGGTGATGGACGAGTCCCCCCTTTGTCCCTCTTACCTATAGTGGGTAGCTGTTCCCTGGTATATCCTATTCTATCTTGGTTTGGGCTACAACGTGCAGCGTGGCTGGTGCTGTGTGCAGCCGGTGCGCGGACGGGCGCAGACGGGCTTGCCTCTGGTGCGCCATTGGTGCTCCCGCTGCGCGCTTGCATTGCCTGTTTTAAATAGGCATCCGAGTGCCCGACCGCTAGAGCGCAGCCCCGAAAGTGCGGCCGAGCCCAGGTCCCCACACCCAGGATGGCGCTCCGAAAGAATGCCCGCTTTCTGTTACAGCTAAAGCAGCGGGATGACTGGAGGCAATTTTAATGTGCAAGTAAGAGCTACACTTTTAAAAATAACAGGAAAAATTCTTTTAAAATGAATTAGCAATTTTACGACGAGTGCATCAAAGAGTCCCAAGTGCTTCAATTAAAAAGGATCAGCAGCGAGTAATTCCCTGCGTGGTGCGCAAATGATTATCAGCTATTCTGTGGCAGTTCTAAGATCCAACTAGACTATTATCAAGAGCAAGAGTCTGAGTGGATCTGCAAATATTCTGGAACACATCCTGCAATATTTATCTATATTACCAAGACCAGATATTTTAATATGTGTGGGTGTTATGAGTGAGTCTAAGGCCCTCATTACAGGTTGTGTTATTTCACCTGGAATGATAACTCTGGGTGCAGCTTCACATTTTACAATTCGGAGTCTCTGAGGATCTCGGGGCCCAAAGTCCAGAATGGAGGTAGAGGGTTGTCAAAGCACTCACACTGCATCTCACCTGCCCCAGTGACAAAGTAGCAGAGGCTGAGGGGGAAGGGAGCACGCCTTTGAGTTTAGCATAGTTGGCATACAGCATTGCACATCACGACCAATCTGTAAATTGATACAGCCCACTTCCAGCAATCATAAAGCATATATTGTGGGTGTTATGGCACCACCCGCACCCCTACGTCCTGCTCTACTGGTCTGCACCCTCAAAAATGTATTTCACTTTTGCGTGGTCTACCAAGTTGACTTCCTGCGAGAGCAAAGGTCGGATTTAACGTGCTCTTTATCTCACAGGAGAAATGTTAGTGTAGTTTACATTCACGGTTGGCAGATGGCTGGTGAAACTTGAAATTTCAGTGACAGATTTAGCATTGCCTGCCTATCCCACTGAAACAGAGGGAACCATGCCTTCTGGGCATGTCGGCTTTGAATTGTGCCAGTCTCTTCAAATCCAGCCCGTTCGCATTTGATGGACTTTGAAAGTTGATGTAAGATAAGGTTTGCCCTTTTTCTGACTCAATGATTTGACTTTTTCAGACATTGCAGAATGTCGCCGTTCAAAGCCACGGTAGCCTTAGATTTCAGAGCAGCGGATTTCACATTTCACTGAGCCTTTATGGAGTCATAAAACTAACCCGGCAAGCCCCTCTCTGTGAAGGGGAAGACTCTAGCGCTGGTGTCTCGTCAGGCCGTCATTGAATCTGTCAGCAAAGCTCTTAAACGGGTTGGCATTTCTTTCGAAAAAGATTTTGCTGAAACACCTGTTCACAGTTTTCATTGTTATGTTCAGTGCACTTAGCTTGGAATGTTATGTTATGTAAAGTTATGTAATGTACCATCATGTTATGTAACATTATGTAAAGTTAAGTTATGTGACGTTATGTAACGTTTTTTTTGTGGTTTTTTTGAAAACCTTTATTATTTAAAGAAAGAGACAATTGCAGACCCACAACCACGGAGGCTGGTCAGTAGCACACAACAATATCCACATCAATGTACACAGCTCTTCAGCCGACAACCCGAGGGTCCGGCAGCGATATCTCGTTTACTTGTAAAAGCATGTGGTATAAATAGGATTAGTGAAGGTTTCGCATTTTATATTTTATATAAATAAACAACAAACAAAACAGAAAGAAGATCGAGGCATTACTGTATGATAGATTGGCTGTCCCTCATGGCAGTGGGAGAAGGGTGGGAAACATGCCACAATAAAAAAGGGAGGAAAAATCCTGGGGAGGGTACGGGGGGGACCCAGGGGCAAAACAATGCAGTATAGTCAACAAAGGCTAAGTAGTGGGAACGCACAGTCAAGGGAGAAGAAGCGGATCTGGAATGTCGGTGAATGGGGGGGTGCAAATCTCTCCACGATACGCGTTCCATTGACCCCAAATCCTACCCCATTTCTTAGGTCTGCCACAGGAGACATATACGTTTTTTTCCCTGAACATGGACCAATCCATGTGTTCTTTCCACGCTAGGAGTGATGGCAGCCTCTGAGAACCCCACAACTGGGCTATATCTCGTTTAGCAACCATATTACCCAATGTAACCCATTGAGTTTGAGCAACAGTACAGTCATTCAGCTCCCAAACATTCAACAGACAGCGTCTAGCCTCAGGCAATAACACAACACCAGTCACCTCACCCATAACTGCATGCACACGGCGCCAAAACTTCTCCACCTCCGGACATTCCCAGAGGATATGCAAAAACGTACCCAACCTACCACATCCACGCCTACACAATCCATCCGCAGAGAAACCCATATGTACCAGTCGTGGGCCCGTGACATATACCCGATGCAAAATTTTAAGTTGCACCAGCCTAAGACGTGCCGGAATCGCGACCTCTTTGGGGGAAGATATCGCCGCCTGCCAGTCTTCATCATCCAGTTCCAACCCGTCACTGGTCCAAGCATTCCGCAATTGTAGAAGGAGATCCGATCGATCGTTAATCAGCTTCTTATAAATAAGAGATATAGTGCTGTCGGGGACATATCCGTCAAGCACTCTATCCTCAAGAGGAGAGGACTCCGGGATCGTAGTACCAGCCGGGAAAACCGAATTAAGCGCATGGCTGACTTGAAGGTACCAGTAATATTCCCTGTCACTCAGTTTATATTCCCACTGGAGTACCTCAAAGGTCTTAACTGTGCCCTTGGCCCAAAGGTCGCCCACCCTGCTGATACCGATGAAATCCCATCTGTCAAAACCCTTCGACGTCCATAGGCCACCCAACGCTTCCACGGCGTACAATGGGGTCGATTTCCTCAGTTTATCTGTCCATCCCGTGGCGGCGGTCGCACTTCCCCAGACTCGCACCGCGACTACAGTAGGGCCCGTGAGATACTTCCGGTCGGCTCTAGAATAGAGCGCTCGATTATAATCTCCCCCGGGGAGTTGCCATCTGTCCATCTCAAACGCGGGATTCGGGACAGGGCCATACATAGCGTGGTTCACAGCACTCAACTGGGAGGCCCAATAGTAGCGCTTGATGTCGGGCAACGCGATACCTCCATCATACCACGGCAAAGTCAATTTCGCCAATGCGATACGCGGTCGCCCACCCCACATCAACTTTCTCTGCAAGCTCTCGATCTCTCGAAAATAGCTAGCAGGTACCAAATCAAGTGAGTTTTGAATGGCGTACAGGAAGCGGGGGAGAGACATCATTTTGAACAGGGCTGCCCTTCCCAAAGGGGAGAGTGGCAAGCCACACCACGCTGCAACATCCGATCGAAGCCGGGAGAGCGGAAGCAACAAATTCCGCTCGTAACGGGCTTTGGGGTCCAGAGAAATATAGATCCCCAAGTATTTAAAGCCATCTCTATAAACCGGTATCGGACAAATGAGCGGAAGAAGAGGCACATCGTCCGTGAGTGGATAAATACAGGACTTGGCCCAATTAATGACCAAGCCAGAATTCCTCCCAAAGGAGCATAACACATCAAACAGGACACCCAACGAGGTGAGATACAACAAGATATCATCAGCATAGAGCGATATCCGATCCTCGAAGTCAGGCAACCATCGGATGCCCTTAAGGGATGGTTCCCAACGTAGCCATGCAGCCAGGGGCTCAAGGGCAAGCGCAAAGAGGAGCGGTGACAAGGGGCACCCCTGTCTCGTTCCGCGTCCGAGGGGGAAGGGCTCTGAAGCCCTGCCATTAACCACCACCTGTGCCAGCGGCTGCTCATACAAAAGCTTAATCTACCCAATGAATTTAGGGCCGAAACCAAACTTCTCAAGGGCAGCCCACAATTTTGGCCACTCCACCGTGTCAAAGGCCATCGAGGCATCCAAGGAAACCAAGATGGCCGGCTCACCAAGAGACCCTGCCCTTGCTAAAACACAATGGAGGCGACGTAGATTGAGTGCGGTGTTACGGTGGGGTATAAATCCAGACTGATCCGGATGAATCAAGTCAGCAATCACCGTAATCAGCCGATTCGCCAGAAGTGTGGCAAGAATTTTAGGCTCAACATTCAGGAGCGAAATTGGCCGATACGACGAGCAATGGTCACGGGGCTTGCCGACTTTGTAGATGACTACAATAGATGCTAATCTCTGATCTCGAGGAAGAGATCCGAGATCTCTCGAGGACAGAAACATCCGATGAAGATACGGCGCCATTTTGTCGGGGCATAGTTTGTACAATTCCACCGGTATCCTATTCGGGCCCGAGGCCTTCCCGGAACGAAGTGAACGGATAGCGAGCGCTACTTCATCTGTGGAAAAATCTGCCTCCATAAGCTCCTTGTCCGAATCAGACAGGCTAGGCAGGGTAATATCCCGAAGCAATAAATGCGAGTCCTCTTCCGGCCTGTCAGAGACCGGCGCATACACCACCTGTTAGTGCTGGGCAAAAACTCGGACTGTATCAATCGGGTCCACGACACGCACACCATTCATCCGTTCAACAACAGGCACCACCCGGTTCAATCTATCTTTTTTGTCCAACCATGCAATCAGTTTTCCCGCCTTGTCACCCACATCATACAAACGCCCCTGCTGCTCACGGTGCATCGCCTTGGCCACATCAGTGACCAGCGCCTTGTAGTCAGATTGTTTCAGGGCCAGAGAATGCACCACCTCCGGAGTGACCCCGGACTCCATCTGCCTTTCCAAGTCAGTGATTTCATTTTCCAGATCCACCACCGCAGCATTCTTAAGTCTCCTTTCGCTGGCAATGAGGGACAAGACTTGACCACGAATCACTGGTTTGTAGGCCTCCCACAATGTTACAGGGGAGGATACCGATCCTTCATTCTCAGCGAAGTAGTAGTCCATACACTTCACCACCTCCGACCTGATCTTAGGATTACGAAGGTGCCAGGGGTTGATCGGAGCGATCCGGCCCTCGGCACCTAACTTTATGTCGACTGTAAGCCAAAGCGGAGAGTGATCAGAAATCCCCCTGGCCAAATGCCTAATTTCCCGTACCGAGACCATCTGTGCTGCTGGTACAAGAATATAGTCCAACCTCGATAGACTCCCATGGGCTCCCGAATAAAAGGTATATTGGAGCTGTCCAGGGTGCAGTTGCCTCCAACAATCGACTAGACCAAGTGTGTCCAGGAGCTTCCCGAGCCAAAGCTGTGCCGCAGGAAGGGCTCTTGGGGGGCTACGGTCTTCATCCCCACTAACTACAGAATTAAAATCGCCACCCACTACCAGTATGCCATCAGGAAGCCCCAAGATCACATCACCCAGATCAGCAAATGTGGTGGCCTGCAGGCCAGGGGGAATATACACAGACAAAATGGAAATCGTTTTCCCTTCCCACCGACCCGTAACAGCCGCATAACGGCCCCTGTCGTCCAACACAATGTCATCTATCTCCAGGGGGAGGGAAGTTCTTACCAGGACCCCCACCCCTCTCGACCCGAAGGTAAACCCTGAATGGGCCACCAGACGGAAGCCCCGTCTATTCAGTGCGTGGCATGTATTGCCAACCAAGTGCGTCTCCTGGAGTAAAATCACATCTGGGGCAGAGCGTTTCAAATATTGCAATACAATTCCCCGCTTTATTCTATCACCGAGACCGTTAACGTTCCAACTCAGCACCCTAAGCTCCCCCCCCATCCCGGCATTGGGCACCCAGCCCCCCCCCCGCCCGGGAACAAGCACACAGGATAAAAGACAGAACATAGTGCAGCCTCGAACAAAACAAAAAGGAAAAGACCCCCCCGCCACCCCCAAGGAACCCTGAAAAACACACCCCCCCACCCTGCACCCCTGCGTTAGATCAAAAAACCACCCCAACTTGCAGTGTGCCTGTCGCCCCATTAAACTAAGCTACAAGAAGAGAGAAAAAGTCCCCAGAGGAGGAAGAAGAGGCCCGATTCCCCCCGCCCCGGGTTTCCACAGTATGAAGCAAGTCTATTATAAAGCCACTGCTAGAAGTTCATAGTAACCGGCTCGCCGATGCAGACTCACTACTCCTGTTCAGCCAGGCCGCCCTCGGCACCTCTCGAGCTCTCGCTGCTGGTGCGGTTTGATGGCAATGTGTCCAGCCAGTCACTGACCACCTCGGGGCGATCGAAGAAAAACGCCCGCTCCTCATACTCGATCCTTAGTTGGGCTGGAAAAAGCATGGCATATTTCAGTCCCATATCCCTAAGCCATCTCTTCACACCGGTGAAACCCATGCGTTGTTTCTGCACCGCCTGGGTGAAGTCTGGCTAGAAACTGACTGAGGCATTGTCATACTTAGTGGGACCCATGGTACGTGAGGCCTGCAGGATAGCGTCCCGGTCTCGGAAATTATAAATCCTGGCGATGATAGGCCTTGGTGCGGCCCCCAGCTTGGGCTTCCCACCGGGAACTCTTTGTGCTCGCTCCACAGTAAAGAAGTTACTAAGGCCCTTAGGTACAAGATGTTTCAGGACCAAATCCTCCACCAGAAGGTCTGTGGATACATCCGCAGAGTTCTCTGGAACCCCCACGATGCGGACATTATTGCGCCTGGCCCGGCTCTCGAAATCCTCCAGCTGGCGGGCAAACTGGTCATTTGAGGTGCGGAGAGTGCGGACCTCAGCCTGGAGGTCCGAGACATCAGTGGTCAAGCTTGCAGTTTTAATGTCCAGGGACTTGACCCGTTCATTCGTCTTACCCAGGTCAGCCCTAATGAGGTTAACCTCGATCGCCACTGTGTCAATCTTCGCGGCGAGAGTCTCATATTGTTGGCCCATATCTGTACGAACACTGGTGATGGCGCCCATGATGTCCTTCAATGTCGGCTCCTTCGTTGAAGGCGTACCATCTCCTGTCCCCTCGAATGTCGGCTCCTCCGTTGAAGGCGTACCATCGCCTGTCCCCTCGAGAGCCTTACTCGCTCCACCTGGGGACCCTTTTGGGTGAGTGTAGCGCTCTATGGTTTGAGTTTGAAGCACACCACCACGATGCGTGCCCTTGGTGTTCCGCTTCTCTGCATCTGCTTTGCCCGCCATAGTGGGTGACGAGCTCCCACGGAACCGGTGGGATCTGGTCAAAATGATCCCGCTAACGATAGTCCTCAAGGGCAAAAAGGGCTAAGATCCAGAATTAGCGTAGGATCTCTCGCAGGAACGAGAAGTCGAATGGGGCGACCGTAGAGCGCCGTCAACAATGACCCAAAGCGAAACCGAAAGTACCACAGGGGCTATGGGTGTGGCACACAGGCAGTTGTTGTTGAGTTGCCACCTGGGTACCTCGGGGACTCAAGCCCGGGGATGGTCTACGATGTAGGCCGCAAAGTTCAGGAAGCAGCAAGTCCGGTTCTCGGCGTCCGATTTGATTCCGGAAAAAGGTTTTCAGAATCAGCAGGGCATAACCAAGAAATACCCGTCGTTCAAATCAGGATTTGTGGCAGGATAGATGCGGGAGGCGAAGAGGGTCTCAGGAGCCCTTTGCTCACGCGGCCATCTTGGAACCGCGCGAAGCTCCTCCATGTATCGTTCTTTTATGTTACGGTTTGTAACGTTATTTTATGGTATGTAATGTTATGCTATGGAACGTAAAGTTATGTTATGTACCGTCATGTAATGTAACATTATGTAAAGTTATGTTATGTGACTTTATGTATGTTATGTTACTTTATGTAACCTAACGTTATGTTATGGTATGTAATGTTATCTTAAGTAACGTTACAAAATGTTATGTTATGTTACGTTATGTTATTCAACACAATGGTATGTTATGAAACGTAATGCTAGCTTGTTTATGTTATGGTAAGTAATGTTATGTAACATAATGTTATGTTAAGTAATGTTGTGAAACGTTATGTTATGTAACATTATGTTACAATATGTAACGTTATGTTATATAACATTATGTAATGTTATTTTGCAACACAATGGTATGTTATGAAACGTAATGCTAGCTTGTTTATGTTATGGTAAGTAATGTGATGTAACATAATGTTATGTTAAGTAATGTTGTGAAACGTTATGTTACGTTATGTCATGTAACATTATGTTACATTATGTAACGTTATGTTATATAACATTATGTAATGTTATTTTGCGTTACGTTATGTAACGTAATGTTATGTAAGATTATGCAATGTTATGTTATGTAATGTTCGTTATGTAACAATGTTATCTTAAGTTATGGTATGGTATGTTATGTAACTTATCATTAGGCAACGTTATGTTACACAACGTAACATTACGCACATGTTAATAAAGTTATGTTGTATTGCTTAACGTTATGTAACATTATGTTACATTTCATTATTTTACGTTATTCTATGTTATGTTATGTTTCTGAGAACGATGGACTTGGCAAAAGCTTCTTTGTTGTAAAGTGATGAGAAGAAAGATTATGCCGACACCTGGTGTCTCCTATAATTTCTTGGCTGCTAAGCCTTTTCCCCCTACAATGCTAATCTTTTGCTATTTGGTGTACTTCACCCCTTACTCATTCATAACCTTTTTTCAACATAAGCTGTCTACACCAAATGTGTGTCCTTTTTTCCAACATCCTGGGGCTTCTAAAGGTACCCAGGGTGCGTGGATTTTCATGGAGTGGACCAAGAAAATAGACAAAATATAGCAAAACGTTTTTTGTTTTGTTCCTAAAAACAGGAATAAAGTCCTGCACTAGAAGGCATATGTTATTTTTTCTAAAATTGGCATCAACAAAAGGTTTGCTGTGCTTGGACCATCATCTTCCCAGCTTTCAGGAACAAGCACAGTTTTATCAAAAAACTATTTTACTGCAGTTTTTGGATATTTCAAAGAGGTAGTCAGTTTGTCCTAATTTTTGGAGATTCAACCTACTTGCAGTTTGAGGTGAAAAAAACATGGGTGATCCTAGAAAGCAATACATTTTTGAAAAGTAGACATAATTCTTGATGGAGGAAAGGGTCATTTCTATAAATCCTCCAATGTTTTTCCAAAGAAACTAAATGTTAAAATAAATTGCGAGGACTCTGGTTTGATCCGTTCCTGGCATGAGCACTAGACCCAGCCACACAAGTGGGATAGTGTTTTGATTGGACAAATGGGGGAACACTGGATAGTCGGAATTTTGTGGTTTTCTGCATATTCTAGAAGTTTACGTCACAGAAATGAAATGAAAATGCAAGATTTTAGGCAAAGTTTGAAGTTCTCAATCCATTGTCGGTAAGAAAATGTCACGTGATCCACCCAAGGTACAACACCCTGGACTCCCCTAAGCTGCCTAGATTTCGGCTCTGTCTGGTAGGTTTCACTCGGTGGCCACCACGCCCGTTCCTAAATACTGCAGGATGTGTTGATGTCTCCACATTTCATTTTGGCTCTTTACTGTGCAAACGCTATGCTCACCCACACAAGTGAATACCATTATTATTGGGTGATACATGGGAATGCTGAATGGTAGGAAATGTGTGCCTCCCTGCCATTTGTTGTACTTTTAAAAACAGAAATGTGAAGAAAATGTGTGTGTTTTAGACAATGTTTCAGGTTTGCAAGGGATTCTCGCAAAGAAAACCTTATGGGATCCACCCTGGAGTCCCTTGGTTTCTAGTTTATAAAAATATCTGAGGTTGATAGGTTTTTCCTAGAGATAATATTGCATGCCAATCCACTTCTCAGGTAAACTCACAGACAGGTTGAATGAGGCACGAGGGTTAGTGAAAAGTTCAAAATGTAAATTTTATAAACAAATGACTTCACGAAAATGAAAATGCAGAAATCACTGTTAAGATAATAAAAATGTCAGAATACTGAACTTATGACTAACAGCTCGTGAGCTGTAAAACCACGATAAGGCACCAACCCCTTTAGAGGCCATTCACATGCCTTTCATGCCTCACACTCAGAAAATGATTCATATAACCAGCTGTGGGCCCAATACATTGTGCAACACTCACATCAACTAACAGTGCCATTCAAGTGTCCTTCACTATATGCACCCACAGTATTGACACACCAATTATACCATCAACCACCCAGCCATCAACCAACTTACAAACACCAAAGCAGCAAGTCACTACACACACGCTGCCAGCCAAGAACTACTACACAAAACACACTGTCAGTCAACCGCTACTATGCACACACGGCCTTTGAGCCACCATGAGACACACACACACACACCACTATTCAGCTGCCACTATACACACACACCACTACATATACTACCAGCCATCCACCAGTACACACACACACACACACACCACCAGCAGACTACCAATCAGGAATAACATTGAAGCTCCATGCCACTTTCATTTCTAAAGCAATTCCCAAATGATCAGATTACACACACAATGCAGAAAAAATTAAACATTCAACTAAAGCCGGCACATTATTTTTGTTTTTATTTAAATTTTTAAAAAATCCACCTCATAGTAGAAGATGAAAACCAACTATGTTGCATGCAAAACAGGTGTTACTAAGCACATCAAACAACTGGCAAACTGGTGGCAAAATAGAGAATATATAACAAAACACATCATAGTATCAGTTGCCTTTTACTCTTTTGGTTGCTCCCAATGCTTGAGTTGCATATAGTACAGTTTAAAAAGTGTGGGCTCTCATAGGCCAGGATTATAAGGACTCTCAGGGCATTACATACAACTTTCCTTTCTTACACTTCTTTGGGCATAGACTCTACATCTCTGAAAAGGAAAGTCTTTTTGGTTTGGAGGACTGTATTCAGGAAATGGGGATCTTCCAGTCTAGTTACATTATCAACCACTTCAATTCTAGGAACACTTGCTCTACTGTAACAAGGCTGCCTATTACGATCCCTGATAATGTACAAAAATCATCTTGGAGTCTGGAGAATGATCTTTTAAAACATGTAACAACTGAAGCATGCCAAATGAAACACATGAATAGCCAAGTGATCGTACCAAGCAGCACTGTAAGGCCCCAGCCTTTGATCCACTCTATCTACACCTCCCATGTGAATTTTGTAGCCTAGAATGCGTGCTGGTTTGTGTACTTCTGCTGCCTGATCCCAAAGAGTCACAGGTGAAGTAATTTCATTGTCAATAGTTGTGAGCATGTGGACATCTCTTCTGCCATGAAAATTTCAAAGCAAGTAGGTCGTTACTATGCAAGGCGCTACTCCATCCCCTCCAAAGATTCTTACACACAAGCTCTTTATGGTAACCTTTATGGTTAGAGCAGATTATGCGACATGTCGCAGTACCCCTATTGAACAATTCTATAAAGAATTGCACTCCTGTGTAGAAATTGTCAATGTATAAATGATAACTTTTTTGAAAATGTATTATGCCAAGTTCCCAATCATTTTTTTCACTGACTTAAAAAGTGAAAGGACAACAAGGGGGTTCAAATGAAGAACCTTTCCCAGTGTACACCTTGTAATTATATGCATATCCAGTAGCACTTTCACACAACATATACAGCTTAATACCATAACATGTTTTCTTGCAGGGTATGTACTGTTTAAAAACCCAATTGCCATTGAAGAGGACCACAGACTCGTCCACAAGTATTTCTCAACCTGGAGCATACATTTCTGAAAAACAATTAATTAAATGGTCAAGAAAAGGCTGAATCTTTAAGAGATGGTCACAATCATGGTGGTCTTGTAGCACCTGCTGCACAAACAAAAACTGATCTCGATTCATGGATGCGGGAAAGATAGCAGTTGCTATCAAGGGAATAGTAGACTAATATAAAGACAACAATGGCTTTCTTTGTAAGCCCATCAAAAATGTTAAACCCCAGAACTGCTTCATCTCATTGTGATTTGTAGGAGTCCACCAAGTAGCTTTAAAGTGTGGCTTAAGTGAAGTGCTGTTGTCCTCAAAAACTGTTCTGCATAAAATTTGATCTGCTCATCAGTATCATCCAAAAACACATGATTAACAAAGAGCTGGAAGAAAATTGATAGGCAACTAGTTCTCTGCATTTACTCTACACCCAGCAACACCACTTAAAATAGGCAAAACAGACTGCACCATATGCACGCCAATTCCTATCTTGGGCTTCCAGATCGTCCTGATGTGAATCCATTAACTTACCATACAGTACCCCTAGTTTAGCTACGCGCTTAACTGCCTCAACTAGAGGGTTAGTCTTCATCCCCTTCTGCTTCTAGTGTTTCCATAGGTAATCTCGTATTTGCAGATATTTGAAGACATCCTTTTTTGCAGACTAAATCTGTCTGCTAAGGATGAAAATGAAGCGAGTCCTTCTTCAAATAATTCTCCTAATTGCATTAGCCCCTTAGCTCTCCATTTATCCATTGTAAGATCCCAAAATATAGCAGGTAGCATTATCGTCGAATTAGTAGGGGTATAAAAACATATCTCAGGAATATCTAACATCCTCCTTACTGCCTTCCATACCTTATATGCTGCCACCACCACCTTAAACCGTGTCTTCTTAAAATAACTTTGCTCCAAAAATGTAAATAAATGATTTCGAGCTGATGACCCCAGCAGCATCTGATATATTGATGGTGTCTCGCCAATGTGCCAACTTCCTCCACTGTTAACAATATCCTCATATTCTGAAGTAGAAAAGCCTAATAGCAAAATGTCAAATTAGGGATGGCCCAGTCCTGACGGTTGCGTGGTATCATCATGAATTTAGAAGCTTACCGAGATTTCCCTTGCCCCCACAAGAATCTATCACACATGGATTGTAATTTCTGTAGCTGTGTTCATGCCAGCTGTAGTGGTACTGCCCTACAGTAATACATAGCTTTGGGGAGAATATTCATCTTAAGTACATTGCACCCCCCCAACCAGTGAGAGATACAGGCATTCCAGCCAATCCAATTGCTGTTTAATCCCCACATCATACCTCCCCAGTTAACCTCTATTAATTCCTGTAGGCACATCCTAATTTTAATACCGAAATACGTGGCTTCCTCAGTTACACAAACATCTCCAGGGCAGGCCGGTTTGGTACATACAATTTGTGTTTTTGTTGGGTTCAACTTATACCCTGATACCTCCCCGAATATATAAGCCAGCCGCTTTATCTCTAAAATCGCTTGCACTGGATCTGAGGCAGCCACCACAATAATATCATCTGCGTGAGCTAAAACCTGTGCATGGTATTGCCCACAGAGCATAGAGCTGATCCTATTACTCTTCTCCAACATTGTCAAAAACAGATTAATGTACAGGGCAAATAACAACGCCCATTATACAAATCCTAGTTATCAGTGATTTATAATTCCATTATCATCCAGAGGCGGTGCAAGGAAGAAGCTTGGATACCCTACGGCTCCAGTACTACACATAGGGCTCTTATCAAGGAGGCACTTTTTTGTCCTCAGATCTGCTGTTTTTACATTGCTGCTACTTCAACAAAACACAGTTCCATCCACGTAAGAAGACTACAAGCTTACAGAATTCAGTGAAGTTGACCTTTGTTATTACAAACGCCCTGACGAAGTTCACCCTGCTGAACGAAACGCGTTGGCTGAGACTCTTTGCACCATTTTGGAATATTTGAATAAAGAATATATTTTTTTACCAAAGGAACTAGACTACTTGTTGTTACTTAAAACAGAGGACCAGGGTAGTGCACCGCTCCATTCTTTCCCAGGTTATCGGTGATTTATACATGGCTTGGGTAGCTCTGATAAAGCCTGGGCCAAACCTCATCGTATGCAAGACAGCCCATAAAAAAGGCCAGGAGACACAGTCAAAAGCCTTTACGGCATTGAGAATTAGCAATCCTAGCCTACTTTGTTGTATATTAGCAAAATCTATCAAAGTAACTACTCTATTTATATGGTTGACTGTGCTCCTTCCAGGTATAAATCCATGCTGATGGATAGATACCAGAGGGGGGTGAAAACTTACGCCAATCTAGTTGCTAAAATTTTGGCATAGACCTTGCCATCCACATTTAAAAGGAAAATTGGTCTATAAGACCCTGGCAAGTCCGAAGGTTTGTCTTTCTTCTTAAATACTAATATATTGGTCTCTTCCCAAGACAGTGGCGGGTTCCCCAACTGTGCCTCTTGAAATGTAACCACCTTTGAATGTCCTAAGTTGGGAAAGCTTTTCTGTTCAATTGAGCGATATTAGGAGTATTATTAGGATCACCCGTTTGTATTACAGGGGAATTGGTATTGATCAGGGTTAGTACAGACATCCATGCACAGACAAGATCAGCTGCATTGGTGTCTTTTTTGTTTATCTGTATGGCTGTTGTAAGGACAGGTATCACTAAGGAGTGGAATAGTCCCGATCCGCCGACATTCTCGTGTTGGTGTGGTAAATATAATTTACCGTACAAGTTTTTCATATAATTACTGACAAGTAAAAGAATAGCTCAATCAAATGAGAGTCAGAGTCCGTGGTGTCTGAGTCATACGGGCTTTAATCAGGATGGCTCGAGCCATGGAAATCAATTCCATCAATACAAGGGTTCGGGGGTATATGCAATGATGGCAAAAAGATGTCAACGATTTATTAACAGTACATGACATATATAGTAAAACTGTACAATGGCGATGGATACAGTAGGCGTGACAAGTAAAAAGAATATGATAAGAACACATGTGCGTAGCAAAAGGGCGTGTACAAGGGTGTGCACGGAGGTGTGTGCTGGAAACGTCACAGAAAAGTGTCATAAGTGGGTGGGTGCATAGAGGATTCTGCAGAGTCATCAGAAACCTATGACCTGGGTGCGCGCGCAGTTAGTATGACGTGGGACTAAGGAAAACTGGGGGCTTTGACTTTAGCACTAGTAGGGGAGACAGAAGTCTAGCATGTCAGATCGACCTGTTCCTACAACATGTCTGATATCTTGTATTTGGGGAATGTTTAATCTGAAGTAAAAGGTCTCTCGGGCAGAGGCTATTCTATACTAAATGCATAGGTGTCTAAGTGCAATGCGCGGGGCCATGGGCCTACCATGGTAACGGGAGCAATGAATTACATGAAGGAGACGGGAAGGCTTGGCCCTTAGCTCTGCAGCCGGAAAGCTGTTTACCTATTGCATTAGACTGGAATGTGTTTTCGAGGAGGCTGGCTGATAACTTGAAGGCAAAATACTGTTTTGGCAGGCAGGCCAGGCCGAGCCAGGCACCGCTTCGCTTGGCAGGAAGTAAGGCAGAGGTCAGGGATGCATCTCCATGCTGCAGCTTTCAGAGGCAGAGACAGAAGTGGTTCGAGGGCAGGAATCAGGGCCTAGCTCTGCAGAGCCAGGAAAAACGTGAAAGTGCACCATGTAAAGACGTTGGCATGGCATGGTTAGGAACTGAATTATCAATCCATTCATGGTGGATCTGATAGAGAACATGTTGACGTTGGACGCAAATGTATTTGCGTCTTCAGATTCGGTTGCGGAGGGAAGTTACATGCACTTTAAACTCGTACATGGAGACGTTGGGGTACACGTTAGGGGACATATCTGACCATAAAAATTTCAATTACCTCATTCCCTCCTTGTCCCCTACGGACCCTTCAGGATATGTCTATTTTCATGAGACCATCTATTTGTTCATATAACATCATCTGTTCTTCTTTCTTTATTCGGGAATGGGAACGTGAACTTGGGCGGGGAATACAAGCTGTGGCGCACAAGCCGCAAATCGCTGGCCCACATTGAAGACATAGACAACAACTGAATACTATGGCCAATATAATCCCTAGGAATGACAGTAGCTTCCATCCCCAGGCTGTTATTACACTCCAGAACCAACTGGACCAAGTCCAGGAGTCTGGGTTCTGATGTATCTGATGGGCAATTTCGTGAAGTCTGGTGACGGCCTTATAGACTGATGGCGCGTTATTAGGAATAAACACGCAACAACTGGATCCGATGACTATACAAGCTCCGCCCCTATCGGCCAGGATGACGTCAAGGACAAGGCGGTTCTGAAGAACAACAAGTCTCATAGCAGACTGCTCCTCTGTTAAGTTGCCCAAAGCGGAAGTAGTCTCTTTCACTACTGCTTCGAGGATTCTGGTTAATTTGCGTATCAGTTTACTATTTGAGACAGTGCCTAAATAAGGAAAGAATCCTTTATTGAAATCTGTATATTGTTCCCATGTAGTTTCAGTCTGATCAACGATTGGGAGACCTCTCTTGTGTCTAACGAGATCGAGGCGGGAATTCCTGTGATAATCAGATGGGGCTAGAAAAACTGGTGGCAATAGGAATGCAATAAAACAAGTACCATCCCAATCTAGAGGTAAACGTACATACGCTGTATGACTACAAATGAAATAGGAATGTCGGGAAGCTTTGAATGTAGACTTGCCTTCATCACTGAATTCTACCACAGTAGTACAGTCACTATGGCCTAGATGTACTGAACCATTCTTTCTGACGCATAATACACCTTTTGCTGGTAAAACTGATATAGATGGCAAGTCTGGACTAGTTTCTGACTGAACATTTAGAATCATGAGGTTAAGTGTAAAATTACCTAATCCATACACTTCATTTTCTAGATCGGTCCCTGTCATTTGTGGAAGACCTTCTTCGTCTGGGAAACATGCTTTGTTCATGACTGTGTTCAGGTTTCCCCATATCCATTTGCCTTGGGAAACTCTGGATTCAGTGTCTAAAGAGGATATTAAACTAAACCATGCACCACATGAACCATTATGTGTAAACGGATAAGGAAAGAGGGGCAGAGCTCCCTTGTAGTTCTGATAGGGAGGGAGTCGGCCACATATCCAACAATTTGTAGCATTGTTGATCTGGTGAGAATGGTGTAACATACGAATGAATGTATTGTTGCGCAGCGCAAGTCGATAAGACAATTCATGAGGGGGTAGTTCACTGAACGTGTGCTCTGCAGTGATATTAGAAAGAGGATGTGCAATGGGAAAGTACATATATAACATCCAACTGATGCAGATTAACGTAAGACTCAGAAAAAACATAATAAGTAACGTGCAGATACAACGGCTTCGGAGATTTTTACAATAATTTCTTTTCTTGATCTCCTGTCTATCTCTCTCTCTATTGGGGTCTAACTTATACATGTCAAGAAACTGTCTAACCGCTTCACCCAGGAGGGGACTTAAACAATTAAACTGTCTGACTTACTAGACCTCAATTTCAATCGGTACTCCTGCTGAAGAGTTTTCTCTACCAGAGGGAGTTTAGTATCAGTGTCTGGAATGTGATAGGGCTGGGAATCACTCTTTGGCGGAAGTCCATAACATTTTTTCACATGGCTCGAGTGGAGCCAGCCTTTTCTTCCCTCGATCTTGACTGCAGTCCTTGTAGTCAACAAAACGATCTTCGGCTCTTTCCAACAGGGCTCCAGAGGGCTTGACCGATCAAAATTGCGGACTATGACGACATCTCCTGGGACCAGCTCATGCGGTTTCACCTCGGTGTTGTCTGGAAAGGCTGCCGCGACCTGTGAACGACATGATAGTAGTGCAGACATCAAGGAAGCAAGGTAATCTGTCAGCATAGTACTGTCAACATCGGTTATTTTACGTGGCATAGGCGTCCCCCACATATTAGGAGGCCTACCAAAGACCACCTCATACGGGGATAGCCCTGTCCTAGAATGGGCTACCATTCGCATATAAAAGAGGGCAACTGGTAAAGCTACTATCCAATCTACGCCTTTCTCTTTACATACTTTGGCAAGACGGGTTTTCAGAGTCTGATTGTGTCTCTCCACGAGACCTGCTGCCTCGGGATGTCGGACACAGTGGAACTTCCATTGATAACCTAACAGAAGTGAAACCTGCTTCATGAGTTCGGACGAGAATGGCTGACCATTATCTGAATACACCACACGGGGCAAACCGTACCGTGGGAAGAATTCACGAACCAACTGCTTGGCAGTGGTCGGGGCAGTGTAATCTGGGACGGGATATGCTTCTGTCCATCGGGATAGGGCACATACAACTACGAGGACATACTTGAACCCTCGGCATCTGTCCATCTGTATATAATCCATCTGGAGGACTTCAAAAGGATGGTCGGGAGGATGAAATCTACCTCGTTCCACGGGAATACCTTTTCCTGGATTGAACTGACAACAGATCATGCAGGTACGCACTTTCTGTTTTGCTGCTGCTCGTAAATGCTTGTTGAACCAGAGGTTCTGTAAACTGTCTAACATGGCTTTCTCTCCCAAATGTGCTGGACTGTGTGCAGTGTTGATAATAACTTGAACCATAGAGTCGGGAAGAAACCATGTTGTTTTTCCCTTCGTCATCCATCCCTGTTCAGTCTGGACCCCTCCTTGTTCAGTCCATTTCTTTATTTCATCTGGAGTAGCATGTGTCTGTATGTCAATGACATCTTGTGTGGGGTCCCTAACTGTCATGCAATGTGTCAGTGAAGATACGTCAGTCTTTGTCATATCAGTCGTATGAGTATGAGTCTGGGCTGCATGTTTCGCTGTTCGATCTGCCAGGTCGTTACCCTGGGAAATAGTGTCTGTGACCTTTGTATGTGCTTTGCACTTCATGATGGCTATGGCTGTAGGCAAATGTATTGCTTCCAACAGAGCTTGAATGAGGGGACCATGCTGGATTTTGGCTCCGTGAGAGGTCAGAAAACCCCTCTCTTGCCAGAGGACACCGAAGTCGTGTACGACTCCAAATGCATAGCGTGAATCTGTGTATATGTTTACTTTAAGGTTCTTGGCTCGTATACAGGCTTGGGTCAGAGCAATGAGCTCTGCTGCTTGAGCTGACAAGGTGTCAATGCGATGTGTTTCTAAGACGTCAGTTTCAGTGGTCACTGCATATGCGGCCACTAGCTCTCCTGTACTTGTTCTCATACATGAACCATCCACATAAAGTGTCAGGTCTGGATCGGGTAATGCAACATCTGTCAAGTCTTGTCTGGGCTTCGTGATTGTGTTAATGACATCCACGCAGTCATGTGGAGTAGGATCTGTTGTGCTCGATGGTAAAAGTGTAGCAGGATTTAGTGTATTGCAGCGTTTGATTTCTATGTGTGGTTGGAATAATGTCAATTCATAACCTGTCAGTCGTGCTATGGTCAAGTGTTGGGTCTGTGTTCTGTTTAGGAGAACTTCCACAGAGTGTGGAACCTGTACTGTCAATTTGATGTCCCAATACAATGGAGTCACTTTGTCTGATTGCTAGAGCTGTTGCTGCAACTGACTTTAAGCACGCAGGCAAGGCCTGGGCTACTGGATCCAATGTACTCGAAAAATAAGCACACGGTCTGTGTTTGTCTGCTTGAACCTGAGTGAGAACCGATAACGCTGTGCCATCGCGTTCTGTGACAAAAAGTGTGAAAGGTTTGCTGTAACATGGTGTCACTAAAACAGGTGCTTGACATAAGGCTTTCTTTAATTCGTCAAAAGCTTGTGTATGTTCCTGAGTCCAAGGGAGAACAGACGAAGACGCTGCCTCTTGTGTTGTCAACTGTATAAGTGGTTTAGCTAGAAATGCATATTGGGGAATCCATTGTCTGCAATAAGAAGTGAGTCCAATAAAGGCTCGTACTTCCTTCTGTGTCTTGGGTTGCGGAAGATGTGCAATTAACTGGATACGATCAGGTGTCAGCTGCCTACCCCACTTGGACAGCAAGTGCCCAAGGTACACCACTTGCTGGGCACAGAATTGTAACTTCGAAGGAGACACCTTGTGTCCCTTGTCCGCCAGGAAATACAAAACTGTCAGTGATGCATGTTCACATTCTTGTTCACTCCGGGCGGTGATCAATAGATCATCGACGTATTGGAGTAGGGCAGTGTGAGGAGGCATGTGAATACTGTCAAGTTGTTTTTTCAATGCTTGGTTGTAGATGCTGGGGCTTTCTGTGAATCCTTGAGGGGCGCATGCAAATTTGAAGCTACGGCCATTTAAACAGAATCCGAAAAGGTTTTGGCTTTCCGGATCAATGGGGACACTAAAGAAGGCGTTCTTGAGATCGATTACAGTAAAGAACGTCGCCTCCGAATCAATGGCTGTCAATAATGAAGAGATGTCTGGGACCACTGGATACTGTGGTACAATACATTTATTCAATTCTCGTAAATCGATCACCAAACGATAAACTGGAGGTGCATTCGGATCAGTGCGTTTAAGAATCGGAATGATAGGGGAATTACAAACATTTGAGTCGGTTTCTACAACCACTCCTTGTGCAATGAGCGCGTCAATGATTTTCAGTAAAGCCACTACAGCATCAGGTGGTAACTTGTATTGTCGGATTCGGGGCAGTACAACTCCTGGCTTGAGTGTAACACGGTATGGTGTAATGTGCATACAACCTACATCAGTGGGGCCTTTTGCCCATAAATGTGCAGGAACATTCTGTAACCTGGGATCAAAATCTCTCAACACATTATGACCCTTAAAATCACGAAGGAACAGCCTTACTCCTTCCGGAGAACAACAAATTACAGCTCCTAGAGCTTTCAGCGTCTTAATACCAAGCAAGTTTTCTGGACATGATTTCGTGAGCAATAAATCTGTAGTACGGGATAATGGACCAACTGCAAGAGGAACTGGTTTCGATACTTCATTAACAATAGGCTTTCCTGAAAATCCAAGGGAAACATTCTGTGAGCCTGAGAGGGGTGCCCCTGGAACCTCGTCATGACTAATGGTAGTTCTGCTTGCCCCTGTGTCAATCAAAAATGTTCTATCCTTTCCTAATACCCGACTATGTACATAAGGACCCTCTTGATCTACAGGAACCTCAATAAGAGGCAAGCCAACCTCCCTCTCTAGGCTGTTTCATGTGTACTGCTGATAATCAGGGTAATCGGATTGTGCATACTGGTACATCTGCTGTGTAACATGTTGTGTGGCGGCAATGGGCTGGGGCTGTGGTACCGCTACGGTCTGTTGTGGAACCTGCATAGGCTGTACATTCTGCGGAATATGTTGTTGGACCTGGTCCTGTCTAGGTGGACGTGGTCTCTCTTTAGTTTTACCTGTGGCTAAATTGTGTTTCAGAACTGCACAATCGTTTACATAGTGACCTGGCTGTTTACAATAGTTGCATGTCCCTTTAACAGGAGTCGCCGAATTATTGGACTGTGTCGTACCCCTTTTCTGACCATCAGCTGGAACTGACTGAGCAACTAGCACTTTCATTTTCGTGTCTTTCATACGTCTCTGTTCGTGATCATGTTCCTCCCTAATTCTGTTCTGGTGGTACTGTAACATTTGTAACATTTGGGAAGGCGTATTTGCTTGCCATGTGCTCTCGACTTTCAATACACGGTTCTTAACCTGGGGCAATGAATTCTCGACTAATTTGGTCACAAATAGGTGTGGGTATGACTCGCTACTTGTTTTCAGGCCACTATTAATAATAAAACATTTCTCGAATCTAGAGTAAAAATCACTAGTGTCTTCGTCGTGTTTCTGTTTGCAGGCTGAGATTGCATCCCAGTCCTCCTTTTTAGTTGTCAACAATCTTGGCAAAACCTGTACTAATAATCCTGGTAATGCTTTAGTTTTCTCCCCAAGACCTAGACCTGGGGTTCGGCCGGTTTCTTCGTTTTCCAATTCAGTCCAATTGATCTTTTTATCTCCCACCTCCCATTCTTTTTCTTTGAGTTTCTCGTAAATACCGGCAGGCAATAACACTTTTAATATTTTCATAATATCGGCATATCTATAATCTCCCATGAGTAACATGTCTTTTATTTCACGGTGAAACCCTGCTGGATCTTTATCATGACTAGGCACTATTTTCTTCATTTCCAATAATTCCATTTTAGTTATGGGCGTGTATACAAATACACGTTCAAGTGTATCATCGGGTTTCCGGATTGGATGTACTTCTCGTAAAGGGTTCTGTCTATCTAGGTGAAAAGGATAGCTTACTGGGGGTGGAACCGGAACGAAATGTGGAGTCAAGAACGTTCTGTATCTATGACGTTGTTCGAGAATAACATTAATCAAATCAGTACCCAGGCCTCTCCACCTGTTCAGGAGTAATTCGTCTAATACATTGTATAGGGGACCTGGATCAGAATGCTGACTTTCATAGAGCATGATAAGATGCTGGATCATGTATATACCAACTAAACGTTGTTCAGTCGGAGTAAGACTCAAAAATGTTTGCGCTACTGAATCGTCTCTATACATGCTGTCATTATCGGCCCACTGTACTGCGGACCGGGCTAGTTCTTGTTCACGCATTGTACTAAGTTCATTGTAACCTATTCTATCTTTCAGGATTTTATCAGTGGCTTGGAATAACTGTTCAAGAGAACATTTTTCTGGTATTGGGGGAAGAAAACGTCTTTTATTTACTAGGCGTATTGGTCTGTCAAAAGGTCTATCAGAAGGGTACTGTTTAGGGAGTTTCGCCCTACCTACGTAAGCTATCGTGTCTTGAGTCGCTACTGGGTTCTCTGGTTCTTCCTCCTCTGAGGAGTCCCTTTCGTCCCCTGTTTCGGTTGTCCTGTCGGCTTTGCGTCGGACATGTATGGCCACTATTTCTTTACGGACCTTTCTGGACATGGCATCTATACATTTCTCTTTGTCATGCTTACAATCTGCAATATTCTGACTCCATTTTGTCAATCCTTCCATTTCTTTTTGAGAATAACCTGGCTGATCTTGTTCCCTTATCAAACAATTAATCAAAAATCGCACTATTAACCCTTGAGTCTCGACTTTCTGATATGCCATGGCTTCACGAACACATTCTGGACCCTCCCCCGATCGAATAAAGTGATATATTTTGTCTAGATGTTCTGGCATTTCTGGTAATGTCATCAAATAATCTGTAACACGTCTTAAACGTAACGATGCTAACAACAGGTCCCCTTGCTTGCCAGGGACAGGATCGTATCTACAATCTCCAATTATTTGTTTGAGCTTTTCAGCTGGGCTTGCTTTAGGTGTACGCTGCATTGCTAATTCTCTCATTGTCAATCGATGTAATTGTGGCGGAGTGTGGGGGAGGCCACCTGTGGCACCTCTTGAAACGGAAGCATGAGCATAACCTGACTGTGGGGCGGGCATATGTAATGGGATTGAACCCTGAGTTGCATCTGTCGAAAAAGGATTAGTAGGGGGAACTGTAGTAGGAAGGCCAGTAGGGGAAGTGGCAACGTGTGCAGGAAATTGATGACGTGGAGGGGTCGTGGCTTGATTGGCCGGTGCAGGGTGCTGAGCATTGTTATCAGGGGGTACAGGTAGTACGGGCACATTAGTATAAGCTGGAGCTACATCATCCAAATAGGAAGAAAGGAATATGTCTGCTGCGGTCTGTTTGTGACGGATTTTAGTCGGAACTAATGGTGGTGGCAGAGCACTTGGCATATCCGGGGTCGCCCTGGGCAGGCCCTCGGCCAGAACCGGATACAGTCCTGTAATAGGGGCATTTCTCTGTCGGTCTTGTTGTTCTATTCTGACTCGTTCTCCTTCTTCTAGTAGTTCCTTTTCTCTAGCTTTTTCGGAATCCTCTCTACTCTTTTCTGCTTTCCTGAGTTCTTTCTCTGTCCGTCTATGCGATTCTTTGCGCCACAGTTCTATGGCATCTTTCTGTGATTGTCTGGCTTTCTTTTTCCATAACGCTTCTTCTACTCTCATGATGCACTCGGCATCCCATGTCCCTGTAACGGGCCATCTCTGATTCTCTTCCAAGTCCTTCGTATAGTCCACCCATAAGTCTAAGTACAGTATGGCATCTAAGCCATGCTTGTGGTACATGAAATAACCTGGAGTGTCCCTAGGTGGGACGGGAACTGCTTCTTCGAGTATCCCTTTCCTAGTTCCTATCTGTCGTAACTTTGAGAATAACGGCATGGTTACCTTACTCTGGACGTGAACACAATAAACACAGTAATAAAATGCAAACAATCACTCATACCACGCCATTAAACACATTGAAACATTTCGAACAGATACTGTCTAAGACACAGAATACTGAAATACTGAATCACTGTATTACTAGATGTACTGCTAAACAGTACAGATGCACTGCTAAAACAGTACAGACCGGATCTGTGTACCCAAACCCGTCTTGACCGGATACAAATTAATGCACCCGTCGTGATGCGTCCCCAGCAATGGTACTCACCGGGAAGCACGGAACGGAAGGCCTCGGAAACTCGACTGGACTGGACTGCTACGACGTCACTGCTGCTGCGCACTACGCATGCGCCTCGACGCTTCGGACAGGTGGGCCTCTGGACACCTCGGACACTGCTCTCTCGGCTGGGCTCTGGTCGGGATCCTCCGCACTCCTCACCGCCTCGTCTGGATGTCGACCGCAGTCTCCGTCACCTCCGTAGGCCTGAGGGAGATACAGGAAAACCTGCAGATGCTAATAGGAGTCCGTCACGGCTGTGGTAGGGGGCAAGGCCTGCGACACATCGCCGGCGGTGGGGTGGGGGAGGGGTCCCTATTCGGGCGCCAAATTATGTGGTAAATATAATTTACCGTACAAGTTTTTAATATAATTACTGACAAGTAAAAGAATAGCTCAATCAAATGAGAGTCAGAGTCCGTGGTGTCTGAGTCATACGGGCTTTAATCAGGATGGCTCGAGCCATGGAAATCAATTCCATCAATACAAGGGTTCGGGGGTATATGCAATGATGGCAAAAAGATGTCAACGATTTATTAACAGTACATGACATATATAGTAAAACTGTACAATGGCGATGGATACAGTATGCGTGACAAGTGAAAAGAATATGATAAGAACACATGTGCGTAGCAAAAGGGCGTGTACAAGGGTGTGCACGGAGGTGTGTGCTGGAAACGTCACAGAAAAGTGTCATAAGTGCAGAGTCAGCAGAAACCTATGACCTGGGTGCGCGCGCAGTTAGTATGACGTGGGACTAAGGAAAACTGGGGGCTTTGACTTTAGCACTGGTAGGGGAGACAGAAGTCTAGCATGTCAGATCGACCTGTTCCTACAACATGTCTGATATCTTGTATTTGGGGAATGTTTAATCTGAAGTAAAAGGTCTCTCGGGCAGAGGCTATTCTATACTAAATGCATAGGTGTCTAAGTGCAATGCGCGGGGCCATGGGCCTACCATGGTAACGGGAGCAATGAATTACATGAAGGAGACGGGAAGGCTTGGCCCTTTGCTCTGCAGCCGGAAAGCTGTTTACCTATTTCATTAGACTGGAATGTGTTTTCGAGGAGGCTGGCTGATAACTTGAAGGTAAAATACTGTTTTGGCAGGCAGGCCAGGCCGAGCCAGGCACCGCTTCGCTTGGCAGGAAGTAAGGCAGAGGTCAGGGATGCATCTCCATGCTGCAGCTTTCAGAGGCAGAGACAGAAGTGGTTTGAGGGCAGGAATCAGGGCCTAGCTCTGCAGAGCCAGGAAAAACGTGAAAGTGCACCATGTAAAGACGTTGGCATGGCATGGTTAGGAACTGAATTATCAATCCATTCATGGTGGATCTGATAGAGAACATGTTGACTTGGACGGAAATGTATTTGCGTCTTCAGATTCGGTTGCGGAGGGAAGTTACATGCACTTTAAACTCGTACATGGAGACGTTGGGGTACACGTTAGGGGACATATCTGACCATAAAAATTTCAATTACCTCATTGGCGTTCGAGATTATTAGCCATGTATAATTTAGAATTAGCAATTTATAAGACCAAGGGGAGGAGGAAGAGCGCAATAGGTGCTAAGATTTGGTCCGCTATTACTGACTGGATTTAAGTGGTAATAAGGGGTGGCATATGGCTGCAATGAAGTCTGCTAAAATGTTATTTACTATGTTTGCCTTGTGTTTGCTTTGATTCGTTTTGATATGCTATCATTTGTCTGTGAAGTATGTTTTCTGGATTATCGTGCTTTTCTCTTCATTTCTATCAGCCACTTAATATGCCCGTCTGTGGTTTTTTTGTTAATCAAACTGTACACTTCTTGCATCAAAAATAACATTTCTATTAAAAAAAAATGAAATGTAACCAGCATATCCTCCTTAAGCACCTGAAACAGCGTTCCATTGACCTCGAGTGGTCATTTGTCTGGTCCTGCTGCTTTTCCCCTAGCTAACGACCCTATTGCCTCCTCAAGGTCCTCCATAGATATTGGGGCATCGAGTAGTTCCAATTCTTCTTGTCTTAAGCCTGTTACCTCTAGTTGCTGTAAAAATAGATTGATAGCTTGCTCATTACATTCACTCTGTGTGTATAACTCTTTGTAAAAGGCATGAAATACTTCCAAAATACCCTCCATTGTTTCCACCGTATTCCCGGCACAATCAACCAATGCTGTTATTTTTTGTAAAGATTGCTTAACCCGTAACCTTTGTGCCAGACAGCACCCTGTAGCTTCCCCATATTCATACCTTTCTCCTTGTGAATCTTACACTGACTAGCGATTTTCTTGCTACACACCCTGTTGATTTTAGCTTTACAACAGGCTATCCTGGTTTGCATTCCCTTTACCTCCGCTCTCTTTCTTATTCCCTGAATGAGTTCCTGCTCCACTATACTAAGATTATCCAAGAGCCCCTGTATAATAATCTGCTGTTGTTTCTGTCTACCCATTCCGTAACTTAGTCTTTCACCCCTCATTCCTGCCTTCAGAGCCTACCATACCATGGCCCTAGAGGTGGAACCTCTATTAATATCGGGAAATTGTGTAGCCCAGCTTTTAATGTGATTAACTTACGAGTTATCCAATAACTGCTTCCTATGGTAAAAGCTCTGCCCACCTTTCTTTGGCTGATAAAGAAAACATCCAATAACAGTGGACTGTGGTCCGCCATAATCCGGGGCCACACCTGCATTCTTGCCCTCACCGTAAGTAGCTTAGACATAAAAAAGAATCAAGCCTAACTAGTTTATGGTGGGGTTAAGAGTAAAAAGTATATCCAGGGTCCGGATAAGTTCAGGGTCTGCCAAATGTCTACCAGTCCATGATCCCCAATAAGCTGCCGTAATACTTTAAAAACCTTGGATTTTCGGCCCCCATATTTATTATTGTTTAACTCCCTCTCCTGACATTACAAATGGATGTTAAAATCCCCACATAGAATCAGCGGGGTATCCCAAAAAGCCAACTCAACATTTAACCCTTCTAATATTGCTGCTTTGTCAAAATTCGATCCGTATACTGTGCATATTATGACCTTGGTGCCCCCAACCAAAGATTCTGTGATAGCCCACCTGCCAAAATTGTCTGCCAATATCCTCCCAGTCCCATGAACTCCCTGTTGGGCCAAAATAGCCACACCCCTATTTGTAGTAGTCCGTCGGGATGCAACGATTAGTGTATATCCGAACTCTTTTAATACCGTACGTTTGGACCAAGGTATATGTGTCTCCTGTACACACAGAATGTCAAGCTTCATTAGTCTTAAATCGGTTGCTACCCATTGCATTTTACCAATATTGTTCAAGCAACATACATTGAACAAGCAAATTCATAACCCACAAACTGTCATCCTACCTGCCATATCTTGCCACACTATATGCCCACTTGCATGTTGTTCCTTTATAAACAGCTATGATAGCTATAATAGCCATATTTCCTTTGATATGGATTGATTTTTTACACCCCCTCCCCACTCACCACAACTAGACCCTCCCCATATAGCCCACACACCCCAACCCCTGTGACCCCGCCTCTCCCGCCACCCTATAGTCCTTGCGATGGGGAGCTTCCTTGCTACCCCGTGTACGCCCCTCACAAAAATTCTTATCTTCTTCCTCAGGAAAAGCAGCAACAGCCAAAAATGAATACATCATTAGGAGACATTAAAGACATTGCCATACCGTTTGACACCCCATCACGATATTACTCTTATATCTCCCACTGAAAGTTCAAAAAGAAATCTGAAACAGTTGATTTGGTAATACCCCTACTGACATTTATACTTAAATGGATAGGAGGTATTCCTTAGCTTGTCCCTCTAATGTAAAAAAAACATGTTTGCCCCTTATATATTATTTTCAATGTACCGGGTTCAACAGAAAGGGTTGTGCCCCCTTGCCTTGAAATGGAGATATTAATTGGCGCAGTTGCCACCATTTTTCGACCGTATGGTTGCAAAAATCAGGCCTGACAAAAAATTGGATGCCCTTCCCTGCCCTCTTCCTATCCAGCTGCGCAAGATCATATACAGCCTGACGTGCACGCATATTATTCAAACAAATCAAAATTGCCCTTGGCCTAGGGGTCGGCTGTCCGGCTTTGGCTGTCTGTTGTTTAAATGTGAACCTATGTGCCCTTTGAACTTCAATGGCCCAGTCCCACATCAACAGTCGGGAAAGGCCTCTGCAAACAGTTCCACCACAAATTTGCGAACATCATGCCCCTCCATTCTCTCAGGGATTCCTAATATTTTCAAGATGTTACGCCGTAATCGGCTCTCTAAATCGACAAGCTTTAGTTGAGTATCTTCCTTATATGAACATATAGCTTCTGTAGTCACCTTTTGGGCTGCCATTTCATCCTCTAGTGTGGATATACATGTTTCTGCTTCATACATTCTGTTCGTAAATTCATTACAAGCTTTGGCAATCCTCCTCACAGTATTCTGTAGTTTCCGACAAGCAGTATGCATCGTTAAATTCTCTGTTCGGGTCTCAACTCTGTGATCTAAAATACTTTGATATATTGACACCAACGACATTTCTTCATCCTGCTTTTCTACTGTATCTCCAATAGTATGGCTGGCAGGTTTTGCTCCTCCAGGTGACAACTCTAATGAGGAAGAATAGTCCCACAGCAAGCTATTCACTTCTTGTGGTTGCTGCACCTTTTCCCTAACTGCAAATTTTTTGCGCACTGTCACTGTAAAGACTCTGATTTGTTCTTTAAAGAATGTTCCCCAGACACTGACTGCCCCTGGGATAAACTGCCTACCTCAGTGCAGTCCAAATTTCAGATGTCCCATCCATCGTTTTCCTGGCACCTGCCTTGGAAACATGAGGGTCTGTAAACTCTTTTTTTCTCCCTACCAAAACTATCTGGGGAACTTTTTTACTGTCCGCCCCTTGCTCACCGCCTTGGGATGGGTTATCTATGCTTCACACTGCTCCATCCAACGCCATATGCTGCATACTGCGCCCAGTGGCAGCACCTCTGCTCACTTGCTTGAGTCTTCCCCCGTCTGGCTGTCTTGGGAGGCATACCGCCACATCTGAGCCTGGTAGGACACACCTCACGCCACCAGCGAGCTTGCCGCTTCTGATACGCGCCACATACTGCAGCACTGCAGGTTCCTTCTCCAAAGTCGCCACCGGAGAAAACAACTTGCTAAAGACGCCATATCGATCTCTCAGGCTCCACTAGAAAGTCTCTACCACTTTCCTAAGACCATTTCAAGGAGAGACCAGTTCCTCTGTTTTTCTTCCGTATTTCAAAATTACCTCGATACACGCTGAAAGGGGGGGGGGGGAGCCGGGAGATGGTTGCTCACTCGTCCGACCCAGCGCACACCATCTTACCTCCCCTCAGTGTATTTTCTTAATGACTCTTTTTGTAAATTTGTCATTATCATCTTCTCATTGCTTTCAGTGAAAACATCCGGTGTTTGTCTATTATATCCTGTGTTGGTCTTTGTAAGTTATGTTGAGATATTGTTGCACGTCTGCACATGGAAATTGTTGAAATATGTGTTAGGATGATTTTAAAGAATTTTGTATCAAATAAATGAACTGTTAATGACCTAATGTGTACACTGAGTCCCTACTATCATGTCTGTGTTTTACTAGTTCTGAGACATGTTATAGACCTATAGTTGCCTAGGGGGTTTTCTTCAATTGCGGTAGTTGAGGGAAAGTCAGAGACCAGTGTCCATTGTCATGCATCCTGCTAGTATATATTGAGGCATTGTGGTTAAGCTTAGTTCCTGTTGTGCTGTTGGTGGTGGGTGGGAAGGTCTATGTTGAACAGGGCCTGATGTGAGTTGTAGCTATTACAAATACTCCTCCTCCAAACCAGCCTAGCTAACTCATCTGAGACTATGGCTAACTGGCAGTGAGGGGAAGTGTACTAGCAAGGAAGCTGACACTGGTGCTTGGTGTTAAACTTGAATCTAAATCCCAACTAGGCCTTGTGCCTCAAACACCATGCTCCAGTGTCAGTTATCTTACTAGTGCACTTCCATTGACTGTCAGGTAGCCATAGGCCTAGATGAAGAGGTTGGGATGGGTAGATGTACGAGTGTTTCCCATTACTCCAACTCCAAACAGGCTCTGTACCACACACACACTTTCCACCCTGAGAAAACCGACGACTTGGCAGTGTGGTTTAATGACAGTGTTGAAAATGTATTATCAGGATGTGTGACACTTGTGCCTGGTGTCTGAGTTGGCCACAAATCACATTAGTATTTTGTTGTCCACACACCAGTCGCTAGAGTCAGCCATCTTGCAAGTACATTTCCACTCACTGTCAGATAAGCATAGTTCAAGATGGTCTTGTTGTGCTGTTTAGAATGAGTAGTAGTTGCACAGATTCCATGTTCCCTCAGTCCCTGTCTTCCACAAAACTTCCCAGCCAGCACGAACATCACACCTGGAACTATGCCTACCTCACAGTGAGTGTCAATGTAGTATTAATATGTCTACAAAGTAGAGGTTACGCACTCCGCAGTTGTCGATGTGTATAATTGGATTGTGGTGTGCACCAGGGATATCACTCCCCGACACTGTGTGGTAATCAAAAAACAGGTTGCGACACTTGGAATGAGTGTCGTCTCTCTGAGCACAACCAATTGGACGTGTGAACGTCTTGAAGAACGTAATCAGACTACAAAAGATCATGATTTCCATCATAATTTATTCCATGTTTCTTCACAGGAAATTGTATAAATCATGTGGCTGATTGTTAGTTTAACATCCTTAAACTTCCCAAGATTTTCCAAAAGGTCATTGAGAGTTCACCCAATGCATTTCGGACTTTTAAAGTCCTTCGTCAGGAGTAGTCTGAAAATTATGTAGAAAAAATATATGTAGGATCTTTTCAAGTGTCACATTGCACAAACACATTTAGAAAATAAAATGAATCACAAGTTGCAAAATCATAACTGATTCAACTACAATTGTGTCAACAACGATGAGTGAAATAAAACCACAATATCAAGCACTGTAAAGAGGAAGATAAGTTGATAGTCCCTGGAAATCCAAATCAGAAATAAACCATGAATGTGTTGCGTTAACCCGAAGTGTGAGAGACGAATATCAGAAAGTATAGGTAGCTCGAGATTGAAAGGAAAACAAAAACTTAATAGGCTGTGTGTGAGAATCGTGATTACCAAGTGCGAGAATGTGTCAAAGTAAAGTGTGTCGAAAATAGTACCAAGTTAAAGAAAGAGCGTGAACCCAAATGAATCAAGCCGGATATACCGTGTGGAGAAGTGCAGCTGCTTAAAAGAATGTGCTAGCGGTGAGTGGCCCAAACTTACTTGAAGGTTCAGAAACGAACAGCATGTCAGTGCCGTTCAGCTATCCTTGCACCAAAGCGGGTGTTCGTGTCAAAGAAATAGTGAATGGAGGAAAGTGAACTAAAAATGTAAACATAGAAAGAGGACCCGTATGGTGGTGGCCATCTTGTAATGGTGTGTTAGAAAGATGAAAGACGAATAGCGAGACTGAATTAATTAAACTACCCAGTAATGTACTAATGAGTGACAAAAGGGCATAAGATACAAACAGTAAGTAAGAAGCAGATATCAAGAAATGCAGATGATTCATAACTTCATAGGTAACACAAAAATTCCATACGATCGTTTAAACCCAGAGGTTTTGACGATTGCAAAAATTTTATCCAGTCATTTTCCCTTTGCAAGAGAAAGTTATTATTGTCTCTGTCATCGCACTTAGGCACCACTTCAAAAGCAGCAAACCGTAATTGACTGATGTTGTGTCTGAATTCTTTAAAATGAGCTGCTACAGAAGATTTCAGATTTTGAGTCCTGATGTTGCTTTTGTGTTCATTGATACTTGTCTTTAACTTGGGAGAAGTTGTCCCTGTATAAATCAATCCACAAGGACATTTGATGATGTACACCAGATTTTCGGTATCACATGTGGCATTGAGTTTCAGCTTGATGTCGGTGCCTTTCATGGGGTGTTTCAAGATTGACCCTCTGATAAGGTTGTTGCAATTTTGACAATTAAAACAAGGTTGATTGCCTTTGTAAGTGGTGGAGGTTACTTGTTTGGGTTTGGTGATGATTTCTTTTAGGTTGTGACCTCTTTTGTAGGCAAATAATGGGGGACCTTGAAAAATGAGCTTGAAATCAGGTTCAGTACCTATGATTGGCCAATGTTTGAGTATAGATGTCTTATATGATCTCGAGTTGACTGAATATTTCGATACGACCACAGGTCTTTTGCTGGTATCTCTGTTTTTAAAGGTCAATGCCTCCTGTCGACTCAATTTATCACAACGTTCTTTAGCATTTTTGAGAATGGTTTGCGGAAAACCTCTTTGTTCAAACCGTCGGATCATAGTGCTTGCCTGTTCTTCAAACTTGGTAGTCTCAGATACTATTCGTTTAACCCGAAGCAATTGGGAAAACGGTAGGTGGTTTTTCAAAGCTGTCTGGTGAAAAGATTTATAATGCAGAGTGTTATTCTTATCAGTGGATTTTCTGTATAGATCAGTTTCCAGATGATCTTTGACACGGGTGATTTTGACATCAAGGAAGGTGATAGTTTCTTGGTTGACCTCATGGGTGAATTGAATACGATCATTAATATGATTAAGTTGTAGTAGTGCATTGTTCAAAGATTCATGGTCTCCTTGCCACAAGACAAAGATATCATCAATGTACCTTAGGAAAATCCTGGCATGTGTCTTCCAAGAATTGAGGTTCAGTATATTGTTTTCTTCAAAATATCTCATGAAGGCATTGGCGTAGACCGGCGCGGCACAGTTGCCCATAGAAGTACCGGACAACTGTACAAAGTGCTGGCCCTCCCATTGAAAATAGCTTTGATACAGTGTAAAATGCATTAATTGCATTATGAAAATTTGGAAATCAGTATCCAAGTCAGAGTGCAGTAACATGTTCTCGATGGCTTCCCTGCCCAAATCATGCGGTATGCTGGTATAAAGTGATTTTACATCAATAGAACAAAGCCAAATGAGATCCTCTTCTTCAAACAATATGTTGTTTATGTGATGTAGAAAGTCTGTAGTGTCTTTGACATACATGCGTGACTGTTGCACAAAAGGTTGTAGGTACTTGTCTATGAATTTGCCTGTGGATTCATGAATGCTTCCGCGAGTTGAAACAATTGGCCTGAATGGAGGATGTGTCAAACTCTTATGAATCATGGGCAGCATGTACATGCTGGGAGTTCTAGGATTCTTCGGAGACAAAAATGTCAAGGTCTTCTGATTAATAATCCCATTCTCATGTGCTGTAGACAGAATGTTGACCAACACTTCAGTGAATTGTTTAGTAGGGTTGTGTTGAATGGCCTGATACGTATTGCCATCAGAAAGATGTGCTTTCACTTGGTTGTGATAAAAGTCAGTGTCCATTAGGACCAAAGCCCCTCCCTTGTCTGCGGATTGGTAGGTGATCCCAGTATTTCTAGCTAGGTTGTTCAATATAGCAAATTCTTTATTCGTCATGTTGTTGTGTCTTGGGTTGCATCGGTAGTTGAAACCAATGATGTCGTTCCTCACAAGATTTTCAAAAATATCAAATGATTTGTGGCTGATGGGGGCAACAAAGGTACTCTTGTTGCGTAAGCCTTTGAGTTGATCAACTTGATCACTTGTTGTCACTGGAAGAATGTTTTGAAAGTAATGTCTGAGTCGTAAGTTCCGCATACATTTAAATAGACGTATCTCCAACTCAAGTTCATTAGTGTGGGTGTGGGAACAAATGAAGTGCCTTTTTGTAAAACAGATTTTTCTTGTTCAGTAAGTCTATGTTATGAAATATTGACTATTAGGTTAATTTCTTCTTCAACTCCTTCAGTTTCTTGGTCGCTGTAGTGCTCCTGGTGTCTCGTTCTGTTTCTTTGTCTTTTCCTTTGGCTCCTCCGTGGTCGTCTCTTTCTCCTAAACCTTCCTCTAAAAAAGGAACCGCAGCAGAGGTGGATGTACTAAGTGTTGATTCCCTACTCGTGGAGGGTTGTTGAGAGCCAGTTCGGTTTGTGTTGGTACGTACATCATCCTCAGAAGAAGATGTATCTGTGTTTGTTTTGTACGGTTTGTTTTGACGGTGTTTGGCATAAACGTCAGCCCAGGAGTAAACCTCCCCTAATTTATAGTCAATAGTATCCCTTCTATATTTGCGTATCTTACGCTCATTGATTTCCCATGTGTGTTTGTCCAATTGTATAGTTATATCATCTAGCATCTTGGTCAATTCCTCCTTGGTTAGCATGTCGGATAAATTCTTTTTACACTGTTCAATGTCTCTGTTTAAATCTTCTAGAGCTCTAGAGAGTTCATCCACAATTAAAAGTATGAGGTCTAATGACCATTTATTTAAGATGGCGTACCATCTATCAACACATTTGAAGCTGTTCTTGCATAGTAGTGGTTTCAGCGGGATTCGGAGACCCCTAGGGATTCGTTGCGCTCGATGGTAGCGTATTAAAGTACTGGCATGAAGCCTTTGGCTGATTTCTTTTTTTGTCAGGTATAAAAGTTGCTTTATGCAACTTTCTTTGCTTCTTGTTAAAGTGGGATGTGCAGACACTTCCGGGATCAAAGCATATATTCTGTCAATGTCATCAGTGGTGAAAGCAAAGGTGTCAGCTTTTAAATCAGTTAATGCTGTGATATCATTGTAAGACATGTTGAAAACGAAGGGGTGCAGTAACCCAGTCAGGGTAAGTAAATGCAAACAAAGTAGAGGTTACGCACTCTGCAGTTGTCGATGTGTATAATTGGATTGTGGTGTGCACCAGGAATATCACTCCCCGACAAGGTGTAATCAAAAAACAGGTTGCGACACTTGGAGTGAGTGTCGTCTCTCTGAGCACAACCAATTGGGCGTGTGAACGTCTTGAAGAACGTAATCAGACTTCAAAAGATCATGATTTCCATCATAATTTATTCCATGTTTCTTCACAGGAAATTGTATAAATCATGTGGCTGGCTGATTGTTAGTTTAACATCCTTAAACTTCCCAAGATTTTCCAAAAGGTCATTGAGAGTTTACCCAATGCATTTCGGACTTTCAAAGTCCTTCGTCAGGGGTAGTCTGAAAATAATGTAGAAAAAATATATGTAGGATCTTTTCAAGTGTCACATTGCACAAACACATTTAGAAAATAAAATGAATCACAAGTTGCAAAATCATAACTGATTCAACTACAATTGTGTCAACAACGATGAGTGAAATAAAACCACAATATCAAGCACTGTAAAGAGGAAGATAAGTTGATAGTCCCTAGAAATCCAAATCAGAAATAAACCATGAATGTGTTGCGTTTACCCGAAGTGTGAGAGACGAATATCAGAAATTATAGATAGCTCGAGATTGAAAGGAAAACAAAAACTTAATAGGCTGTGTGCGAGAATCGTGATTACCAAGTGCGAGAATGTGTCAAAGTAAAGTGTGTTGAAAATAGTACCAAGTTAAAGAAAGAGCGTGAACCCAAATGAATCAAGCCGGATATACCGTGTGGAGAAGTGCAGCTGGTTAAAAGAATGTGCTAGCGGCGAGTGGCCCAAACTTACTTGACGGTTCAGAAACGAACAGCGTGTCAGTGCCGTTCAGCTATCCTTGCACCAAAGCGTGTGTTCGTGTCAAAGAAATTGTGAATGGAGGAAAGTGAACTAAAAATGTAAACATAGAAAGAGGACCTGTATGGTGGTGGCCATCTTGTAACGGTGTGTTAGAAAGATGAAAGACAAATAGCGAGACTGAATTAATTAATACTACCCAGTAATGTACTAATGAGTGCCAAAAGTGCATAAGATACAAACAGTAAGTAAGAAGCAGATATCAAGAAATGCAGATTATTCATAACTTCATAGGTAACACAAAAATTCCATACGATCGTTTAAACCCAGAGGTTTTGACGATTGTAAAAATTGTATCCAGTAATTTTACCTTTGCAAGAGAAAGTTATTATTGTCTCTGTCATCGCGCCTACGCACCACTTCAACAGCAGCAAATCGTAATTGACTGATGTTGTGTCTGAATTCTTTAAAATGAGCTGCTACAGAAGATTTGAGATTTTGAGTCCTGATGTTGCTTTTGTGTTCATTAATATGTGTCTTTAACTTGCGAGAAGTTTTCCCTGTGTAAATCAATCCACAAGGACATTTGATGATGTACACCAGATTTTCGGTATCACATGTGGCATTGAGTTTCAGCTTGATGTCGGTGCCTTTCATGGGGTGTTTCAAGATTGACCCTCTGATAAGGTTGTTGCAATTTTGACAATTAAAACAAGGTTGATTGCCTTTGTAAGTGGTGGAGGTTACTTGTTTGGGTTTGGTGATGATTTCTTTTAGGTTGTGACCTCTTTTGTAGGCAAATAATGGGGGACCTTGAAAAATGTGCTTGAAATCAGGTTCAGTACCTATGATTGGCCAATGTTTGAGTATAGATGTCTTATATGATCTCGAGTTGACTGAATATTTCGATACGACCACAGGTCTTTTGCTGGTATCTCTGTTTTTAAAGGTCAATGCCTCTTGTCGACTCAATTTATCACAACATTATTTAGCATTTTTGAGAATGGTTTGCGGATAACCTCTTTGTTCAAACCGTCTGATCATAGTGCTTGCCTGTTCTTCAAACTTGGTAGTCTCAGATACTATTCGTTTAACCCGAAGCAATTGGGAAAACAGTAGGTGGTTTTTCAAAGCTGTCTGGTGAAAAGATTTATAATGCAGAGTGTTATTCTTATCAGTGGATTTTCTGTATAGATCAGTTTCCAGATGATCTTTGACACAGGTGATTTTGACATCAAGGAAGGTGATAGTTTCTTGGTTGACCTCATGGGTCAATTGAATACGATGATTAATATGATTAAGTTGTAGTAGTGCATTGTTCAAAGATTCATGGTCTCCTTGCCACAAGACAAAGATATCATCAATGTACATTAGGAAAATCCTGGCATGTGTCTTCCAAGAATTGAGGTTCAGTATATTGAATTCTTCAAAATATCTCATGAAGGCATTAGAGTAGACCGGCGCGGCACAGTTGCCCATAGAAGTACCTGACAACTGTACAAAGTGCTGGCCCTCCCATTGAAAATAGCTTTGATACAGTGTAAAATGCATTAATTGCATTATGAAACCTTGGAAATCAGTGTCCAAGTCAGAGTGCAGTAACATGTTCTCGATGGCTTCCATGCCCAAATCATGAGGTATGCTGGTATAAAGTGATTTTACATCAATAGAACAAAGCCAAATGAGATCCTCTTCTTCAAACAATATGTTGTTTATGTGATGTAGAAAGTCTGTAGTGTCTTTGACATACATGCGTGACTGTTGCACAAAAGGTTGTAGGTACTTGTCTATGAATTTGCCTGTGGATTCATGAATGCTTCCGCGAGTTGAAACAATTGGCCTGAATGGAGGATGTGTCAAACTCTTATGAATCTTGGGCAGCATGTACATGCTGGGAGTTCTAGGATTCTTCGGAGTCAAAAATGTCACGGTCTTCTGATTAATAATCCCATTCTCATGTGCTGCAGACAGAATGTTGACCAACACTTCAGTGAATTGTTTAGTAGGGTTTTGTTGAATGGCCTGATACGTATTGCCATCAGAAAGATGTGCTTTCACTTGGTTGTGATAAAAGTCAGTGTCCATTAGGACCAAAGCCCCTCCCTTGTCTACGGATTGGTAGGTGATCCCAGTATTTCTAGCTAGGTTGTTTAATATAGCAAATTCTTTATTCGTCATGTTGTTGTGTCTTGGGTTGCGTCAGTAGTTGAAACCAATGATGTCGTTCCTCACAAGATTTTCAAAAATGTCAAATGATTTGTGGCTGATGGGGCAACAAAGGTACTCTTGTTCGTAAGCCTTTGAGTTGATCAACTTGATCACTTGTTGTCACTGGAAGAATGTTTTCAAAGTAATGTCTGAGTTGTAAGTTCTGCATAAATTTAAATAGACGTATCTCCAACTCAAGTTCATTAGTGTGGCTGTGGGAACAAACGAAGTGCCTTTTTGTAAAACAGATTTTTCTTGTTCAGTAAGTCTATGTGATGAAATATTGACTATTAGGTTAATTTCTTCTTCAACGCCTTCAGTTTCTTGGTCGCTGTAGCGCTCCTGATGTCTCGTTCTGTTTCTTTGTCTTTTCCTTTGGCTCCTCCGTGGTCGTCTCTTTCTCCTAAACCTTCCTCTAAAAAAGGAACCGCAGCAGAGATAGATGTACTAAGTGTTGATTCCCTACTCGTGGAGGGTTGTTGAGAGCCAGTTCGGTTTGTGTTGGTACGTACATAATCCTCAGAAGAAGATGTATCTGTGTTTGTTTTGTACGGTTTGTTTTGACGGTGTTTGGCGTAAACTTCAGCTCAGGAGTAAACCTCCCCTAATTTATAGTCAATAGTATCCCTTCTATATTTGCGTATCTTACGCTCATTGATTTCCCATGTGTGTTTGTCCAATTGTACAGTTATATTATCTAGCATCTTGGTCAATTCTTCCTTGGTTAGCATGTCGGATAAATCCTTTTTACACTGTTCAATGTCTCTGTTTAAATCTTCTAGAGCTCTAGAGAGTTCATCCACAGTTAAAAGTATGAGGTCTAACGAGCATTTATTTAAGATGGCGTACCATCTATCAACAAATTTGGAGCTGTTCTTGCATAGTAGTGGTTTCAGCGGGATTCGGAGACCCTTAGGGATTCGTTGCGCTCGATGGTAGTGTATTAAAGTACTGGCATGAAGCCTTTGGCTGATTTCTTTTTTTGTCAGGTATAAAAGTTGCTTTATGCAACTTTCTTTGCTTCTTGTTAAAGTGGGATGTGCAGACACTTCCGGGATCAAAGCATATATTTTGTCAATGTCATCAGTGGTGAAAGCAAAGGTGTCAGCTTTTAAATCAGTTAATGCTGTGATATCATCGTAAGACATGTTGAAAACGAAGGGGTGCAGTAACCCAGTCAGGGGAAGTAAATGCAAACAAAGTAGAGGTTACGCACTCTGCAGTTGTCGATGTGTATAATTGGATTGTGGTGTGCACCAGGGATATCACTCCCCGACAAGGTGTGGTAATCAAAAAACAGGTTGCGACACTTGGAATGAGTATCGTCTCTCTGAGCACAACCAATTGGACGTGTGAACGTCTTGAAGAACGTACTCAAACTTCAAAAGATCATGATTTCCATCATAATTTATTCCATGTTTCTTCACAGGAAATTGTATAAATCATGTGGCTGATTGTTAGTTTAACATCCTTAAACTTCCCAAGATTTTCCAAAAGGTCATTGAGAGTTTACCCAATGCATTTCGGACTTTTAAAGTCCTTCGTCAGGGGTAGTCTGAAATAATGTAGGAAAAATATATGTAGGATCTTTTCAAGTGTCACATTGCACAAACACATTTAGAAAATAAAATGAATCACAAGTTGCAAAATCATAACTGATTCAACTACAATTGTGTCAACAACGATGAGTGAAATAAAACCACAATATCAAGCACTGTAAAGAGGAAGATAAGTTGATAGTCCCTAGAAATCCAAATCAGAAATAAACCATGAATGTGTTGCGTTTACCCGAAGTGTGAGAGACGAATATCAGAAAGTATAGATAGCTCGAGATTGAAAGGAAAACAAAAACTTAATAGGCTGTGTGCGAGAATCGTGATTACCAAGTGCGAGAATGTGTCAAAGTAAAGTGTGTCGAAAATAGTACCAAGTTAAAGAAAGAGCGTGAATCCAAATGAATCAAGCCGGATATACCGTGTGGAGAAGTGCAGCTGGTTAAAAGAATGTGCTAGCGGCGAGTGGCCCAAACTTACTTGAAGGTTCAGAAACGAACAGCGTGTCAGTGCCGTTCAGCTATCCTTGCACCAAAGCGTGTGTTCGTGTCAAAGAAATAGTGAATGGAGGAAAGTGAACTAAAAATGTAAACATAGAAAGAGGACCTGTATGGGGGTGGCCATCTTGTAACGGTGTGTTAGAAAGATGAAAGACAAATAGCGAGACTGAATTAATTAATACTACCCAGTAATGTACTAATGAGTGACAAAAGTGCATAAGATACAAACAGTAAGTAAGAAGCAGATATCAAGAAATGCAGATAATTCATAACTTCATAGGTAACACAAAAATTCCATACGATCGTTTAAACCCAGAGGTTTTGACGATTGTAAAAATTGTATCCAGTAATTTTCCTTTTGCAAGAGAAAGTTATTATTGTCTCTGTCATCGCGCTTAGGCCCCACTTCTTCAGCAGCAAATCGTAATTGACTGATGTTGTGTCTGAATTCTTTAAAATGAGCTGCTACAGAAGATTTGAGATTTTGAGTCCTGATGTTGCTTCGGTGTTCATTGATACGTGTCTTTAACTTGCAAGAAGTTTTCCCTGTGTAAATCAATCCACAAGGACATTTGATGATGTACACCAGATTTTCGGTATCACATGTGGCATTGAGTTTCAGCTTGATGTCGGTGCCTTTCATGGGGCTTTTCAAGATTGACCCTCTGATAAGGTTGTTGCAATTTTGACAATTAAAACAAGGTTGATTGCCTTTGTAAGTGGTGGAGGTTACTTGTTTGGGTTTGGTGATGATTTCTTTTAGGTTGTGACCTCTTTTGTAGGCAAATTATGGGGGACCTTGAAAAATGTGCTTGAAATCAGGTTCAGTACCTATGATTGGCCAATGTTTCAGTATAGATGTCTTATATGATCTCGAGTTGACTGAATATTTCGATACGACCACAGGTCTTTTGCTGGTATCTCTGTTTTTAAAGGTCAATGCCTCCTGTCGACTCAATTTATCACAACGTTCTTTAGCATTTTTGAGAATGGTTTGCGGATAACCTCTTTGTTCAAACCGTCTGATCATAGTGCTTGCCTGTTCTTCAAACTTGGTAGTCTCAGATACTATTCGTTTAACCCGAAGCAATTGGGAAAACAGTAGGTGGTTTTTCAAAGCTGTCTGGTGAAAAGATTTATAATGCAGAGTGTTATTCTTATCAGTGGATTTTCTGTATAGATCAGTTTCCAGATGATCTTTGACACGGGTGATTTTGACATCAAGGAAGGTGATAGTTTCTTGGTTGACCTCATGGGTGAATTGAATACGATCATTAATATGATTAAGTTGTAGTAGTGCATTGTTCAAAGATTCATGGTCTCCTTGCCACAAGACAAAGATATCATCAATGTACCTTAGGAAAATCCTGGCATGTGTCTTCCAAGAATTGAGGTTCAGTATATTGTTTTCTTCAAAATATCTCATGAAGCCATTAGCGTAGACCGGCGCGGCACAGTTGCCCATAGAAGTACCGGACAACTGTACAAAGTGCTGGCCCTCCCATTGAAAATAGCTTTGATACAGTGTAAAATGCATTAATTGCATTATGAAAATTTGGAAATCAGTGTCCAAGTCAGAGTGCAGTAACATGTTCTCGATGGCTTCCATCTCTCTCCCTCTATTGTCCTCTCTCGTCTGTCTGTCCCCACTGACTCACTTTCTCCTTTTCTCTTTCCTCCTTTCTCCACTTTTCTTCCTTTGCGCTTCCTTTTTCCCTCTCTCTTTCACTTGCCTCTTGCCTTCTCTCCCTCCTAGTGCCTGTGATAGGAAAGGCAGTCTCCGCTAATGTCCCCAATGCCCACACTCTGTTGGTGGGGGTGGCCCATTCCTGATACCCATTATTGGCAGCCCGTGGCACAGCCAGGTGCATGAGGATCTCATTTAATAGGAGTGATTTCAAATCCCTTAAAAGTTCCCAGCTAATGCACTTGGATCTGGGAAACAGGTCTTGAGCCACAAAAAGTCTGACTCATTAGACATTTATCCTCCCAGCAACCACTGCCAGGGTCCTCCCCTGTCAAAAAGGGAACGAGAAATAACTGCTAGTGCTTCTCGCCTTTTGCTAAGATCAAGTGTGTGTGTGTGTACTGCTAGTGCCTAGAGGGCCCTCTCCTGCCAGAGAGAGAGCAGAGGTAGGATAGTGGAACTGGGGTGATGCCAGTAGATTTGCTGAAGGTCCTGGGAGTCTGATAGGACAGTGAAGCTGGGGCAGTGTCTGTAGACTTGCAGGCAGGCCTGGAAGTATGAAAGGATAGTGGAGCTGGGGCAGTGATGTTAGACTTACTGGCAGGCCTGGGACTGCTAAAGGGTGTACAGGAGTGTGAAAGGGCAGCTGAGCTGGAGCAGTGCCAGCAGATTTATTGACAGGCTTGTGAGTCTGAAAAGACACTATGACCATTGCTTTATTAACCTTCTTGCTTTTGCAAATATGCTTTAAAATGCACCATTTGCCCACTCTTTTTTCATAAGTTTCTCGGGGGGAGAACCCCCCGAACCCTCCCTATGACATTAGAGCTCGCTCGCTCGCCACCGCGCACTCACCACAAACTTTGCGCCTCACCACTTTCAAATGTCACCAGCCGCCACTGGCGGTGAAAAGTGTTCCCACGCCGCTTGTGGTTCCCGGTGTCTCGCGCCCCCCTTGCCAAAAAGGGCACGATGCTCAGAGGAGTATATTCCAGGGTTGGGGACCCAGAATCGAGTGCAGGATGATTACGGGAGAAGGGCGGCCGCGGAGGAGCTCTGGAGTCCGCTGCCACCTACATCGGCGTCCAAGCCACGCCCCCAAGATGGCTGATGCTGATAACTTGTGTTTGGAGCACAAAGCCTTGCAGTGAGTTTATAAGAAGTTTGTACATGTTTGGAAGTTGTTAAATGTTCAATTCCATTGCATGTATATTGTTTGTCAATATGGCATACACAACACATGGTAATTTACTCTAGAATTTTGTAAATTTGATAACAATCATTTGTATAACAGGATTCTTGACAGTGATGTCTGTGGATGTGTACTCACCAGACTCTCTTGCTCCTGGTATTCCATGGACAGACTCCGGCGGAAGGATGGCATGCACCTTCTTCTCCCAGGAAGTGAAGTGCATGGGTGGTGCAAGAGGTACACCGCCAGTCTGCTAGCTCTGGGCATGTTCTCTGGCCATCAGTTTTTTTACCCTCCATTGCACATCGTAGTACCTGTTCCTGATGTCATCCATTGTATGCAGACAAGATGCTTGAGCGTTCACCTTGTTGACTATATTTGCAAAATAGCTTAGGCTCTACTCTGGGTATTTATTCTACAAGCACTTCCAACTCTTTCTCTGTGAACCTCTGCTGCTTTCTCGGGGCCATGGTAGGGGTGAGGGTGAACGTGAGGGTGACTGTGAAGGGTAGGGTCAGTGTGATTATGAAAAAGAGTTTGTGTTGAAGATTCTTTTAACAATAAAATCTGTATAATTTGCTGGGTGGGGGGACGTGTGCCCCCTGCATTCAATACACTAAGCCCCGGGGAGATGGTGGTCCCCAGGACTGCGGGGGCCTCCATGGGCCCCCGCTAATTAAATAGAGATTGACCCCAGGACCTGGCCCATCCGGTAGCTCAAGAATAACAAAGCGCGGGAGTCCACGCTTCGTTTTTTTTTTTTTTCTTGGCCAGAATCCATTCCCAGCGCAAATTCAGCCTGAGCAGGCCTAGGAGGTCAGAGTGTTTATACCCTGCCCCTTTTTCTTGTTTTTCACCTTTTATTTACTCTTTTCTTGTGACTCGGTTTCCAAGTCACAAGATGGCTGCCAACACTTCCTGGTTTGGAGTGTTGGCAGCCAATCCGAATTGAGCTCGTGCTCGGGAGGGTTCGCGACTCCTCCTCAGTGCTCAGATATCAATATTTTTCTTTTTAAAATTTCTCAGGAACTACTGAACGGATTTGCACCATTTTAAGAAAAGGGCACACTCTAAACCAAGACCTACCTTTTTGCCAAATTTGGTGTAATTCCGTTCAGCAGGTCGGGCTGAGCCTGTAATAAAGTTTCCTATGGAAAATAACATGAAGAAAACGTGCTTAGGGACCTTTAGTCGCAGCTACAGCCCGAACTGCTGAACGGAATAACACCAAATTTGGTGGAAAGGGAGACCTTGGTTCAGAGTTGTGCCTTTTGCTTAAATGGTGTAAATCCGTTCAGTAGTTCCTGAGAAAATCTAATTCACATATATATCTATGGCCACACTGGATCCGCGCACCCTGAGCACACCCTCCCGATCATGAGCTGCATGCTAATTGGCTGTCAACTGTCTGTCAACACTCCAAACCAGGAAGTGTTGTCAGACATTTTGTGCCTCGGTAGAAGCAAGGCTGAAGAAATCAGTGGAACTAGTGTGTAAAACTTATAAAGGGGACAGAGTAGAAATACCCTGACCCTCAACAAGGACCCTCTAGACCTGCTTAGGGGGTCCCACAAGGACCCCCAGGGCCGTACTTTTTTTAAAAAAAGGAAAAATACGCACAGGGTGCGTGGATCCTGCCGTAAAAAAAACCAAAAAACGAAGCGCGGGCTTTAATAATTAGCCCCGGGTGGCCAAATTCCGGGGGCAAAAGTTTTAAATTTTATGGGGGCCCAGAGTGGCTCCCCAGCCCCGGGAACAGCCAACCCCGGGCTACAACATAAATGGGTGTGGGGGCTTAACCGCCACCCCCCCCCCCCCAGCAAAATAGATGGGTGGGGGGGTCAAAGGCCCCCCCAGCCCCAGGGACTGCTACCCCCTGGGGCTTTTTTCAAAAATGGTTGGGGGCCCCCCTAAGCCCAAGGGACCACCACCCCCGGGGCTTTGTGTGTTGTAGAGGGGGGCCGCATGGCCCCCCTCCTGGAGCCCTCGAGGGCCCTGGGGACCGCCATTTCCCAGGGCCAGCTCCTGCAGTGTCACAGGGTGCCCACCCCCGGACACTGCTGTTTGCTATGGCAGGGCGAGAGCCGAGGCTCCCGCCCTGTCATAGCAAACTTGGTTTGGATTTTGGAAGAGAGAGCAGGGAAACCTGCTCTCTCTTTCAAAATGCAAACCATTTTGCTTTTTCACATGGGGAGCTGCATGTTAGCAGCTCCCCGCGTGGAAAAGCAATGCTGGCTCCCGAAGGACACGGGGAGCCGGCTGGGACCATGGGGCATTGGGGCTCCCCCCACACTCCCCAGCGTTATATATGAGCCCCGGGGGATGGGGTCCCCGGAGAGAATAGAAATTAGTGATAGGTGCTATTTTTTTAACAGTGAATTTAGGAGTCGCACATCCAGCGCGGCGCTCAACGCGGCCCCCTGGTGTGCACGCGTTGGGTGCATGACTCCTAACATGTAGGGTGCGCAACTCCAGCGCGCTGGCAGCCCAATTTCTCGCGTTGGATGCGTGACTCCAAGCAAAAACAAAAAAAATATTTTTCAGATATACATCAAGCTTATGTGTTTAGATCTTGGGTGGCTCTAAAAAGAGCTGTTGTGTTTATTGACAGATTTTGGTACCTACAAGTAAGTACCGATGCAGAGTCTAAAGTTCACGAGGAAGACTCTGTTACCCTCATCTGTAAAATGTACACCATCTCTCCTATAGATGCCATCCATATTGAAACGCAGATTGTTGTGGTACATGGACCCCATCCTATAATCTCGGAAAAAAGCAGAAACAGATTTATTGACATGTTTCCTAGCTTTCTCAATCTGTGGACACAATTGATTCAAGCAGTTCCATTTCTGCCTTTGGCATATGTTAGAATAGACAAAAGCAGTTTAGGGAAAAAGTGACATCAATTCTCCAAAGGTGTCCTTCATAAGCATTTCCAGACCTACCCCAGTCAAAGTGCCTAGGTCATTGGAGATGTTAAAAGGATTTAACTAATGGCATCAATTGGTGCCACTTTAACCCTCTCTTTCCAATCCATTTAATGTCTACATTTGGCAAAGCTAGGTCTTTGTCAATGCCTCTGTTGTCTGCATACCTTTGGCTCCAGAAATATAGCTGTGTCTCACAAGCCACACTCTAAGTATCTTGAAAGGAGGTCTGGATGCACTCAGATGGTCTCTGTAAATGAAATGGCACTTTGAAAACTAAGATTTTTCTAAAATGGTGGATAAGATACAGTTTTGAAAAAGAAAAGAAATGATTGGTTGTTTGAGAATATTCTAGACTGAAATCTAGGGTGCATGTTTCTATTTTTTAAAAGCATGTCTCTTATTGGTTAGCAAAAACTGTTTGAAAGGAAAAAAATGTTTGAAATGAACATTACATAGGATAAGGTGACATATTGAAAAGTCAAGCACACTTGCTTTTTTGAATAGCAACATTGTGTGCTGAACTTGTGACCTGTGTGCTCAGTTGAGTGTTACATGAACTGTTACTATGGTAACAGGCAGAAGGCAGATTGGGGGTAGGGTTCAAACTTATGTCAATTGGAAAGGGTTGAAATGTGTAACCAATAGAATGTGTGTTTGCTTTTGAATGAATGTGGGAGGCAATGTGATTTGATATTTACATGTATATGTGTGCAGAATGAGAGGGAAAGTTTGCATTCTTTGGTTTTCCTGAAAGCAGTACAATACAGACATTCTGTATAAGAAAATCTGGTGTTTGACTGACATACTTCTTAATCTACAAAACAATTTGAAAGGTGAGTTATTCATTTGTGAGGGGATGTATGTGGTGCGTTTTGTTTTTATTAAGAGTAATGTGTTTCTCCTGCAAAAGTGCAGGGAGTAGTTTTTCTTGTCTAGAATCACATTGTGAGTCTGTGTGCATTTGGAAACTATTGTGACTGAAGTATGTGGGTAGTTCATGTGTTTGCAGACACATCACTGCTTTAAAACCTATCCTGTTCTCAAGTTTTGGTAGAATTAGAAATCTGTCATTGTTTATGTATTTGCAAAATGAGTCAGGCTTCTACACTAAAGTGTAGTACTAAAATATGTGGATTGCGTTTGGTCACCTTACCTTTTCCAGAGTATTTTTTTTTGTTTAAATTTGTTTATTGGGTTTTTGTTTGCATTTTACAACCAACATTGCAGTGATTATACGGTATAGTAATGCGTGACCATAGGTACATTGTTCCAAAGAGAGCGCTCAGTAGTCTACCCCATTCAGTGGTCTTGTGTCCTTCGACCACACCTAACCGTGTGATCCAGTAGCGTTTATCTCATGATCCCCTACAGGGTCGGTTGTTCACCCCTGAGAAGAGCGAAGACTGTCCGTGGTGAGTGATCTGCTATTCTCTGCAAGGTAGTGACCTCGTGGTGTAGCAGCTATTATTTGGACATCGCAGGGAGCACCGACAGAGTCGGCGCAATCCATAGCTGCATGTGTTGTCATGGGATCACTGAAATAATATTGAGGGATAAAATATCGACTTGCAAAAATATCGTGGACAAAATATCGACAGACAGAATATCGAGTTTGTATCTACAAACAGGTAAGTACAAAAATATCGAGTACAAAATATCGTTTACAAAAATATAGTTTAAAAAAAATCGACTTTATTAAAAACAGTGTTAAATTAAATTAATATTAAAATTTAATTACTAAAATATACTTAAAAATACTTAAATTAACTTATAATAATTAAATAAGAAATGAAATTAATATAAATACATTTTTACAATTATATTTGTTAAAACATATATATATAGTAACATACTATAATTAAATAAGATACTATTATATTACCGTACGATAGCAGAAGTGTAAAAAATACTATTCCCACTCCAAAGAGTGCAAGCGTAGGGAAAGCATTGGATAGCGTAGGGGTTAAAATTACTATTCCCACTCCAGTGGGTGCAACAGTAGGGAAAGCGTTGGATAGCGTAGGGGTTAAAATTAGTATTCCCACTCCAGTGAGTGCAACAGTAGGGAAAGTGTTGGATAGCGTAGGGGTTTAAATTACTATTCCCACTCCAGTGGGTGCAACAGTAGGAAAAGCGTTGGATAGCGTAGGGGTTAAAATTTCTATTCCCACTCCAGTGAGTGCAACAGTAGGGAAAGGGTTGAATAGCGTAGGGGTTTAAATTACTATTCCCACTCCAGTGGGTGCAACAGTAGGGAAAGCGTTGGATAGCGTAGGGGTTAAAATTACTATTCCCACTCCAAAGAGTGCAACAGTAGGGAAAGCGTTGGATAGCGTAGGGGTAAAAATTACTATTCCCACTCCAGTGGGTGCAACAGTAGGGAAAGCGTTGGATAGCATAGGGGTTAAAATTACTATTCCCACTCCAGTGGGTGCAACAGTAGGGAAAGCGTTGGATAGCGTAGGTGTTAAAATTACTATTCCCACTCCAGTGGGTGCAACAGTAGGGAAAGTGTTGGATAGCGTAGGGGTTAAAATTACTATTCCCACTCCAGTGAGTGCAACAGTAGGGAAAAAGTTGGATAGCGTAGGGGTTAAAATTACTATTCCCACTCCAGAGAATACAACATTAGGGAAAGTAAATACTTAATAAATAATTAAAAAATGTATTATTGAATATCTATTAATAATTAATTAAAAATAAATAATATCTGTATACAATATAATAATTAATATATTAAATTTACTAATTAACAATAAATATTTCTATTGATCACCTATTAATACTAATAAATAAAAATATTTACATTTAATTATTTATTAATTAAAAAATATTTAACAATTATTTGAAATTAAATAAATATAAATAAATGTAATTAATTATTTATTTATAATTTAATCACTTCCCACCCAATTCCCCTATAAATTCACAACCCGCTACAAAAATAATTGCGTAAAATTTACATAATTACCAATTAATCAATTAATTAAAATTATTACCAATTAAAATTTAATTAATTAACTATTATAAATTAATTAACTATTAATGTATTTTTACTATCAATAAATAAATTTAAATATATTCAATTAATTATAATTAAAATACTTCCCACCCTATTCCCCTATAAACCCACAACCCGCTACAGAATTAAATTACGCAATAATTATAAAAACAAAAATCATTATTAATAATTAATTATAACATAAATAAACACTTTTCACACATATTATACCATAAAAATACACTATAAAAAATTAGATATTATTAAAAAATCGATATTTTTTACTATCTATATTTTTAACAGTCGATATTATATCACTTACCTTAAAAACGATATTTTGGTCATCTATATTCGACCTGTTGATATTTTGTCCAGTCTATATTTAAAAGTCGATATTATGTCCAGTCGATATTTTGGTGTCGATATTATGTCTGTGCACCGTTGTCATGACGTCATCATCTATAGGTCTTCCCAATGAACCAGTGGTAGGGGGGGATACCCCCTCCAAGCTAAATTTGCTAACTCTTTCAAAAACTTAGGGGTGAACTTGGTGGGGTGGGGGGAGTCTAGGGGGGGGGGCGGGGGTGAGTCGCTGCACCGGGGTGTAGTGTCGGCGCTCCTGGGGCATATGGTATAATAGCATGCGGGGAGTTAATGGCGCGCGTCAAGTCGCAAGGGTTGCGGGCGCGGCTTCTGGCGATGTTCGGGTAGTGTCTGTGGCTGTGTCATTGAGGTGCGGAGGCTGGTGTGGCGATTCCTGTCTGAGTCTGCGAGGCCGTAGGTGACTGGGGGGGCGTGTTGCCTGTGTAAATGTGTACATTAACTGGGCCCTGTCTAAGGATATGGGGTGTTTGCGGTGACCCCTCACTTCCTCCTCCCGGAGTATCTCCTCCTCTGCCTTGCCCCACTTGTGTACCACGCCTATCCACACTGCTACCTGTGGTCCCGTGGGGGACCTCCAATGCATAGCTATTCCCCATTTTGCCAAGAGAATGGCTAGTGAGATGAAACAATACTGTACTTTCTTGGTTTTCCGCCTGCGGAAAATCCAGAGCGCGCATGATTCCCATGTGGACATGGTCGTGATGGCAGTACCCTCTTCAAGGGTTCAATGGACTGTGCTCCAGAATCCTTGGAGTGTGGGACAATCCCACAACTTATTCCTGAAGTCCACTCCCGGGGTTTGACATCGGGGGCACTCAAAGTGAGTATCTGGAAAGAAGCGCTGTAGTCGGTGTGGCGTGAGGTAGGCTCTATGGAGGACGTTGAATTGTATGTTACGGAATCTGGCGTTTCTGGATACTTTTTTGGGGTATTCCAGGGCAGTGCTCCATTCTTTGTCGTGGACCACTCTGCCGATGTCCGTCTCCCACTTCTTGTGTAAGGGTTGAAGGGATGGGAGGAGTAGTGTGTGTATCGCCTTATAGAGCCAAGTTACCAGGTGACGTCCCACTCCCATGTGTAAGATGGTGTGTATCACTGGGTGTGTCTTGGGTTCCCCTGTGTCTGGATTCCAGTGCCTACGACTGCTATCTATTAATTGCCTATGGAGTAAGAATTGCCCTGGGGGGAGATCATATTGCTCCATCATCTGATCGAATGTTTTCAGCTGTCCTTCTTCAAACAACAATTCTACCTCCGTGACTGACAATTCTGTCCAGACTCTAAGTGTTCCCTGTGTGTAATATGTGTCTCCTCGTGGGAAGCCCACCAGTGATAGCAGGGGCGAGTATGGCAGTTGTGTTTTGGACATGCGGTGGATGCGCATCATGCAGGTGCGGGCGATGGACAGCTGTAGGGGATGGGTCCGTATAGGTTTAGTGCCCGGCAGCAGCATTCAATGGATCGCTGGTTGTGACATAGGGCCGTCAGTAGTGATGGTCTCTCCTATGTGACGCCCCGCCGTCCAGTAGGATAGCCATTGGAGCAGGGCCGCCAGGAATTACGCCTCAAAGGCTGGTGCTCCCAGTCCCCCCTCTGTGGTGGGCAGATAAAGTGTAGACAACGTTACTCGCCGTCGTCCTCCGCCCCACACCAACTCCGTTAGAAGGCTGTTTAGTTCTTTAAAGAACGATCGTGGTGGAACCACTGGGAGATTCGCGAAATGATATAGTAGTCTGGGGACCTTAACCATTTTTGCCAGGGCCACACGGCCTATAGGTGCCAGCGATAGCGTTTTCTAAAAATTCACTGCTGATCGCAGTCCGGCTAGGACTTTACGATGATTTCCCTCGTATAGGTCCTCTGGGGTGTGGTACAATCGCACTCCAAAATAGCGGGGAGCCTCTGCATTCCATGCAAGTGACCGGGCGCCTATTTGGGCTTCAAATGGGGCCATACGGGAGCTCAGCCGGTACAGTGAGGACTTCCCCCAGTTGACTCTAAGGCCCGAAATGTCAGCAAATTCCTCCAGCGTTGTCCAGATGCGGGTCAGGTCGCTCGTAGCATCCCTAACGTAGATTAAGAGGTCGTCTGCGTATAGGGACACGCAGTGCCATGTTTGCGCCAGGGGAATTCCCCAGTACGCATCCTCTTCTCGCAGGTGAATTGCTAGGGGTTCAACCGCTAGCGAAAACAGAAGGGGTGACAGCGGGCACCCCTGTCTGGCCCCTCTCTCTACCGCGAACTCGGAGGAAATGTAACTTCCCATCCGGACTCTGGATGTGAGTTGCGTATATAGGAGCCTGGTGTATGCTGTCAGGCGCGGGCCAAAGTTGTTCTTCCTGAGGACCTCGAACAGGTATGGCCATAGGAGAGTGTCAAACGCCTTTTCGAGGTCTAATCTGAGGCAGGCTGCGTTAGGGAACCGATCTTGTGTCGTGTCCTGGATATGAAATAGTCTGCGGAGGTTGTGAGACGTGTTGCGGTTTGGCACAAACCCACTCTGGTCGGGATGGACCAGTTGGGGTAGGACCTGGTCATATCTTTCCGCTAGCATTTTACCTAAGATTTTGCAGTCCGCATTGAGTACCGTGATCGGTCTGTAGGACGACGGGAGCTTGGGGTCCCTGTGTGGTTTCAGAAATGTGACTATTACCGACTCCCTGAGGGATCTTGGCAAGACCCCCGTCTTGAGCGCGTCCTCAAACATAATGACCAATCGTGGGGTTAGGTGAGTCAAGAATGTACGATAGTATTCGAGGGGGAAGCTGTTTCCGGCTAGTGTTCCTGTCGCTATCTTAATCTCGGCAGGTCTTATTTTTTGGTCAAGGTCCTTCTGAACGTCTGGCGAGACATGGACCTTTTCCAGAGTAGTTAATGTGTTTTTGTAAAATGCAAGGAATAATGTTGCTTGTCTAGAATCACACTATGAGTCTGTGTGCATTTGGGAATCATTCTGAGAAAAGCATTTGGGTACTTCATGTGTTTGCAGACACATAACTGCTTAAAAACTATCCTGTTCTTAAGTTTTGGTAGAATTGCAAACCAGTTATTGCTTATGTATTTGCAAAATGAGTCAGGCTTCTATACAAATGTGCAGTAGTAAAATATGTGGAATGTGTGCAGTCACCTTACCTCTTGTAGACTAGTAAATGTGTTTTCATAAAATGCAAGGGATAGTATTGCTTGTCTAGAATCACACTGTGAGTGTGTCAGCATTTAGGAACTATTCTGAGAGAAGCACTTGGGTATTTCATGTGTTTGCAGAGACATAACTGCTTAAAAACCTATTCTGTTCTCAAGTTTTGGTAGAATTGGACACCATTTATTGCTTATGTATCTGCAAAATGAGTCAGTCTTCTACAGTAATGTGCAGTAGTAAAATATGTGGAATGTGTGCTATCACCTTACCTCTTGTAGACTAGTAAATGTGTTTTGGTAAAATGCTAGGGGTAGTGTTTGTTTAGAATCACACCGTGAGTCTGTGTGCATTTGGGAACTATTCTGAGAGAACCATTTGGGTAGTTCATGTGTTTGCAGACACATACTTAAAAACCTTTCCTGTTCTCACGTTTTGGTAGAATTACAAACCAGTCATTGCTTATGTATTTACAAAATGTGTCAAGCTTCTACATTAATCTGCAGTAGTAAAATATGTGGAATGTGTGCAGACACCTTACCTCTTCGAGACTAGTAAATGTGTTCAGGTAAAATGCTAGGGATAGTGTTTGTTGTCTAGAATCACAATGTAAGTCTGTGAGCATTTAGGAACCATTCTGAGAGATGTTTTGGGGTATTTCATGTGTTTGCAGACACATAACTGCCTAAAAACGTATCCTGTTCTTAAGTCTTGGCAGAATTGCAGACCAGTTATTGTTTATGTATTTGCAAAATGAGTCATGCTTCTACACTAATGTGCAGTAGTAAAATATGTGGAATGTGTGCAGTCACCTTAACTCTTCTAGACTAGTAATTGTGTTTTGGTAATCCAAGGGATAGAGATTCTCATCTAGAATCACACTGTGAGTCTGTGTGCATTTAGGAACCATTCTGAGAGAAGCATTTGGATATTTCATACGTTTGCAGACACATAACTGCTTAAAAACCTATCCTGTTCTCACGTTTTGGTAGAATTAGAAACCAGTCATTGCTTATGTATTTGCAAAATGAGTCAGGCTCCTACACTAAAATGCAGTACTAAAATATGTGGAATGTGTGCACTCACCTTACCCCTTCCAAACTAATATTGGTAAAATGCAAGGGATCGTATTGCTTGTCTAGAAACACACTATAAGTCTGTGTGCATTTAGGAACCCTTCTGAGGCATTTGAGTATTTCATGTGCTTGCAGACACATAACTGCTTAAAACATATCCTGTTCTCAAGTTTTGGTAGAATTACACACCAGTTAACTCTAACCACCTTCACACTTGTGTTTCAGGCCTACAATTCCACAGTCAGTATCCATACACTCCAGCAAACATCCTGTCACTGCTTTTACAATCCCATAGTGACTCTTTCAGCACCATGTACTAATCCATTCACTGAAGTAAAACTCAACCAATTATAAATTCACCCACTGTCTCTACTTGTACTACTCTAATCATTTAGTCAGTATACATGTAGTTATGCAGCGACCCAGGCTTTAGGACATGGATTGCTTTAAACTCCTATGCACTATGCATGTAGTGGTCTAACCACCTTTTCACTTGTGTTTCAGGCCCACAATTCCCCAATCAGTATCCATACACTCCAGCAAACACCATGTCGCTGCTCTTGCAATCCCATAGTGACCCTTTCAGCTCTATGTACTAATCCATTCACTAAAGTCAAACTGAACCAATTATAAATTCACCCCGTGTCTCTCATTGTAGAACTGTAATGTTTGGATCAGTGCATAAGTATTCATGCAGTGATGCAGGGCAATAGCACTTGACCTGGTACAAACTCCCATGCACAATGCATGTACTCCTCTAACCACCTACACACTTGTGTTTCAGGCCTACAATTCCCCCGTCAGTTTACATACACTGCTTCTAACACCCTGTTACTTTCCTTGCACTCCTCTAGTGACCCTTTCTGCACCATGAATTAATCTGTTCACTGCAGTAAACCTCAACCAATTATAAATTCACCCAGTGTCTCTCCTTGTACTACTCCTAATTATTCAGTCAGTATCCATGTACTCATGCAGCAAGCCAGGCCTTAGGACATGGACTTCTTTAAACTCTTATGCACTATGCATGTAGTTCTCTAACCACCTTTACGCTTCTGTTTCAGGCCTACAATTCTCCCCAGTCAATATCCATACACTCCAGCAAACACCCTGTTACTGCCCTTGCACTCCTGAAGTGACCCTTTCAGCAACATGTACTAATCCATTCACTAAAGTAAAACTCAAACAATTATAAATTCACCCATTGTCTCTTCATGTAGTACTGTAATGTTTGAATCAGTGCATAAGTATTCATGCAGTGATGCAGGGCCATAGCACTTGGACTGGTACAAACTCCCATGCACAATGCATGTACTCCTCTAACCACCTACACACTTGTGTTTCAGGCCTACAATTCCCCCGTCAGTTTACATACACTGCTTCTAACACCCTGTTACTTTCCTTGCACTCCTCTAGTGACCCTTTCTGCACCATGAATTAATCTGTTCACTGCAGTAAACCTCAACCAATTAAAAATTCACCCAGTGTCTCTCCTTGTACTACTCCTAATTATTCAGTCAGTATCCATGTACTCATGCAGCAAGCCAGGCCTTAGGACATGGACTGCTTTAAACTCTTATGCACTATGCATGTAGTGCTCTAACCACCTTTACGCTTCTGTTTCAGGCCTACAATTCTCCCCAGTCAATATCCATACACTCCAGCAAACACCCTGTTACTGCCCTTGCACTCCTGAAGTGACCCTTTCAGCAACATGTACTAATCCATTCACTAAAGTAAAACTCAAACAATTATAAATTCACCCATTGTCTCTCCATGTAGTACTGTAATGTTTGAATCAGTACATAAGTACTCCTGTAGTGATGCAGGGCCTTAGTACTTGGACTGGTAGAAAATCCTATGCACAATGTATGTACTCCTCTAACCACCTACACACTTGTGTTTCAGGCCTACAATTCCCCAGTCAGTTTACATACACTGCTTCAAACACACTTTTACTGCCCTTGCACTGCTCTAGTGACCCTCTCTGCACATGTATTAATCTGTTCACTGCAGTAAAACTCAACCAATTATAAATTCACCCAGTGTCTCTCCTTGTACTACTATAATCATTCAGTCAGTATCCATGTACTCATGCAGTGAGCCAGCCTTAGGACATGGACTGCTTTAAAGTCATAAGCACTAAGCATGTAGTGCTCTAACCACCTTTACGCTTCTGTTTCAGGCCTACATTTCCCCAGTCAGTATCCATACAATGTTGCAAACACCCTGTTACTGCCCTTGCGCTCCTGTAGTGACCCTTTAAGCACCATGTACTAATCCATTCACTAAAGTAAAACTCTATCAATTATAAATTCACCCAGTCTCTCTCCTTGTAGTACTGTAATGTTTGAATCAGTATATACATACTCATGCAGTGATGCAGAGACTTTAGCACTTGGACCGGTACAAACTTCTATGCACAATGCATGTAGTGTTCTAACAAACTTTACGCTTCTGTTTCAGGCCTACAATTCTCCAGTCAGTATCCATACACTCCAGCAAACACCCTGTTACTGCCCGTGTGCTCCTGTATTGACCCTTTCAGCAGCATGTACTAATCCATTCATGAAAGTAAAACTCAACCAATTATAAATTCACCCAGTGTCTCTCCTTGTAGTACTGTAATGTTTGAATCAGTACATAAGTACTCATGCATTGATTTTTTTTTTTTTTTTTTTAAATATCCTTTATTGAAAATCACAGGAGATAAGAACACTTGAAAGATACATCTTACACATCTTTACATCCCGGGGATGTCTGTCATGGTTGCGGGGCACAGTATATCACATAGCATTGTATTACGTCATACATCACGCTAGTAGTGTGCTACATACTTCCCACCCATGTTTGCGTGGCAAAGGAGAAAACATAACTATATAAACAGTAAAGAACCAGGGGGAATAGGGAAAAGGGAGGGTGTGGTCACTAATTCCGAGAGTGTGGTGTGTGTGTGTGCTGCATGGAGGGCGCGTCGATGTTTAGGGTGCTCGTGGTTAACATCAGGGCGTAGTTATGGGTGCGGGTCCTGTGTCAGGGAGGGTAGCGGGCTGGCGGGGGGGAGGGCGTCAGGAGCATGGGAAAGTGCTGGGCGGGACAGCGCCCAGTTGGTCGCCATGGAGCGCCGGCTGCCTACGCCGTGTCTATGCTGTCGGGGTGGTCATGCTTGGTTCTGCCGGTGGTGACAGGGTTGTGGCCTATGTGTCTCCCTCTCCACCCTGTGTCTCCTGGTCCCCTCTGGGGGGGGGGTCATGTTGGGGGTGTCTCATCAGTTGGCATTCCTTGTGAAAGGAGCTGAGCGTCGCGTCCCATAGTGGCGCGATCGGGAACTGTCGCCGTCCCGCCGTTTCCTCACTGTGCAGGGTGGTACTTTCTGCCTTCGCCCAATTATCTAGGGAGGTGCTCCAGTGCTCCGTCAGGGGTGGAGTTGCTCGCTTCCAGTGCTTCGTTATCAGCCTTTTGGCTGTGAGAAGGCCGAGGTCCCAGAAGCGAGAGGGTACTTTAGTTTGTTTGGTCCGTCTGTACAGGCCTAAGAGGCCTGCCTCCCAGGTGTGCGGTATTGGCATGGCCGTGCATTTTTCTAAAATCTGTAGCACTGTCTGCCAGTATGTCTGGATCTGCGGGCACTGCCACAGCATGTGTAGCAGGTCTGCTCCCACCAGGGCACATCTAGGGCAGCTAGCCGTAGTGCCCGGGAAGTACTGGTTAATTTTATCAGGTGAAAAGTATGCTCTGTGTAGGATGTAGAATTGAATCAGTTTGAAGCGTGCGTTGCGGGGAATGTTTCTTGGGCCCATGAGTATCATTGCCCACTCCTTGTCCGTCCAGTCCCGTCCCCTGTCAAGTGCCCATTTGGTGCGTAGTGGCTGCAGAGTATTTTGCGTGTGTGTCAGGAGCGCCTGGGTCAGCCAGTGTACAACATGTGTGCCGTTCCCCATGACATGCAGGTGTTGGATCAGTTGATGTGTAGGCAATTCCTCAGCAATGCTCCCCCACCGCTGTGTGTACGCCATGATAATTGAGGCATGCTGTAGGAACTGGCCCGCCGGGAGGCCCGTGTCAGCGGCCAGCGTCTCAAAGGGTATCAAGGTGCCCTCAGCATAAAGGTCCGCCATGGTGTCCACCCCTGTGCGTGTCCAGTGTTCTAATGCCGCCTCCGTGACGATGGAAGCGGTCTTAGGGGTGCCTAGTAGTGGGAGTGCTGGGGCATATGGCTTGGTGTGTTTCGTGAGCCGCAAGCTCCTGGTGTAGCACTGCGCCGCAACCTCTACGTGCGGTTGTGATGATCTCCTCGAGTGAGCCAGGGGGTGGAATAGGGCATGTACTTGTGTGGAGGTCAGCACGTCCGTTGCTGTGGCCGTTTCCTCCAGGTTCTTTCCCGCGAGCCAAGCAGTCACCCACTGTAGCTGCGCAGCTAGGTAGTATAATTCCAAATTCGGTACTGCGAGGCCGCCCTCATCGACCGGCGCATATAATTTCTGAAGGGCTACCCTGGGTCTCCCGATGTTCCATATCAGGCCCCTGAGCATGGATGCCAGGTCCTTGAAAACGCGGGCCCGCACATATATCGGGATGTTGGCGAAATAGTACAGAAGTCTGGGTAGGACGATCATTTTCGTCAATGTTACTCTGCTCGGGACGTTGAGCGGTAGGGTCTTCCAGAAGGCAATTTGGGATCTTATAGATGTGATGGCGCGTGTCAAGTTACCGTCCAGAACATCCGGGGGTGTTCTGTAGATATATATTCCCAGGTACCTAAATGTAGTTGGATGCCATGGCAGCTGTTCGCCGTTGATCCTGATGTCTGGGACCGGAATATCGGGATTGAAGGAGTACGCCCCAGACTTGGCCCAGTTCACTTTGAGGCCGGACATGGCCTCGAAGGACCGGAAAATATCTGAGAGTCCTGGTGGTATGTTAGTGAGATCTCTGACATACAAGAGTAAGTCGTCCGCATATAGCGAAACAATGTGCACGCCGTCTGCCAGTGGAATGTCCCATTGCGTGCCCCTATATAAGTACTCATGCATTGATGCAGGGCCTTAGCACTTGGACTGGTACAAATTCCTATGCACAATGCATGTACTCCTCTAACCACCTACACACGTGTGTTTCAGCCCCACAATTCCCCAGTCAGTTTACATACACTGCTTCAAACACCCTGTTACTGCCCTTGCACTCTTCTAGTGACCCTTTCTGCACCATGCATTAATCTGTTCACTGTAATAAAACTTAACTAATTATAAATTCTCCCAGTGTCTCTCCTTGTACTACTCTAATCATTCAGTCAGTATCCATGTACTCATGCAGTGAGCCAGGACTTAGGACATGGACTGCTTTAAAGTCCTATGCACTAACCATGTAGTGTTCTAACCACCTTTACGCTTCTGTTTCAGGCCTTCAATTCCCCAGTCAGTATCCATACTCTGCTGCAAATACCCTGTTACTGCCCTTGCGCTCCTGTAGTGACCCTTTCAGCACCATGTACTTATCAATTCACTAAAGTAAAACGCAACCAATTATAAATTCAACCAGTGTCTCTCCTTCTACTACTCTAATCATTCAGTCACTATCCATCTACTCATGCAGGAAGCCAGGCCTTAGGACATGGACTGCTTTAAAGTCCTATGAACTAAGCATGTAGTGCTCTAACCACCTTTACGCTTGTGCTTTAGGCCTACAATTTCCCAGTCAGTATCCGTACACTTCAGGAAACCCCCTATCACTACTCTTGCAATCCCATAGTGACCCTTTCAGCACCATGTACTAATCATACACATTGGTACAAAACCTTGTCCATTACACATGCAGACGTGTAATCACCTATACAGTTATCTTTACACCTGGAATTACAATTTCAATTAGTGATTACAAAAGAAAGTGGTTAAATGTTTTTTTATAGAATGTGTTTGTAAAGTAATAGAAAAGTATAATTTATAAATGTATTAAAATATATTTATTTATGTTTATTTTTTACAGATATTGTTTATCATTAAAATAAAGTTATCATGCCTGTAAAATCAAGAAAGAGAAAAGGACAGAAAAAGGACAATTATTTGAAGAAAATTGAACAACAAGTATTGGATGACCAACATCATGTGGCTAAAAAGAAGAAGTCTTCCGGTAAGACAACCAAGGAATTCATTAAAAAACTTTCAAAGCCTACAAACCGTGTGCGGAATGTGCAAACTAATGACAATGATTCCACTAGACAAAAGAAAATCAATAACAGGAAAAGAAAAAAAGAAAATTTACATGCAAAAGATTCGAAGTATGTTAAAAGAAGGCAAAATCAGTACAAAGATATACGTAAAACATTTTTTTACAATAGAGTGGTTCTTAATTTGCTGAAAGATATGAAAAAATATAGAAAAAGAGCGCTATTCTACAAAAAGAAGAAGCATATTGAATACATTGTTCAAAAGGCTTTTGAAGTAAAAAGGAAACTATTTATTTTAGTTTTAAACAGAATTCGATCACTAGATAAACCATTCCATTTAATGAAGGCCCAATGAAGGAGTAAAAGAGTAATTAACAGAACTCATTTTTGTGATTTTTTTTGGGTGAATGGAAACACAGTTCAAGTTCTGAGCCTTTCTTTAATGAAGAGAGTTATTTTCAGACCAATGATTTGTTGCATGCAGTTGATACCAGTGGTCGAGCTTATGAGGTTAGAAATGGTTGTCCAATTGATAAAGAGAAAATGGTTCCCAGAAATGCAGAAGAAGTGATAGCTGATGAAGTTCTAGGCAGACATCTTAAAGCCCCAGTGTACACTTGGGATTGCAGTAGTATTTGTAGTGTACGACAAGAATCTATCGATATGTTACGCAATTTCTTATGAGCATATAGTAAAAAATCTGTTAAACAAAAGATTAAGATATTGCAAGGACTAGACGCTAGCAGAGTGAGAAAAAATACTGGTTTGTAGGGTCATTCTCTGGCTTGTCTTTCTAGGAAGTATGTCAAAGTGTTTTTCACCATTTCAGGATGTTAGTAGTACATCATACTCAAATGCGGAAATTAGTCAGAAAATTGTATTATGCAAAAAGTCTAGCACTAATGCTAAATGAGTTAAACAGTGCTCTTTTGCGTGAATCAGTATCAGGTGTGAAGAAGGTTTGTGATAAAATTGAGTTTTGTTACTTTGGTCTTGAACAAGAGAGTGCAGAAACTGATACATTAATGGAAGAAAATGTTGAAGAGAATGTTGAACATAGTAGTACAAAAAATGTTGAAGATCAAATTACAAAGTTTAAGGTGATTTCAGGTGAAAGGCCAAATTATTCTTGTATTTGTTGCCGGCGAACTCACTATAAAAATCAGACTAGGACTGTTGATCTGTATTTAAAAATTGGAAGAGAAAATAATGATAAATGAAAGGAATTTGCAACTTATTTGTTGCTCGAGAATTGTTTTGATTTGGGTTCTGACCAGCGTATTTGCGAATATTGTTATAACAAATTAGATGAAAATAAAATGCCCGCTAGAGCTGTTCATTATAATCTAGAGTTGGTTGCTATTCCTCCAAAACTGAATTATTTAAATACCTATGAGTCTATTCTAATTCAATGTGTGCACCTGTTTCAGGCTATTGTTCATATGGAGCCTAAAACCGGTAAATTGCCTCCTTCAGATTTACAGAAAGGATTAAAAGGAAGAGTTGTATATTTACCTCTAGATTTAAAGAAAAACATTGAAACTATTGGTGTAGAGAGTGTAGAAAATGAACCACTAGTTATTCTAGTTAATGGTGTTCCTACTAAGAATAAGAAATCTGGCAAGGGTTAGTGGATGTTAGGAAAGTGCAAAAGGCAATAATGTATCTGATAAAAAACAATGAGTACTATAGAAATGTGTATGTGGGAGAAGAAGAAATAGTTTTAGCAGAACATACTGAAACGTCAAGTGGACAAATTGAAACAGTGGACATGTCCAGAAGTGAATAAATCTCTGAACATTACAGTGTACATCCACTTCATTCAAAAGAGGTGATGGGGAATACTTTTGAGTTATTCCAAAGGAAAAAAGCAAAGGGAAGTCCCAAGAGTGTATGGGAAGAAAGCTTGGAAGCTCGTTGTTTTCTGCAATTGTTCCCAACAGGAAAAGGAGGACGATATGATGACGGACCTGTGCAGATTCCTGCATCTGAATATTGGACAACAAGATTGTATGCAGAAGATCCAAGATTTCGACAATGTATCCCATATATATTTCATCTTTTGTTTGAAAGTGACTTATCTGGACTTTCATATGCAGTCAATCACACATTGAAAACAGGAGTACATCTGCAAAATGTTTCTGCAAAGGGATTTATGAATAAAGTACATCAGAGAGTTTATTATTTACAATCTCAGCTGATTAATGTGATGGCATGTCAGCGTGGCACTAATGAGTATTGGTACCGTCGTCATGGAGAACTTAAATATATGGTAAGGAACTTAGGAACTCCTACATGGTTCCTTACCCTAAGCTGTGCTGAATATGCTTGGGATGATTTACTTGAATTTCTTTGAGAGGCAAATTTGAATATAAAAAATATTGAATACAAGACACCTGGAGAATTGTGCTCTTTGGATCCAGTTAATGTATGCAGGTATTTCAATCATAGATTTGAAGCTATGATGTCTTTTATCTGCAGTAAAAAAAATCCTCCTCTTGGAGAAGTTGTGGATTTCTTTTGGAGAAAGGAGTATCAAGCAAGAGGTGCTCCTCATATGCATATGCTGATATGGATCAAGGATGCCCCTAAATTCGGAACAGATTCAGATGATACTGTTTTGTCTTTTATTGAACAATATGCCACATGTTATATACCCAAAAGCACAGAAGAAAATAACTTAAGACAACAAGTCTTACGATTCCAAAGCAATCGTTGTGGAAAATACTGTCGACGAAAGTACAAGTCTAAGGAAAAGTTTCATACCAAATGTCGTTTTGCTTTTCCACGTCCTGTAATATCTAAAGGAAGAGTAAACAGTTTTATGTCAGCTATGGGACATACCATCACAAGAAAATCTCCAAAAAATACCTACAATTTAAGAAGAAGCGAAGAGTCAAAATACATAAATGATTACAATCCGGTTATTCTGTCCATGTGGAAAACATCCTACATTACAAAATCAGAAAAGACGGAATTGAAAGAAACGTGGGAAGAGATTTCTCACCAGAAGAGTCTAAGTAAGAAATTATACAGTTTCAGTTTGAAGATGTTATCCTATCGAGAAATCGGAGCATATGAATGCTCAGATCGGTTATCATCTGCAAGTCTATACTCCAAATCTAGAGAAATCATTTGGGTGAGTCTAGGTCTTGCTGCAACGCGAAATCGAGTACTTAAATCTGAACAAGAAATTGAATATTTAGCAGAAAAAGATCCGGAAAGTACAGATATTGTGAAAACAAATATGTTGGACACATATCCAAATAGAAGTCATCATCTTGAGAACATATGTCTCTATGATGTGCTGCAAAACTACACTTTTAAACAGAATACTACAGAAAACATCAATGAAGGTAAATGTGCAGTGATTGGTTCTGAAAGATGTTTGGTGAAACAAAGGAAAGGAAATTTGATTATTCCCAGAAAACGGAGTTGTGACACTCCTGATAAAAGGGAATTTCACTATTTTAGCACTTTTGCAACTCTTCAAACCATGGCGTTCAGAAATGGAATAATTGGAGATTGTCAGAGCTATGAAGATTCCTTCAATGCTTGTAAAGATAGCATAGAATGTACAGTTTTTGCAAACTATCTCAAAATGTTGAATGATGAAATTGATCAAGAAGCTACTATTGCAGCTGAGATTGCTAGAGACAGTTCTCAAGACAGTCAAACTTCTGCTCCGCTGAGTCAAGATCCAGTGGGACAACCAATTGTTGAAAATGAAGCAGCAATCGCCATGAATGAGGTGGAAACAGCAATGCACCAAGCTTAAGAAGATACTATGGACTTAGCAAACTTGGAAGAACAACTAAATGTTGAACAGAAAGAAATATATCAGCAAGTGAGACAACAGATTGACCATGGATTACTTCATGAAAAGAAAGAATGCACATGCACGTCATTTCAACCTATCCGAATGTATGTCAGTGGACAAGCTGGAACAGAAAAAAGTTTCTTAATTAAAGTAATCACAGTTATCTACAGAAAACAACTGAGTCACATTTGTCTTGTGTTGTAACTGCTCCAACTCGATTGGCAGCTCACAACATTAAAGGAATTACATTGAATTGTTTACTAATGCTACCAGTGGAGCATGAAAACAAATTGGAACTTCACAACCTATCTGGAGAAGCTTGTTGTGAAGTTTCAAGAGTGCTGAAAAAAATGAAACTTCTGCTTATTGATGAGGTAAGTATGGTCTCAAACTTAATGCTTGCTTTTGTGTATTTAAGAATGCAGCAAATTCTTAAAACAGAGTAAGACCTGTTATTTGGAGGAATACATGTCATAGTTTTTGGAGATCAACTGCAACTTACTCCCGTAAAAAGACAACCAGTATTTAAAACACTTGCGCATGAAGATACCAGAAAGTTCCTGGGTAGTGTTGGAAAAGTTAACACTTGGTCATATTTTGAATACAAACAACTCACTACAAATATGGGTCAGGCAAATTATGTTGATTATGGAACTATTCTTCAAGAATTGGAGTACTGACAGAACATGGCAAACAAGCTTTGCAAAGTTGGTTACTTTTCAATTTGATTCCAAATGAAAATATAGTTCCTGAGAAAAAATATATGAAAATTGCAGAAAACAAATCTGTAATCTGCCTAATGCCAACACCGCATGAGCGTTCTATATTCAACGAACAACTTTGGAAGCTGGAAAATGAAGAAATAATAAAAATGGAAGCCATTGATAAAATGGAGCCTGAAGGAATCACTATTATTTTGACTGAAAAGTTGAAAACAAAATTGGATTCTTTAGAAAAATAGATATCTAAAACTGCTGGTTTAGAAAATAATCTATATGCTTGTATAAACTGTTAGGTAATGTTAAGTAAGCATGGGCAGAAAATCCGTTCCGCTCGCGGATTTTGCGGATTTTCGGTAAATTTGCAATCCGCGAGATTCGGGAATTTCCCGCAAAATCCGCGAGCGGAACGGATTGGGTCAAAAGTTCAAGCTGACTTTTTGTAACTATTTTAGAATGGCGCCGGCAAGCTGCCAGAGCCTCTAAAATAGTTACAAAAGTCAGCATCAACAGGAAGCACTAATAGATAAAGTAAAGCAGGTGCTAGAGTTGAATCTCAAATTCAGTTACACAATCATTAATCACCCCAAACTTGTGGTGATTAATGACTGTGTAACTTAATTTGACCTTCAACTCAAGCACCTGCTATACTTTATCTATTAGTGCTTCCTGTTGAAGCTGACGTATGGCTGAGGACAGAAGGGCACAAAGTGGGACAGAGGGCATGAGTCAGGCAGAGGGCAGAAGGGCACAGAAACCAGTGGGGCAGAGGGCAAAAGGGCACAAACAAGAGTGGGGCAGAGGGCAGAAAGGCACAAAAACAAGTGGTACAGAGGGCAGAAGGGCATAAAAAACGAGAGGGTGGCAGTGATGAACCAGGCAAAAAAAAACCTGCGAACACGCAAAGCGCCCCGCGAATACGCAAAGTTCCCCGTGAACACCCGGGAACACCCGCAAACACGCATAAATAAAAAATCTGCAAATCCGCGCGAATTCGCGAATTTTGCGGATTGTGAATTCGCAAATCCGCAAATTTGCGGATCGCGAATTCGCAAAATTCGCCCATATTTAATTTTAAGGCGTCATTTGGATATAGAAAAAGGTTTAGTTATTGAAGCAATGGACAAAGTTGTGGATTTTGTTAATTATCAGAATAAAGATGGTATTGAATTTTTCAAAATAAATTTGATCAGATTGAAGAAGAGAAACAAATTGGTCGTTGTTCCGTTCATTTTTTGCTTGTTAAAGATTAATATGTCCGGGGGCGCTAGGTGGCGCTTGACCGACATGGCCGCGCTTCTCTGAGGCTCTCGCCCACCCGGGTGGTTATTCACACATCACCCTCATCCTTATAGACACAAACTGCGCTAACTGGGCGCCACTGGACAGTGAAGCGAGGGCTGACCCTGGCGATACCTTTTCTGTGCCAAAGCGCTGCGGAATGACGGAGTAGTGTGCTGTGGTGCATGGGTGCGGAGACTGTCGGAGGAGACCTGGACCGCTGGTGCGGCCGCGGCGTTCAGGAAAGCCCGGGTCTGTGGGGGCCCCACTGTGATGAATCACGCTGTGGCTGGCGGACGGAGCGGGACCCTGACTGCGGCGACGGCCCATAGCAGACCTGAGAAGCAGCGGGAGAGCTTTAAAGAGGACATTCAGGGCAGGCAGGCACTGAAACTGCCTTACATAGGAGATTGGACCCCGGAGCCTGTCCCTTGATACGACCGCTTGCGGAAGCGGCCCGAGCCCCAATTGTGCGCCGTGCTGAAGGCGGGAGTGCCCGACAGCGGAGGGGTCTTGGACACGGACATTGTTCCCCAATGGTGGTGATTAATAATTGTGCGTGGAGGAGGCGACATCACTGTGGCTTCCTCAGTGCTGTTGAGGTGCAGGCGGCGCGAAGAAGAAACATAGCTGCAATTTTGTGAGCTACGTGCGACTGGGATGACTGGGTGCCCCCACACCCGGGGGATGTATTGAGAGCTGCTGCCCGAGACACGGCATCTGCTGAGGGACTCGGGCTGGCCCCATGGGTGAGTAATTAAAGTAAAAGATGACTACAAGGGATTTAGTTCCCAGAGTCACTTCACTTGATTTGTTTTGTACTTATCGGTTCTTCAATAGATCGAACCAAGTGTATCCATAGGATTACTACACAGTTAATTTTCAAATTTCAAGATGGAAAGTAATCAAATACCATAAAGAGAAGAAATACACAGCAAAAAAGAATAATATTCAAAGTTATTTATATAAAAGGATTAATCAAATAAAGAAATTCATGGGGATACATATAGAACAAAACTCTTAACATACAAGTTATGAAAGGCAGTATATCCAAATCAACAGGTCAATTCATAACAGTACATCAGCTCCAATGACAACAAAGAAACCAAAATCATAAATGTATCATGGTATCCTTCTGAACAAATGATGTTGAGGAGTTGATGTGTACGGTCGACGTTTCGGTCTTGTATGTTCTCATCTGTTAGACCATCATCAGGACTAAGCTTTTCATATGGTAAAAAACCCCTTCGGTGCATCAAATGTAGTGAGCTAATTCTCAAAGGTAGGCACTGTTGCAGACTGAATGCACAAAGTCGATCAGATCTTGTGCAGCTCTGTATATAGTTTAGAGAGCTTGTTAGATGATGATAGGCTGCTTGCTATCCAGATAAATCTGAAGTGTTCACAATATTTAGTTTGAGTATACAGACGCTCCGCGGTCGTCCGACGCTGCTCACAGGACTGTCTCTCGGGCCGAAACTGAATAGATCGCACCATGGGTGAGTGACACGCACTACCCACAAATGCAAGGCCCTGTGAGCAACTGGGTCTTCGGCGCCCAACATGTGGATTGGTGGGAGACCTACTTCCAGCGCCTCAGGATACTGGCAGAGGAGAAGCTCTAAGAGGTACTGTTGGTCACGAAGGAAGTAGCGGCCAGGAGCACGTACAGGGCCTGAGTGCATTGGACACAGACACCCTTCCTGCACCAATACAGACAAGGGTCAACATGGGGAGAACAGAAGCCAAACAGGCGAAATTGTTCTTTGACTCGCTGAAGGCACCCAGTTCGAGCTCCAAAAAACCCACGGAAACTGACCAGACGGAGCCAAGAGATGATGACTGGAAGGCGCTTCTACTTGGGATGAGACAGAGCCTCACCTCCATAGATTCCAAAATGGATGCCATGAATAACAGACTGGAAGCGGTGGTCGCCAAGCTTGATCAGCATGATGAGCGGATTAACCAGGTGAATCAAAGGGTATTGGGGTGGAGGACGATGTGGTGGCCAATAAGCAACACGTGCTTCAGATGGACAAGTTGCTAAAGATAATTGCGGCCAAAAATGAGGAGCTAGAAGCGCTCTCACGGAGAAACAACGTACGAGTTTCAGGCCTGGCCGAATCGACGAACACCGGGAGAATGGAGGACTTCATGGAAAAGCTGCTGACTGATATCTTTGGTAAGGACTCCTTCTCAGCACATATGACTATCGAGCGGGCTCATGGATCATTGGCACAGCGCCCGCCACTGAGGGCACCGCCGCGCCGGTGATTATGCGATTCCTGAATTATTGTGACAGGGACACAGTGTTACGACTGGTGCGGGAGAAGGGACAAGTACGCTATGAAAATACCACTCTGGCCTTCTATCCTGATTTTACTCAGGCTGTGCAGGATGCCCGCCGGAAGGTCGCTGCCGTGAAGAAGAAGCTACAGGCACAGGGAATCACGTACGCCTTGTTGTACGCCGCAAGATTGAAGATTCACCACCTGGGGAAACAGCATTTCTTCACCTCTCCTCAGCAGGTTGAGGAGTATCTTAAACACGCCCGCAGAGCGGCATCCCACGAGGCGGCCTCCAGGAGGAGATCCAGGTCGCGGTCGCCCCTATCGGAACAGGGGTGAAGTAGTGCTACCACAAAACACTGTTTGCAGAACTATCACGGCACGGAGAACTCCTGAGAACTGTCCTGAGTTGGTAACGTATTACTAATGTTTAATAGTTGTCATGACATTTTTTCTGCCCGGGCACTCGCTTCCGTCCCGCCATTGCAGCCCGCTTAGTTTAAGTGGGGGAGCAGGTGGGTGAAATAGGGAGGTTGAGTGGGCAAGTTGAGAGCCCTTAGTGGACCCCGCCTGAGGGCATACCCCTTTATAGGTCTCGCTGGAGATACAGCGCGAATGCGCTGTCGCCAGCGAGATCTATTGTTATGGACTTGCCTGCCAAGTGGTACAGACCAGGGCACGTGCCGATTGGGGTCTGTGGACGCGCTTCTGAGATGCGCTTGCGCAGACGCGCTTACATATCCATGCACACACAGCCCCTGCTTTCGCTTGGCTCGCATGCAGTAATGGCGCACACACACACACAGCCAGCAGGGGCCCCCCTGCACACGCACACACACTCACGCACACACACGCACGCATGCACGCACACACACACACCCCGCCGCCGCCCCCATACAACTAAGCCTCACTCACCGCATTGGCGGCCTCAGACGCCGCTCCTGACTTCTGCAGCCACCGCGGGGCTCTCCCTCAGGCATGGGAGCCGGCATCACTACTGCTCCTCTGGGCCTGCCACTCCTCTGGGCCAGCCACTCTGTGGGCGCGGGCTTCCCTCAGAAGACGGAAGTCCCTCCCCACGACAGGCGTGACGCTCCCGAACTTCTGGTTTCGGGATGTGCACGCTCATGGCTTGTTTTAATTTAATTTCACGGCCACCAATGCATGTTACTTTTGCCGTCACACACACCTCACTTCTTTACAAGCACAAGCGACCTCTGCTTTCACTTTTGCCGTCTTGTAACCTGGAATGGATTTACCTTCCACGGCTGTCATCCCAGACACCAGGCAGAAAAAACACTAGTATATCCAATTTCATGGCAGTGAGAGAAATTCCCCAAAAAGACGAATGAAGTCCTTGCCAGATGAAAAAAAAATCTAAGAAAAATCTATCCAAAACTATGAAGGGGTTCCTTGAATATGGCGATCCAGAGCTTCAGAACCCCACAGCCGTCTCGGCTTTCCTTGAGTGTGCAGGCGTGAGTCCCTACGAGTGTGAACAGTTTGTCGATCTGTTGTGTCAGAGAGTGCTTGTGTAAATGGCTGAATGTGTATATGTGGGGACAGGGTTGAGACCAGTATCCAGCTCCTGGTATCACATTACAGGGCTGTAGTAAGAAAGTGTACAGTGAGACCAGGCATCAGGATCATCACTGGGGCTGCTGACAGGGAGGATGAGGGCTGCACGCTCCTCTCCGCCGTCTGCAACACCGCCAGCTCCCCTTTCCTTCACCAAAGCCTGTTTTGTAGTCGGGGAAATGCCGCCACCCTGTGGTCATTGGCACAGTTACATAACGGCGCTGTCCACTTTAGTCAAAGCTTCCCGACTCCTCACATGTACGTCACTAGATCCAGCTATTCTGTCCCTATTATAAAAACATCCTATTTTGATCGCCAACTATGGCCTACTTTAGTCTTCCCAGTCCGTGTTGTGCACAACTACGCGTATTCATAACTCTCAAAGCAATGCAAATGTGCCCTTTCAGCTTGTTTGCTATGTCTACATCGCCATTGGACATAGACGATCGGTGAATTGAATGCGATAGGTTGGTGGTGTTTGCAGTTTAGTTCTTTAATTAAAAAGCGCTTCACAATATGCTAATTCAAAACACGCCCCCTGTGTCGTTCACAACCCCCCTCACCCCTCCCACAACACTCGTGTTCGGCCCCTCACTCATTATAGCACATTGTAAGTCGGAGGTCACTCGCTGCCCCCTTTATTTAGAGTGCTGGCTTTTTAAGGCTCGTTAAGCGTAAGTAAGGTCAATGATTGTCTGTATTTTGTATAGCCCGAGGGCTAAAACAGCAAATAATTATTGTCTATCACCCTAAAAAAAATATTACTATCAAGTAAATTGCAGTGACATAAAGACCTTTATTATATTGGTTTAAAGCACATTAAGTAAATATCCTTATAATTGTGAGAGCCCAATTTCTGATAGGGAGACTAAGTCTATGTGGTTGTCGTGGCGGATGTTCTTGAGGGTTTTTGTGTGCTTAATGAATATTAATGGGCATGGGTGGAGGCCTGTAGCACCCTGCAGTTCAATGGCTTGCAGGGGAGAAGACTCCTTGCAAGGTGAATATGTACAATCGAGGAATGGTAAACATTCAGACAGAAATAATGATAAAAGTCAGATGATTTCTAAACCAAGATAACAATACACGGGCTCCCCATCCACTGTAGAAAATCTTATTTTGACAGTGAAACAAATTCAAAGCAAATCTGAAAATATTGAGGGTTACTCTGTATGTGACAAAGTGCATGTAATGGGAATTCCTGAAAGAGCGATGAGCAATATGGAACCGTTGTTCAAGAAAGTAATGTCTGAACTGTTTAATACATCTAAGATATCGAAGCATTGTACTGTTTTTTTTTTTTTTTGGAAAACCTTTATTTACCAAAACAAAGTACACCGCTATTCAGCCGTACATCCCGGAGGCCAGGCAGCATTGTGACTCAATTCGAAAACATGTACAAAACAAAAAATACAGGAGTAGTCAGGTTTAATTTTATGATATGAAGAAATCTAAAATAACGAGAGAAACCAACATAGCCAAGAAAAGAGAAGAGAGGAGAGGGAAAGGAAGAAAGAAAAAGAGAGAAGAAAAACTACAAGGCTAAGGAGCATAAAAATGGTAAGGCACATGTCACGGGGGAGGCGGGGTCGATACAGCATACAAGCATCAGGATACAAGACAATCATTTGGACGGGGAGCAGAAAATCAGGATTAACCATGTGGAACCTAGGGAAGGGGGAGCTATGGAGAAAGGCGGATCTCCGGCTGAACCATCTCCAGGGGTGCACAAATGTCTCCTCTATACGAGTTCCAAGCACTCCAGATCAACCCCCACATCTTGGGCTTACCCCGGGCCATGTAAACAGTTTTCTCTCGGAGCATGCACCAATCCATATTGGTTTTCCAAAGACTAACAGTGGGGGGGGTCGGAGCACCCCATCTCTGGGCGATGTCCCTCTTAGCTATCATATTGCCCAGGGTGACCCATCGGGTCTGAGCCGTATTGTAGTCAGTCGGACCCCGCACGTTCAACAGACAGCGCCGAGCCTCCGCATGCAGGGTCACACCAGTCACAACTCTCATTATCGCATGCACACGCTCCCAATACGAAGCAATGACTTGACACTCCCAGATTATGTGCATAAAGGTGGCCGTTGCGCCACATCCTCTCCTGCAAAGGCCATCCTGGGAGAGTCCCATGTGAATTAATCTGGGGCCTGTGACATAGATCCTGTGGAGCACCTTCAACTGGACCAATCGCAGCCTGGCTGAGATGGCCACCTCCTTAGGGGAGGAGACCGCTGACTGCCATTCCTCATCATCCATCTCAATCCCGTCATTCACCCAGAGGTCTCGCAGTTTCACCAGTAGGTCCATTCGCACATTAATACGTTTTTTATAGGTCAGGGAAATGGCACTGTCAGGCATATGGCCGTCCAACACCCTGTCTTCCAACGGGGACGATTCAGGAACCTTCTCTCCTACAGGCATAGAAGATGTGAGTGCGTGTCGTAGCTGTGCGTATCGAAAGTATTCCGTGGCTTCCAGTTGGAACTCGGCCTGTAGAGCAATGATGAATTTGATTTCCCCCCTAGACAACATATCTGCGACCTTGGAAATGCCAATGAGGTCCCACCGGTCAAACCCCTTGGAGTGCCACAGTTTCCCCAGCAGGTCAGAATCATACAGGGGAGTAGCCATGGTGAGCCTACCCTGCCAGCCCAAAGTTTTGGTCACCACCCTCCACAAATGCACCGCAGTCTTAGCGGGTCTAGTTAGTTTCCGGTCCAGAGATCTAGAATACAGCGCCCTATAGTACATCCCGTCATTCATGAGCCAGCGATCCATGGCGTATCCCGGGTTGACTGCCGGTCCGTAAAAACCGTGGTTAATAGCCGCCAGCTGAGACGCCCAATAATAGCGGCGTGTGTCCGGCAAGGCAATGCCCCCGTCGTACCACGGTATAGTCAATTTAGCAATAGAGATCCGCGGTCTGCCATCCCACAATAAGGTGCGCTGCAGGCTCTCAACCTCTCCAAAGTACTTGGACGGCACTGGGTCTTGTGTGTTCTGGAGCGCATAGAGGAACCTCGGCAGGGACATCATTTTAAACAATGCCGCGCGGCCCAACAGGGACAGCGGCAATCTCTTCCAACCCTCCACATCTCGCCGCAAGCGCGCCAGAGGGGGGAGTAAGTTGTTAGCATAACGTGTACGGGCATCCATAGAAATATAGATGCCCAAGTACTTGAATCCCTAGTGCGAGATCTGTATAGCGCAGCCTCTAGGGAGACGCGGAGTGTCCCCACACAGCACGTAGAGGTAGGACTTGGACCAATTGATGACCAGGCCCGAGTAACCACCAAAAGTACCCAGTACGTCGAAGGCCATAATCAAGGATCGACAGGGAGAGGTGAGATAGAGAAGGATGTCGTCCGCATAAAGCGAAACGCGATCCTCAAAGCCCGGCGACCATTTGATACCAGCAATATCAGGATGCGTACGGATGCATGCGGCCAACGGCTCAAGCGCTAAAGCAAAAAGGAGCGGTGACAGCGGACAACCCTGTCTAGTACCTCTGCGCAAGGCAAATGAGGCCGACAAACGACCGTTCACCGTCACGTTGGCCATCGGGGAAGAGTAAAGGAGCCGAACCCAACTAATGTAGTCAGGCCCAAACCCGAATTTAGCAAGCACCGCCCAGAGGTAATTCCACTCAAGCGAGTCAAACGCCATCGTCGCGTCAAGCGAGGCAAGCACAGTCGGTTCTGTGAGCATGTGAGCTCGCGCCATAACCGCATGAAGCCTGCGGAGATTAAGGGCCGTGTTCCGATGTGGGATGAAACCAGACTGGTCCGGGTGAACCAAGTCCGCAATCACGCCCACAAGCCGATTGGCTAGCAGCTTCGCCAGGATTTTAGGCTCGGCATTTAACAGGGAAATAGGACGGTATGACCGACATAGGTCTCGAGGCTTCCCCTCTTTGTGAATGACCACAATAGTGGCCAAACGTTGATCAAGCGGGAGGTCGCCGGCCTCTCGAGCCGCCAGGAACATATTCCTCAGGGGTGCAGCGACGGTGTCCGCCTTGAGTTTGTACAGCTCCACTGGGATACCATTGGGTCCCGGAGCTTTCCCAGAGCGCAGCGACCTTATCGCCAATGCAACTTCGTCTACCGTCATGCCGCGGTCCATGTCTTCGCGCTCAACAACCGACAAGCAAGGGAGCTCAATCTCTTCCAAAAAGGAAGCCGAGTCCGATTCGGATAGAGCGGAGACAGACGTATAGTCCGTCTCAAAATAGTCAGCAAATGCCGCGGCAATAGCAGTAGGGTCAGTGACGACCAGGCCATCGTCGCCCAGGATCTCTGGTACAACTCGGGATGCCAGTTCCTTCTTGTCCAACCAGGCAAGTAGCTTACCCGCCTTGTCACCGGCGTCGTAGATCCTACCTTGCTGTTCCCTGCCCATCGCCTTGGCCGCGTCAGTAGCAGTGGCGCCATACTCCGACTGCTTCAGGGCGAGAGCATGGAGCAATTCCGGTGTCGGTCCCAGTGCTAACTGGTAATTCAGGTCAGCAATATCCGACTCCAGCTCATCCCGTCTTCTACGCGCTTCGGCTATCAAGGAGAAGGCCTCTCCTCTAAGAACAGTCTTGAAGGCCTCCCAAAGAGAGACGGCCGAAGTTACTGAACCCGTATTTTCAGTAAAATACAGCTCAATAGACTTAGCAAGGAGGTCACGAGTCTTGGGGTTGCGAAAGTACCAGGGGTTGATAGGCGCCACCCTAGCTGCCGCCATTATGCCAAAGTCGAAAGACACCCAAACCGGAGAGTGGTCTGAAATACCCCTGGCCATAAGACGAGCACTAGAAACCGATTGCGCTTGAGCCGCGGGGGTCAGTATGTAATCGATACGGGAGAGACTACCATGAGCCCCTGAATGGAAGGTGTATTGTCGCTGGGCGGGATGCAGGAGTTGCCAACAATCAACCAAGCCCAAGGTGTTCATGAAATCCGGGAGCCACGACTGCGCACTACGAAGATCTCTGGACGGGAAACGATCCAAAGCACCCGAAACCACAGAATTGAAGTCCCCACCCAGAATCAGCAGCCCCTCCGGGAGGCCCAAGATGGCGCCACTCAGGTCTTGGAAGGTGGCTGCCTGCAGCCCCGGGGGGATATAAACCGAAACCAATACCAGAGTACGCTCCTCCCACCTGCACACCACGGCCACATAGCGGCCCCTATCATCCACCAACGTAGACTCCACCTCCAGGGGAAGGGACATGCGCACCATGATACCCACCCCACGGGACCCCGTAGAGAACCCGGAGTGGGCCACCATTTTAAACCCTCTCCTATTCAAAGCCTTACAAGTATTGCCAACAAGATGAGTTTCCTGCAAAAGAACAACATCTGGAACACAACGTTTAAGCATTTGTATCACAACTCCACGTTTAATACGGTCCCCCAACCCATTTACGTTCCAGCTCAATACATTCAGAGACTTACCCCCCATCATCAAAGACGTCCCACCCCAGCAACCCCCCCCCCGGAATGCAGCCAACACATCGATAGTCTCAACACAATAGAATCCTAGCCATGAAGAAAGTAGAAAGAGAAGAACAGAAAGAAAACACACACCCCAACCACCCCCCACCCTGCACCCCTGCATTAGACTAAAAGCCACCCCAACTAGCAGTGTGCCTGTCGCCCCTAAAACTAACCTACAAGAAGCCCCCAGAGGAGAAAGGAGACATCCTATCCCCCCTGTTACCCTCCTTCTTAAGAAGTTAAGAAGTAGTAAGAAAAAGAATCAATGTCAGAGTTCGATGCCAACCGCAGCAACCCCCCCAGATAGAAAGTCACAGACAGAGAGTTCATTCCTGGGAACCTGGACCTCCTGCTGCACCCTCCGACTGGTCCTCCGGAGCGGTCCGACGTTGACGCAAAGTATCCAACCAGTCCCCTGCCGCATCTGGGAGATCGAAAAACATTGTCCGGTTGCCATGTTCGATGCGAAGTTTTGCAGGATAAAGCATAGAGTACCGCATGCCCATCAACCTAAGCTGCCGCTTCACACCCATAAAACTTTGCCGGCGTTTCTGGACAGCCTGTGTAAAGTCGGGGAAAAAGTTAATGTCAGCGTTCTGAAATCGCAGCGGGCCACCGCTCCTCGACGCCTGCAAAATGGCGTCCCGGTCCCGATAGTTGAAAAGTCTCGCAATGATGGGGCGAGGAGATGCACCCGACTTTGGTTGACCACCCGGCAGTCTGTGTGCTCTCTCGACTGAAAAGAACTTGCTCAATCCGCCCGGTGCCAAGTTCTTAACCACCAGTTCTTCCACAAACAAGTCCACTGACCCATCCTCGGCTCCCTCCGGCACACCCGTAATGCGGACGTTCTGGCGCCGGCCCGTCCCTCGAAATCGTCAAGCCGGCGAACAAGCGCCCCATTAGCCGCCTTCAGGTCCCGTACCTCGGTCTGTACATCCGACATGTCGTTAGTCAGACTCGACGTTTTGATGTCGAGCGACTTCACTCTGTCGTTAGTCTTGCCGAGGTCGGCTCTAATGAGATTGAGTTCGATCTTAAGGGTATCCACTTTGCTGGACAGCGCCTCGTGTTGGCTATGCATCTCAGCCTTCACACCAGCAATGGCTCCCATCACGTCCCGGAGTGTGAATTCAGGATCTTCAGGGGACATATCTCGTTGCGGGTCTTTAGTGTGGCCCGTCGTGCCCGGCGATCCCTTTGAATGGGAAAACCGTTCCGGGATGGTAGATTGGGACTGGGTCGGCTTCCTGCTGACCCTCGGAGGTTTCCCTTTGTCCGGATCTCCTCTGCCCGCCATGTTGAGTAGCGAGTGCAGGATAGTCCAAGGGAGGGACAGGCCAACAATAACACCTCCACTTGATGCGAGACACACAGTACAAAGCGCCTCCAGTATGACAAGAGGAAAGTTATGAAGGAGACCGCCCGGGCCAGCTGGTCCAACAAGTGTGGCAGGTCCGCACGAAGTGCCCCGAGGCAGGCCACATCTCAGTCCCAACAATGCCAGTCAATTACGTCGGTAGTGCCCGCCAACTTCACGACAGCATAATTCGGTCCAGGAAGCTCGGATCCTCAGTCTGAGACCGGGCACCGCTTCAGCACCGACTTTGCCGTTGATTCCCACCATCGTGGGACAGGATAGGTAGCAGGATCAGTGCGGAGGATCGGAGGGTCTTCGGAGCTCCGAGCTCACGCGGCCATCTTGGTTGCCCGCGAAGCTCCTCATCCTCGAAGCATTGTACTGTTGAGCACATATGTGGATCTCTCACTATGGTTCCATTCTGCTTCCAAACCAATTATTGTTTAACTCTTCAGCTACAAGTATTGTGATTCTATCCACCTACTCATGCTAGACTGTCAGTAATATAAATGCGTCATTTTCAGACTTCGCACTTTAGTAAAACCGGCCCTCTTCTACAGCTCGAAATTGGTAATTTTGGATAACCATTACACTTAGCATAAAGCTGCCAACCTTGCCCTCACTCGATCTATCTATCGCCCTCATCTATCTATCTATCTATCGCCCTCACACTATCTATTGCCCTCTCTATCGCCCTCACTCTATCACCCTCCCTCAATCTATCGCCCTCCCTCCCTCTATCTATCACCCTCCCTCTATCTATCGCCCTCCCTCTATCTATCTATCACCCTCACTCTACCTATCTATCGACCTCACTCTACCTATCTATCTATCGCCCTTACTCTATCTAACGCCCTCACTCTATCTATCCATCGCCCTCACTCTATCTATCCATCCATCGCCCTCACTCTATCTATCACCCTCACTCTATCTATCGCCCTCACTCTATCTATCTATCGCCCTCCCTCTATCTATCTATCTATCTATCTATCTATCTATCTATCTATCTATCTATCTATCTATCTATCTATCTATCTATCTATCTATCTATCTATCTATCTATCTATCTATCTATCTATCTATCTATCTATCTATCTATCTATCTATCTATCTATCTGTCTGTCTATCTATCTATCTATCTATCTATCTATCTATCTATCTATCTATCACATCACCACAGCATCACTCAGCACCACCACAGCATCACTCAGGGGCACCACAACATCACTATGCGCTACCACAGCATCACTGAACGCCACAGCATCACTTGTCGCCACCACAACATCACTCAGCGCCACCACAGCATCAATCTGTGCAACCATTCAACAACAACTGGTTCAAATATGTTCTCTCAATGTTTCAAGCTTTATTACAAATGTCAGAAAAAGATGTTAATATTTCACTTCTGTTCTTGGATTTTCGTCACAGTAAAATACACTGAACATAATCTTCACAAAAGTTATTTACAAAACTTTAAGCTATTGCCATTATAAATTACATTAACTTTTATTTAAGTATTAATTATTCACGTAAATACAACACATATTGCATTACAAATGCTATAGGCATCACATTTGTGAAAGTTAAAACTATTGGCATTGTAAATGACAAAGCTATTCATTTTGCTATTTTCAAAACCAACATATAAATAAAAAATGTGTCATTTACAATACCAATAGCTCAAACTTTCCTAATGCGAGACCTATTGCATTGCAAATGCTAGTTCTTAGTTTTATTGCACTCAAGGGGGGAGACTGGAGCTGTTAGTTTGCATGGTTGGGCGTGAGGGGGGGAGGTTGCACTAGGCCAGTTGAGGGAGATACTGTTTGGTGGGGGGGGGGGCAGCATACTTGGCAAGTTGGGGGAGCCTGTGTGGGTGGGAAAAGGGGTGGGAGAAAGGGGGGAGCTGGGAGGGGAATGAATGTGGTAATGAAGTCGAGACACTCGTCTATGGTTTCAGAAAGCCGAAAAGGAAATGGTGGATGAGGTTAAAGAATGTAGTGAGCTTACAATACTGATCTGGAATGTAAGGGGTTGAACAATCCCAGGAAACAAAGGCAGGTGCTAGTATACTTATATAGGCACCACGTCAAGGTAGCCCTCCTACAGGAAACACATTTAGACCTGGGAAAAGAACATAGATTTGCGTTAAAATGGGCGTCTCATCAAGCTTGGCCTCCTACTCAGGTTACTCCAGAGGGGCGTGTATCTTGGTTAAGAGAGGAGTGCAGTTTGTGTTAAGAGGAACCGATGTAGATAACGAAGGCAGATACTGTCTGCTCTGGGGGAGACTAAATTCGCAAGAGGTCACGTTTGTAAGTTATTACAGACCTAATACAGACGATACACACACTTTACTTACTTTATGGGGCAAAATCCAAGAAATCGGCATGACTTACGTAGTATGGGCAGGGACTTTAACACTGTTGTCGACCCGAGGCAGGACGGATCCCACACCTCTCCCACACACTACACCAACTTGCACCGTGCTCTAAAGGATATAATGGACACATATTCCTTACTTGATGTATGGCGGTATAGGCATCCCACCCGCAAGGAAGGAACGCACCATTCCTCAGTACATTTAACCTGGGCTAGGCTAGACTACATCATAGTATCGGCAGGCATGGCACACTGGGTGGAAAAAGCTGAGCATCTGGCCCGAACTTATTCTGACCACTCACCTGTGAAAGTGACCTTGAGGACTCCGAACATTCAGGCCCCGTATATTAACTGGAGGCTTAACCCCTTGAATCTGCAGGATGCAGTGTTTAAAGCTGAAATGGAAAGAGATATTCAGGAGTTTTTTAAGAGGAACATAGACTCGGTGGCAAGTCTTACAACCGTGTGGGAGGCGTTTAAGGTCACTATCCGAGGATGGTGCATATCCAAAGGGGGGGGCATACTTAGGGACCTGCGTAGGGACCTACGTAAGCTGGAAGGGGAGCTTAAAGGCCTAGAAGAGGAGCTAGCGTCGGGTGGGGCGGGGGATGACACACGGGCCAAAATGCGCGTTAAAATGTGTGAATATTAGGAGGCGGCAGAAAAGGAGGGCAGGTATAGAGGAAAGACGCATCCTGCACAACTCTACAGTGAAGGGGATCAACCAGGGAGAGAGCTGGCGAACGCGGTAAGGCCCCCCGAATTTGCGAATTATGTAACTGAAATAATAGACGCACAGGAGCAAACACATAGAAATTTAAAAGGGCAGATGGACACTTTTTTCGAATTTTATAGGAACCTCTACACATCTCAAAGGGGCTCTCCCTTACACCTGACACAATATCTGGAGGACACGGCTTTGGCATGGTTGGAAAGCACACAGCAAAAGTTCCTGGGGGTGGATTTAGAAATAGACGAGATTAAGGAAGCCATCACGGGTATGAATTCGGGGCGAGCGCCAGGCACAGATGGATTGCCAGTAGAATTTTATAAGACGTTTATATCTATCCTTGCTCTTATACTAAAGGCAGTGTATTATGAGGTGTTGGAGGAAGGCAAGCTGCCTACAACCATGAGAGAAGCCCAGAGTATCTCACTGCTGAAGCGTGGGAAGACTTCTAATTTATGTGGCTCATATCGCCCCCTCTCATTACTAAATTTTAATACCAAGATCCTGGCAAAGGTGTTGGCCACTTGTCTCAATCTCCTAATGGAGCACATGGCCCTGACTGACCAGGCGGGCTTTGTTCCACACCGAGCCACGGCTCACAATCTAAGAACCCTCCTGGCGGTGCTTCAAGACATAGACCCCAAGTGCTCAGCGGTGGCGGTGTTTCTGGATGCCACCAAGGCGTTCGACTCATTAGAGTGGGACTACTTGCTTGGGGTTCTGCGGCGTATGGGGTTACCGCCGGGATTCCTGGGATGGGTGCAGTTGTTGTACCAAAACCCTCGGGCCACGGAGCTGCTGAATGGAAGCAGATCTGCAAGCTTCGCAATATCGAGGGGCACGAGACAGGGGTGTCCGTTGTCCCCTATATTGTTTGCGCTAGCTATAGAACCTCTGGCAGCGAAACTGAGGCAGCACCATAACCATAGGGCATTAATATACCCAGCTCGGCAAGTATTAATTTCACTGTATGCAGACAACATTTCCCTATATGTACAGACACCCCAAGAAAACCTAAATCCCATACAGAGGGAAATTACCAGGTATAGTGCTATTTCGGGTGTACAGATTAATAGGAGTAAGTCGGCGGTGTTCCCCTTGACGTAAGAGACAGCCAGACACCAGCTCGATTACCCCCTGATGTGGGAGACAGAGACCTTCAAATATCTGGGGATTAACATTACCCAGGATAGGGATGAATTGATGCGGGCCAACTATGGGGTAGCTATTGATAAAATCACAGACACGGTCTCTAAATGGATAAAGTTGCCTCTGTCCATGGCAGGCAGGTTCTCCCTATTCAAGATGACAATCCTGCCAAAGTTATTGTATTTATCCATTAACATACCATATCATCCCGGGCGGTTCTTTTTTAACACACTTAGAGCCAAGTTGGTTCGTCTCATATGGGGAGGGAAGCAGACGCGGCTAAACTTGGCCACCCTACTGCTGCCGTACCATCAAGGGGGCTATGAGGTTCCCAATTTTGAGCAATACTACCACTGTGCGCAAGCACATTTTGCAGTATATTGGTTCCATCCGCTCCTCCTTTATGACCCACCTGGCGGTGGAGGATGGATATATGGCCCGGTGCCCTCGGAGAATTATATCTTTGCAGAGGTTAAGGACAGAGAGAGGGATCCGTCAACGGTAGTTTGCACGGTTGCAGCATGGAGATGGATGGTCAGGAAATTGGAAGCGCCAATGATGTATTCCACGCGGATGAAACTGACTCGAAACCCTATCTTACACATCACGAGCGAAGGGCTTTGTCGTAGGATGTTTGATAAATTTGCTATAGGCACATGGGGGGATCTGTACAAGGAGGGAGTGTTTCGTAACAAGGAACAATTCTTTGGGTAGCACACACCTACATTTATGGAAACTTTCCTGTACACTCATCTCAAACAGAGTATGAAAGCCATCACCCCGGCATTCCTCATGGAACCGGACACTTTCCCACCACTACCCATGATTTTTTTTTTTAAGACCAAAGGTCCCAGATTTTATTTAGTTTCACAAGTAATAAGCCAATAGATCATACAATGTCATAGAAACCACATTCATTACTCAGCCAGTAACATTTTCGACATGTCGGTCATACATAGGTGAAAATAAACAGTAGCCAGGGGAGATGCATTAGTCCGCAATTATCAGTGCCAGGAAAAAGTCTCGGGTTGCAGTGCCTGTAGCATTTATCACTGCAAAAGGACCAAGGTGGTCATGAAAGCCAACAACGATTGTTCTAGGCTGCGTTCCCTAGTTGGCACGGATGAAGTCAAAGGCAGGAGTCACATCCCATATTGCCATATGGGTCACTGGGCTACATTCTTGTGATCATGGCAGTGTTCAATAAACATTGTGGAAAGGGTAAGTGGGGAGGGGAAAATGAGCATCATCGTGAGTACAGCAGAAACAAACTGACTGCCAACCAAGGGATACAACAGGGAAATAATGAAAAAAGGAGGGAAAACACTTCAACAACAGTTGGACTAGTATTAGCGTGTACAGTAGTGTATCAGTGACCCTAGCGGCGTATGTTACGCCATATATGGACTGTGTGGGGGCGGGAGTGGCTGTGGATGGAGGGTTGCTGTGGCCGCAAGGCGGGGGGGAGGGAATGATAGCAACTAGACTGTGTTGGGCGTTACCCCAGCGGCCTGGGGAGGGCGGGAGGGGGGGGGGGAGCGTCATGCTGGGGCGGAGGATGGCTGGTCTCTCACCGCACCGTGTCGAGGCGGTCACGTGATACCAGCCTGGGTGCAAGCCCGATGGTATGCAGTCAGGGTAGTGTCCCAGTCTTGGGCAATCGGGTACATACGGAGGCCCGCCGTCTCTTCCCTGTGTAAAGACACGCTCTCCGCGCAAGCCCAGTTGTCAAATGAGCGACGCCAGTCTGCAGGGCGCGGGGGGGCATCATTCTTCCATCGTTTCGTGATGAGTCGCTTAGCCGTAATGAGCCCCAGGTCCCAGAAACGTGCCCGTAGTTTGGTCTGCTTGGTTCTTTTGTAGAGTCCCAGCAGGCATGCTTCCCACGTCTTTTGGAGGGTATCGCCCGTGGCTGCCGTTAACGTGTCAGTGATCGCCGACCAGTACAAGGTGAGGTGAGTGCAACTCCAGAGTGCGTGCAGTAGGTCCGAGTTCAGGAGGCCGCACCTGGGGCATGCTGACGAGGTGAGGCCAAAGTAGCGGTTCAGTTTGTCCGGGGATAAATATGCACGGTGTATTATGTAATATTGGATGATTTTAAATCTCGCGTTGCGAGGAATGTTCCTGGCGCCCGCCAATACTGCGGCCCACTGTTTGTCCGTCCATTCACTACCCCGGTCGGCCGTCCACTTCTCTCTCAGTCGTTGGGAGGAGAATTGAGTATGACAGTTCAGTGCCTGTGCCAGCCAGTGCACTATATGGGAACCATCGCCCATTACATGTAGGTACTGAATGAGCATATGCGTGGTTGGCTCGTGAGTCAAGTCTCCCCATGCCTCTGTCAGCACACGGAGAAGCCGTGCATGCGTCAGAAACTGACCTGCCTGTAGACCGGTGTCGGCGGTCAGAGTCTCGAAGGACAGTAGCCCCCCATCGCTATACAGGTCACCTAGACCGTCCAAGTCTGCCGCAGTCCAACTGCGTAGCCCGGGTGAAGACAGCACGCCATTTCCCAAGGGGGTCCCCAGCAGAGGCAGGTTCGGGGCATAGGGCACCGTGCTCTTGGTGAGTCTGAGCCTCCGCATAAAGCACTGCCTTGCGATAGCCACATGGACTTGGTTGGGGGGCCGGCCCCGCGTCAGGGGGTGGAAGAGCGTCAGTACCTGAGTTGGGGACAGGGTGGTGTCCTCGGTAGCCGTATCCATCAGGTTCTTACCGCTCAGCCAATAGACAACCCATTGCAGCTGGGCCGCTAGGTAATATAGTTCCTGATTGGGAACCGCCAAGCCTCCAGATTCCGTGGCCCCGTAGAGGGTCCTCAATGCCACCCGGGGGCATCCTTTATTCCAGATAAGGCGCCTGGTGAGGGCTTCCAACCCCTTGAATATGCGTGTTGGTACATACACCGGTAGGTTAGCATAAAAGTAGAGGAGCCGGGGGAGCATGATCATCTTCGTCAGCGCCACTCGGGCCGGTACATTCAGCGGGAGGGAGTTCCAGAACGTGACCTGGGCCGACAGCGAGGAGATGGCCCTCACAAGGTTGCCCTCCAGGAGATCAGTGGGGTCCCAATATATGAGGATCCCCAGGTACCTGAATACCGTTGGGTGCCATCGGAGCGTCTCTCCCATCATGCGCACTTCACATTGTGGCATAGCGTCACTGAACGCATAGACCCCTGATTTAGACCAGTTGACGCGGAGCCCTGACATGTCCCCGAACACCCGAAAGATGTCCGTGATTGTCGCGGGTATATGGGTGAGGTCCCTGATATATAACAGTAAGTCGTCGGCATACAGAGACACCGAGTGGGTGCCATCCGCCAGTGGGATACCCCAGGCGGCGCCGGAGGTCCGGAGCAGTTCTGCCAATGGCTCCATCACGAGTGCGAATAACAGGGGAGAGAGGGGACATCCCTGCCTGGTGCCCCTTCCAATCCTTATTCTGTCAGAGAACAACCACCCAGTCCGGACTCGTACCTCGGGCGCCTGGTAGAGGAGCCCCACCATCTGAACATAGGCCAGTTCATACTTTTCGAGAACTCGGAGGAGATAGGGCCATTATACCGAGTCAAACGCGTTTTCGAGATCAAGCACTATGTACCCTGAGCGTGGCCAGGTGGAAGTCGCATATCGTTGGACTCTGAAGAAGCGGCGTAAGTTGTAAGACGTGCTGCGGGTGGGCACAAAGCCGTTTTGGTTAGAGTGCACCAGTGTGGGAACTAGGGGTGCAAGCCTCCGAGCTAATGTCGCTGCCAAGATTTTGTAATCTGTGTTGAGGAGCGCCAATGGTCTGTACGATCCCAGCTCGCACGCCTCTCTGCCTGGTTTCAGCAGGGAGATCACATTGGCCTCGTTCAGGGACGCCGGAAGTTCAGCATCTTCAGATGCCGCCTTGTACACCCTTAACAGTTCGGGTATTAGTAACAAGGAATAGGCCTTGTAAAATTCGTCCGGGAGCCCGTCTGGGCCCGGCGCCTTGCCATTAGAGAGGGAAAAGATCACCTCCCGCAGTTCCTCACTGGTAAGCTCCGCTCCCAGCTCCGCCTGTTGGGCGTGAGTGGCCGCCGGTAGTTGCAGTGTCGCCAGGTAGTCCGTGATCTCCACCTTGGTGGCTCTCAGTCGTGAGCTGTATAAGGACCTGTAATGTGTCGTGAACGCCTCATGTATCTGCTTCTGGGTGAAGACTTCAGTGCCCTGAGCCGTACGGATCGACAGTACCGACGCGGACTGAGTGTCTTGTCGTAATATCACAATCCAGAAGAGGCCACTTAGTGAAACCAACCCTCTCTACAAGTCACTAAAAGGAATGACGAATGTGAAAATATAAAGAATGGTGGCATAACCATTAAAAAAAAAAAATTCCCTTTTTCTACACTACCACTGTTAAGATCAAAACTGTGAAATTATTGTGGAAGGAAAAACGCTGTGCCTGCGTATCTCTTCTGAACTACAACATATATCCCAAGAATAATCCTGATAACCAATAAGAAGTGGCATCATCATATATCAGTGCCATACATTTCCTGCTGAACTATCTGCAATTTTAAAACCATCAGAACCTTCGCCCTATGAAATAACCGGAACATACTCCGCGCAATTAATAAATAAAGCACTTGTTGTACACCTGTCTGTGTAAAAAACGAAATGACGGTCACCTGATGAAGGCCTCAGGCCGAAACGCGTTGTGTCCCACTCTACCGCATTTTGCCTTCATATAACTTTCCACCGACCGAACATATCGTAAAGCACCTTGTCTGTATTTATTGTATATTGTTGCATGTTTGTTCACAAGAGGCACTATATGTTATTTATTGTTACTGATATGAACTATTATAGTTACTCTATGAATCATTGTCAAAAATGGAAAAAAGTTTTTAAAAAAAATGAAACAAAAGAATTAGAAAAATAAAATAATCATATATTTTGCATACGTTATTGTCTAAGTGAATTATTAATGTTCATGTAATGATTATGTAAAATGAGGTTGTAACAAGGGCGAAAATACCATCAATTGGTTTGCTATTTTCTCCTTTTCAATTCATGTCTTGTCGTATCAGCCACGATAGGAGTCTGCCTGGCTTGTCACCGGTGTTGTGGGTGCGTGCGGAGTGTGCTGCGAAATTAATGTTCTTCAGCCTCTCCATCAACAGAGCGTGATCTGCCCTGGCCGAGACCAGGTGGGAGTCATCGCCTTCCGCCGCTTCCCGTTCCTTGTCTAGTAATGTCACTTCCGCTTTCAGCAGATCCCGCTCCACCTGCCCCCGCAGGCCTGCCTGCACGCCAAGACAGCTCCCCCGGGTCACTGTCTTAAAGGCGTCCCACTCAATTTCCGGGGACGAGGCCGAGTCGCCATTGTCCTCGAAGTATTGTATTATCCTCCTAGACATCTCCTCTCGGAATGGAGTATCGAGTGAGAGATCAGGCTGTAGGCGCCATGTGGGCACAGGTGGGCGCGGGCGCCTCCACCCATAAACTAGAGTGTGTGGGTTGCGGTCTGAGTGCGTCCGCCCCAGGTAGTCAGTGTCTGTTACGGAAGGAATCAGGTCGCGGGACATCATATACCTGTCCAGTCTGACGTGCAAGGAGTGGGCCCCAGAGAAGTAGGAATATACCCGGGCGTTGGGGTTCCGGACTCGCCAGGCGTCCTGTAGGTTCCACTGTGTCGCCCAATCAAGAAGGGCCCTGGAGGCTGCCTGGGCCGGGGCGATAATTGCCGGGGGAGACGAGCGATCGAGGGAGACATCAATCACAGTGTTATAATCACCACCTAACAATAGGGGCACGTCAGGCCAAGGTGCAATCACCGCTGACAATCGCGTTAGGAACCTCCCCTGCTCGACATTGGGCGCGTAGATGGAGGCTATAACTATCTGTTGCCCGTCCAGTCTGCCCTGTATGAAGACGTAGCGCCCCTCTGTGTCTATGTTGCTGTGTGTCAGTGCAAATGGAACCCCCGGTCGCACCCAGATCAGAGTCCCTCGTGCAAACGCTGAGAAGGTCGTGGCAAATATTTGCCCCCTCCATCTACGGCGAAGTGTGGCTACCTCTGTGGCTACCAGGTGGGTCTCCTGCAACAGTGCGATCTGTGTCTGATGTCTTTTAAGATAGGAGTACACCTGATATCTACGTGAGGGTGTGTGCATGCCCCTGACATTCCAGGTACAAAATTTAATCGTAGTCATTACAGTTTCCACCTCGCCCAATTACCCGCACACCCCCCCCCCCCAAACTCCCTGCCCGCCCCGGCCACATATGCACAGTAGCAGACATCGATTACCAGTATTCCAGCCCGCCGCCCCGCACAGACCCAGGAATTTAAACTGCAACACGTTAGTGCCGACACTAGTCTCAAAAAGAACATTAACAGAACCATAATGCCAAAAGGGCAACAACAGAACATGTCGTCGCCCAAACGCTCTAATGAGCTCAATCAATCCGTGAGTTCAATGGGGGGATGACAAAGTACGTAACTCAAGCAATATAGGATAGTTCACTAGGCCAAGAGAGCCGTGGTGACTCCCCTCCACGGGCTGTGGGCCAAAGGGCATCAGAAGTCAATGTCAGTGCCCACATTCAGGGCCAGAGTGTCTACCGTCACAGAACCAGGATGCTCTGTTCCGGGGGGCCTCCTCCTCCACCCCCGGGGGGCACTCACCTCTAGGGGTCCGGCCACCCCTTCAACACAATGTTTCTGGCGTATCTCAAGTAGAATAGTTCCGACCCCGCTCCCGGCAGTGGGAGCAGCTCAGGGTTCACTTGGGTAGGAGGGGGGCGGAAGCATGGCACAGGCCCCGGGGACAGTGCCGATTGTGTTATCCGGAGTCTTCAGAAGTGCCGGTGGGGATCTCCAAGCGGGTCGTCCAATGTAGTGTACAGCCTGTTACATGGCCTCAACCGCTGCGGTCCGTCCAAGACTAGGGTGGGGAAGGTCGCTATGCTATTAGGTCCGCCGTTTGGGGTGTGACATTCGGTAGGCCCTCTGTAACTTGCTCATCCGGTAGTCCGTACAAGTATTAGTCGTCCTCGCTCCCGCGTGATCTTGGGCTGGCGTTGGAGATCAGGATAGGCGACTGTGACCCACTGAGCTCGGCCGCTATCCGGAGGGCTTCTTGTTGTTCACTTTGTATTTGCTCTGGCGTGGGGCCTATTTCTGTGTCCGCGACGGACGACCTGGCCGGCGAGGGGCGCCGGTGCCTTCGTCTGCGGGTGCCGCGGTTTCTCCGCTGCTCTGGCGGTGCGGACCCATGGCCCGTATCGATTCCAGAATCCAGCCAGGAGGCAGCCGCCTCAGGAGTGTCAAATAAATGAGTCTTGTCTTGTACCACTACACATGATGCTACAATCTGAGACACCTAGACATGTTATTTCTCACCTATATAGGCAGGTCAGGCACAGCTCCCCTCCCCAGACCTTGTGGGACAGGACAGAGTGGGATAAAGATCTAGAGACGGAACTAACTGATGAACAATGGGAGGCCTGCTGCATGCAGACGAAGGCTGTCACCAGTAACAGCAGATTAAGACTGATACACTATAAGTTCCTTCATAGGCTATACTATACCCCGGTTAAACTGCATAAGTTTCGCCTAAGAGTAGACGATAAGTGTGAACGATGTGGGAGTGAGGGAGCGGATTTCATACACTTGGCATGGTTTTGCCTGAGAGTCCTGGGCTACTGTAAAGAAGTGTTTGCAGGGCTGTCTGACATGTTGGGGGAACAGATAGAGCCATGCCCTCTGCTAGCGCTGCTAGAGCTACAGGATGGAGTACGTACAAAGCAAAAGAAGTTTATGGCAAAGCGACAGGTGGCCTGTGGATGGGGGAGGGGGAGAGCACCGAAATTCAAGAGCTGGATTATGGACCTAACAATGTGGCAAGAACGGCTTCATGACTATGCGGATGCGTTCCCACTTAAGTCCAGACCAAGGGATATCTGGGGACCGTTGATCGCTTACCTCCTGGCGAGACAGGCTGAGGATGAGGAGGACACGAGGGAGGAAGGAGGCTCAAGGGGTGAGGGGAGTAGAGGAACGATGGTGGGTAAGTAATTGTGCCAGGGTAAGTGTGGGGGCTGCTGAGAAGCAAGTAGGGACAAGCACATGTAATGAGGGTAAACGTAGATGAAACTCGCTGCAATTCCAAGAACTATGGAAGGCTATTGGTGCCACGGACTGATCAAGGAAAGCAAGGGTTGAACCAACGGACTAAGGAATGAGAACTCTATACGGTATCTCGCTTCAAGTTTGGGGGGGGAGGGCAATGGAGGGTTGTTCACTGTGTTTTGGGTTGTAACTGGGGAGGGGGGAGGTATGGGTAAGATAGGGGTGGTGTTAGAGCATGTTTGCATAATGACCGAGTAATCCGTGATTCTGTAACGCTGTCCTTTGTTGATATCCAATAAAGGTCTTGAAACTCAAAAACAAAACAAAAAAAAAACAAAAAAAAAGATTTATATGGCCGTAGAAAACAGTTTCCAGTTTCTCTGGCATATGCAGTGACTAATCGTAAATCTCAAGGTTTAAGTGTAGACAGTGCTTTGGTGAACATTGGAAGTACCGTGTTTAAAGAGGGTATGGCATATGTTGCTTTGTCCAGAGTCAGAACTTTATCTGGTTTGTTTTTGATTGATTTTGATGACACAAAGGTTACTGCAGATGCAAACTGTGTAAAAGAGTTTAATAGGAAGAGTGTATTCTCCCAATTCAGGTCAATATCCTGTATTTGAAAAGCGTGTGATACGTCAAAAAAGAAGGTATGAGAATATCTGTAGTGAAGGTATAGAGAAGGGAAAAAAACAAGATCATGTTGTGATTGCAAGTAAAAAGAAAAAGGACACTGTTGAAGAGATTGTTGGTTATCAGTTTGAAAATAGTTCAGGTGTCAACTGCTATGCTAAAGTAGTTGTCAATGTTGTTTTTTTTCTTGAAGGTTTGCAACAGCAAATTATGGATAATCGGGAAAAAAGATGTTGTTCCTTGTTGCATTGTGTTTATGAAAAATTGAGAACTGATAAAAGTAAAATACAAAGCGTTTGTGATATTCGTAATCTTTTGGATGTATCTTCTGGTTCTACAGAATTTATGCAGAATATCCAAGAAGATGCTTAGGAATTTCCAATGTATATGCTTACCTTATTGGAAAATGAAGGCATAGAAATTGAAAATCTTTTTGGCCTGTGTTATAAATGGGAACATTATTGTGAAAATTGTATGTTTACATGTAGCACTAACATAGACACTGAAAGATTTATATATTTGACATTACCAGACTGTAAATCAGTGTCTTTCAATAAACTAGTTAAAGCAGCAAATCAAAACATGGAGTGTAGCCAATGCAGATCAGAAAGTTATCAACATTATTTATACAAAGATATGGACAATATATAATTTTAATGATGCAACGTTGTACAGCTGATGGAAGAAAATTGGACACTTTAATAAAACATTTTGTAGCAAGTCAACTATCAATATCAGGAAGGACTTTTGCAGCAGTAGCAATAATTTTCCATGATGGTCCTTCCACAACATCTGGACATTACACTGCCTATTTAAAATGTTATAAAGGCTGGACATATTGTAATGATGCTCAGTTGGTTTTTAAACAACGTTTGCCAAGCGAATAACCAAATTCTTACCTAATATTTTTAAAGCCAAAGTTTTAGGAACATAATTGGGCCTCTGTGGAATTTATTATTATGATTTAATACGATTACTATTGGATATTTCAATAAAAAGGATTTCATTAATACCATTTGGCCTTGAGGAAAGGTGTATCTTTGAATTACGGACTTTATCTTGCACATTGTCTCAGCGTATATTTTTAAGCAACAACATTTACAGTGTTTATAAATTTAAGTTAGAACATTTTATTAGGAGTAAGCATTTATATATGTGTGATTTGTATTATATGGTATGTTATTGAGGATGTAGTCTTGGTTTTTTTTAAACAATCTTATTGATTGATTTTTTTGGGCCTGCTGTTATGTGATGAGTATGATTGAAATCACTGTTTCTAGTAACATTCAATATATTCTGAGGACAGCAAAAAAGGTAGAGAAAATCATTTGTAAAATATTAAAATTATGCTGTGTTGTAAAACATATAATATTATATATTATGACTGTATATTTTTCTTCTCTTTCACAGATCCTAATTCTAAAATATGACATTTTCAGCAATTTAGATTATAAAAAACAAATGAAAAAAAATGTGTAGCGTTTTTTATTTCTATTACTGTGAAGGTTTAACTAACTATTAAAATGCACAATGGCCTGTGTTTGCACACAGGTGAAGAAAGGGGAGATGGATGGAGTAGATATGTGTGGAAAGATGTTCTGTGGGCGTTTTAAGTTACAGGATAAAGTTAACATGAATACTGAGTGTCACTGGGGGGCAACTGACCCACCAGATATGTGCAGAAAGGGCCAGAGAGTTGCATTGCAGAGAGGTATAAAATATGACCTCTCTGCAACGCAACTCTATGGTATTCAATAGAGAGACATGGTGGGCTAGTAGGGCCCAGGGACTTTCAGGATTAAAGAGACAACATTAACTTAAAACACGTCACAGAGTGTGTTTGCACATGTCACATCAGGCCCCATCCCTTCCCTTCACTAATCTATAAGCATGTCTTATCAGTTTGCCAAAACGTAAGTAATTATACATTTATCTTGTTCTCTGTTTGCAGTACTGAAATTACTCTACTTATTACTCATATAGTTAAGGATTGGCCTAGCCATTAACCCTAGTACAAATTAATTTCTTTATATACTATGCAAGCAGATCTGCAAAAAGCTACAAAGTATTAATACAGTCTTGAAAACACCCAGTTTATACCTATGTAGTTTTGGAATCTCACTGTCATAGGATATCGTGCGACCTCAAAAAAAAAGATTTGATTGGTTCGTAATATTTACCATTGTACCTATTGAAGAACCACAATCATTTTAATCATTCTTCTTTGAGCATCTTTGGACATATAACTCTGTGCGTACCTCCTATCACTCTCATGCAATTTTTCAAACAATGAACTAGCAGTATGTTCTTATTGTAACAGTCTGCCAATACCTAAGCACTTATGGGGCAAATTTAGAAGCATCCTGTACCAACAATATGTCATTTTTTGTAACATGGTTATAGCGCAAGACACTCTTTCATATTTACAAAGAGAGGAAAAGGCAGTCTGTGTACCTTTTCTTCTCCATGTTAATACGATCTCATCATACATACCACTTTACGTTGAAAGGAGCGTTCTATAGGTGTTGCTGTGCGTGTTTGCACAGAACACTCATTGAACAAGACACATCTCCAGATTTATCAGAAATTATCAATCTGGACATGTGTGTGAATGCTGCAGCATCCTCCAATGGGTGTAGCAAGGCACAACAAGGAGAATTATTTTCATTTCTCCTCATTTTTTCTCTTTGAATGTATGCTAAAATGCAAAGCATACATTGAAGGAGAAAAATGCATTCACTGATTGTTTTTGTGCAGGAAGGTGTGTCTTTTTGCACAAAAACAAACTCCACACGACACAGATATCCTTGCACCATGGTGTGCCTGTGCCACCACATGGCTCCAGTTTAAGCTGCAGTGCAGAAGGAAGCATAGACTTGCAACATATTTATGTACATATGTTGCATCCCTATGCTTCGGAAGTACCACAGCACGCTGTAGCTAAAGAGCTTACAGTGTCATGCTGCAGCACTTCCTTATAGTTCTGCACTTATACATTCACCATACACGACAAATGCATTCTTTCAGTCAATTATGCACTACACATACATTCATCTAAACTTTCACACAGTAGCATACAAATTTACCTCTTTTTTTAACCAGAGTAGTTAATTCTGAAAATAACTTTTTTTTTTGTAGTTTTATTATTATTATTTTTTTATATAGGAATAAAATGTCAACTGGACAAACAAAACCATGAACTTTGCGGGGAAAAATCAAACCTCTAGCATCGATGGTTATCGAGTGCCCTGCAAACTAAATTGACAGACTGCTTACCGTAGAACAGCAATCTGTTGCATTTCACACAGTGTATTTCTGTGTTAGCCAATTGGGGACGTACTTCCAGATTGGAGCTTGAAGTGGATGCCCCAGAAGTGCTCAGAACTTGCGGTGGTGGTGGTAGACTCTCCTGCAGTCTTCTGCACTCCTCTTTGGCTAGGTTTACTGGATGCAAACATTGCAAGTGCTTCAGCATGCTTGCTGTGCCACAAGAATATTTTTTGTTGGGGTCTCCACAAGATAATACTGCTTTGCAAATTTTGCAAGTTACTTTTACTTTTTGAAGTCCCTCTGGATAGGTAAAACATGTCCACACAATGGAGACATACTTTTGGGGACGTGGTGGTTCTGGTACAAATCCCTCTTCGTTGGAGTGTTCAGATTCTGAAGATTGTTGTTGTTGTTGTGAAGCCATTTTTTTTAAGTTAGAGCAAAACCAGGTCTGCAATCCCAAAAAAATGATGTTCTTCTTAGCACAGGTCTTCTCCTAAGGAAGGTCTAAGAAGAGTGATTGAAATGGGTGGGGTCCTTCAATACTTAGAATAGGAAGTCTTATGAACCAATCAAATCTCTTTTTTCTGGTCACATGGGATCCGCGTAGGGTGCGCACACGCAGCATGCACCAAACGCGACTTCGTGAAATTGTATTTAAACATAATATAGGTTTTTTTTAAAAGTATATAATTTTTATGATCACATCAGATAATGTCTTGCCCTAATATTTATATTAAATATATATATATATGTTTTTAGACATTAAAACATTTCGTGGGAGTCTTACACCCACCGCGTCCCACACGTATATGACATGTATTTATGTATTTATGTATGTGTCTTGTAAAGCGCACTGCTGCCCTGAGGCGTCGTGGCGCTGTAGACCGCTGGGGAACCCGTCCTGGCTATCCCTGTGAGATGGTCCCTACTGGGTATCTCCAAGGTGAAACCAGGCATCCCCGGCGAATGTGGGGGGCCGTTGTAGAGATGAGGCAAGCTAATGCCCAGAGTTGCAGAGTGTGATCCCTGGTTAGAGTAGGCACCTAGACGAGAATTATCGAGACCGCTGACCCTGGTCCACGACCCTGCCGCGGTGGGAATTGAACCCTGGTCCCGGGCCGTTCTCTGCTTACGGGTCTGCCACCTCTAACCAGTGAGCCACACCACTCCACATCACGTCACGTGGAACCGCGCAAGCGTCGCATAACGTAATAAGTACATGTCGCGTATGAGCCAGGAGTCACGTACCGGTCGCATAACGATCGCGCAGGAAAATGCGTACCCGACGCACACCCTACGCAGATCCTACACAACAATCCTAAAATGGGAGCTAGGTTCCGTGCAGTGATCGAGAAAGGTACGCTTTGGGTGCGCGACTCCCCAAAAAAATTTGGAAAAAAATGTATATTAAAAATGTGTCATGTAATTTAAAAAATAAGATATCTAAAAATAAATAAATTAAAAAAATGTAGTAAAACAATATGAAAAAAATAAATATAACAATTAATACATTTAAAAATTATCATTGAAAAAAACCTTTGAAATTCTCTGAAAAAAACATAGGTTTCAGACATGTAATAGTTAGGAATTAGCATTTACAAAACCTTAGAAATTCACTGAAAAAAACATAGGTTTTAGGGGTGTTATAGTTAGCTGGACATTTCACTCGTACAACCCCATTGAAATTCCTCCGTTATAGTTAGTTGTACTAACTATAACTCGCGCGCCCGCAATCCACTGCTGATGATGTCACATATTACATCATTCATGACATGGTCAGTGACATCATTGATGACATCTCAAATGACATCACTGATGACATCATCCACCTGACAATCTGTTACACCTCATCATACACTGGTATAACCTTTCATCACTCACTATAAAATATAGAGTACCATCTTTAAAAGAATGACACACCAAACCAACTTCCTAAAAACCCAGTCAATGATTTGTAGATCTACATACACATCTAAACACTTACCTATATATTCACTCATACATGCTGACAAACATCAATACAACTCTATTAAATACACTTATACTCCTATATTGACATTACACAGCAGCACACATCCTATTCAGTTATGCAGCCATCCTCCTCACTTATGCAATTGATCATTCTTACATTTACTCACCTACACACTTATACAACACTACTTTATTTACTCACTAGCAGCCCGTCCCGACGTTGTCCGGGTATGAATTGCTGCCGGCCAGTAGTATATTGTTTTGTAGGATTTCGTTTTGATAGCATTTCTTATCTGTGACAGGCCTTTGAAACGCTCTGATTCAAAGTGCACTGCTGATGCACTTAAGAGTGCGCGTTTAGTAGTTTAGTAGTTTCTATTTTGTTGGACATGTATCATTGAGAAATATATTTACTCATTATCTCACCCATAAAGATATTCACTCACTCAAACAACTATTTCCACATGCAGTCATAACCTCATATATCTACTAAATCAACTATTTACAAATCTTTGGACAATCACGCACCTTCCACCCAACCACACATACGTTCACTCTCCCATACAAATACTCACTTAACTAATTAAAAACTAATACAGAGTTTCACATAGGTAGTAACCAACTTATGCAATAGTTTATACAACAAGACACAGATTGATACAGATATTCACACACTTTAATCACTATCCCATATATTTAGTGAGACACTTTAAATTAGTCATTTAGACAGTCAATCGCACTACTAGTAAATTCTTCATACAGACACTAATACTTCCACTCATTCTTCAATGCAGATTCCTATTTATATAATACTTATTTAAATATCGAACCAAACCACATTCACTGGATGATGTCATCAGTGATGTCATTTGAGATGTCATCAGTGATGTCACTGACCATGTCATGAATAATGGATTATGTGACATCATTAGCAGTGGATTGCGGGCGCGTGAGTTATAGTTAGTACAACTAACTGTAACGGAGGAATTTCAATGGTTTTGTACCAGGAAAATGTCCAGCTAACTATTTCGCCCCTAAAACCTATGTTTTTTTCAGTGAATTTCTAAGGTTTTTTAAATTCTAATTCCTAACTATAACATGTCTGAAACCTATGTTTTTTTCAGTGAATATATATATACTAGCAGCCCGTCCCGACCTTGTCCGGGAGCTTTCAGGCTTCCCCCTACCCCCGCCTGCCCCGACATTGCCCAGCAGCCCGTGCCCCCGCCCGCCCCGTCCCCCGCCTGCCGCCTGGCCCGACCCTCGCCTGGCCTGAGTCTATGGAGGTGTTAGTGCCCGTCCCCTGCCTTCCCGGACCCCCGCCTGCCCCGACATTGCCTTTTGTAACTCCCCGCCCCCCGCCTGGCCTCACACCCGCCTGCTTACCTCAGCCGCCGCTCCTGAGTTGACAGCACCTCGCTGCTCTGCTCCTCACCTCCTGTTCGCCGCCGCTCCTCCCCCGCGCCATGTCCACCTCTCCGCTGGTCGCACCGCCGCTGGCCTGTCCGCTGCTCCTCACGTGACTACTCCTTCCCCGCGCCATGTCCACCGTTCCTCTGACGCCGCTCTGACGCCGCTCCTCGACGTGAGCACGCACGTCGCGGCCGGCGCTACTTTGGGGGGACTACTTTGTTTTTAAAATACATTTTTTAAATAAGGTTTATTTTTAAACTTTATGTAGCCTATAACCATCTACACACCCTGACGATTTCTACGGTGTATCGGGTGTGTAGATTGGCGCAGTAGTTCCGGAGTTTACCCGCCTCAAAGCCTGAAAGTTTCTCCTTTATTATAGTAGTATAGATACATATATATTTCCTTGAAAAAACAAAAAAGATACACACACATATTTGAGTTGCTTTTATTAATTACAGGTTGGCTTGGATGGTATTTTACCAATCCAAAGTTGTAATACTGTGCCTGCAGTAGTAAAAGGCTTTTGTCATTTTACAGCCTGGAGTGGATGGCACTATGCTAATCCTATGATTAAAGACTTTGCTGTAGAAATGGCAAAGGACTTTGTATCTTTCTATGTCAGCATGGATGGCACTGTGCTATTCCCATGCTTAAATACTGTGATATAAAAGCAGACATTTGAGGTGAGCAAACCTATTTAAATTGTAACTATAAGTTTTCCATCATGTGTAACAAGTCATACTTATACATATCATCAAGTCTATCTTGAATTATCCAATCCACCGGTGATACATTTACATAGTACATTACCTGAAGCAACGTCTAACAGATCAATTCTATAGCCCGGCATTGTCACATATTCCTTGCATATATAAATGTTATGCATCAGTTTTTAAGAGGTCAGGGTGTTCATGCAAGTATTTGGTAAGCGGTTCCCAGAAGTTAGAAGATTTAGCAGCTGTAAACAGTTCTTCCGCATAAATCAGAAAATTATCTTTACAGTACCCATTGAGCCACAGTAGGGGCCTGTGGGAGTGCAGGTCGGATAAACAGGCGTGGAGGCTGAAGATATGTGCGAACAGGTTGTTTATTGATAATTGGTTTAGGTTCAAGAGAGACAAAGGCCCGTGAGTCACTGTATGTTTCTTCCAGCGTTTCTTCCTCTTGAAGTAGGGCTGTTAGGGCTGTCGTTCCAGGCTCCTCTTCATCGGATACCACAGGATTACCCCGTAGGCTCATAAAAGAGGTAAAAAGAAAGGGGCCGTCAGAATGCTAATTCTACGTGACTTCAGGACTTTAAACCGTCACCACACCAGACAGTGCTCGTTTTCTGGGTCGTTCTTGGGTCAAGTGCTTATAATAAAAAGGGAATGGTAATATCGAACTGCTGAGGTAGAAAACAAAAGGACATCGATCAACACATCCTATTTGGATGCGTAACCGAGAATGCAAACCCAAACAGAAACCATATGAAATAGGAAGCGCTAAACGATGGCAGGTGTTGGTACAAAGTAAGTCAGGATATTAACTGTGGCTAAGAACTTTAAGCAATGCTTTCCGTTTTATGCTTTTCACCTTCCCGTGCCCTCCAGTTACTACCTTCCCGTGCCCTCCGACTCCCGTAACACCCCACTCAGCGGCCCTACCGTAACTCTCCAGAGTCACAGCCGCTCTCCAGCATCCTCCGGGGGACTCCACCAGTCCTCACACCACGACTCGTCCCGTTCCTCTTCCACGGCGTCCTCTTTCCGGGGCTCCGTCACGCTGCTCGGGTCACACTGAGAGTTCTCTGCTTCTCCTCCTGGCGTCCTCTCGTCCGACTCCATTCTCGAGATCTGCCCGCCTTCCTCGTCACGATCTCGGCCTTTCATTGGAGGAGTACATGTACTTCCTGGGTTGATTCCAACCCCTTCCGGGTCGTGACTGCCGGCTCTCTGCATAGATACGGAAAGACGGCATGGAGTTTCAGAAGTAGGATCGGAACAGGGGGCTACCTCGGTGAGTCCCTCCTCACAGGGCCTTCCTGCTTTCCCAATGCATGGCTACTCTCCGTGTTGCCTTTCCCTTGCTGTCCTACTACTTGGGCTCGACTCTTGAGGAAATCGAGAGAAGAAATCTGCATTGCCTTGGTCGCTTCCCTTCCTGTGCTTGGTGTGGGATCGATAGGGTTGTAAGGAAAGAAACCACCTGAGTACCCTCTCATTATGACCCTTATTTCTGGCCAACCACTCTAAAGGAGCGTGATCAGTATACAGGGTGAACTCTCTACCCTCTAGATAGTATCTCAAGGATTCTACAGCCCACTTGATGGCCAGGGCTTCTTTCTCTATGGTGGCATAATTTTGTTCTCTCTGAAACAGTTTGCGGCTAATATACAGGATAGGTTTTTCTCCTTGTGTCGTTTCCTGCGAAAGGACTGCCCCAATCCCCAGGTCCGAGGCGGCAGTTTGTAGGATAAAGGGGAGGGAATAGTCTGGACTGGTTAACACTGAATCCGACGTTAGAGCCGTTTTAAGGGACTCAAAAGCCTGTATTACATCCAAGGGGGGGTGTTTGAGAATCTCTTCGGTTTTACAGTTTTTCTGCAATAGGTTGGTTAGAGGGGCCGCCTTCTGTGAAAACTGAGGGATAAATCTTCGGTAATACCCCAGTAATCCCAGGAAAGCTCTCAAGTCTTTCTTGGATTGTGGCAAAGGGATATGTGTTATCGCTGTGAGTTTGGAGGCCTGTGGCCTAATCACTCCTTCTCCTAACAAGTAACTCAAATACCTGACGGTTTGGGCTGCGAGATGGCTTTTGGCAGGATTTATCCGTAAACCATAATTCCCCAGTGCCTTGATCTCATTGGAGATATGACTCAAGTGTTGTTCCCAAGTCTCGCTATAGATGATAATATCATCAATGTAAGCGCCAGCATACTGCTCGTGTGGTGGTAAGATTACATTCATGGCTCTTTGAAAAGTAGCCGGGGCTCCATGTTACCCAAAGGGTAGGACCTTAAACTGGTATAACACATCGGGTGTAGAGAACGCCGTTTTTTCTCGGTCTTCATTGCGAAGGGGAATTTGCCAATACCCCTTACAAAGACCAAGCGTACGAATGTATTTAGCTCGTCCAATTCTTTCCACCATCTCATCAACCCTGGGTAGGGGATATGTATCAAACTCTGATATTTTATTGACTTCTCTGAAGTCGATAGAAAAACGCACCGACCCATCGGGTTTGGGTACTAGAACAATCGGGGAGTTCCATTCACTCATGGAGGGTTCAATGATATCCATCTGTATCATTTTCTGTATCTCTTCACGTATGGTTTGTCTACGTGCTTCGGGAATGCGATATGGTCTTAACCGCACGCATTTTCCTGGGGTCGTTCTTATTGAATGTTCAATAAAAGAGGTCCTGCCTGGTGAAGTGGAAAATGTTCCCTGTAACGGTTGTAAAACCTGTGATAGATGTTCTCGTAAGGAACCAGGCAAATCAGTGTCTATACATTGGTCAAATGAGGTGGCCATTACCCGCGCCATGATTACTGTGGTCGGGACAGGACCCTCCCATTTCTTCAATAGATTAACATGATATACCTGGGATACATATCTGATGGGGTCCAACTCAATGCAGTATGTCACTGGAGTGACTTTGTCTATTATAATGTATGGTCCCTGCCACTGTCCTAATAACTTATGGTCAGAGGAGGCCATCATCAGCAACACGGGATCTCCTATTTGGAACGTTCTCTCTTTAGCCCCTTTGTCATATTGTTTCTTCTGTGCTGTTTGGGCCTCTTCCAAATTGTTTCTAACAATCGCCCTTATCTGACTCAAATGGGTTCGTAGGTTGGACACATACTCCGTGATGGGTTTGGTATTGTGTGGTTCCGATTCCCACCTTTCTTGAGCCATCTCTAACAAGGTGCGTGGTTTGTGGCCATGCAACAATTCAAAGGGGGAGTATCCTGTACTTTTCTGCTCTTTGCACCCAATAGGAAACAAGGCCAAAGGTAGCACGTCTTCCCATTTCCTGGATTCTAAAGCCAGGAATTTCTTTAGGGTGATTTTGATGGTAGCGTTATATCTTTCGACTCATCCACCCGTCTGAGGATGATAAGCCGAGGTGCGGATCTGTTTAATTCCTAACTGGGAACACACCTGCTTCATTAGTCGGGACACAAAAGGTGTCCCCTGGTCGTTTATGACCTCTTTGGGAAATCCTACTCTTGAGAAAACCGTAATCATGGCTTTGGCAATATTAGTAGTGTCTGGTCTACGTAGTGGCAGGGCTTCCGGAAAGTGAGTGGCATAATCCACGATAACAAGAACATATCTACATCCACTACGCGAGGGCAACAAGGGTCCTATTCTACTGAAAGGTTCACCTATGTTTGGGAGTGGTTGTAGGGGAGCTCTTGGTGGGTGGTATCTGCTATTACGCTGACATATGGGACACTCTCGACAGTATCGCTTCACTTGTTGGTATATCCCTGGCCAATAGAATAGCTCTAGAATTTGTTTGTCTGTCTTATCGGCTCCAAAATGTCCCCCAAGTAAGTGACTATGAGCCAGATATAACACCTTCTCCCTAAAAGGACCAGAAATCAACAGTTGGGCTTTTTGTGTCGGACTTCCTTTTCGGTATAACAAGCCATTATTCTTAAAGAAATAAGGACCTACGTGATGAGGATCCTCCTCATCCAGTGCTCGATTCCAGGCTTCCTGTAGTGCAGGGTCTTCTTGTTGGCTGCATGAAAACTTCTATCCGTTTCCCATGGGTTTTCGTCTGGAATCACTGGTAAGACAGCATGATTCTTAATTTTCTCCACTCTTCTTTGTCGTTTGCTTTTCCGTATTTTAGCCACTGGCCACTCTTTGCCTTCCTCTTGGGCAAATGGGGCGGAAGACCACCAATCATCCTCCTGTGGTGGTTTATCATGTAACAACTGTTCCAACTTTGGGTAGTCATTTCCCAAGATTGCTTGTTCGGGCAGTTGAGGTATTAACCCAACGGTCAAGGTGGTTCCCTCATCTCTTGGATGTTATATTCTTACTTGTGCTGTCGGGTACGGTTTGGTGTCCCCATGTACGCATCGTATCGCGACCGCTCCATCAATACGACCAATGTGAGGTCCCAAGTCTTGGGGACGTAACACACTATGCAGGCATCCGGTATCGGCTAGGGCAGTTACTTGTTGACCATTTACAGAAACTGCAATGATACGGGGGTTGTTTTCTGTCTGATGAGGAGCAATAATAATTACGCACTACTCCGATCTCCATGGGCTCCTCTTTCTCTTTCTGTGGGCAAAACCGAGCAATATGTCCCATACCTGCACATTGATAGCACTGGGGTCCCATTGGAGCTCGAAACATTGTAGGTCTGGGTACAATGGTCAAAGGTTCCGGTTTCTTATGTGTGGGTGGGTGAGGAGACGATGCAATACGGGCCCACCTGGTTTCCCTGAAAAATCCTCTCTACCTTTCTGCAAGTCCTGGGCCCTACTATAAGCACTAGCGATTTCCACTGCTGTCTCAAGAGTAAGAGTAAGATTAGCTTGTTGGCGTACCCATTTTTGTATAGGGCGATGAAGAGAGGACAAGTACTGTTCCAAATATATTTTAGCCATGATGTCATCTTTGTCAGTGGTAGCCAGTTTCAACCAACGATCGGCCATGTCTTTCACTCTAAAATACAAAGCTCGGGCGTCTCTTGGGGTCCTTCTTTCATTTGACGAAATTTCTGTCGATAGGACTCATCATCGATCCCTAACCGCTCCATGATGCATTTCTTTATGTCTGCATAGGTGATGCCTCCTTGTACCGTCGCCGCTTAATAGGCAGCTTGTAAATCGCCTGATAAGAGGGGTCCTAAGTATTGACCCCATTTGTCCATAGGCCATGACGCTGCAGCCGCCATTCTCTCGAAATTGTTGAAGAAGAAATCTGGATCCTCTCCGCTTGCATATCTTTGTAACACCACTGAGGGTAGGGTGGTGGGGCCTCTCTGTTGTCCTAAGGCCTCTGTCAGTTTACCCAGGGCTGCCTCCTGGGTTTGTCCTTGTCCTGCTAGGACTTGCTGTATTTTTCCCCGGTCCTCCTCTACCATGTTCAGGATCCGCTCCATCACCTTCCCCAGGTGTTCTTGATTTTCCGCCATTTTGGCAAGTGCGGCCTCCCTTTCGCCTTTCGATCCCACTTCTGACACCACTTGTGGGAGCGCAGGTCGGATAAACAGGCGTGGAGGCTGAAGATAGGTGCGAACAGGTTGTTTATTGATAATTGGTTTAGGTTCAGGAGAGACAAAGGTCCGTGAGTCACTGTATGTTTCTTCCGGCGTTTCTTCCTCTTGAAGTAGGGCTGTTAGGGCTGTCGTTCCAGGCTCCTCTTCATCGGAGACCACAGGATTACCCCGGAGGCTCATAAAAGAGGTCAAAATAAAGGGGCAGTCAGAATGGTAATATCGAACTGCTGAGGTAGAAAACAAAAGGACATCGATCAACACATCCTATTTGGATGCGTAACCGAGTATGCAAACCCAAACAGAAACCATATGAAATAGGAAGAGCTAAACGATGGCAGGTGTTGGTACAAAGTAAGTCAGGATATTAACTGCGGCTAAGAACTTTAAGCAAGGCTTTCCGTTTTATGCTTTTCACCTTCCCGTGCCCTCCAGTTACTACCTTCCCGTGCCCTCCGACTCCCGTAACACCCCACTCACCGGCCCTGCCGTAACTCTCCAGAGTCACGGCCGCTCTCCAGCATCCTCCGGGGGACTCCACCAGTCCTCACACCACGACTCGTCCGGTTCCTCTTCCACGCCGTCCTCTTTCCGTGGCTCCGTCATGCTGGTCGGGTCACGCTGAGAGTTCCGGGTCTTGACTGCCGGTTCTCCGCATAGATACGGAAAGACGGCATGGAGTTTCAGAAGTAGGATCGGAACTCCTGATGCCGGTCCGACACACTCGATCCTTCAGTGGACAACGGGAATAGTCTGCCCAGGGGGCTACCTCGGTGAGTCCCTCCTCACAGGGCCTTCCTGCTTTCCCAATGCATGGCTACTCTCCGTGTTGCCAATAGTAGCAAGATTGTGGTTAGTTTTTTTCTGTGTAGATTTCAAATGTATTCAGTGTCCCAATAAACACATTTGTAGTGTGCAATCCAGTTTGCAATTCAGGATTCCATGTAACAACTGTACCACTTGTTCCCAAAACAACCTTACTTTATCACAATATCATGCTAAATGAACAAAATCGGCCTGATCTATCCCACAGCGTTTACATTTTGAGTTTTCTCACAGTCCATGTAAATAAATTGATTACCTTTCCGTATCAGTGTCATCACACCTCGTGCATATACAGAATAGGAGGCTGAAGCTACCAGTTCCGCCCACTTCTTTCCAAATCTTTCTGCTCTGTTCGTGAGTAGGTGCATCTCTTGCAACATAACTATATCAATACCATGTCGATTTAAATAAGCAAATACTTGTCTCATTTTTTTAGGGTTATTTAGACCTCTTATATTCCAGGTCATAAGCGTTAGAGGCTTAGGTGCAGAGTTAGTGTACATTAACATGCCTACAGCTACAAATAAGGATGTGTAAATCAGTGCTTCTGTTGTGGCATATAGACATTAGTGGAAAATAACTGTGTCTCGATGACTTGATAATACTTCCCAATAACAAGTGGAATTTTTGTCCCCTTCACACCTCCCCACCCTCCCACATCGCCATCCCAACTATGACGAAGACAATCCCCAATATAAGAAACTAAGCCTCCTCACTCCCCCACCCTTCCAGTTGAAAGAAAAAAAAAATTGAATAACTTTGGTTGTGGTGCACACAGGTGGGTGGTAGCTGCCCGCCAGATTCCCCAAGGACAACTGTCCTCAAGGGGTCACTACATTATCATATAGCGTCAGCCCCAACATCCCCCAGCCCCAATAATGAAGTGGATAGTGCATTAATAACACATTGTTAACAGAATGGACATCTACATAATGAGATATATGCATTTTAGCAAACATTCAACAATTGCAAGAACGGCGTTTGTGACACAAACAGACATGGTCCAGTAACCACATCGGATGCATCATCATCTGTTTGCGGGGTTAATTGAGTCTTATTCCTACCAATACTGTTATTCCACAACATTTAAACACAAATCGGTTGCTTTGGGCTTGTTTCTGGACAATGCGGTCGGACAGATTGAATTCCAAACATCTTTTTCATCCACTGTGCCTCTCTAGACAAAGACAATAAACACGCGGGGACCGCATCTGCCCCACCCCCCCAGAAGCTGCACAGCCATATCTGTCGCAAATGAATCCAATAAATCAATTTTATATTTTAATTCTTCACTTATTCCACTTTTTTCCATACTTTCTCATTTTTTACTTTCATCGGTCAATTCATTTTACTAATTCTTGTAATTATTCATAGTAGTTCATCAAAAACACAGGAGTGTAGGTGTTTCCTCATGTCACCATTTTATTTAAAATCACCTAATGCATTTTGGGATGAACCTTTCTTCAGGGGTATCTAAAATACAAACAGATAAATAAACACCTATTAACTTAATTACGTTACTTCTGTTGCACTGGGTAAACTGAAACATTTTTTTATCATCTAATTTATACAAATGACTGACACTACAAGATTACATTTCAACTGCTGTTTGCTTCAAATGATCGTTTAAATAACCCACATCCCTTGTACAACATCCCTGTTCTCACAGCCATAGCGTATTTTTACTTCCACACTCATGTGCTCCTGAGACAGGTTTCCCTGGTTTGAGCAAAGGGATAATAAGGGCCTCATGCATTGTGGGGGTGCAGTGCTTTGGTGGTCAGTGCATGTTGGTTCAAGGTCATCAATCAGGGTGCAAGAATGTCATGGTAAGCAGCATCGAATTGCACCGGGAGGTCATCAGTCCCTGGAACCTTCTCACGGGCCAGGCGCCGGGCCTCAGAACAGATCTTCTCCTCCGTAATATCCTCCCCGAGAGCATCTACGACCTACCGGGTCGGTAGATTAGGTGGCAAAGCAGTCAGCCATTCATTAATGATGGAATCTTGTGCCTCTTGGGCCGCATATAGGTGAGAATAATAGTTTGCAAAGGAGTGATTGATATTTCCTTGGATGTTCTAGTGTGCAGGATTCTGAGATAACAGTTCTAGTATTGGTGATCCGCAGTGCGAGGGGGTAGCCGACCAAGCTAATAAGGAGCCCAATCTATCCCCCTCTATAATGCCACTCACCTGGCTCTTGTCCGCATAGACAATGCTGGACTCCTATCTGTCCTAGGGTGGCATCTGATCAGGGAATTGTAACTGTGAATCAACTGCTGCCCCAGAAGGCAAAGGAGATTGAGACAAAATAACAATCAGAGAGACTTGCATGCCTTAGATCTCAGCCATTGTCTTCATTGAGTCGTACGTCTGTTTCTTCTGATATGTGTGTAATGTAGAGCGTGGTGAGATGTACTGCAAATACAAGTACAGAGGTTATTCAACAAATGAGCAGTCATTAAACAGTCACTTACACTGTAGTGTAGTTCCTATTTTCCCAATAGGCTCTGCGCATTGGAATAACATAAACGATAGTTTAGACGTAGGACTGAGGTCGACTAGGTCTCTATTGAATATGTTAGACTTAATTAGGTTTGCCAGCTAGCTCAGAGGTCACTAGAAACTTTCTCGAATGAACAGGGAGGAGTTAACTTCCCTGATTAGACAAGAAGGGATTAGCTTCTGACAACCGCATAAACATGACAACTTTGCTCCCCCAGAATAAGGAGTATATCTCCAGAGTCGTGTGAAAACAATAGATAACTATTTCACACAGTCAATCGTGCATACTTAGTTTCACCAGAGTGCAGAGAAATAGAGAGACAGGCGTTTTCAATAAAAGGTGTTATTTATGGAGCAGTCTTCTTTCTCATGCAAGAGAAGTGAATTGCTACAATTGCAATACTTGTCATAAAGTAAAGTGCGTACAGTAAAAGGAGTATTATGAAATAATACTGTAAAAGCATTGATAAGGTTTCTGAGTCATATGATACTTAAAAGGTATAAAATATATACAATTACATACAATGATAAAAGTTGACTAAACGTACTCAACTGATGTTTCTAAATACGCCTACCCCAGTGTACCTAACCGAAGCCTAGTACGTGGGAAGGAGTAAATGAGTTTTTAAGTTAAGTTAGTTTTGCCAAGAATCTGACTCAAGAATTCTCTAAGGATCTAATCAGCTCCGTACCTTGGTTTTTAGATGAAGGAGGTCTTGTATCTCGCTCTCAGGACTCGATCTCCCAGTAACCCGCAAGGGTGACTGGAAACACTGGAGCTGGATTTTCTCGGCAGGAGAAAAAGACAGCGTCTTTCTCAGTGCGTCAAATGGGAGGGACGGCTTCCTTCGGCACTCGCATCAGCTGGGCTTCGGATAAGTAGATAGCCGCTCTGCTCCAAACCACCGTGTGTTGCTTAAGGCAAAAGCTGGTATATTTATACCTGGAAGGTGCTGTGCTTGACGTAAGGTTGGACATAAGACGTCAATAAAAGATGTCACTAAGAACTGGCCGTTCTTTCGGACTCGCAGGGGTTCTAGGACAAATCAAAACAAAAGCTTGGGGAATTCCCAGGTTGCTGGAGTTTTGGTTTGTTGAAAGAACTCGTTGTACTTTCTAGGAGTCTAAGGAAGTAGCCTTGCCGTATTTGGATTGCATTGGCTATTACTAAATATGGATATGATTCTTATGCCTTTATAAGGGTATGATTTGTTATAACCACATAAGAGCATACATCGGGAATATTTAATTAGGGTCCTAGATACGTTCATAACACCCACTCCGCGTATAATGTCCATCATTACTAATTACTAAGCAATATATAAACATATAGGTATGCATGTGTTTTCCAGCCCACCCCAAAATACATCAAATGCATTTGAAATGGTATAGATACACGAAAATGAGTATTATACTGTACGCTTTCAAGCAGTGGTATCATTAAAATAATGCAAATATAAATATCAGCTGAATGAATTGCGAAAATTACATTTATGAAATGGCTCTTAATACAGAAGAGAAGGTCGAGACCATTTCATCACATATTTATACAAGATTGTACATGTGCTAGAGTTTGATTTAAAATATTGTCTCTAGGAATATAAGCTCTGTTCTCTAAGAATAGTTTTACTTTAAGCAGAGTACCTTGTGCCAAAAAAAAGGTAAACATTTTGGAAGTTGGGAAAAATAATTTTGCTTTCAAGGGAAAAAATAGTTCCAAGTGTTTTCAGCAGTGTTGTTTATAAAAACTGAAGGCCGAATTCAGAGTTCAGGGAACGCTGTGTGCTCGCTATTTCAAATATTATTCTCGTTGGTAGGAGAGAACATTACCTCAGCTAGACCAGCAAAAAATTCATCTACAACAGTAGGTGAAAGTTGAGCCAACGCTGAAAAATCAGAAATAGTGCATATATGCGATGCACTGCCATCATCGGTGTTCAGTTCAGCAATGTTCACAGAAGGTTGTACCTGTGTGCTGCCGTTTTCATCTCGTACTTCACAGCCACCTAATCGTAATGGTGAAGTCTCAACGAATGCCTTCATCAGAATTGGTAGCCGCTGGGGACAACACGTTGCATGAGTCGTTACCGGACAAAGCAAAGCGTCGATATCCATTGGTACTGCCTAACACGCATTCTTCTCCACATAGCAGACATTGAAGCACAGGCAAGATGCAATTTTGCCAGATCGGTCTGAATGAAAGAAACCAGGTAGTATTCAGATCTGTTAGTCGGGCCAATCCGAGGACCTTAGTGATACGGTCTCGGTATCGTATTGCTAGGATCGTTTCTTCCATCGTAGCCTGAGTCTTGTCTGTGACTTGGCTTGCCATATCGGAGCAGAAGGAACAAAAATAAAATTCCTGCTACGAGTCCCCAAATAAGAGGCAGGCCACCGAAAAGAGAATGCACAAAATTCGGGAAGATGCCCAGAACTGTTTCAAAGGGTGCTAACAGTCCCGAAAAAAATTGTCTTAAATACATGTGCGATGCCACTGGTATCTGACATGTTTAAAATTTAGCTTAACATTTCTACGAAATGCACGGGGCAATTTGTCGATAATAGGGTATGTATCTCTGCCGTTGTCCTTGCAGCTTGCAGGTCATACGTCTCTTTGGACGAGGTTAAAGGCACAGTTGTCTGTAAAAGAATAGACTTCATTCTGCTCAAAGTATCAATTCGAATAGAAGAGATATTCACAGAAGGCCATAATGCTGCCTCCATGTCTGGATTGCTGTTTGGATACAATACTTGCAAACAACAAATGACCCTGGAAGTAACGCTCACGAGATAGGGTTTTCCTGGCATCATGCCGCAACAGCTGTGGTCACTTAATATAACGTAGCTACCGTTGGAAAGTTGTCTGAAAAAGGGCTCTATCTGTGTAGCTGGGGTGCCGTGCAGATGACATGAAAGGTTGTTTGATGAACCTTTGCAGGCTCCATGCAAGTTTATACCTTGACATAGAAGTGTACAGCTCAGTGATGTTTTACAATTATTACCACTAAGAAATACCTCTTTCTTGCCCCCACTCCAACATCTATGTGCATAAGGTAAATTCCAGGTTGATTTGATGTATCCTTTACCCAACCTTTCATACAGGCCTGCTGGTATATACTTTTGGCAGTATTGAAACTGAAAAGTTGTTATCGGGATTGTAATGGTACCATGTATTATCCATTCAATGACAGGTCTTTCTGACATTGTCAGTGGTAATCTCTCAAGTTTTTCAATGCTCAGCACCGTATAATCTGCTCCTTTTTGTGCCAACGAGATTTGTCTATGAGTAAGGTTAAAGATAGAAAATAATGATGTTATGTTGATTAGATGCCATGGCACGTGACCTGAACGCAGGTTTTGTAACGTCCAGCCTCGCTGTACAATAGAACGCAATTGGGACTGACCATGTTATAACATTATCATATCCTGTTCTATTATATCAATAGCATATGATACAATGCTGTCCAGTGAATAGATTCTGGAGGACAGAGTCGTTAACCCATTGTCCACTACAGAAAGTGTTTTTCCAAATTAATATGATCAATTTCTCGTATTTTTTCTGCAGTTTCAATTTGATTTAATTTCCAAGCTTCGTTGTAAGCTGCGTATATACCGGCGTATATGAAACGTTTTTGACGCTGTTTGCGAGGTCCCAGTATGAAATCTCGCAAGTCAGCACCTTCTTTAAGTAAAGTTAAGTGTTGCTTAATTTTGGGAAGTGTGGATCTCTGTAGCCAGTTGAGGCATAGTTTTCCTACACTGTACATTGTAACTATCCCTGGATGTTGTCTCTGGGAATATCTTGGGTCTGGCCTGTCCTGTATTTTGTTCAGGAATCAATCTTGACAGTTATTAGTGTCCGTGGGCCAGATCAACCATTTGTTCCAATCAGGAAGTGTTCTGTTTTGTTTTAAAATATAGGCCACGTCTAACCCCTCATCTATAGTGGTGTTTCTATCAGGCATAGGCGTTGGTATAGACGGGTTGTTTAAATCTTTTATCTTGGCTAAACCAAGACAGGTTGTTTGCTGAATTGTGTCATTCAGGAACATTATTTGTTCTGGGATCAGGCAGGCTCTAAACAATGCTTCTAAACCTCGTACCTGCCATTCTTTTTGGTTTTTGTCTCAATGTTGTTTTTCCAAAATTCAAAACCAAATGTAGACATTTTTTCATATCATTTTACAGAATAAATCAGTTTATTATTTGTCAACATGTTTTTCACTCGTGTCTTATTTACCATTTTGAAATTAAACCTTTCTGGATTGGTGTAATTAAACCCTGAGAAGTATGGAAATTTCTCATAAAATGTTTTTGAACTGCCTTTTGGCGGGGTTGGACAATGTTCCCATTGATTATAATTGAAAAAATTTCTAGGATTTGCAGATTTATGCAGATAATGATGCCCAAAGTGATTGTAACGATACATTTCCTCATAATTCGACGAACCTTGTAAATAATCATGTTCTGTAAATTTTGCTGACATTTCTAAATCTGACATCATATTATTAATATTTTCAAAGTCCCAATCATTAGAGAAAGTACTAGGTGATACAACGTCACTTAAAGAAATCTTGAATTGGTGTGGATATTTCAAGAGCTCAAACGGGCCATAGATTTCATAATCAGTTTTGTCCCATGCTATACCACCAGGTATAGGCTTTGCTGTGATGTTGACTGATGACAGTTCTCTTTTTTCGATGTGTGAGGATCTGCGTGGTTTCAGGACCAAGTTGATGCTCTGACTTGCTGTGTCCATTGTACTATATTTTCCATCAATAAATCTACCCAAACTTAAAACCAAGATGAGCCATAGAAGGAGGAAAAGTACACCTAACACAATCCATAATTTAATCTATGGTGAAGTTAGATATGTTTCTCTGAGTTGATGAAAGAGCTCTGCGATTTTATTTTTGAAAGTTTTTGTTGCTGGCTTGTCTCCATGTTCACTTGGATCATCGGAAAAGTCATCAAAGTTGATAAAGTAGCCAGATGCAGTTCTGTCAATTGGTGGAATTGCTTCCGGATTTCCATTGATCTTTGCATTTTCTTTTGTTACATTTGTTGTATAGTCCGAGGCTACACCGTTGTAGACTGGTGTTTCTTGATGAACTGTTGCAATTTGGGTTTCAAGAGGCACAAGTTCCATGGCTTTGTTGCATAGTCCTTTTTTTTTGTAAATTTTTTATTTTGAAGAGAACAAAAAGAAACATAAGAAAGGCCACTGAGGTGCCGCACATTTCCCCACGCAGGGGGCACAATCAGAAATCAAAGAGCATGGTAATCTCATAGTAGCAGAGACACATTGAGTCTGAAATCACTGAGTCTGAGTCAAAAGTCTGTAAAGTAATAGTTCCGGTGAGTCTATCAACGGGCATCGTACGATGCAGAGGCTAGGTACAGGAGCTGTCAGACCATGATCCTTCATATCCAAGTCGGACATGCTATGGACCCAACAGCATGCACCTCAGTAAACCCAAGAACCAGAAGAGTATAACCCCCCCCCTCCCCCCCCCATGGTGGTGACTCCATACACACCCACATACGTTCTTCATCCATACTAGACTTGAAAAAGGTGTAGTGACCGTAAGGATGCCGGCCATACAGCAGATGGTAACCCCTTAGAAAGGAAGGCAACCAAGGGTCCCCACAGGAATTGGAAGTTCTTAAAATTACCGAGGAAGATGTCCGCCATTCTTTCCAAGCTTAGAAGCTTCCAAAGTCGTGCGTGCCACAGAGAGATTGCCGGTGCCTCTTTCTGTTTCCAAGCAGCGGCCAACGTGAGCTTGGCCGCTCCTAGACAAAGCCACAAAATCTTTTTGTCTGCCCGGGTCTGATGCTCAAGGCCGGGGTCACGCAGGCCCAACAAGACAAAAGCCATAGAGTCCTCTATGGGATATTGAAGAATGTCCCTGATGTGCAAGAGAATTTCCTCCCAGTAAGGCCGGATCACTGGGCAATCCCACCAGATGTGGCGAAAGTCCCAGAGGAACCCGCATCCCCTCCAACATTTGTCGGAGGTGGCAGGGTAAATGCGGTGGAGCCTGGTTGGGCATAGATACCATTGCATAAGCGTCTTGCGATGTGCTTCCCTCAGATGTAGCGAGTGGTTAAACGCAGTCAGGTCCCGCCAAAGCGCTGACCACTCAGTATCGGAGATATCTCTCCCCACCATCTCCTCCCACTGCTCCATGTAGCGCGGCCTAGACGTCACTGCCGATTTAAGCAAGAGCTGGTATAGGAAGGAGATAACTCCCTTCATGGCAGATGTCTGCAGCAGGAAGGCCTCGAATGGCGATGGAGGTCTCGTAGCTGCCTCCATTATCCCCGGCGACGTGGCCCAATGCAGCAGCTGTATATGACGATATCGTTCGGATTGAGGGACCCGGTAGTCCCTCATACAGTTAGCAAAGGTAAGGGGATCCGGTCCATGAAACAGGTGGGTCAAGGCCCTGCAGCCTCCCTCCCTCCAGGCGTCAAAGGCCCCCTCTCGAAGCGCCGACGGGAAGGCCGGGTTGAAGTGCAAGGGCGTGAACGGCGAGGGGAATGTCATCCAATGTTCATCCGTGGCCAAGGTGTCCCAGACCTTCAGCGTGGTACCCGCAGGGGTACTGATATAAGCGTTCAGAGGGCGGTCCTTCTTTGGCTTCCAAGCCAAGTCCCATACCGACCTGCCAGCCACGCTCCGGTCCATGTGCAGCCAATGTTTTTCTGACGTTTGCTGCGACCACTCCACCAGCACCCTCAGCTGCGCCGCCTTATAATAGAGCTGCAAGTCAGGAAGCCCTACCCCGCCCTCGGACCTGGGCCGGCGCAGGACCGCAAAGGAAAAACGCGCCCGGCCCCCTTGCCATACAAATCGCAATATCTGAGTCTTGAGTCGCCGAAAAAAATCGCCGTCTAGCGGAATGGGCAGGGCCTGAAATAAGTACAAATATTTAGGAAGGAGAACCATCTTAATAGCATGGATTCTACCCAACCATGACAAAAATTTAGGTTTCCACCTATCCAATTCAGCTCGGGTCTTCGCTAACAGGGGCGGGAAGTTAGCCGAGAACAGTTTGCCCACTGTCGGAGTCAGATGGACCCCCAGATAGACAATTAAACCAGCGGCCCAGGCTAAAGGTGTCAAAGGCCTCACGCGGTCCACCTCTGTCTGCGAAAGAGTAAGATTCAGGATATACGACTTGCTATAGTTGACTTTGAAGCCGGCCACCTCTTCATATTGCAGCAAGATCTCCCTGATACAAGGCAGCGAGTGTTCCGGGTCCGCTACAGAGAATAAAACATCATCCGCGAAGAGCGTGATTTTATGTTGCTCTCCCGTGAATGGTAAGCCCTGAACCCCCTCATGCTCTCGCACAGCCATCGCCAAGGGTTCAATGCTCAACGCAAACAGGAGGGGGGAGAGGGGGCATCCCTGTCTGGTGCCTCTGGAGTGCGGAAAGAACGTCGACATGTGGCCATTTACCGCTACTCGAGACCTGGGGCTGCAAAAATTGGCCCTCACCATGGTGATAAACTTTTCCGAAAAACCGAAAGCCGACATTGTATTAAACAGGAAGCCCCAATCCACACGATCGAAAGCTTTCTCGGCGTCCAGACCCACAAGAACCGCTGGGATGCGGAACCTTCCGCTTTTTCAATTAAGTGAACCACCCTACGCGTATTATCGTGAGTCTGGCGCCCTTTGATAAATCCGGATTGGTCAGGATGTATGATTGCCGGCATCAAGTCTTGCAACCTATGCGCCAAGATCGCCGAGTATAGTTTAGCGTCTATGTTGAGTAGCGCTATGGGGCGGAATGAAGCACAGTGGGCGAGGTCCTTCCCAGGCTTCGGCAAAACCGTGATCACCGCCTACGCCAAGGAGTCCGTTGAAGAACCGGACACGGCCATGTCATTAAAAAGGTATACTAGAAAATCACAGAGTTCGGTGGCGTACGATTTGTAAAAGACAGCGGTATAGCCATCTGGCCCCGGTGCCTTGTGTAGTTTTAGATTCTTGATGGCTTCAAGGACCTCCTCCCTGGTGATCGGGGCCTCCAACAACCCGTTCTACTCTTTAGATATCTTGGGCAGGGGCAGGCGCCGCAAGTACTCCCTTTGGGCTTCCGCATCTAGCCCGTCCCCGCGTAGAGATCCGCATAGAAGCGGCCAAAAATGTCCGCTTTCATTTCATCTCGATGCTGCAACACACCCGACGCATCTCAAATCCCTCCGATATAATCACGTTCCCTTCTGTCACGCAGTTGACGCGCCAGGTGCCTACCCACCTTGTTCCCACAGGAGTAAGATTGTCGTCCCAACCTCAAGAGCGTGAGTTCGGCCCTGTTATTGTAATAAGCTCTCAATTTCCCCCGTACCGCCGTCAAAGGTCGGAGTGTCACTCTCGAGGGATTGAGCTTGTGAGCCTGTTCGAGGTTTGCCACTTCCGCCTCCAGGTCCTCCCAGTCCTTCCGCCGCAACCTATTGAAATGAGCGTTGAGGCCCAGGCAGGTGCCCCTGACGGACGCTTTAAAGGCGTCCCAAGTGTTGGAGACCGAGGTATCAGACGGGGGATTAAGCTCAAAAAACTCCCTAATGGCTTCCCGCAGCGCCTTATTAGAGGTATCATCCCTGACCACCGAGGCCGGGAAGTACCATTTCCGTTGTCCGTCACCAGACGACGACCAACGGAGGCTAAGCACCAGCAAACTGTGGTCAGAGACTGAAAGAGGAAGAATGGTGGAGTCAAGGACATCTCCTCTAAGAGCCTGGCTGAGGAAAATGTGGTCCAATCGGGAGTAGGAGTGGTGTACATGAGAGAAAAATGTGTAGTCCTGGGAGGTAGGATGAAAAAAACGCCACCCATCAACCAACCCCAGCTCCCCTACCAACTGCTGTGATGAGGTAGAAAACACACCCGTGTCAGCCCTGTGGCCCCCAGAGCTATCCACTGTCTTATCCCACAACAAGTTAAGGTCCCCCAAAAGGAACAAGTGCTCTTCAGCAAAGTCACCCACTTTCTGCAACAGGTTTTGTAGAAACTTATTTTGACCAGAATTGGGGAGATACACTACTACAAAGGTGCACAGCCGCCCCTGAACAAGCCACTTTACCATCAGCCAGCGGCCATCCTTATCATTGCGCACCTCTACAGGTTGGAAATGCAGCGCAGCGCGGAAGATGAGGGCCACCCCTCTATGTTTCGTAGAGGCAGAAGACCTGTATATAAGGGGATACGCCCTATGCCGAAGGCGCAGCTCGTCCTTGCGCGCTAAATGAGTTTCTTGGAGCCCCACAATATCCAACTGGTGGTCGGTCACATATTTCCATACCTTCTGCCGCTTCTGCGGTGAATTCAGGCCCTTAACGTTCCAAGTCCCTATGCTAACAGGTATAAAGGAGTGATAGACCAGGACTCTCTACAGCCACCTCATGAATTACCCCTCCCGCACTCGAGAGCCCACCAGTCAAAGGCAATGCTAAAGGGCGATCCAGGACTCCCCCCCCAGACACCACCCACCTTTCAATAAGCCTTCATTAACAATGGCAACAACCCCTCCTGCCCCACGCACACCACAATCGTCCTCCCACATCCCAGCCACTCATTCAACAGAACTCCCCCGTCGCCACCATGGAACCCCCTTGCACTCTTCCCCCCAGACCCCCCACTCCCCAACCCCCCCACAAACAAAGGAACAATAGAAAATAACTCAAGTCACTGAACCTGAACATTGTACCCAGCAGTTCCAGTAGACCGTAGTTCGTAAGGGCCCCTCTGGACTGGAATCGGGGTAGGGGTACCAACTCGGTGACCCCCAGGGCCACGGTCCGGGTGTCTCCTCCATAAGTACAATCAAACCCCCGGGACCTAAGGGCCAGTGCCCCTCCGGTGCCAAACCGCCAGTGGGTCAGGGATAATGCCGCTCCAGAGCTTTGTTGGGAATCTGCTAGAGTCGCCAAGGCCACCGAAGCCACTGCATCTCCCCTTTCCTGCAACTAGCAGTGCGATCCGGCTGCCGCCGGCCGGGAGATGAACCAACTCTGTGCCAGGAGGATGAACGATGACGCCTCCTTGACGGTGAAGTGCTCGCCCCCTGGGAGGGCGCGACGTCGTCCAGGCCCAAAAGATCCTTCGCCACCTGGAGAGAGTGAATCTGCGCTAGCCTATTCTGCCTGCGGAAGATGATACGGAAGGGGTGCCCCCACGAGTAAGAGATGTTGCGTTCCCGCAGGAAAGAGCTCACGGGACGGAACTCCCTTCTCTTCTGCAGCGTTGAGGCTGCTAAATCCTGGTAGAGCTGCGGACGATGGTCCCTAAACTGCAGTGATGAAATGGCTCTGGCCTTACGCAGGATGCGTTCCTTCACTTGGAAGTCGTGTACACAAACGAGGATGTCCGGAGGGGGCCCCCCTCCTCGCCTGGGCAACCCCACTCTATGCACTCTATCCATCCTTATTTCCTGCACATCCTCCTCATCTAGAATCTGCAAATAAGGGCCTGAACATACTCACGCAGGTCCCCCGCCTCTCCGTCCCACGGCACCGCGCGGATGTTGTTCCTTCGGGAACGGTTCTCTAAGTCCTCCGTGTGGGTTTGCAGATCCAAATGCTGTTCCGTGAGACGGATGATGTCTTGCTGTAGCTGGTGCACATCGTTTGCCACACTCAGGTCATGGTCCTCCAGTGTCGCCACCCGCTCGCCAAGTCCATCCACATCTCTCCGCACCTCCCGAAGGTCCGACGCCAGTTGCGTGCGGAGTTCAGAAATGTCCTCTTTAATGGAGGCGAAGAGCTCAGACATAAAGGCCTTAGTGGCAGGCGCCTCATTGTCCGACTGCTTTGACGAGCCACTGGCTCCTGGAGAGGCCGGTTGCTGCGAAGATTTAGAGGCGCCATCCTTCCCCGGCCTCCCCTTACGTAGCGTGTTGGACATTGTGAAGCTCCGGCTGTAGCACGTGGCTAAGGTCACCCCTATCTCTCCAGAAATAAAGGGTGGAATGCCGCAATGGGATCTCCGGGACCGTAGGTTGTGTGACTCTCCCCTCCAGCCAGTCCATCCAGGGGTACGACCTCTCCCTCTCCGTCAGAGATCCCCTCAAGATCCTCACCGCAGCCCGCTACCTGTGTAATAGTCCTCCAACATGCACTCCGTGCCAGGAGGGAGAGGGGGGATCAATCGCCGTGGGGCCCTGATGCCAAGGCAAGCAGGAGTGTGCACAGTCAATGCAGGGCCTCCCCACACACTCAGCCCAGGCCACGGGCGAGTGAGACCAGCAGGACTGGAGCTGTCGGGCCAGTCAGGCAAAGCCCAGTCAAGATGGCGCCGCGGGGCCTCCGGCCAAGACGTGCGTAGTCAGTGGTCAATACAATGCTCCCTCGGTAGAAGCTCACACAAGGCCCGGTCCCGGGCCCCCTACCATCATAGACCAATGATCCGCCGGTTCCTGAACCCCGTGTCCGTAATGCCCCCTTTCGCTCCTTCTGAGCCACAGTACGTCTCCAGCCGTATAAAGCCCGGCCCGGTCAAGCAGCCCCCAGGGCGGTGTGGGCAGCACTGCTACCTTGGGCCTCTGCGCATCCCAGTCCCCGGCCGCCAGCACCACCAGCGCCTGTTTCTGACCTCCCCTGGGCACTCGTTGAGAAGGCCCCGCTCCGGGTGGGAGACCCCCAGATTGGAAGGCCCAAGTCCGCCGCAGCACCTCTCCCGCTGGTTCTGCGGTGCAAGTAAGTTCAAGGCCCGGCTCCACCTCCACGCCGGGCCGGTGTTCCCAGGCCCGGCACCCTCCGCTCCACTCCGCTACCAGCCACACTACTCCCCCGGCAGCTCCGACTCACACCGTTCAGCAGTAGATCGGGTTCAGACCTCCGATGGCTGCTCCGGCACCTCCGGCCTCCCCACGTGCGGCCGCTCCCGGCGGCTCTCGGCTCCTTCTGCCGCCCGGCCTCACCTCCTTACACCGGGTCCGGCGCTCCCGCCTCCTTCCTCCGGCGGCCACAGGGCGTCCAGGACCGCCGCCTCCCCTCAGAAGGCGTGTGCCCCGCTCCCCACAAGCGACAAGGGGGGTCGGGTGTAACCGAGGCTGTTGCGGCACTTCTTCCCGGTGAGTCCGGGCGCCTCCGAACTCAGGAGCCGGCCTCCACTTCACGCGAGGCCGGTGCTTACAGGCCTCAAGCCGCCACTTCACCACCGGCAGTTGCAGGCGTCACACCGCCCCACCGACAGCGCCAGACCGCACCCCCAGGTGTCGGTGACCTCCGCTGGCCTCCGGAAGCCGGTCAGCTCACCCTGGACCGTGCTATACAATGCTGAGCTAGTTTGGCGCCAGAGGGACTCGAAACAGCGTCTTACTCCGTCGCCATCTTGGCCACGCCCCTCCATAGTCCTTTTTTAATCACTGCAGGTTTGTCAAATGTGATTAGTCTCTCAGTTTGAACCTCTTGAATTGTAGCAAGATTTGGTCTTCTGCTATTTCTTGGGAGTCCACTGGGCCTACTTCTTATTATTGGCCAGATGATTGTGGTTTCACCAGGTCGATTGAAACAACTCGGTTCTCCTTTTTACCAGCAAGGGGCGGTAGTAAAACTGATCTTGTTCCGCTGACAGCTAAGACAGGTACTGCTTTTCTGTAAGAAGTCCCAAATTCCTTCTTCACCGCGATCTTTTCTCTGGCCAGATCCCCAATCTTTAGAATCCAGACAGGTCTTGCTGGCACAGGTGGTTTTTCTTCAGTGGTAGTTGGCTTTAGCTTTTCGTTACTCAGACTTTTACTTGTTTCATTTAAGTCCTGTAAAACAGCCAAACGATCTTTGATATCAAAGGCTTTTTGTTGCACCACTGAAGTCTGACAATCCATGTCCTGGATGATCATTCTAGTACCAAATAAAAGTTCATACGGACTGATACATCCTAGAGAATTTCTTGGCATATTATTAAGACTACGTTGGACACTTATTAGATGTTTGACCCACCCGTCACACGAACCTAATAACCTTGCTGTTATAGATTGCTTTATGTCCCGTTTTTTTCTCTCCACTACCGCATTTTCCTCTGGATGGAATGGACTAGAATACCGCAATGCAATGTCCATGCTGGCCATGGCCTCCTTGTAAGTCCGAGAGCTAAACGCAGGACCCTGGTCAGAATGTAACATGCCTATTGCGTATGTGCCGATAAAGACTCGCAAATCTTTTATAACAGTTCTGGCGTCAGCCGAGCGCTGGGGCCACATCCAAATGAATCTCGTCTTAATATTTATGGGACCGCATTTGTCCGGTCGGACGTGTGCGTGTAGACAGTCTAATGCTGTCTAATAGAGGTGTCTGGGCTGGTATCTGGTCCGGTTCACAACTGCAATCTCTATCGCAGTCCTGACAGTCCATTGCAAAGTTATAAACATGCACACTCATTCCCGGCCACCAGTATTGTGATTGTAATTTTATTAGAGATTTCAGGATCTCTTGGTGCCTCAGACCCAATCCCATGTGTGCTTCTTGTATCAAGAAGACTCTCTGGTTCGTGTTTGGAATTACTCTATCCCCCACTCCAGGGATTTGAGCAAACGGAACGGAGTTCGCATCAATTATGTATGTATTGCCGAGTGGATAGTTTAGAGGTAACGCCGCATAATTGCCTTCCATTGAGGCTTTTACTGCAAGCAGCGTTTTGCCATCTATTTGTTTTTTCGTACGCTTTTTTGTGGCTACGGAAGCCGAGTGATCAGCTGGCGCTGTGGACTTGTCAGCCAATGAATTCCCTGCAACGTGAACGCCATCACATTGAAGACTCTGCGTATGTATCACGTGAGTCTTTTGCAGTTCTTTCTGCAAAAGAACTACTTGTTCCCATAGTTTTTTATGCTTTATTGTGGCACCTGTCTCATCTTTGTAACCATTTTTTATCCAGGTCTGCATGGAATTATTGTAAGATCGGACGCAGTAAAGCGAATCGCACACTATTAGTGTCGGGAATTCGTGATCGGCATTTTCAAGCGCCATCTTTAAAGATCTTATTTCAGCTCGCTGAGCTGTACAGTTTCTGAGAGATTCAGTTTTAGTGACCTTGGTCTGAATTTACCTAAGCGCCAGCGACCTTTAACAATCACGCACGCTGCATTGTAAATCTGTTTTTCCACAACGTAGTGTTGTGCAAATCTGTCCGTGTAGATTACACAGGCGTACTGTTCGAGAGGCAGAATTTCGATCGGCCGAGGACATTCATTTTCATATTCCAGATATTCTAGTTTTTTCATTTTCGGATCAAATGCGTGTGTCACGTCTTCTGTTGCAAGAGAAGTTTCCCATTTTATCCATTTTGGATCTAGAGCTTTAGCATTAAGATTGGCTGGTATTGTTACCGCCTCAAGGGCTGATACTGCTGTTAAAACAGATATCCTTTTCCCTTGGGCTAGGGCTCTTTCTTTTGCTACAGTAGTTTGAACCGCAGTTGGAATTTTTTCAGTAGAACTGAATTTCATTTCAGCTTGTGTGTACAAATGTGGTTTGTAAGCTATTGGTACCGTTTCTCCATCATTAGAGGTCAGGTATGTGAATCCGCATCTTCCTTGGATGACTCGGGTTACAAGGTTGCGTTCGTTTGCGCGTGTTTGCAGTTTTGTTTTAGTTAACATGTCTGTCTGTAGTGAGCTTAATATTTCTGTGTGTTTTTCAGTCCAATTAATAGGTTTAAAATCAGTTTTTTTTAGTTCGAAGAGAGGTTTAACCCTCTCTGCATAATTTAGAATGTATGTTCTTCCGAAATTCAGGAAACCTAGTATTGATTGTAAGTTCTTCAGCGTTTTTGGAGCTTGGAGTACTGCACACTTCTCTAAGAAGTTGTCTGCTAGGCTTTTGCCTTCACTTGATAATTCATATCCTAAAAATAGGACAGTTAGATGGGCAATTCGTGATTTTTTAAAGTTACATTTGTACCCTTCAGCTGCGAACCCAAGTATTATGGTGTTCACTCTTTTCAAGTGAGTCTCCAGGTCATCGTCTATAAGATAGATGTCATCGACATAGGATAATGCCTCATTGGGTGTGCACCTGTTACAACGCATTTTTTACAACGCACTACTGTTACAACGCATCCATTACAACGCGGATACTGTTACAACTCATGTTTTTACAACGCATTTTTTTACAACGCAGGTACCTTTACAACGCATACCATTACAACGTAAGTATTGGTAAGTATATAGTTATTTTTTAAATGTTATATGTTTGGGGTAAAGGGGTATTTTTAGGGGTTAGGGTCAGTTTTGGGTTTTAGGGTAAAGGGGTATTTTTAGGGTTCAGGGTCAGTTTTCAGTTTTAGGGTAAAGGGGTATTTTTAGGGTTCAGGGTCAGTTTTCAGTTTTTGGGTAAAGGGGTATTTTTAGGGTTCAGGGTCAGTTTTCAGTTTTTGGGTAAAGGGGTATTTTTAGGGTTCAGGGTCAGTTTTTAGTTTTTGGGTAAAGGGGTATTTTTAGGATTCAGGGTCAGTTTTTAGTTTTTGGGTAAAGGGGTATTTTTAGGGTTCAGGGTCAGTTTTCAGTTTTTGGGTAAAGGGGTATTTTTAGGGTTCAGGGTCAGTTTTCAGTTTTTGGGTAAAGGGGTATTTTTAGGGTTCAGGGTCAGTTTTCAGTTTTTGGGTAAAGGGGTATTTTTAGGGTTCAGGGTCAGTTTTTAGTTTTTGGGTAAAGGGGTATTTTTAGGGTTCAGGGTCAGTTTTCAGTTTTTGGGTAAAGGGGTATTTTTAGGGTTCAGGGTCAGTTTTCAGTTTTTGGGTAAAGGGGTATTTTTAGGGTTCAGGGTCAGTTTTTAGTTTTTGGGTAAAGGGGTTTTTAGGGTTCAGGGTCAGTTTTCAGTTTTTGGGTAAAGGGGTTTTTAGGGTTCAGGGTCAGTTTTCAGTTTTTGGGTAAAGGGGTATTTTTAGGGTTCAGGGTGAGTTTTCAGTTTTTGGGGTACAGGGTAAAAATAAATTTAATTAATTTTAAATTAAATTATTTAATAGTAAATACATTAAATTAAATTACATTGCATTATTTTTGGGGTTGAGTGTCAGTTTTGAGTTTCTGGGGTACAGGGGTACATGGTAAAAATAAAGTAATATTAATTTACATTTAAAATAATTAACGGAAATTAAATTATTTAAAATTACATTAAATTATATTTTTAAAATTAAGTTACTATTATATTATTACTATTAACATATACTTACCAATACTTACGTTGTAATGGTCTGCGTTGTAAAGGTACCTGCGTTGTAAAAAAATGCGTTGTAAATACATGCGTTGTTACAGTATCCGCGTTGTAAAAACCGCGTTGTAACAGTATGCGGAGTAAAAGTCCGCGTTGTAACATCATATATCCCCTCATTGTGATACATTTGTAGCAACTCTGTTACCCTGGCTGAAAATAATCCTGGGCTGTTCTTGAATCCCTGTGGGAGACGACAAAATTGTTTTTGGGTGCCCATGCTGGAGAAAGCGGTTAAATGTCTGCTTTCAGGTGCTATGTTTTGACAGAAGAAACCGTTTGAAATATCTAATGTTTTATATTTCTTGCGCACAATGTTCTTCATTAGTGCTGGACTGTGTGAGTTTTGTACTTCAAAAGTTTTACAGCAAGAGTTTAGATGTCTGTAGTCCAAAAGTAGACAATATGAATCATCTGGCTTGGAGACAGGAAACAAAGGATTGTTCATTGCTGAGGTGCATGTTTCAATAACCCCCTGATATTCAAGTTGATCTAAAATTTCTTTTACTTTTTTTTTAGCTTCTGGCTTAACAGGATACTGCCTCTGTGCAGTAGGTTGATTTTTTAACTGGATTTTATGGTGAGGAGAATCCTCATCCCATCCTACATGATTTTTATATAATGCAGGGGCTTGGGCCACTGCCCATTTTCTAGCAAGTGTGTATTTTTTATGTATTGGAATGTGATTCGAGAAGGCAGGCATAATCATTTCTTCACCATGTGGGCACTCCCTGACAAACTCTGGTGGCCAGTCCTTTTCTGCTAAAAGGATATCATAGCCTTTAGATAGGTTCTCCCAAAAGAGACCTTTTATTTTCCTAGTTTTATCTCCCTCTATACGTAATGTTATTTCATATAGTTTATGGGGCACGCTCACTCGCGTGTCTGCAGTTTCCACTTGAATGTATTCATTTGTGTCCACTGTCTCCAGAAGATTCATCAGGATCTTGCGAGCTATGCTCACTTCTGCTGCGCTGTCTAGCATTGTCTGGGCCCACTCTCCGTTTTTCAGTTGTGTCCTCAGAATTCTCTGCATGTTTTATTTTAATACTGGCTACCTTCTTTCTGGGAAATTGTAATTTTTTACTTTGATGAGCAGGTTCCTTGTCTTCTTTATGTTCTGACCGTCCTCTTTTTTCCGATTTCTTTGAGGAAGTCTGAAAAGATCGAGAGAGACGTGTATCAATATCTTGATATCTGTCAGGTTTTCTCAAATTGTCCCTATTTCTAAGGTTGTATCTTTTTTCAGAGGGCTCCCTTTGGGGAGACCTGCCCCCCCCATTCTGGAGATTTATCTCTTCGTTGGGGAGACCTTCCTGTGGTCTGAAACTGTTTTTCTCTGGGAGTAGTTTGTTTATTACCCTCCCACTTCTTTTTTTTTGAGAATTGAGATTATTTTTAATAAAAGTTTTTTCAGGATTTTCAAATAGTTGGGGTTTTACTGGTTTACCACCCAAACTATCACTGCCTAATTCTTCATAGGATTTTTCAATTATTTTAGCAAGCTCAAAAGGTTGGTCTACCATATCAGTCTCTTTCAATTTTTGGTGGATTGCCACACATGCTGCTTCTCCTTTTATGTTGGCTAATAATATAGCCGAGACCTGCTTAAAGTCTTTTGGTAATTTCATACCTAGAGTTAAAGCAGGTTCTGGACCGTATTCATTTTGAATCTGTCTTAGTATGTCTGGTATCACCGCTATAGATGGAACACCATGTGTTTTTGTGTAGATAGAAGCAAAGACTGTGCCCCAAGTGTCACGGTCCTCCAAATGTGGTGCGATCCCCATTGGGAGACAGATAGTCAGAATTCTGTGTTTTTCGTGGGGGGTAGTATCAGGAAATACTGCCTCTATCTGAGTGATTTTTTGACCTAACCAGAATGGAATTTGTTCCCGTTTTGCGGGTGTTTTACCAAGACATGATTGTATATTCTGTGGTGTAATCTTGTTTGTGTTCGCCTGTTGAGGGGTGTTTTGTGGAATTTTAATTGCAGGTTGGACTGTTGAAGTCCGCATGACATATTGGACTAATTGTCTATGAATTTTAATTAGTTGTTTTAGCTGAACTAAAAGTTCTCTGTCTGACATTGTTTCAATGTCCGGATGTGGTGTGTAGCTGGCTAGAACCGGCCATGTGGCTCCTGGTCTACCTAGTGGACCGAGCCTGGTAATGTGATTTTGATGTTTTAGGGCGCCATTAAACCAGAGCAGGTGCTCTTGATATGTTAGTGGAATTTCAACTTCCTCGAAAGGAGAGTATTCCGCTGGAGCTTCCGCTATTTTGTAGTAGTGGAACTCATGTGTTACAGCATGTGCTGCTGGAAAACTTATCTACGAATAGAATACCTCTGTCTGCCGAAATTCATGTGCCTCTACCACAAATATGACTGTACCACCTCTTGATGTTACGCCATTTTCTATAAGTTTTATAGTTATGGTTTTTCTTATATTGACTGGGATGATTATTGCATCATGGTCGTCTTCATTAAACCCTGTAACGTCTGCACCCGGTTGGTTCGCATTTACTGCGGCTTCACCGGTTTTGTTGTTGTCGCAGTGATTTGACATTGTTTAATGAAAGTTTCTTGCAGAGCAAGTTTTGAGGAAACACAGATTAGGTGCACAATATTTTGGAACACTATATCCTTCAACGTTGACTAAACCAAAAACTAATACATAGGATTCTCATCCTACTAAGTTCTGGCGGATATTAACATTTTACCCACTCCAGACTTCTATTGGAGTTTTGACAGGAAAGGGGTCTGTGTGAAAAAGCACGACTGAGTTACTCTAGTATCTTGCGTTAGATTATCGCTTTACCAAACGTTGGGCGCCATGTAGTGTAGTTCCTATTTTCCCAATAGGCTCTGCGCATTGGAATAACATAAACGATAGTTTAGACGTAGGACTGAGGTCGACTAGGTCTCTATTGAATATGTTAGACTTAATTAGGTTTGCCAGCTAGCTCAGAGGTCACTAGAAACTTTCTTGAATGAACAGGGAGGAGTTAACTTCCCTGATTAGACAAGAAGGGATTAGCTTCTGACAACCGCATAAACATGACAACTTTGCTCCCCCAATATAAGGAGTATATCTCCAGAGTTGTGTGAAAACAATAGATAGCTATTTCACTCAGTCAATCGTGCATACTTAGTTTCACCAGAGTGCAGAGAAATAGAGAGACGGGCGTTTTCAATGAAAGGTGTTATTTATTGAGCAGTCTTCTTTCTCATGCAAGAGAAGTGAATTGCTACAATTGAAATACTTGTCATAAAGTAAAGTGCGTACAGTAAAAGGAGTATTATGAAATAATACTGTAAAAGCATTGATATGGTTTCTGAGCCATATGATACTTAAAAGGTAAAAAATATATACAATTACATACAATGATAAAAGTTGACTAAACGTACTCAACTGATGTTTCTAAATACCCCTACCCCAGTGTACCTAACCTAAGTCTAGTACGTGGGAAAGAGTAAAGGAGTTTTTAAGTTAAGTTAGTTTTGCCAAGAATCTGACTCAAGAATTCTCTAAGGATCTAATCAGCTCCATACCTTGGTTTTTAGAATGAATGAGGTCTTGTATCTCGCTCTAGGGACTCGATCTCCCAGTAACCCGCAAGGGTGACTGGAAACACTGGAGCTGGATTTTCTCGGCCGGAGAAAAAGACAGCGTCTTTCTCAGTGCGTCAAATGGGAGGGACGGCTTTCTTCGGCACTCGCATCAGCTGGGCTTTGGATAAGTAGATAGCCGCTCTGCTCCAAACCACTGTGTGTTGCTTAAGACAAACGCTGGTATATTTATACCTGGAAGGTGCCGTGTTTGACGTAAGGTTGGACATAAGACGTCAATAAAAGATGTCACTAAGAACTGGCCGTTCTTTCGGACTCACAGGAGTTCTAGGACAAATCAAAACAAAAGCATGGGGAATTCCCAGGTTGCTGGAGGTTTGGTTTGTTGAAAGAACTCGTACTTTCTAGGAGTCTAAGGAAGTAGCCTTGCCGTATTTGGATTGCATTGGCTATTACTAAATATGGATATGATTCTAATGCCTTTATAAGGGTATGATTTGTTATAACCACATAAGGGCATAAATCGGGAATATTTAATTAGGGTCCTAGATACATTCACAACAACACAATATTCAATCTATTACTGCATAAACTTCTAATAATCAACTGTTACCCTTAGAGTTGCCGCAAACCCAGCAGAAGCTATCGTGTTTTCACATCACAGACTAAGGTACACCTTCTTTGTTTAATACTAAGCACAAGGTGCACACTAGTGTGCTTTTGGATTCACATACTACAGCACAACAAAGGATGGCACATAAGAATGCCACTGGGCACTAATACCAAGGTCTAGGTATGCACGTTAAATAATATGCACATTGTCTCTATGTTCAAGAGTTGTCCTGTTTTCTGAATTTCAGCATCATAAAAACAAGTTTTTGGTTGATATGCTTTATGTTAGTGCACTAACCTTAAGGATGGTACTTAGCCATGTTTACTTCTTTTCTGTGCTGTATTGTAGGGATGGTGTTTGCTGCGTTGCTGGATTTGCAAGAGAGAAGAATGCAGTGTCAAAGGTTCACAGGATGGCAGTGCAGTGTTGCTGGGATGTTTTTCGCTGTGTCACTTGAGTTGCAGGTGAGAAGATGGTCGCAGCATCGGAGATTCAGAGGAGAGCTGCAATGCAGAATAAGCTCTGCCAGGTCATGGAAATAATCAGGTTAATGAGATCCTTGAAGAGGATTCATCCTCTTCAACCAGTGGGTAAGGAAAGCACTGCCACGTGATTTGAGTGCAGTATAAATACTGTTCCCAAATCCTGATGAGTCAGCCCAAATATCCACATAGCCATGTGCCTATCAGTCAACCCAGATATCCCCATGGTCATGCGCCTATGAGTCAGCCCAAATATCCCCGTAGTCATGAGGCAACACAAATATATTGTAGTCATGATGAGTCCGCCTGAAGGTCCTGGGGCATGTTATTGTTCGTACTTTGGTATTTCATGACTCAGTGGCCTAGAGCCCTGGAGGATAATAACCATGCCAATAACGTTGGTAAGCCTCTGTGGCAATGAGTCCCATGAGCAGCCAAAGAAGCCTTGAAATGTGATACTGCATGCCCCACACACACAAGGTGAAGGAAGAGTGAGAACACAAGAAAGTCAGGGTCATGACACTCTGAGTGTGCTCTAACATCATATGCTTTGTGACCGAAACAAAGAGGTGCTCCACATGTTCTGCTACTCTGTTTTGCATCTAGTAATTCCTGGCGTAAATGCTTCAAGTCCAGAAGGTTTCGCTCCTGAACTGTGTGATCATTAAGAGTAAATTCCCAATATTTCCCAAAGGGGAAAAAGCCTATTTTGTATAACCCCTCATAACTCAAAGTACCAAACAATTAGTAGCCACATTACAATAACAAAAGTAAATGAATAAGATATAAAGTGATATAAAAATACATGTTGACAACATGTATTTTAATGTTCTCTAATGGACCTTGATATATTTTTTATCTTATTGTGACAATCTGAATTGACTCATTTTAATCGTTTTTTGTATGGCACTGTTATTTTGTACTTATTAATGTATTATATGTAATAAATTGTACAATTTTATATCACTTTATATCTTATTCATTTACTTTTGTTATTGTAATGTGGCTACTAATTGTTTGGTACTTTGAGTTATGAGGGGTTATACAAAATAGGCTTTTTCCCCTTTGGGAAATAGTGGGAATTTACTCTTAATGTTCACACATTACTCCTTTCCCAGATTATACATGTAAGGAGACCTCCCTTCTGTTTATAAATCGCTCCTGAACTACAATATCCAGTAATAAAGTTCTTTGGACCCCTGCAGATTCCGACTTACATAGTCCCCAAATAACCACTGTAAGGGTCTCCCATTACACAAACAGAGAGGAAGAGGAACCAGTGTTCTAAATACCCTCCTGAACAGTTTTGCGAAACATAGGGTCTTCTAGGCTCTCTGCCTTAATGCGCCAGCTGGGTATGCAGCTGTGCATTCCACTTCATTGTATTGTTAATAACAAGGTATTATGATCAGAGATGGTACGGGCTAAGTATTTTATAGAAAGGTATTATGATCGGAGATGGTACGGGCTAAGTATTTTATAGATGAATACTCCCCTGGATGTTCAGGAGAACATAAGAAGGCATCAAGCCACACATGTAGTGCATGTATGACCAAGTAAAAGGAGTTATCTCGGTCCGGGGGTGGTGATGAGGCCAGCCATCACCCAAGCCCCAGTGCCCCAGCCAGGTCGTGAATTTATGGGCCAGATGAACAGTAGGGGAGTCTTAGAGAGTAGGGTGAGGGCAGTCCAAATCAGTGTTGACAACACCGTTGAAATTGCCCCTAACAATAAGCGCCTGAGGTAACAAAGGTGCCAGCACTCGGTTCAATTTGTCCAAGAGCAAAGATTGATCAATATTAGGAGCGTAAACATTAATGAAGGTGATATCTTGCCCGCCTAATCGGCCCTTCAAAACAGAGTAACACACCTCCACATCAATCGTGTCACTAGTTAGCTGTAGCGGGACACCTGGTTTCACCCATATTAAGGTTCCCTGGGCAAAGGCTGAGTATGTGGAATATACTCTGTGCCCACTCATCTCTTGATTAGGGTACCCCCTCACTAGCATTCAACTGAGTGTCCTGCAGGAATGTCAGATGGACACTCCTGTGTTTCAGGTATGCTCACATCTTATGAAGTTTAGCCATACTGTGGAGGCCCTGGATGTTCCTCATCAAACAGTACTAGAGCCCAAATTCCAGTCTGCAGGATATATGCATATCTGGAGAGGGGCACTTAGCCATGCCTAGAAAAAGGAGAAGCAAGAGCAGCTGGCTGCATGACCCCAGGTAACCCCAACAAACAGTAAAACAATCCAACACCCCTCCCAAGGACAGTAAGGCAACTACCCCATCCAAATTAAATACTACAACTACAACATGAATACACCCACATTCTAAACAGAGGGGTGGTGGAATTAAGACACATTTCCCTTCAAAGAAAAAGGGACTACTGACAGGTATTGGTATCAGGATAGGGTCAGACGTAGAGGACCTGCCGGGAGCTCTCACAGGCCACGTCTCACTCCATCGGTAGTTGGCCATGCCCCAAAGGCATCCTTTGTTGTAAGATCACAATCCTTTTCAAATTCTTTTAATGTTGTCCATTTTACAGTCCATGCCTATACTAATACAGCATGATTTTCAATGTGGTTTGCAATTTAGGCTGATTAGCTTTAAATGTAAGTAATTCCATATGGAGAAAATTTTAGTAAAATAACTAGAGACATCACCACGTAAAAAAATGATCTGTCTCATATTTGGAAACAGCTGCAATAGGAGTATAGGATTAAATCAGTAGGCTGTGGCTGGGACCGTGTCCTAGTGCATTTATTCTCAACCTGCGGAGATGAACCAAAAAGACAGGAAGGTCATTCTGCTAACAGATTCACAAGGCAGAGAAGGCAAAGACAAGCCAAGAAAAACAAAGGGAAAATCAGAAGCATTAAAATAAAACAGCAATTAGAAGGCATCCTGCTATCGCAAAAACAGAGAAAGCCACACGGTATTTTTGAATCTTTTACAAAATGTGTTAATTTTTTAGCCCAATTAAATATCTGTGACAAAAACTATAAACATACAGTAGAATGATGTGTACACTGTTCTACACACTTTTTTCAAGAACCGTGAAATACAGACATGATGCAAATTAGTGTTTTGTAGATGTAGATAATGCCAAAAGTAGTTGTTACCTAGCCTACAGTTAGCCCCTCAATCCGACCACCTTCAACCATCCATGACTTTGGAAATCAAACAGGATCCTCAAAGCATGGTCATTAATCCTACGACAGCCATGGGCCTGGTTAGAAATTCCACCTGCTTCGGTGCGCCAGATGTATTCCACCCTACGTGTCTTTCAATAAGGAGAGATACAACGCTTTGCATTTTCGTGTTTAGATATGTTGTTTAGATTATAGTATTCATGACTATTCCCCTAAATAGGACATTTTATTTAGGAGTGCTAAACTATAAATATCATAAATTGTATTTATATTCTGACAATCAGCTAAAGAACGACGCTGTAAATGGAAACTACAATGATCCAAACTATCAAAATACTAAGGATTATCCACTATTCTCTAAAGGAAAGGTACCCTCGACCCCATCTGTGACATTGCAAGGGCCTCCTGATGAGACACAAACTAGTCCTTTGCAAAATAACCAATCCTCCTTGGGACAATCAGCTACCTAGGAGGTTAAAGATGGACATAGACCCCCTCAGAAGGAGAATAGCCTTTCCATGGAATCACAATCACAACCACTACCATCACTGTCACCATCTCAGTTGCCTCCACAGTCTCAGTCACTGGCGCAGTCGCCACCACAACAACCTCCCCAGGTGTTAAATAAAGAAGGACTAGCCGTTGTGGGGCAGCAAGCACGGATTCAGAAGGAAACTGAAGGGCCCCAATGCAGACAGCCTGAACAACCTTAAAAAGAAGGAACCCTCCTACAATGTGACCTAAAAAGCATGCTAAATCTCATTTTAGATGAGTTAATAGCACTCAAGGCAACTCAAGCTAATGAGATAGCATCCCTTCATCAGCGACTGTCAAAGATCGAGTAGGCTGTGGGCAGTTTTCCAGTAAGGAACAAGAGGCTGAATCGAGGATCGCAAAGCTTGAAGATCAAATGAACACTATGCAGAAGCAGGTGAACCTTGCTGAAAATGAAAAAACTACACTCAAGAGCAAACTGGAGGAGCTTGAGAATCACTTGCGATGGTCAAATCTGCACATAGTGGGAGTTCCAGAGGGGAGTGAAGGGTTTCAAACCCTTCAATGGGTCGAGACTTTTATCAAAAAGAGTGTGCTCCCAGAGTTCACTGGAGATCTTACCATAAAGAGCTCATCAGTTGCCCTCACACCCTTTTCCAAATTCAAAACTACCACGAACCATTCTGATGAACTTTGCAGACTACCGTATTAAAGAGCGAATATTGTCAAAACCAATACAGAAGAGACAATTTGCGATTAATGATGCCTCCAGTTGTCAGATTTTTGCTGATATGCCTGCAGCTGCTGCACGTCCGTGAAAAGAGTTTGTCAAACTGTTATATCTTTTTAAGGCACAGGGTGCCCAGGCCGCAATAGCTCTGCAGTCAAAGTTAAGGGTGTTAGTGAGAGGCAAGTTTCACATGTTCGCAAATATAGAGGAAGCGCAGGATTTGCTGAGGGAAATCTCTACCACAGAATAGAGAAACATCACTAAGCCTATGCGAAAGTCTGCTTGAGGGCGGGTGTGACGGGTCACAAAGGGTGCAGTACCATGGCACCCCACAAGGGAGTACATTTGGGAAGGGTAGAGAGGGGCTCTGCGGGTCGTTTCACATCTCCTGAAGAGGGCAAGGTGTGGGGAGGACTTAGAAGTAAGCTGCAGGGAGGGTGTGAGAATAGTTGGGATTGGGGTGCAAAAAAGAAAAAAATTAGCAGAATCATCGCAAAGAGGGTCTGGGAAAATAGATTATTGAATGGCTCATTGCAATATTCAGGTTTTAATTATAGAGATGGGTTTTAAACTTCGGATAATATTGGTCAATGTAAATGGTGTATTGAACAAACAAAAGTATGGAGGCATAATAAGATGGTTAGCATCTTTTTCAGCACAAGTTCTTTTTCTTCAAGAAACCCACCTGAAAACAAATATTCCTAAATATATATTTTAGCCAGGGACAAGACTGGGAGTTTATCTAAGTTCAGAGAGATCCGCAGGGCCGTTGACGATAGGTTGCGGTTAGTCTAAATGGGAACATCCTAAATGTTGTCAACTATTATGCTCCTATCACAGACAACCCTACATCTATGGTCAGGATTCAAGAGATACTTAGAGGGGCTATGGACCAGATTATTTTTGGGGGGGACTTTAACTATATCCCAGACCTGACAAAGGACACCTCGAAAAAAAATAAAAAACAACTGAACCCAAAGACTAAAAAAGTAATTGATGTTATAAAGCAAGACCACCAATGAATTGATCCATGGAGTAGAGCCCATCGAGAAGAATTAGAATACACCTACTTCTCCCGACAATTCAATCAGCTTCCTGTATTGACTTCTTTTTAATCTCCTGTTCTTTAAAATATTCTGGCTCGAATATGGGGGTCAACTCATTTTCAGACCATTCTTTGGTCAGATTGAAAATAGAAATCGAGGAGGGTAGGAGGAGAATGTCCAGGTGGCAGATGGACCGACTCCTCCTCTCAAACTAACAATGGGTAATTGGCACAAGAAAATGGATACAAGATTTTTTTAAGGCTAACAAGGGCACAGCACAGCGGACCTCTTTTCAGTTTGGGGGGCTTCAAGGCCTCAGTCCATGGGCAGAGGCTTTCATGGCTGCGCAGTCTAAAACTTGAAGGACTCACAAAGCCGAACTTCAGTTGGCCGTTGATACTGCTATGCAGCAGAAAAATAATACCTCTTTAAGAAGAAAAGAGGCAGCTTGATAAAGCAAAACAGAAGAGAGTTACAAGAGTTTTTTATTATAGAAGAAATAAACAGTACTCGAACCTTCCAGCAGCAAGTCTATGAAGAGAGTCAAATGGTAGGCAAACTGTTAGCCTGGTCGACAAAAGTGTAACAGGAAGCAGCATTAATTACTGAAGTGTTGGAACCGGGTACAAGAGCCCTGGTGATTGACATGGAAAGGATTGCCCAAGTGTTTTTGGAGCACTATGAGCGGCTGTACGCTACCAAATATATGGTGGGGCAAGAGGCAATTCAACAATATTTTGATGACATTGACCTCCCGCATTTGCTGAATACTCAGGCAGAGGAGATTCAAGCAGATATATTAGCTGCAGAAATTCAGTTAGCCCTTGCAACAATGTCAGTAGGAAAAACATGTGGAAACGACGGGTTACCACCAGAATTTTACAAGGTATTTTCCGTGGAATTAACACCCTTTTTTGGTAGAGCTTTTTCAATTATGTGAAGTCGGGCGGTTTGGTTCCCACAGCTTTTAAATAATCTATTATCGTCAGTTTTGTAAAGAAGGGTAAAAACTCTAGAGACATCAATTCATATAGACCAATCAGTCTACTCAATTCTGACTATAAAATTCTAATGAAAATCTGGGTGCAGCGCTTTACTCGGCACAAAAAGTGATCCACAAGGAACAGACAGGGTTTGTTGCAGGGAGGTTAATGTTCACAAATAGAGGGTTTTTAGTCCAGGCTCTCTCTTGATTTTTTTTAATAGCAATCAAACCAGCACTTATTATGATGGTCGACGCAAAAAAAGCGATTGACTTGGTGAATCGGGATGCTTTTTTTTATGGTCTGGGAAGGTATGGGATTTCCCCCCCCCTAAGTTATAAATATGTAATCAATATTTATCAAGGGGCACAGGCATAGGTTTTTATCAACTCTAACCTGGCTGGGATAGTTAACGTTAACGGAGGGACCAGGCAAGGTTGCCCTCTGTCCCCCGTGCTCTTCACCTTTTTTATATAACCCCTGGCCACTAGAATCCGTAGCAATGTGACGATAAGAACACCAATATTAGGAATGGCCAAACTAAAGTTGTTTGCGGGAGACATTATCCTCTATCTTAGTCTGGAAAGACAGAATATTGAATTAACATTAGCAGAATTTGCACAATTCGAATTAATTGGAGAGTATAAAATCAATCGTAATAAGACTGAAATTTTAACAATTAATTCTTCAAGTGATTTTCTCCCCGATAATACTAAACGTCTAGCTCTTCCTTCTAATCCAATACGATATTTAGGGATATATGTTACCAATCAGTATATCGAAATTTATAAACTGAATTATGACTGAATATGAAGCTATGCGGAAACAAATTAAAAAGCTTTTAGAGGAGTGGTAGCTGCCACCACTCACATTGATTGGCCATGCTGCCCTTATAAAAATGACCCTTTTACCCTTACTTGTTTTTCTTTTTACAAATGTCCCTATCAAAATCAGGATGACCTATTTTAAAGAGTTGGAAACAATTTTCAGAAAGTTTGTTTTGGAGTAAGAAGGTACCGAGGGTAAAACTCTCAGTGCTCCAACTTGATATTAACCTGGGTGGGGTCGCATTTCCTCAAGTTCGTACATATTATGAAGCAGCCTTTTTAGACCTAATAGTCCGGTTAGTTGATTGCAAGAGATCAGTGGATAATTTCTTTATTGACAAAATGGTGCAGGAAGCTGGCTTGCAGATTCCGGTATTTCTAAAAACATCTAAACTCCCCCAAAAACTAGGTATAAGACTTTGCAGGAATATACTTTTAGACTCAATTTTTTAAATTCTAAACAGACTTGTTCCATTGGGTTTCTTTTATTATCTAAACTTAGCAGAATGTAAAAGCTTGGGCCTCCAAATACAGAGCAGCCATCTAAGGTTCTGGAACTCCTGCGGTTTTAAAGAGTTGGGGGACTTTTTAGTTGGGGCAGAGGTGCAAGCCAGGTGTGGAGACCAGAGTAGGCTTTTCTTCTTCGGGTATATGCAGATTTTATATTTAGTAAATAAGTACAGTCTCCCATCTAGTTCAGGCCCAACTCCACAAGTGGCTGCTCCATTCCGAACAAAGTTAAAAAAGGGTAGGAAATTGGTATTGTTCTCTACAGTCTCAGGGGCAGTCAATGGTAGTTGGTAAATTCTTTGGAAAAAGTGTCACATGAGACACAATGTATGCTCTCACATCACGACTAGACAGCCATTTCACAACTTGGTAGTAAGGCCTTAGGAGCGACCAATTTTAAAAGGATGGCTTTTTTGTCACGTTGGATGGCGTACTGTACCCCAAAAGCTTTTCATAATATACGGCCCGAATTAGAGAATAGATGTTTTCGCTGCCAGTTAGCAGGCAAGGGAGGCGGGTTCTACACTTTTTTACCTGCCTTAAGTTAGGACAATTTTGGGAAAGGATCTTTTCTGCACTAAGTCATGGATTACAGAAACGATTGGATCCAGAGGCAGCTGTAGCTCTTTTGGTATCGCCAGCCAGAGACAAAACATAGCAACGTTTAGAGGGGAGGAGTCATTTATAGCAATTGATTCCCTTGTGGCACGTTCTCTGATACTTCAGAATTGGAGGTCTCCCAAAGTACCCACTTAACCAGAATGATTTAACAAAATGATACCTAATAGGAAATTTGAAGAAGCATATGCTAAGTGAGTAGGTGCTAATAATAGATTTTTTAATGTATGGAAATATATGGAGAAGCTAGAGATCATGCCAGAAAAGTAGGGCGGTAATGCAATGCGAAGTCTCTACAAGAAAGTGGACTTTAGTATTATCAGGGTTGGAATGCACTGCACTTTATTAAATTGCAACTGTTTGCACTTTAGTAAGTTTGCATAGAGAACTAATCTCAAGCACCATATTCAGTAGGAAAATTGGCACGTTGCACTATATGGAAGGTTCACTCATAGTAGCCTCTGTTAACTTTGATGACCTAATATTCATTTGTTAAATTTGGCATATTGCACTTTAAGTATACTTATGGTGTCTATCTTAAATATGTATATAGGGACGTATATTTATCAAATTGATTGCGTTAATTCCCTATTTTATCTATGTTTCTGCTCAATAAAACTAAAAAATAATTATAGTAAAGCACTTTAGCCCTCACAAGGATGACAGAAAGTAGTGGATTTGCAAACCATTAAGTTGTATTAGCAGATTGGAAACGTTACAGATACAAATCATTTACATTAGCCGTAAATCAATAATCATATAGCTAAATAGTCAGTATAATTTAATGAGATTCTAATATAGCAAATTTCTATGCAATGCGTGCACGTTTCAGTTTGCCCTGAATTGAAATTCCCTAACATACCAAGCTAAGAAGCTTATAGAATGAGAGAAAATGGAGCAGAAAGTGTCAGCAAATAAAGCCTGTAAAAGACAGAATCAAGTGAAGATTGAGTCGAATAAATGAGAAAGGATTTTGTCAGGGGTATAACTCTTTGAGCAGGCGCAAAAAGTCCCAAGTGAGTGGAACGAGGCATCTGCTCAATGGAAAGGGCATCTCATAAACTAACTAGCTGAACAGTGCACAATGATACATCCACTTTTCAGCATTTGCTATACTCTACACTGTTCCTAGAGAGAGGTAACCAATTAGAATAATACATTGATGATAAAACTTTAGCAGTCTTCTTCTCAGGCATCGCACAATGGACGTTTTCAGCTGCATGGCCTTCAAGAAATATCTCTCACAGGATAATACAGCCCAATGAGGCTGACCCAGGCGCGGGTGTGGGAATTTACTATTTACTCTGAATGAAACATGTACTGATATTCTGTTCTCACAAAAACAAAAACATCAGCTACATTTAACTAATTCAAACTACTATGGCTTAGAGCTTGGCTCCTGAAACGAGAGAAAAGGAAGACAGAATTATAGCGGCCAAACGTACATTGAATGTTAGCATAAGTCATTTGAACTGAGGCCTACATTAATTACGGATAACTTAATGTGAACACACTTTAACTATGGTCAACTATCACATGAAAATAACAATTTGGGGGACGTGGCTTGCTGCCGTGCAAGATGGCCGCAGCCTAGAGGAGCTCCGGGACCACCGAGCGGTTCCCCCTGCAATCCGCACAATAATCCGCATGAAACATAGCCCCAACGCGCATCAAAATTAATTGGACAGTGTTGGGCTCCTGGTGAGAAAAATTTTGGGGCCAAATCATGCCACTGTGCGACTCCAGTGACCAAGAGCCACCTGAGGCCTGTGCGCGCCTCCACAGCGGCGGCCTCGAGTGAGTGAGAGGCCCGGAGAGGTGACGCCCGGAACGGCGGGCCCCCCACATCAGAACTAATCGGACAGTGTTGGGCCCTGGTGAGCAAAATTCGGGGGCCAAATTGTGCCGTAGCGCGGCTCCTGCGACTAAGAACCACCTGAGGCCTGTGCGCGCCTCGAGTGGGGGAGAGGCCCGGGAAGGTGACACCCGGACTGTGGCAGAGGCGCCTGGACCTGCGGGCCCCCCTTCCTCTCTCACATGGAAGGAGGGAGTGAAGTGGCAGCAACGTAGCGGTAGGCCAGGCAATATAGATGCCCCCTGGGATCCTGTAGCCCGGGGGCCGCAGCCAAGGAGAGCACAGTAGACGGAGCGGCGGCGCCGGAAGGCTCGCACCTCATAACGCTGATTTCCCCTGAATCACCGCCGCCCGCATTTGAAGGTACCAGGGGGGACCCAACATAAGCTGTGGGCCGGGCGGCCCTTGTAACAGACAGAGCCGGTGTCGGGGGCGAGGACTGACCTTCACAGGGCGCTAGACTCGGGGATGCACTAGACCCATAGACTCATTGTTTGTGCCCTGGGGTGTCGCCGGCCCTCTGGACCGAGCGCCATCTCACCTGGTGCTGGCCCGCATTTTCAACTTACGTGACGCCATTCTGCAGACGGCACGGGTGGCCTCACCATTGCGTATCATGAACTCAGTGGTGTCCTTTTTCCCGGATTATACGGCTGCAGTCACCAAAAGAAGAAGGAGCTTTCTAGAGGTGAAAGAAGAACTACGACCCAGAGAAATCACCTATTCTATGTTGTTCCCAGCAAGATTAAGGGTCATGGCAGATGGCAAAACCTGGTTCTTCGAGGCGCCAGAGGAGGCCAATGACTGGCTGGAGGGATGGCGACAAGTGGGACGTACAGGAAGACCAGCGAGTCAACACCAACGGTGCTCACCGCGGGAGCGATCATCAAGCGAGAAGAATGGCAGAGAGCAACAAAAAGATTCACAAAGGGGAGGCTGGAAGGTGAGGTCGAGGATCCCACAGATCGAAAGATTACATAACAACAGAAAGACAAGCTGGAAGATAACGGCATCTTTTGAAGCACTAAGAGATGGACAGGGACTGCTGGCGCTGGTATTAATAGAGACGCTGCAGGGGTCAACACTGATACTCACAATACCATGTGTTACAAAGCTGGGGACAATGGGGAGCCTCAAGGGACATCTCGGACTACATCTCCCGTACGCAAGGACTGTTTAAGGGACTGAAGCACTCTGCAATGTTGGGGTGGCGGGTAGTTGGAAATCCATCTTGCAGAGGAGCAGGGAGGAGGGTGGAAGGGGGGGTGTTGTTCAAGTTGATGTTTATTGTTCCACAGGTAGTTCCAAAAGAATGTTCACAGCCAAAATACTTTGCCACTGGTAAGGGGCCTCGTGGACCCACAAAGAAACAAATGTTCCTATGTCGACGGATCGCTCACAGACTCTAGGATCCGTAATACACAGCCCTTCCCACTCACAGCCCCAAGACCCAGACACACTGGGGGCCCCCCTGACGGTTACATCCTGGAATGCGAATGGTCTGGGTAACAAAATAAAGAGGGGATTAGTGCTACACTACCTTGCGGTTTCACATGCTTCGATTTTTACGATTCTGACCCTTTTAAACGCCGAAATTGACCTAAATCCCATTGTACCTTCAGGTATTCGACTTGCAGCGAAAGCCGAAGGGCTGCCTTATATCACCTTATTGACTTCGACTTAATCCTCCAGCTGGCCGATTGAAGGGGCCGTCTGGTAGCTACAAAACGGGTAAGATTAAATTGAAATCCGTTTTTTCCAAACAAAGTGCGACTGCGCGTTTTTAGGATTAACGCCATATTGGTTCCTTTTCCCTCCCTTTGTAATTAGGATCATATTAATCTCTATGAGAATTGCAGAAGCAGCGATTTAGCGCCTGCAATACCTGATTTAACATACCACTCAGGCCCACCCTGTGAAAAGGGTAATTTAATGTACATATGAGGCCGAACCAGTGAATGATAATTACTGTAGGATTGGTCTAGTGACCATCTTGTTATTTTTTTAGGTATTAATTCCCTAACTCTGTGAGTGAGAGTGAAAACATCACCTCCTTGTCACCTACATTTATTAGATAAGCCAAATTCCCCTATATGGCTAATTTGTGAGACTTGTACGATCACTATAGTTATGCAACAGCCTTATACATATACTCACTCTGTTTCAGGGCTTGTGCTACTCTTCTGGCTGCCCACATTAATAGTCCTGATGAAGACTCGCATGGCCAAGGTCTAATCTGCCATAAGGCCTTAAAGACGAGTCGAAACGTCGACGCTGTATAATCTTTGTCCTGGATGGTGTCACACACTTTTTTGTGCAATATAAATTTGGAAGCAATGTCTCCATAAGAAAGTGTCTTGAATTTATCACACGCCAGGCCACCTGTAAATTGTATATTGTGCGAATCTATTGCATGTATATAAAAATTGAAATATTCTTTACTCTATGTTCTTTCTATACTTCTCTATTCTAGCACTTTACATTTCAATTTTCTGCACATACTTCGTTTGGGCAACCAAAATTCTTCTTTTTATACATTGAGATAGCCATGATTGCAATGAATTAAAATTGCCCTGGATTTATAACTATTGCTGTTGCTTTTTGTTTGATTGTATACAAATAATCATTGAATGTACCTGGGCTGATCTACTGGACATGCCCCACGACTAAGAGAAGGTTATAAATATTCACTTGATTTGGCTTGAGTAGAAATAATTGTCTGAGACCATTGTCTTTGAATAACAATACCTTAAAAGACACGCTCCATCAGTAGTCCTTATTCAGGAATCACACCTAGTCATTACGGCGACCAAGGCGTTGGACAGATGGGGCTTTCGTATGGCGGTCCATGCTGAGTTCACATCGGGTTCAAGAGGAGTTGGGATCCTCTTGAAGAAAAGCTGCCCCCTAATAATAAACAGGACTTGGACGGACGACCAAGGGCGTTTTGCTGCGCTATCCTGTCAGTGGGAGGGATGACTATACAACTTAGTGACAGTTTACATTCCCCCAGCACTTCACAGCCTCGCCTTCCCTGCCGTAGATAAACTCCTGTTGATGCTCCCCTCGGGAAATTAATTATGGGGGGCGACTTTAATGCCACCGTGGACGCAGCTATTGACAGATACCCACATAGGGAAAATGCGGCCGCTTCTTCCCCCTCCGGGAATTTCTAGATGCAATTGGGCTGGTGGGTGGGTGGCACATGCGACACCCCGAAACACTTCAATACAGCTTCCACTCAGGGGTACACAATAGCCTATCAAGTATCGATTATATATTTACTTCCCTCGCAAGTGTGGAGGGAATAGGGGAAATTGAACACCTCCCAAGGGGTATCTCAGATCATGGACCGATACCTATGACATATATGTCTCACCTCATGGGAAGAAGACGCACATACCCACTACACCAAGGCTACCTCAGAGAACCCAAAAGTTGGAAAAACCTCCATAAGACCGCTGAACACTATTTTCAAGAAAATATACACTCATCTGTCATCCTATGGGAAGCTTATAAAACAGTCCTCCGCGGGCAAGCCATCTCAGTGATCACTGCCCACAAACGGGAAAAAACTCATCAGGTTGAGGAGCTGGAGGGGCGGTTAGCCTAGCTGAAAGCATACATGAGGCGGATCCTACTGACCACACGACCCACTCCCTACGACTCGCGCAACAAGCATACAGTGACTACGCACAGGAACACGCCAAGGGGAGGATCACAAAAACGCAACATACCATCTAAGACGTTGGGGACAAAGCGGGTAGGTTGTTGGCCTGGTTGGAAAAAAATGAATGGGCCAGTCATTGTGTGGCGCAGATTCGTCTTCCCTCTGGAGAATTGCTGACAGTCCCTAATGACATAGTCACCGCATTCGCACAACACTTCGAAGCAGTATACACCCCCATAGCAACGACCTCCGGAGAGGAAAATCTGGCATACATCAAAGACATACTTATGCCAAAGCTGACACCGCAAGATACCCAGGCGTTGGAGGTCGGACTCACGTTGGAGGAAATCACTGCTGTCATTAAAGGGCTGCAGTCCTGGAAAGCCTTAGGTTCTAACGGAATCCCAATAGAACTCTATAGGAAAGACTCCGACATGTTGGCGCCTCACTTGTTGAACATGTTCAAGACTAGCCTAGAAGAAGGGATACTTCCTAGGGACCAACAGATAGCAACTCTTATTGCAGTCCCTAAACCAGGCAAACCACTGCAGGATTGTTCCTCTTACCGCCCAATTTCACTCCTCAAAGCTGAGGTGAAAATTCTCGCCAAAGTATTAACCGCAGGGCTACACCACGACCAATCAGGTTTCATGCCAGGCAGAAACACAGCAATGAATCTGCGATGACTCCACGGGGTGCTGGCTAGGTTACCTTCTATACAGGAGGAGGCGGTCATCCTCTCTCTGGACGCAAGTATAGCCTTCAACCGGGTCTAATGGCCCTTTCTTTTCGCCGTTCTGCAGCACCTCGGCTTCAGGCCCAATTTTTGTGCCTGGATCCGGTTGCTATACACAAAATCAATGGCTCAGGATGTGGTCAATGGGCGACTGTTAGAAGAGTTCCCCTTGGGACGTAACACCAGACAGGGGTGCCCCTTGTTGCCGCTTTTGTTTGCTCTGGTACTGGAGCCACTGGGGGCAAGGATCAGGTGGGATCCGGCAATACGGGGACTGCTCTAGAGGGAGGGATGGGAGGATCGAATATCCCTCTACACAGATGACATCCTGCTTTACATGGCGAACCCCCGAAAGTCCATTATCTGCCTGCTGGACATCTGCGAATTATATGGCAGAGTCTCCGGCTACACTATTAACTGGGCAAAGTCGGTGCTATACATACTCAAGGGTCCCTCCTGCGCCACCCTCCAGGCGTAGAGATATCTCTGGCAACGGAAGGATTCAGATATCTCGTTATACACATTACTCCACACCCCACACAGGATTACAAACATAATCTCCTGCCCTCGCTGAAAAGACTCTGCAGCGATGTGAGATGGTGCCACTCCATTCCCTTGACACTACTGGGGAGTGCAGCCCTGTTCAAGATGATGGCCCTGCCCAGATTCTTATATGCACTACAGAACACCCCATCGCCTGTTCCAGATTCCTACTTCAAGTCAATTGAAGCGGAAGTGGGGTACCTCCTTTGGGAGGGAAAACCCCCACGGATAGCGCAGCGTAAACTAACTCGGAGCTGGTATGATGGTGTATAGCCCTTCCCAACATCAAGTTCTACTACTGGGCCTCCCAACTGATTGTGATTAATCAATGGTTCCACGCCCCACAAGAAGAACCCGCATTACGTATGGGCAGGCACACTCTCAGTACAGATTGGATTATGGTGTCCTAGTATGACAGAAAACGGAAGTAAGGACTGATGGGTCCTACAGCGCACAATATACATGTCTGGTTGGTGGCACAGCGTGCACTAGGATGGGAGGGAGTGATGACAAAACATACACCGCTCTGGGACACCCCCAGGTTGGGTACATTACGCACCAGTAAAGGATTTTCTCATTGGGACCAAATAGGCATCTCCATGGTCGGGGACCTGTGGAAAAAAGGGGATGCGGGGACGTTTGCACAGCTACAAGGAACATATCAAATAGCAGGGACTGAGTACTTCAGGTATATCCAAATAAAGCATGCACTCACAAAAGCCTTAGCCCCGAGAACTGATCTCGAGGACCGACTATTGACAGACCACCTCACCAAAAAAGCGACCTCCCAAACATATTGTAAATTGATTAATAACCAAACAGACCCACCCAAGATCTTAGGGAGAAATGGCAATCCGAGATAGATGACATGGACGAACAAGACTGGCAGGAAGCCCTCGCTTCCCAGCGAGAGCTAGCAATCCCAACCAGGCTAAAACTAGTGCAACTTAAAATATTACACAGAACATACTACACTAGGACCACACTTTATAAGATAGGAAGGGCAGAGTCACCGCTTTGTCTTAGAGAATGCGGTGCTGAGGGTTCCTTTTGCCACACGCTGTGGGACTGTCCCAGTATTGCCGCCTACTGGAGGGCGATAATTGACACACTCACCAGGGTAAGTGGACACAAGATCTCCCCCCAGCCGAGGAAATGCCTACTCAATGTGTGGGAACCAACAGACCTGAGCCACGCAGAGCAAAACTGGGCGCCCATGGGTATGGCATTAGCCAAACGGAGCATTGATCGGCTGTGGGGGGCTCAGGCGGCCCCTCCCACCAACAATGGTGCTGTGATCTAGACAGCGCCATGGTGGCAGAAAAAGCAATCTTCGTTAATAGAGGCTGTCCTCAAAAATGGAAGAGGGTTTGGAGCAGATGGAACGAATTTCGTGGGAGTATATGCGCTCCTCCTCCAGAGGAATCAGAACTAGACCTGAGCGACTGAAAATGCAATGGAAGGACGCTGGGGGACAACTTACTGTATTTTTATTGTTTAGTGGGCCGATAAATATGACAGAACGTATTTGTCTATGTGTAGCGTTATCTGTGGCAAGGGAAGTGAATGCAATTGAACTTTCTGGCAATATGACTTACTTGATTACTTGATTGTAATCGACTGTGAACCTTAATAGAAATACTTTAAAAAAAAAAGAAAATAACACTTTGAATAAATGTATACACCATGCAGATTATTATTTATGCCAAGCAACCTGGATGTCACCAGGAGCAGGCTACTATATTGTTTTGGGACCATGAACGAGAAACGTTACTTGAAAATCTCCTGCCCTGAAGATAATGATGATGATGCAGCCCTAGCATTAACTGAAATCCAGTCGTGGATGACACAACTCAGTCAGCGTTTCAAACTGCAAGCTCTCTTTGGCGGAGTGTGCCAAATTACTTGGCTTCTGTCTAAACAAGACATTAAACCTGCAAGCACACCTCATCCCAAAGGACGGAGGGGTCAAATATCAGCTACAGTTTCGATAAGATATCAAAGCTTTAATATCCCTAGATGACTTTAAACTCAAGGTACTCTTTCTGGAGCCTTCGAGACTTTTCTATAGAAACTCCCTTCTCTTTAGAAAACTAAAAAACATTTGTCTAGCACGTCCCAAAGCGTACCCATGTGCTGGTGCAAGACGGGTTACAGGTGCGAGAACATTCGAACATAACACCCCAACGGTGATAACAGTAAACTGACTCCCCATCGAAGCAAGAAGCATCTATAAACTGGCAATCATGCCGATCAAACCCTTGTTATGTTGTGCTTTCTTTTATTATTTGCATATTGCTTTAAGGCTCGCGTTAGAGCGTGCCACCATGTAGAATGTCTATTACTGTTCTTGCATTCTTGTTCCATTAAGGGTCAGTTGAAGCCTTCCTCTACTGCTGTCAGTTGTGCTTCCTGGCTCCACCTGTTTTATCCTTTATCTCAAATAAACCTTATGAGATACTACAGCCTCCTTCCCTACTTTACAATTGGCGACGATCGGGATCGACACCCTGCAACCTAAACCTTGGATTATTTTTTTTTTCTCTTTTTCATCGTCTACAAGAAAAAAAAAAAAAGAGAATCGCTTTGCAAAGAAGTTATTTGTATATCTACGATCACCTGAGCCATTACATCCAAGGGATTCAAAAGCTGGTTCGTATATTTTTTTTTTTTCTTCTTTACTTTAAGGAGACTTACTGACTTGCAGGCTCCGGTTGGTCGCGCATGCCGGCATCTTTCAATCGAGAGCCGGGTTCCAAACACCATCGGACGACGCGCGACCACGGAATGCGTAACATCAATCACGCGCGCCTGGGTTAATCGCGTGATGACATAATCGCGCTAGGTCACGTTGCGTGACCCTGCGTAGCGGCCATTTTGGGTTGGTCGAAGGAATCTCGGAAGATTCAATTACCGAGGCTCAGTCACCGAGGCAGTTTAAAAAAAAAAAAAAAACGAACTTTATTTAACCAGCGCTAATCCATCATTGGCTCACACCATTGAATAACGTTTCTCAAGGAGGATAAAGATAAACAGGTGAGACTGTCGGGGCACTTGCTAACTGTTAATCAACCTAGTGTTGTGTTTAAACGGGATTACTGCACAAAATCCTTACATTGTTTATAGACATATATGAATTCTGGGGATCAACTCCACAGTGAAGATATTTCTGAAACAGTAATGGCTCAACAAAGCTTTGTCATTAGCCCTCCACAACCCTTTTGGGCTACCGGATCACAACCAGACATGAAGTGGGTGGAGTGGAAGGAGTATTTTAACAATTACATCTGTGCTATTGATGAAAATGCTAAAATGAAGCCAGAGCAAAAGAAAAGAATACTTCTACATTCACTGGGTCCTAAAGGATTAAAAACATATTCACGTATGCAAAAATTAGCTGATGCTGATTCAAGTGAATTTGATAATGCCATTGCTGATATGGATAGATATTTCGCACCTAAAGTGTGTATAGGTGTTGTGAGACACAAATTCTTCCAAAGAAAACAAAAAAAGGATGAATTAGTAGACGAATGGGTTGATGACCTTAAAAAACTGGCTATTGATTGCAAATTTGGTGATTTACACGACGAACTTATTCAAGATCAGCTTGTGATGCACAATGATAATTCTCCTATTCAAGATCGCCTTTGGGTTAATGGCGATGCACCTCTCGACGATGTACTCGCAATAATGAGGAAATCAGAGATGTCGGGAAGATGTGCTACTGTGATTAAAGATACTGTTAAAGATTCTGACAAGGCGTCATCGGCTGTCTTCAAAATCCAAGGGACACCAAAATATCAGAACAAACAATCTTATAACAAAGGGTTTAGTCAACCTTACAAGAACCAAGGAGTGGATAACAAGTTGGAAGACAAAAAGTGTTACCGCTGTGGTAGCAAAGAGCATATGGCTTACTACAAGTCATGCCCTGCTTTACGAAAAAAGTGTGGTATTTGTGGTCTCATTGGCCATTTCAGCAAAATGTGCCGTAGGCGTACTAATGTCAAATGTATTTGGAATGAGGATGAGTGTGTTGATGGAAGTAGTGATGATGAAAGTGGTTGTGTTAAGAATATAAGAGGGAATTACATGTTGAACATTACTGAGGAAGGCAATTATATGTTAAACCTTACTGATGAAGCAATGGTGGGCAAACCTATCTGTGAAGTCTCTTTTGGCGGTGTTAAAGTTAAGGTATACGCAGACTCGGGGTCTCCATATACGATTGTCAACGAGGAGATATGGAAAAAGAATTTTACACAGAAAATTGGGGATAAATTAAATGCCTCAGATGTTAGCCCAGTAAGTTATACTGGTGGTAAAATTGAACTTTTAGGGTTCAGATGGCTTACCTTTATATTTAAAGGCAGAATGGCCAGAGGCAAATTATACATTGCAACAAAAGGACCTTCTGTTCTGGGGTGGTATGACCAGAAAAGTCTCCATATCATCTTAGATCCAAATAGCAAAGAGAAGGTGCTAGTTGTAGATGAGGGCAGCAAATTGGAAGATATTTTAAAGCTTAAATTCACCAACGTAGTAAGTGGTCAGCTAGGCAAGCTGAGGGGCTTTGAGCATAGAATTATGCTCAAACGCAATGCACAGCCTAAAGTGCATAGGGTTAGGCCTATTCCCCTTTTGATAAGAGATGAAGTCAAGAAGGAAATTCAAGGTCTTTTAGCCAAAGGTGTCATTGAGGAGGTAGACTCTTCGGAGTGGATTAGTCCAATTGTCGTAGCGAGGAAACCCAACGGAAAAATCCGTTTGTGTATTGATTTACGCCATCTTAATCAAAATATTGTGATTGAACGTTTTCCCTTGCCCAAAATTAACGAAATGGTTTCTTCCTTAAGGGGAGCGACTTGGTTTTCCACAGTGGACCTTTCCGCTGCATACCATCAGGTAGTTTTAGATCCTGAGTCTAGGCATCTAACAGCCTTCATCACACCATTTGGCTGTTTCCAATTTATAAGGATGCCATTCGGCCTTGCATCAGCCGCGGCTGTTTTCCAACGCCTAATGCACAGATTGTTTGGTGACATGAATGGCATTAGTTTCTTTCAGGATGATATTCTAATTGCTGGCAATGATAAAGAGGATCATGACACCAAGTTGTGGGAAGTTTTTACCACACTTAGTTCTGCTGGTTTGACTGTTGAACTGTCTAAGTGCAAATTTGGAGAAAGAAATGTCTCATATCTAGGTCATATAATTAGTGAGGAGGGCGTCAGACCAAAAACTTCACTAATAGAATGTATTGTCAACTCACCTGCACCTGATTCCAAAGAAGGAATCAAATCCTTTTTGGGTATGGCTGAGTATTGTGCTAAATTCATCAAAGGCTTTGCTTCAAAGGTACACAACATCAGATCCCTATTGAAGAAAAATGTAAAATTTGAATGGTCTAAAGAGTGTGAGAATGAGTTTGTGGAAATCAAGCGGGATTTGCAAAAGGTGAGCGCCTTGTCTAGCTTTGATCCTAATCTAGATTGTTATCTGACAACGGATGCAAGTGACAAGGGTTTAGGCGCAGTCTTATCACAGGTTGATGAGAAGGGTAAAGACAGAATAATTTTGTTTGCATCCAGGGCTCTGTCACCTGCTGAAAGCAGATACCCGATTATAGAAAGGGAAGCCTTGGCTTGCGCTTGGGCCTTAGAACATTTTCGTGCATTTGTTTGGGGGAAAATGGTTCACATTAGGACTGATCACAAACCGTTGGTCCACATTTTATCCACTGAGGGCACAGCTGCTGCTTCGGCCAGGTTGGCAAGGATCTCTATGCGGATGAAGGAATACATTTACGTGATCACATATGTACCTGGTAAAGACAATGTTGTCGCTGATTGTTTGTCTAGACTCCCTTCTCCTCTGGAAGAATGCGTTGATGATCCTTGGGGAAACATTAGTATAGCGTTCATTCATGATTCTGGTTTTCCAGCCATTAGCAGGGAGGATTGGTTAAGAGAACACAATGCTGACAAGGACTTAGTGGAAGTCTCGAAGTTTATTTGTCACGGCTGGCCGAAAGAGAGATTTTTGTCAGGCACTGTGAAACCATTTTGGGAGGTACGTTCTGAATTATCATTTGAAAAGGAGGTTCTAATGAGGGGGGACAGGATTGTCCCACCCTCTGGGCTGAGGAAAAAAGTTTTAGAGTTATGTCACGAGGGACATTTCGGTATTGTAAGGACTAAGCTAGCGGTTAAAAATTTGTTTTGGTGGCCCAAAGTTGACAGTGAAGTGGAAATCTTTGTCAGAGGTTGTTCTGTTTGCAATTCTGCTGACAAGTCTTTGAGGACTCTTAGACCAGCTATGAGTGAGGGACTCATTCCTAACATGCCTTGGGAAACCATCGCAGTAGATATTTTTGGCCCTGTAGGTGACCCAAAGGAATACGGGCTTGTTGCCATTGATCTGTTTACCAAGTGGCCTGTAGTTAAGTTTGTGGACAGTGTGGATACTCGAACCGTGTTAAAATTTTTGGATAAAATTTTCATTGTGGAAGGTCTACCTGTTAATATCCTAACGGACAATGGTGTACAGTTCTTGTCCAAAGTTGCCCTAAACTATTTTGCAAAATGTGGTATCACACACAAAACAACCTCTTTGTACAATCCCAGTGGGAATGGAACTGTTGAGCGTTTCAATAGAGTTATTAAGGGGATTTTGCAAGCTGCAAATTACAAAGGTTTAGATTGGAAACTGGAGATACAAAAAGCTGTATGGTCTTACAAGGTGACTTTAAATAACTGCACGGGAGTTTCCCCTTTTGTGATGATGCGTGGTAGATTACCTAGGTGTAAATTCAACCCTGGTTGGGTTTTCAAAGATAACGTCCAGCAGTGGTCACCTATTGAGGTCAAGAAAAGTTTGGAATTGGTGCATGACAAGAGTAAAGCCTACTATGATCAGCGCCATGGCGTGAAAAATATCATTATAAAAAATGGTGATTGGGTCAGGATTAAGAAACCGTACAGGGTTTCAAAAGGGGAGAACAAATTTGATTCGCCTAAACAGGTTCTGGAAGTTCTTAGGAACTCAGTCAGGTTAAGTGACGGGAAGGTTTGGAACCTGAAGGATGTGGCTTTGGATATTTGTCAAAACCATGGTGCAGATGAGATTGCAAGAGACAAACTAACTGATTTTGATTGGGTTGAGGATTACTTCCAAGGCAGCAGTTTGCAGTCTCAACTTGCGCCTAATGAATCTCTGCCTCAATTAAGGGAGGGGGATGGGGTAACCTATTCTCCTGTTTCTCATGATTGTCAGACCAATAAATCCTCACGTAAACCTGACAGTATTGAACAGGAACCCAACTCAGTTGATACTGGTCATGTACATGACAACGTACCTTCCTTTCCAATTGTAACTTCTCCTGCTGTTAATAGTGATGCTGTTTCAACACCCACACTACCTACAGTTAAGGTTTCTAATAGGACACGAGTGTTGCCTTGTTGGCTTAAGGATTATGTAAAGTAATTTATTGTTATTTCCCTCCTTGTCCCTTCCTTCTTTCCTTTTTCCCTTGCCTTTCCTCTGTTGTCCCTTTTGCCCATTATTGTGACGGAGGGGGATGTGTTATGTTGTGCTTTCTTTAATTATTTGCATATTGCTTTAAGGCTCGCGTTAGAGCGTGCCACCATGTAGAATGTCTATTACTGTTCTTGCATTCTTGTTCCATTAAGGGTCAGTTGAAGCCTTCCTCTACTGCTGTCAGTTGTGCTTCCTGGCTCCACCTGTTTTATCCTTTATCTCAAATAAACCTTATGAGATACTACAGCCTCCTTCCCTACTTTACAACCCTCCATTCGGGCTCCAGTTAACCTGGCTCAGAAATGCTTTATCTCGCTGGACAGAAACAACTCTGGGGCACTGACGACCCCCTCCATGAAATGCGTTCAGTGCAGAAAACTAAGACAGTAAAACAATCTTTCGTTGGAAGCACCCCTGGAGTTTGGAACTCTTTAACGCCCAATTGCACAAATGCATTTGCTAAAAAAATCCTACAGCATAATTTTGCTCCCTGACAGATTGCGATATTGGTTGTACTGCGAACAGAGAAATAACTTTACTATCTTTTTCATTTGCATTTTATTTGGACATAACCTTATTACTTCACCTCATTTATTGTGCCATTAATTTTGTTATTAAATGTAACTTGATATCAGTACTCCTGTGTAGCACTCTGCCATCACTATGCATTACTCTAGACCAATGCCTCCTCCACCCCCGACATCGCCACCACCATTCCTGACGGCTACAAGATCCAGAGGAAGGACTGCCCCAACCGCCCATGGGGAGGACTCGCCATCTCACACAAGAGCTCCCTCCGACTCTCCACCTCCACCACGAGCGACTCCTCCGCCACCACCAAACACCTTCAGTTCCAGATCCAGACCAGCCCTAGAACCCCTCTTCGAGACACCCTTACCTACAGACCCCCCGGACCCTGCTCTTCATTCGCCACTACTAATGCTGACCTTGTCGCACCCTACGCCATCGCCTCCAAGGACTACATATTCATCGGAGACCTGAGCTTCCACCTCGACAACCTCAGCAACCTCAACTCTACTCGCCTCTTGGACAACCTTCCAACATCAGACTGAAACAGCTCGTCACCACCCCTACCCTCAAGGCAGGACACATCCTTGAGCCCATCTTAGCAGGTGGGAACATCAGCTTCAGCTACACCACGCAGCCGCTTTGGACAGACCCCCCCTGTGTACACTTAGCTTTTAACACTGCCACTGCTTTCAAACCCACTCCCCGCCCTTGGCGAAGGAACTGGAACAAGTTCACAGAGGAGCACCTCAACTCCACCCTCAGCCATGACCCTCCCGTCTTGACCGATGCCAACTCTGCAGCCAAGGAACTATTCTGCTGGATCACCAACTGCGCAGACAAGCTCGCACCCCTCTGTACCATCTATAGGCATGCCCCCTGAAGGCCACCTGGTTCACCACCGACCTCCAAGAAGCCAGACGCTCCTGCAGACATCTCGAAAAACAATGGAGAAACAGCAAAACCACGGAAGACCTGACCACCTTCATGAACGCCATGACAGACTACCTCTAAAGCATAAGATCCACAAAGAAAACCTTAATCTGGAACAAAATCCTCACCAACTCCAGCCACACAAAGGAACTCTTTAACATCATCCAGCAATTCAACAAGCCCCACAGCGAAGCCACGGGTGTCACTCCCTCCCTAGACCTCTTCAACAAGCTTGGCTACTACTTCCACCTGAAGATCAAAGCCCTCTATGACAACTTCGGCCAGCAGACTCCAGAAACCACCCTTCCCTCCAGCTAAAGCAGCCGGCCCACCATCGCCGCCTAGACCTCAGCCACCACCGAAGATACCTCCATGACCATGAAGAACACCCACTCAGCCCCCTGAACCCCCACATATCTTCCACAGAGCCACCGCCGCCATAACGCCCCAGCTACGATGCACCATTAACGCCACCTAGAATCCGGCACCTTCCCAGATGACTGGAAACACGCAGAAGTCAAGCCCCTCCTCAAGACACTCTCTGCAGACCCGACGAACCTGAAGAACTACTGACCCATCCCTCTTCTTCCCTTCGTAGCCAAAGTCACCAAGAAGATCGTCAACGCCGAGCTGACAAACTTCATCAAAGAAAACTCCATCCTCGACCACTCTCAATCCTGATTCCCAAGCAACCACAGCACCGAGACCGCCCTCCTCGCTGCCACAGACAACATCCGCACACTCCTCGACCAAGGCCACACCGCAGCCCTCATCCTACTCGACCTCTCCGCAGCCTTTGACACTGTCTCCCAAAACACCCTCACAGCCGGCCTCCACGATGCTGGAATACAGGGAACCGCCCTCGACTGGCTCCGCTACTTCCTCGCCAGCAGTACCCAAAGGATCAGGCTCCCGCCTTTCCTCTCCCAACCCACAGATATCAACTGCGGAGTACTACAAGGATCATTGCTCAGTCAATCAATCAATCAATCATTTGTAAAGCGCACTACATACCCGCTAGGGGGGGTGCTACTGATTGAACAGCCAGGTCTAAAGTATCCTCCTGAAGGTCAGCAGGTCTTGGGTCTTTCGTAGGCTCGGTGGGAGGGTGTTCTGTGTCTTCGAAGCGAGGTTGGAGAAGGATCTGCCACTGGTGGTTGTTCTTCGGATGCGCAGGACGGTGGTGAGTGAGAGGTCAGCGGAGCGTAGCTGGCGGTTGGGGATATAGAAGGAGATCCGTCTGTTGAGGTAGGCTGGGCTGGTCTTGTGGAGTGCCTTGTGTGCGTGGTTGAGGAGCTTGAAGGATATCTTCTTGTTGAAGGGGAGCCAGTGCAGGTTTCTCAGGTGGGTGGTGATGTGGCCGTGGCGTGGTACGTCGAGGATCAGTCGTGCCCAGGGGTATTGGATGCGTTGTAGTCATTTGATGAGCTTGGTCAGGGCTCCCGCGTAGAGGTCATTTCTGCTGCTGATGAGGACCTGGGTGACTGTCTTTCTTGTATCTGTCGCGATCCATCTGTAGATCTTGTGGAGCATGCTGAGGGTGTTGAAGCAGGAGGAGGAGACGGCATTGACTTACTTGGTCATTGAGAGCATTGAGTCGAGGATGATTCCCAGGTTGCGTGCGTGGTCGGTGGGTGTCGGGCTGCCCCCAGTACCGTCGGCCACCAGGAGTCGTCCCAGGCTGAAGAGTTGGAGTCGAAGATGAGGACCTCCATCTTGTCCGAGTTCAGCTTCAGATGGCTGGTCTTCATCTAGGCGGCGACGGCCTTCATTCCTTCGTGGAGGTTGGCTTTGGCGGTGATGGGGTCCTGGGTGAGGGAGAGGATCAGTGGAGTGTCGTCGGCGTAGGAGATTATGTTGAGTCGTGCTGTCGGGCTACGTGTGCGAGCAGGGCCATTTAAATGTTGAACAGCGTCAGACTGAGAGAGGATCCCTGGGGTACGCCGCAGATGATCTCAGAGGCTTTGGAACAGAATGGGGGGAGTCGGACGCTCTGGGTTCTGCCAGAGAGGAAGGAGGTGGTCCAATCCAGAGCGTTGTCTTGGATCCCTGCGGCGTGGAGGCGTGCGCGAAGTGTGTGGTGGCAGACGGTGTCATAGACGGCAGAGAGGTTTAGGAGGATGAGTGCTGCGGTCTCGCCGTTGTCCAGCAGGGTCCTTCTGTCGTCTGTGGCTGCGATGAGGGCAGTGTCGGTGCTGTGGTTGCTGCGGAACCCTGACTGGGAAGGGTCCAGGATTCTGTTTTCTTCGAGGTATTGGGTTAGCTGTCTGTTGACGGTTTTCCTGATGACCTTGGCCGGGAAGGGGAGCAGAGAGATGGGCCGGAAGTTCTTGAGGTCTCTTGGGTCTGCCTTAGGTTTTTGAGTAGGGTGTTGATCTCGGCGTGTTTCCAGATCTCTGGGAAGATCGCGATCTCGAGGGAGAGTTTGATGACGTTACGCAGGTGGGGTGTGATGGAGCTGCTTGCTCAGTTGAAGACGTGGGGTGGGAATGGGTCTGACAGAGAGCTGGAGTGAATTGTGCACATGGTCTTGATGGTGTCATTGATGCTCACGCTGGCCCAGGCTATCAGGGGGTCGTGGTCGATGGAGTGTGGAGGGTCTGTTGTGTTGCTGTCTGTTGGGGCTGTCTGGTTGTTGAAGCTGTTGTGGATGTCTGCTATCTTGCGGTGGAAGAAGGTGGCGAGGGAGTCGCACAGGGCTTGCGACGGCGGGATGTCATTGGTGTTGGACCTGGGTTAGGAGAGTTCCTTCACGATGTTGAAGAGTTCTTTGCTATTGTGTGTGTTGTTGTCGAGGCGGTCTTTGAAGGAGGTCCTCTTGGCATCCCTGATGAGGTGGTGGTGGCATCCATGTGTGCATGCTTGGCGGTCAGGAGTTTGTTCATTGTGCCATTTCTTCTCTAGTTTCTGGCAGTTTCTGGGGTGTATCAGCTGGCCCTCTTGCTGGTGTCTCTGTGGGGGGGGGGTTTCTTCAGCGGGGCGAGGGTGTTGGCGCAGTCTTCGATCCAGCATCTGAGGCTGTGGGCAGCGTCATCGGCGTTGGAGGGTTCGGTGGGTGGGCTGAGAGCAAGGTTTGCTTGTAGTTGGCCTTCGGTGATTTTGCTCCAGCAGCGGTGGGGGATCTGTTGGGTGCGGTGGTGTGTGGTGGGCTTCTGGAAGGCGAAGTGGATGCAGCGGCGGTCGGTCCAGAGGAGTTCGGTGGTGTGGCTGACGGAGACGTACAGGCTAGAGGAGAAGACGGGGTCGAGCGTGTGGCCGGCGGAGTGGGTGGGCGTTGTGACGAGTTGCTTCAGTCCGAGGTTGGCGAGAGATCGATCAGGATTGTGGAGTTGTTGTTGTTGTTGTTCTCAAGGTGAAAGTTCAGGTCTCCGAGAAGGATGTAGTCGGTGGAGGTCAGGGCGTGCATGCTGATCAAGTCGGCGATGGAGTCGCTGAACTGGGGGCAGGGTCCGGGGGGGTGGTAGACGAGAGTGCCTCTGAGGGTGGAGTTAAGGTCTGTGTGGGTCTGGAAATGCATGTGTTCGGCGGTGCTGAGGGCGTCATCGGTGCTAGTCGAGACGCTGATGCTGTTCTTGTGGATGATGGCGATTCCTCCTCCGACTCCGTTGGTGCGGTCTCTGCGGGTGATCTTGTAGCCGTCTGGGATTGCTATGGCAATGTCAGGTGCAGAGGAGTCATTAAACCAGGTCTCTGTCAGGAAGGCGATGTCCGGGGATGTTGTGTCGAGCAGGTCCCAGAGCTCGACAGCATGCTTGCTTGCGGAGCCGGTGTTCAGTAGTAGGCATAGGAGGTGGTTGGGGTCTTTCTTGGCGGGTGGTTTGTCGGCTCTGAGGCTGGTGTTCCAGCAGTCCCACGCTCATCAGCATCTACATTCCCCCACTCGCCGCCATCCTCAGACAGCATGGGCTCAGCTTTGTATCCCAAACCGATGACACCCAGCTCATCCTCTCCCTCACGAAGGACCCCAAAACCACCAGACTCAGCTTCCAAGAACAAATGAAAGACGTTGCAGCTTGGATGAGCAGCTGCTGTCTGAAACTCAACTCTGAGAAGACAAAAGTCCTAGTCCTTCGACCCTCCCCCTCTGCATGGGGCAACTCCTGGTGGCCCTCCGCCCGCAGCGGCACCCCCACCCCCACAGAACACGCCTAGAACCTCGGCATCATACTCGACTCCTCCCTCACCATGACCGGACAGATCAACACCATCACCTCCACCTGCTTCAACACCCTCTGCATCCTGCGCAAGACCTTCAAGTGGATCCCCCCGATGCCAGAAAGACCGTCACCCACGCATTCATAACAAGCAGGCTGAACTACAGAAATGCCCTCTACGCTGGAATCAACAAATCCCTGCTACACAAACTCCAGAACACCACGGCCAGACTCGTCCTCGGCATCCCACAACATGAGCACATCACCCAACCCCTGCGAGCCCTCCACTGGCTCCCCATCGAGAAGAGAGTATCCTTCAAGCTACTCACCCACGCCTACAAAACCCTCCACAACATCGGAACCAAATACTTCAACGAAAGAGTCTCCTTCCGCGTACCCAAAGGAACCTCCGCTCTGCCGACCACACCCTGGCAGAAACCCCGCGAATCCACAGAACCAGAGTGGGTGGAAGAGCCTTCTCCTACATCGCAGCCAAAGCCTGAAACAAGCTCCCAATCAACATCAGACGCTCCCCTACTCTGCACAGTTTCAGGAATGTAAATGTAAATGTAGACGTATTTGTAAAGCGCACTGATACCCCGGCAAGCAGTGTGTCCTGGCGCTGTACTCATACCGCTAGGGAACCCGTCCTGGCTTTTCCCCGTGAAATGTCCACTCCTGGGCATCCCCGGGGTGCAACCAGGCATCCCCAGCGCTGTAGGGGGCCGTTGTGGAGGCTAAGCAAGCTATTGCCCAGAGTTCCAGCGTGGGACTCATGCTCAGAGTAGGCACCGAGGCGAGAAATCAGGTCCGAGGAATTATGAGCCCAAGAACCGCCAATATCAGCCGAGATCAGCCGAGGCGGGATTTGAACCCTGGTCCCGACGAGACCTCTGTACCAGGGACTGCCGCTCTAAGCAGTGAGCCACACTCCTCCTGGAGCCTCAAGACCTGGCTCTTTGACTGACCAGAGCTGCACCCCACGCCTTGATACCCTCATAGGTGAGCAGCGCGCTTTAAACCCCCTGATTGATTGGTTTGCCCTACACAAAACTGTATACCTAACTTACTAATTGACTGACTAAATAATTAATTAAATAAACAGATATGTAAATACATTCATGAATAAATACATAAATACATGCATACATATATTCACAGGAATGAATATGGGTTTTGATCTGTGGCCCAGTGTAATACAAATTTCCCCTGCAGGCACTCCTTTGCCCGTTGACTTAGGGATCACCATCACTACATCATTTGAAGTCCTCCAGAGTGCATGTGATATGGTGTCACTCTTCTTGTGGGCTTCTAAAGTTCATTTGTGCGATTTTAAATATTCTACTTAGGGATGAACACTTACTATTTGTTTCCTCTTCAGTTTTTCTTTGTTACTATATGTTCTTCCTTTTCATATGCCTCTCTTCTTTTCCTTAGGTGTCCTCCTCATCCTCCCTCATTTGCCTTCTCCTTTCTCCCATTGCCCTTTTTCACTTTTTCGCTCTTTCTATCTCAATGGGTTTACTTTCATAAATACGCTGTCCCCCTTCTTTGGCTTTCCTTCCCGTTTCCTTTCCTATACTTTTCACTTTGTTAATTTATTCTTTCCCTTGTCTTTTTTTTGTCTCTTTACCCCATGATTCTCCCTTTCCCAGCTCCTCTATTTTTTCTTTCTCTCCTCTCATGTATTCCTGCCATTACGATCAAGTCAAACCATTTTTATAATCAGTTAAGATCATTAAGATTTGACATAAAATATGTGCAGTGAAATTTGCAAGAAAAACATTTCATATCATACTTGTTGTGGCCTCCTGCATTCCTGGTTGCTCAGTAGCTATATCTATACATTTTACTATCCGCCAAAGGAAAAAGTCTTGACATGGCTTGCCTAGACGATTGAATATTCATACGACGAAATACAGTCTGCAATACAGACTTTAGTATAATAATTAGACCAGGACAATTGCAGATTAATTGCATTAGAGATTCAATTTTGTATACACAAAGCCTGCAGTACTATCAAAATATCTTATGTCAAAACACTAGCTTGCCTTAATTCGGCTATTAGAAGCACCTAAAAATGGAATCAAAGAAATATTGTTGGTGTATTTGTATTTATACAGGTCCTAAGCAGCATTTTAAGTGGGCAGAAAAAATTGAGGGGTCTCTTAAAGGGGCGTGGCCGACGGTATTAAGGGTGTGGCTTAAAACACAAGCTAAAAATGTGAGTTTAGCATAGTGTGCCTGGCGTCTGGTATTTTGTGGCCTCTGTCATTGCATCCAGATATATAATACAACAAGTAACATTACACCTACAACAAACCGGGAATAGGCTTTTGCACTAACAAATAACACCTCTTTGAGCCAAACATATAAAAGAGAGATGCTTTTATTTCTCCAAACTTTTCCCACTTCGCATGTATGCTGAACTATACAGCTAGTATCAAAAGTGGGATAACATTTATCATGTGTCTTCAGATAATACTTTGTACTGCAAGGGTAGCTTTTCAGTGCAAAACCTATGCTAGACATCAGGGCCGGACTGGCCGTAGTGGGCACCGGTCGTTTCCCCATGGGCCACCAGGGTGTGGGCTGGTTTTGGGCCCCTGGACACCGTTTTTGATACCGAGGGTCGGCAATATCGGCCCCTGTAACAAAATCAGCTGAAACGACCCTAGCAAACAGCTCGCCCAACCCCCCCCCCCCCCCCCCCCCCTGGGGGGACCAGCCGAGCAGTTTGCAAGGGCCGGTTTTTGTTCCCAATCCAGCCCTGCTAGACATGAGGCAGACACCATGGCACTGCTGTGCAAAGGTGCGTGCATTTTCAATAAGCAGCCTGATCATGCGCTAGTGCTAGGAAGAGAGCAGGACAGTCCCATCTCTTAGTAGATGTGGCGCTTTCCTGCTTTTTGGTGCCTTCCTACTTTCGATGCTGCTCTGCATTGAGTGGCATCTTTGTAAATTTGGGCCTTGGTATTTGTCAGCCCAGGCATTTGGCTTTGATGGAGAATGGACTCCTAAGAAAGACTTTTGGCCCGCGCCTTTATTTTTTTAAACAAATTAAGCACTGGGTCAAAGTGTTGTAGCAGCCATGGGGCCTGCTCCTGGCTTGTTACTGAGGATCACTTGCCTGTGGTCGATGTTTGTTCTGTGTCTGACGTCTGCATGAATGGTATTTTGAAGGTGTCGGAGTCAATGGGGCTTCGTTAAGGTGACCTTCTCCTTGCACAGAGCTCTTTCACTTTTCTAGGTAAAATTATTAAAAGTAGGCCCTTGTTGAATATATGAATACTAATCTGTTTTACACAAGGACAATTGAGGCACACCAAAAATAAGAAGGTGGGTAGGGAAAGTGTTAGAGGCCCGACACATGTCCTGCCCGGAATTAACTGCTTCCAAAAACATTTGAAATTCAATTGTTTTCTTCCGCACGGAGGATAAAAACACCAAGAGGAAAATAATCCCTATATATTCTTGTTCTAGAATAATAACAGGGAGTGACACCACAGTATTAAGCTCTCAGTTTTCCCAATTTGATTTGGGACTAGCTCATTTAGGCCAGGTGTTGTCTGTATATTCTGATACTCAAAGCCCTGCCTATCTTATTATAAATTCAGGTCTGCCTTGCAGTTTCCGATAACATTTGCAAATAAATGAGGAGAAGCCACAAGACATTGATTAGGAAAGGAATAAGGGACACGTTCCATTAAGGGCTCCTATTCATATATTGCCTGGACAAAAAAACAAATAAGCTTTGTCAACTGAAGTTTCTGTTTATTACTGTGGAAAAACGTATCCAGTTAATTCTGGCGGTAAAATGTATTGTGCTGAAAAGAAAATATGAGAACATGTGCGGAGGGGGATGGGTTGAAAAATTCAAGGCGCTTTTAGATTGTGCTTTCACTTTCTAACGAGTATTTGGCAAAGCCAATAGGTATGGCTTTTCTAATATGTAAATGTGTTTCGTTCTTTTTTTAGCAAAATTGTATTGATTTTGTAAAGGGCACAGTAATAGTGACTGACAGAATGGGTCTCCTTAAAGCTTAATAATTTCTATCCTATCAAATCAAATAACAATCCAACATTGATTCATGCAAGTCTTACTCACCCACTACCCCCTGTTCACCCTATTAAACCACAGTGTCTCTTTTGTCGTTTCAAGAGCGTTTGCAGGCAGGATGCTGTTGCAAATAATAGCTTGGCAACCGTCAATAGTTCATCTCAGACCTTGGTGCAGTCCATCTTCCCTTTGGTGTCTACTGGTAGCGTTCTGCCTCCTTGGCGGTCTGAGCTAGTCTTCCTTCGCCTGCCAGCTATCCCAAATTTTTCTTAACTTTTTGGGACATCCTCTGCCCTCATATACTAGCTCTTCTACTGTTCAGAACCTCTTCATTTCTGTCACCCAGTCCTACACTCGTAGTCAGTCTGCCCTTCCCCACTTTCGACTGTTTCTCTTTTGATCACCAGCAGCCCAAGATTGACCAGTATCTTCTGGCACAATGTAATATATGTACCCTGCCACACTCCCAGAAACACTAGGGATGCCTGCACGCCTATTCATGTGCCCACTTGGACCTCCAGCCTGGTCCGCACCCCCCATTGAGAATTGAGCTAGCATTGGGCAGTTCCATATAGTGGGAAGGAAGGACCCCCACTTACTGCATGCGTGCAGACATTTGTTGCGTTCTGTCCATCCTATTTTGTGCAGTAGTGTCCCGGTGTAGTAGATCTTGTGAAGTATTTGAAGTTGTATCTGGCGGAGGCAAGTCAGTATCGCCACCTACCAAGGGAATTGTAGGGCGCCCCTCCAGTCTTTGTTGTCTATGTCTCCCAGATCTGACTGCCCACGTTCTCTTAGTTTGCTCAGATCTCCCTATGTGTTCTCCATTAATGTGCTTCTTTTTTTTGTTTTAAACTTTTTTTAGTTTTACAGCATCTCGGATCTATTACAGCAAACATCCTGTACCCGTTATGCTGTCATATCATGAGCATTTTAATACAACTCAGTTCTTCCCTACCCCTCCCCCCCAGTATACTTCAGTTATATTAACATTGTAGATCTACTTTAGAACTAGACATATGTGCATGACAAGGTGGCATCGCTTAATACAGTCGGCATTCTTCCTATTTTTACTGTCTAGACTCTGGGTGGCAGTCAAGGTATCACAGCATAGCAACGCACGCAGAACAGTGCACATGTCGTACAGTTTTACCTTTTATCATTCAACCACATTTTCATAGTTCAGTGTTCCCCTCCCGTGTGCAAACCCAGGAGCATTTGCCCCCACGCCCGTGTATCATCCTCCAGTTTCCCGTCTTTCCAAATATGTTTTATTCTGCCCTTCTCTGCTACTACCCATTCCGATACATCTGGCAGCCACTAGCCGTGGCTCGGTGGGCACACATTGAGCCATTTGATAGCGATTCGCCTTTCAGTAAGCAATTGCCCCGACATTGGGAAGTTACAGAAAAGTTTCTTTCTAACAGGGGCGGGAAGACGGCCCAGCAATACCTCACTGGGGCTACCCTCAAACTCCCAGCCGGTGGCTCTTTTTAAAGTCATCATTACCTCCCTCCAAAAGAGTGCTGTACTATAAATACTGTCCTTTACCCAGTGCAAATGAATCTTCTGCATCCTCCTGGGATTTATATCTGCGGGCCCAGTTTCAAAATATCTTTATTCGGCATTTCAACAACACCATAAAAGTACAGTATTTAATATATAAAAACAATTCATTAAAAACTAGCGAAATATACAATGTACAACAAAATCCTTTTCTCTCCACCCATTTTAGGATCAAATTCATTTTTCATTTTTCAGCCAGTGGATCTGAGTCTAAAAGAATATCTTAAAAAATGTATCACACAAAATAAAGTTAGGGGATCTCTACATTCTTTTAAAAAACAAGGGCATCTCTCACTGATCTTAAATTGGCCTTTTTAAAAAGATGTATTAAAAAATAGCGCCTAGGTATTTGATAAAATGGGCATAACAATACAAAATGAAGGGTATCCTGCGGAGATCTATGATCGCAGCCGCAGGGACCCTTTGACTCAACTGCATTAGTAAAACCAACAGGTTCAGCTAATAGATGATGAAACAAGTTGAGCCTAAAACGCGTTAATAAAAACCTGTCATGCGAGTTGTATACAAGGGAGAGGTAGGGCTCCAGCCCACTAGAGGACTTCACAGTCATATAAGCCTGTATTGTCTCCTTGTTTTTTTCTCTAGATTCTCGTGACGTGGCTGTAAGTTTGTAAAGCTTCTCATTTACTCTGGTTTGGTCCTCTTTTACAATACTCTGTGGATTTGTAAACAGGTTTCCACATCCAATGCTCTCCAGGGCCTCTTTTACATACTTCAGCCAGGGAATATACATACCTTTCTCTCTACCCATACAGTCAGTAATTACCTGCTGGGTCAGATTTGGTTCCTGATTCAGCCATAGTTTTAGCCAAGCCATAAGGGGTCTATTCCTCGCCCTGTCCTGCAGGTACTTGCAGCCAAGTTCCTCATGTATTATATATGACGATACACATCGTGGAGCTTTCAAAAGCCTCCTTAAATACTTGTTTTCCTGCGTCTGTAAACTATTTACATTTACCATTCCCCATAGCTCTGCCCCGTATACAACTTTAGCAACAGTGATCGAGTTATACAAAGTCAGCATTTGCTCCGGGGCCCAGCGGCCCAGTCTGCGTCCAAAATTCATTACCGCTCCTGAGCTAGCTGCTAACTTATTACCATGTGCCTCGACCAGTGGTTTGAAATTCAAATTCCTATCAAATAGGATGCCCATATATAAAAAAGTCTGGACTTTTGCCAGACATGTAGCGCCTATTCTGTAATTAAAGTTTTTCCCTTCTGTTTTGGGCCCACCTCCATTACGTAAGATTTCGTCAGATTGGCGGATAGGTCTAGACTAGTCATAAACTCGACGAACCCGTCAATCAGACGCTGCAGTCCCATTGGCGTTCGTGCCAGAAGGACCGCGCCGTCCGCATAAAGCAGGACTGGAACAGATCTACTTCCTATTCTAGGTGTGTCCACTTTCAAATTAATTAAAAAACTTTCAAGCCCGTTAATATGAATAGAAACAGAAAGGGGGCAAGTATACATCCTTGACTGACCCCGCTCGTACACTTAAATGACTCCGTCTGGTCACCCTCCAGATTATACCTCACTTTTGCAGTGGTGTTTTGGTGAAGTGTTCTCAAGATATGAATAAGACCTGCATCAACCCCCAGGTCCGACAATATTGCCCACAGCTTCGAACTATTTACACAATCGAAAGCTGCTGCCAGGTCCATGAAGGCTAAGTATACTTTCTCATTACTGGCCACTGTGTATTTCGTGACCAGTAAATATAAATTTAAAAACTGGTCTGCAGTAGACCTGCCAGCCCTAAAGCCATACTGTACTTCCGTGAGTATAAAATTTTCAGCTTCCCAACTCATAAGGCGGTTCAGGATTGCCCTGCCCATTACTTTAGCTGTTACATCAATCAAAGAAATGGGCCTGTAACAGTGGGGGCTTTCCCTATTACCTATCTTAATAATTGGTACTATTATAGCCGTCCCACATGAGCGTGGTAAACTTGATACTATGGCTGCATTTATAACTTTGTGAGTAACGGGCCCCATGATTCGATGTTACCATCTGGACCCGGGGCTTTATTTCGGGTAAGACCCTTTATGCCCCCCTCAATCTCTTTTAGGGTAAATTCTATCACCTCAGGGCTAGTCTCCATATAGTCGACTTGTTCATCTTCTGTCGGGGTTCCCCTGTTATATAGAGCACCAAAATGTTCCACCCATTGTGCGGGGAGTACATTTGACGCTATACTGGGACTATTCCCGTCTTGAAAGCAAGGTCTATTAATTATTGACCAAAACCTGGAAAGATCACGTTTTTCCGCCGCCTCACGTAAATCTTACCACGTTTCAGTTTGAAGTGCTTTCTTACGACGCCTAACTTCTTGTTTATAGTGTGTTCTGCAAAGGGTAACCCTTGCACCGTCTCTCGGTTTCTGTTTGAGGGCTGCTCTAAGCTTTCTCTGGGCTATAGAGCATCCTCTATGAAACCATCTTGGGTTGTTTGGTTCCTTCCTGTTACCCGTCACATGCATTAGGCTGTCCACTAGTCGACCTATCTCCTTAAATGCCTCGACCACTAGGGGCCCAGTGATCTCCAGATTTAGACATGCCTCCAAATACTGTTTCCCCTTGGTGGCTAATGATTTATAGACATTTTCACCATCTAGTTTTACCCATTTCAGTCTTCTACCTTGGTCTGTGAATATCTCCCTAACCTCTAATGCTCTCCTCCTTCTTTCTCTGTTCACCTTTGACACTACCATAGTCACTATAAGGGGGTTATGGTCGGTGAATCCACTACAATCAATGGTAAATCCTAAAAGTCTCTGTTTGAGTAAGTGGGAGACAATTACAAAATCAATATATGTACTGCACCCTCTTCCTTTAAAGGTGGGGTTTACCCCCCCATTGGAGTTGAGAGGTAACAGATCCATAGAGTGAGCCAGGTCCATATTTCTCATCATAATATTAAGTTTGTCCCCCTCTAGGGTGTGATCAAAATGAGCACCCTCCTCTAAATTGCACGAGGCCCAATTTTCAGTAAAGGGTATCAGCAAAGGGCATAGATGACAATTAAAATCCCCTGCAATTAAAATTAGAGGAGCTAGGGCATCATTCATCTTCTCTCTCTGGTTTCCCAGTTGATCCTCCAACTCCTCCACTCTACAATCCCCTGCATTATAAAAATTAACTATAATCAGATTGAGATCCCTGGTTTTAAACTGAACTGCGAGCATACAGTCTGATTTCCAGTTGAGATCCATCCAGGTCCCATCTAGAGTCAGACTTGCCCACAGAAGAAGTCCCCCTTTCGCTCTACCTGCCCTGGATCTAACAGCTGGGGTCCCAAATAATTTGTATCCCGCAAGGTTGAAATTAGTCGGGCCTACTTCTCATGTCTCCTGGGCATAAATGACATTGTATTTATTCACATAATCCAGCCATTCCTTGTTGTGAAATGTTGCTGAAAGTCCTGCCACGTTCCATGACAGTAGATCTAAAGTATTCCACTCACTCAGATTTATCGATCTTATAGCTAAGGGGGATCCGTTAACAATTTTACTTTTGGGTAATAGTCCTTGTGGTATACTGCCCCCAGTTTCCCCCCCTTCAAGATTTGACTGTCAGTCACATTCTTCCAGCCCAGACAAGGCATCGAACCTATTTTGTAACCTGATGGTCTGAGAGTTGTAATGGTTCGTAGCCTCCCTTCCCATTTGATTGCCCCATTCTGGGTTCTGTGCTGGAGCATAAAAGAAGTTGAGGGGGAGTGGTTGAAGTCGGGACCTAAGATCCTGTTGTGCCCAGTTACAGATAAATTCGGCACATCTTGTGTCCCTGAAATTAATGATGATACAGTCGCCCTTAACAGACTTTGCTTGCCTTCCCACCCAGTTAACTCTTCTAGCAAATAATATCTCTGCACATATATAGCTAGGTAGTGGTCGATTGGCATTAAGCCAATAGATACACTTATTTTTTAGTTCCCTATTGGTCTCCCTCTTTCCCTGTTCTAACTGTGGTACCCCTGTTAGTATTACCAGATAAGGGGCTGAGTCTGGTGGGAGATCAATTGTTTGTTGACTCTGCACGGTTTGAGTTATAGGGAGTTTGTGCATTAACAGGGCTTGTACTGGGGGGTTTCCAGCCTTCATTTTCTTATCCCTGTTAGCCTGGTCTATTTGGGAAACCCCTGTTGGGTTACTCGGGGGGATTGTGACACTAGAAGTCAATGAATTATTTACTGTAGAGCTTTGGCTACCTTTCGGGGGTACATTAAGATTTGTTGACATCGCAATACTTGTGCCCACCACACTGTGCCCCCCCACATTTTGTTGCGTGACATTTGAATCCCTCCCCTGATTTCCTCTTGCCTGTGCTGATGCAAGCAAAAGTTCCAGACACACCATTCTAGTTTCAATACGATCCAGTCTGTCATGTATCGGAAGGATAATCTTTTTTACAGTGCTTTCCAGTCTTTTCCAGAAGGAAGAATCCAAATCCATCTGGGCATCTCTTTTTCCATTTATCAGTGCATTAGCCCCATCCATCGCAGCTGTCGTGTTTAAACCAGCTACGGTATTTGATGTCAGGATCTCTGTAGGCACAACCTCCTTAACCTTTTTACTTTTTCCATTTGCCACTTGCACTTGCATTCCAACACGTTTCCTTTTAGATATTGAGCCCTGCGACTGTAGTGCCACTGTTACTTTGGCATCTCTGGCAGACCTAGTCTCAATGTTAGGTGAAGGCAGCCTCTTGGCAGGATTAGTGGCTTTGGGGCTTTTTTCCAACTGTGCTCGGTCCCTCCATGCACTAGAACAACGCTTGCCTCCCCCCATTCCCCCCTCGATAGAGGACAGCGTGTCCTGGGTATCAGTCTCTTTAGGAGCAGGTGATCTTGCCCTTGCCAAACTAACCAGTGAAGACCGCTTTTCCAAAAGTATGTCTAGAGAAAGTCTCTTTTCGGTCAATTCTACATCCTTAGCAAGAGCAGTTGAGACTCTTATTAGGAAATTATCTAAAGTACCCATTAAAGACCCACCAGTACTTCTCCTATTTGGTCCTCCTGTCCCTGGGGATGTAGCCATAATTCTCACAATATCCACAGTTATGGTAAGATATGTTTAGATACTAAGTCCTGTCCCAGTTCAAATCGATGTAAAACGAAATATACAAGGACTCACTAACCTTTACAGTACTGAAGATGTTAAGGGGGTGGCCCGTCCCGTCCTTGTCTTGAACGGGCTTAAACGGGCCTGCCCTTGGCCCGGGCTTCGCCCGGCTCGTCCCGCGATGCACGGTGAAGGTGCTGATTTTATGCACCTGGTGAGGGCCTTGCGGGAGGGTGTTGCTGTGCCCCAATGCCTTCTGGGCAACATAGTCACCCTCTGGTGCTGCAGGATGAGCCCCCAGACACGAGCGTTTCCCGCAAAGCGGGAAACGTGAGAAGTGATGGTGCTGGTCTGTAGGGGGGGTGCGTGGTTTACCTCCAAGTTGTGGCCCCCGCTGCTGCTGCTGCTTTCAGTGTCCAAAACTGCAAAAATTGTTTCCCGTGATACGCGGTGAAGGTGCTGATTTTATGCACCTGGTGAGGGCGTTGGAGGAGGGTGTCTTTGTGCCCCGATGCCTTCTGGGCAATGTAGTCAACCGCTGCTGCTGCAGAATGAGCCCCCAGACGCGAGTGTTTCCCGCGAAGCGGGAAACGCGAGAAGTGATGGTGCTGGTCTGTAGGGGGGTGCATGGTTCACCTCCAAGACGTGGCCCCCGCTGCTGCTGCGGCTTTCAGTGTCCAAAACTGCAAAAATTGTTTCCCGTGATGCGCGGTGAAGGTGCTGATTTTATGCACTGGGTGAGGGCGTTGCGGGAGGCTGTCGCTGTGCCCCGATGCCTTCTGGGCAATGTAGTCACCCGCTGCTGCTGCAGGATGAGCCCCAGATGCAAGCGTTTCCCGCGAAACGCGAGAAGTGATGGTGCTGGTCTGTAGGGGGGTGCGTGGTTCACCTCCAAGACGTGGCCCCCGCTGCTGCTGCTGTATTCAGTGTCCGAAACTGCAAAAATTGTTTCCCACAATGCGCGGTGAAGGTGCTGATTTTATGCACCTGGTAAGGGCGTTGCAGGAGGGTGTCTCTGTGCCCCGATGCCTTCTGGGCAATGTAGTCACCCGCTGCTGCTGCAGGATGAACCCCCAGACGCGAGTGTTTCCCGCGAAGCGGGAAACGCGAGAAGTGATGGTGCTGGTCTGTAGGGGGGTGCATGGTTCACCTCCAAGACGTGGGTCCCGCTGCTGCTGCTGATTTCAGTGTCCAAAACTGCAAAAATTGTTTCAGTTTATTACTGGCCCCCCCAGATATAAATCGGCCAGTACTTAGCATCCTCCGTCTTTCCATTTTCTCATCAACATAGTATTCTTTATGTCCACGTATGGTTTGAGTGCCCATATCGGCATATCTCGTTGCTTATGGGGCCCTGTGGAGGACTAACGTGACTACCCACTGCCATTTACAGCCCATCTGTCTATACAGGTGAGGCCAATGTGCTTCTTTATTGATTTCCATATGTATTTGTGTACTTCGGATGATCAATGAGTTGGTGAATGCAAAACTGATTCAATGGGTGGATTAATCGATGAATGTGCAAGTACATGGGTGTTTGGATTGTTGAATGGGACATGTTCAAAATGTTGATATAGCCTGGAGCGTAGTGTGACATTAGAGGAGTAAGATACAAGGAGCCTCTTTCTCTCATCCCATAAAATGTATGAAAATGCCACCCACAGCTTTACTAGGTGTCGGTCAATGGATGTCCACTATATGCAAAGAATTACCACTATGATGTGAAAAAGTAATCACCATGCCATTGATGCCATGGCAAGTGTTATGCCTGCGGTTGCACCACTATTCCAAGGATACCCACAATATGCCTAGATTTACAAATATTAGTCCAGGCCACCAATATTTAGGTACTGTCATTCCATGTGTTCCCAAATTCTGCCTGTAATCAGCAGCCTTATGCCTGGCACAGCACAATGCAAGAGGGTGCTACCACCTTGCCATGGATGCCTCCAATTTGCTAAGAATTGTCAACAATATTCCTTGGCCAGCATTAGGCCAGAAATGGATGTCAATATGCCATGGGTGCTTCAATACGACAAGAATTACCACTATTAATCCAGGGCAGACGTTATGCTGCAGAAGGGCATGAGCACCATATTCCCAGGATGTCTACACTAGGCCAAATACCACCATTGTAACAAAAATGAACACCATTATACCTTACATATACTTTTTCACACCGGAGGTTGAATGATTGTGAAGGGGCAAAGGGGTTGAAGAAGATCACTATATGCCTAGGGCGACTTGAGAAAGAAGGATGAGATCACTGACTGGTGTGATGCAAACACCATTCTCTTCCTCTTTCTTTATCGAACATACATACTCCAGTCATTCTCTCTGGAGGGCCCAATGCAGTTTTCAGGGCCTCAGAAACTGGTCAATCATAGCTGATGTGTGGGTGGGGGCTTGGCGCAATCTAGGCAGGTAGACTCCTTTGCCATTGCACTGCTCGCACCTCCTTATGCGGATGCCTACAACTTATTTACCAATTAATGGCCTGTCTGTTTGTAAATCGGAAAAACTTGATATGTCATTGCTGGCAATTACAGTCATCTAATGGGTGATGAACGTAGGCTGATATATATGTGTATGACAATTCCAATAATGAATGACTGGGGTGAGTCTTTGACCCTCTTTGGCTATAGATTGTGCAAGGTATGAGGGCATTTTGTTTATTATGTGGTGTGGTTGTGCGACCTCACTCTGTAATAAACTCACAAACCTGTCTTCAGTCCAGTCAGGAGTATTTGTAAAACATTAGCTCAACACTGAGTAGCTGTGGCTTCAAGCAACCAGGCTTTAATATAGGAAAAAGTTCAAAGCATTTAAAAGTACCAAAATAAATGAGTAAGAAAGAAATGCAACAAAGGAAATCTGAAATCACTTAATAAAAATAGGTCTTACTTTTATTAATTTTATACACCAAAATGGACAAAATCCAACAGAAGGTTCCAGACATGTAAATTATTATAAAATCCTAAATCATTGCTTTTCACTCAAATGCAAACAAGTATTGGCAACTACTGTGGTTTCTGTGACATTTTTGAAAACTTTTTATAAAGTTGTATTCGGGCACTATGACCACTTTGGTCGACCAGCTCTAGAAGGGAGCAAGTCACAGCGGCCAGTCAGGCTTAGCAGGACAGTTACCTTGCGGTGAAAGCAGTCTCCAGTCCAGTTCCAGCCTTTAGGGCAAACTGTCATAGACATCATTGAAGCTGATGCAAGGAATGCAAGATGCTGAGGATGCTTATCCAGTCAACAGGATTTTTCCTGGGACCACCTCTCGGTCAACAAACACAGTGGCGCGACTTTGGCCACAGAGTTCAATGTCTCTCAAAGTCGAGGTGAAGTCCAGCCATAAAACAGTTGCCACTGATCTACAGGTCTCTGGTCACAGCCAAACCAGCCGTTTCCTTTAACTGCAGATTGTGTCTATCTTGGGAAATCATTCTGAACTTTGATAAATCTCATGGGTCCAGCAGACTTGGGTGCCACCTTTGAGTAATTGGGGCTCAATCTCTTAACCACATCCGCGCTAGTGGAATTCTCCTTCTATGCTGGGATTTACTAAATCCCATGCTTCATGACGAGCTGGGCTCGTCATCAGTGTGCGAGGAGGCTACACCATGACGAGCCCAGCTCGTCATGAGCCTGGAAGGGGTTAAGCTGCACTTCCGCATTCTGCATTGACTAAGTGATTGTGGTCACCAAGACAGCTTGTTAAGCTTATGTGAGCCTGGAACTGTAACAGGAAGTCAACTAACTGACTCTTGGAATTCTACACTTTTGCCTGGGGCTCATGGGATGACTTTCCTTCGAACAGAGCACCACAGGCACAGTCCTATCTTTGTTAGCCCAGGAGCTGCACCTTAGTCCAGTCTTTGACGTAGCCTATCTTTGCCAGGTCTAGGGAACGGCAGAGCAGTCTTTTTTTGGTCCTCTCTCCAGTAAAGGCGTTATCTGAAGTCAAGATCCCAGAGGTGCCACTTTTATACCCACAACTTGCCCTCAGGGATAAGGGGACAACTAGCCAATGGGCTACCAGGTCCCCTCCCTTTAATGATGACAATCTACCAAGTGTAGCATGTAGCTATCCCAGAGTGCAATATTTTACCCGCTCCCAAGATGACAGAACCCTTCTCTCTGTATGTGGAGCTTGGTAACCTACCCTAGAGGTGTGCCTACCTGATGCCTACACACCAATGGGGAAAGAGGTTTGACCACTGTTTTCTCCTCTCTGTCCACAATGCCAATTTGTCTACCAGAACAAAGAAACATTCCCTCTTATGTGTGTCCACAATTTTGGGCTCACACCCTATCTGCTTCTTGAAGGCAGCAGTAACACCTCTTACAACGGCAGGCCTGTATTGTGTCTTTTTATGATGGTTGTTTGCACCTTTCCACAGGAGGACAGACAACTGTCTCATGGCCAGCAACTGTGAATGGCCACTGGAAAACTTGTGCAACAAATTGGAAACTTTCTGAAGTTGCCTTTTACTCAAAAGTGATATTAAATGTGTCTAAGGCATTAAGTCGGTTTTAATGTAACAATTCTTTTGGATACCTTGAAGTTCCAACTTTAATAGTCCTATACAAAAAATTGCACAGTTGAGTTTTCGGTGTGTAACCTGTACTTGCCATTGGGGCTACTACCCGTTCTACAGTAAAAATTACAATTTGGGGTTTCTACTGTTAGGGCATATAAAAAAGCATGTCCTACTTTTTAATATACAGCACCCATCGTTAGGACTCAACAGTCCTACCTTAGGGGTGACCTGTATATATTAAAAAGAAAGGTCTGTACTTTGTCATTAGTTTATTGGACAAAGTCGAATTAGCAGTTTAAAACTGCTCTCCCAGTCTGAAGTAGCAGGCTGGGAGTCATGTTTTACTTTGTCACATTCATGGTGGCACAATGACTGCTGCAGCCCATAGGGTACACGTAAACTTATAGGCCCTGGGTACCCCATGTACCATATACTAGGGGCTTGAAAGTTAACTTATGCCAATTGGGTATGAGCCAAATAAACATACACTTTCATGGGCCAGAGCACTGTAACTGAGGTCTGATTAGCAGGATCAGTCCAAACTTTGTGGGTGATAATGCAAAAGAGGCATCATCACCATACACAAGGTATATCTCAAACCCTATTAACATGAGCGTTAGGGATTGGGTGTTCGATCAGTGGATATGGGAACATGGTCTGATTAAAAGATACAATAGTGGGTGATAATATTTATATGGTATAGATTACATGGGTTGACATACCTCTATTGCACTCTGAGTCAGGTGTCTGGCCACATTCAGAAATGCTGAAGTCCTTGTCATTCTCAATGCCCACTGGGTGAGGAAGGCAGCAACTGAATCCTCCTCAAGGAATGCTGTTCCTCACCTCTGTGGAGTTGAGTCTAACATGTCAAAGTAGGCTCTAGTGCTGGGGAAAGAGGAAGGTTGACGCCAATGGTGGGGAGAGGATCCATACAGACCAGTCACTGTAGACAGTGAGCAGCTGAATCGAGTCTGGTCTTTTGTCTCGAGCCGCAAACATAGAAGAAAGACTTCCTTCAATGTTAATCTGATATTGATGGTTCGCTACAAAATAGCCATATTAGAATGGAGCCATCAAAGTCTTCACAAGGCTAGCCAAGGAGTCTTGTCAATAGATTTTTTGCATGCATTACACAACTATTCTATTGTTCTTAGGTTACCTGAATGCTGTCTGGCATGTCCTTTTACTCTTCTCTTCAGAGACATTATAAGCTCCTAGATATCTCTCTAGCCAGAACTAAGAACAACTGTTAGGATCTCCAAGGAAGTATCAAAGGAAACACCGGTGGGGAATACATCATTCATTTAACAAATTATGATCTCTTACATTGCTCTTTAGCATGACCACATATACAAGTAAAAGTGTTAATCGGAAATTCTCCAAGCCTTCATTTAATGTCATCAGACTTGTTGTATGAAGTCTTTCAGTATGAGAGCATTTTATATTGTCAGCCAATAGCTCACTGAAAATGTAGGAGCCATTTTGCTGCTGGAAGAAACGTCGTGATTCCAGGTTCCAAGGTACGTGATTAACTTATACAGATTACCACTGACGTTATTTGATGGATGACACGCGTATTATTGTAAAATTTCTCTCAGGACACTCTGGAAGGTGAGGCACTATGCAAAGCACTACCTTCATTAGTGAAGGGAGACTTAAGAAGAAAACCTTCTATAAGGATCACTGGTCATCTATTTCCCACCAAACATAAATAGACCCTGTGCAAGTATGATTAACAACATATCTCCTTGATTGTAAAGAGGCTCTTGACTTTAAGACGAGGCACCTGTTTGGTAAGTTAAGCAAGATGGGGGAAAACCCTCACGCATGCTTAGATTTATTTCACTACTTTGTGAAGATTCCTGGACCAGTGTGAAATTATCTCGCAGTAATTTATACAGCCAACTCTCTGGCATTCACTACAGAAAATAATACAATATTATCTTTGTGGTAGAGTAATCATTGTTTTTTATTTGACACAGTATTACAATTATTTTAGGAGTGCCTTATAGATCGATACAACATAATGTGTATTATAAGGGCAAAGGGTGATATGCACTGGGGAGTACTACTGATTGGGCACTGGATCATGCATCTCAGGAGAGGAGTGTGCAATGTGTGTCAGTGGTGCGCTGGGCGATATGCTTCATGGCAGCACTAAGTTCTGTGCATAAGTGGAGCACTGGGTTTTGGTCCATGAGGTGCACCCTTGGTATTGAAACGCTAAGAAGCGCAGCGTGAAATATAGTTCAGCAGTCACGGTCCGTGTGGGTAAGAGCGGCGGTGCAGGGTTGGGAGGGGATTCTACAGACGACCATGAAGGGAAATTAAATAAATAATTAATGTACCCTCCTCGTCATCTGTCGAAAGCCCCTCCCCATATCCAGCTCACCACCCCACCGCTATTACCTGCACGGGCCGCAGCTGTAGTTCAGAGGGTCAGCGTGATAAGCAGCAGACTGTACATGGTGATGTACAATAGGGGCAGAGAGGAATGTGCAACAGTCTCAAGTTGTCCCATGTCACATGTGAGCCACTAATTAATTCTGGTAGTTGTAGTATTTTTCCAATTTGGAAACGTAGTGCTTCAAATACCAGAATACAAAGAAAGGAAATGTCAGGGCAGGCAAAGCTACAAACATTTTGGAAGTTAATGAAGGGCCTTTTCAGTATTTCTTTTGAATGGATTTTGAGTCATTTCTTTTAGAGGGCCAATGGCTATTTGCAGGAAGACACAATATTTAAAGAGCCTGTTTTGCACAGGAATCCAAGTACATAGACAATGATAATATCTTGATTTTTTACACAGCACAAAATAAATCATTGCCACTATTTCTAAGCACTGTTGATAATAAATGTTACTAATACCAAGTTAAATGGTACTCAGTTTACTAACCTGAGAAGGATTGAAGGCTGAGTTTGCTTTTTCCAAGACGTATACCATACGGAAAACAGCATGTCAATGTCGAGTTCTAACTCACTGCACCATCCTGCCATGTGAGCCACACAGAGGCACACATACAGACAGGCAAATTCATACAGAAACACACTTGTCCACTGTTGTGTTCTACCCAGCCCTGGTACTCGCCAATGACTATGCCACACACAGAGTATTTATACACAACTTTATTCTTCAGTGTGTAATGTTCTACACCTTCATTCACTTCATCACTCTCCAACGCTGACATCATAGGTCTACGGAGTCCATCAGGAACCAAAAGCGTTCCGTCATTCTTTATTATTTTTGATAATCAACTTTATTAAATTTTTAAACCACAAATTCATATTGGCATCAACATCAAGCATATTATCTTACTGTACATACACATGTAGAAGGACAAAGATCGGCAAATCAATTTGCAGGGTAAAATCATACATAGGGTTAACTCAGAAGACAGAAAACACATATCCACTCGTCAAGATAGCAGGTTGAACCTTTTGCCCCATATCTTTCAGAAAAGTTTGGGGCAGCCCAGGGCTTCGAAGAGGGGCTCCTCCTGAGTCCCACACCAGTCCTCCCCAGTCTCCACCGTCACACAGTGGGGGGGCTTGGCCTGGGACCACAGCGTCACTATATCTCGCTTTGCCACTGCCACCGCTGTCCCGAGGAAACGCTTGTCAGCCCGAGAGCCGTCCAGGCCATCGAACACACCTAGAATCAGACGCAAAGGGTCGTGGGGAATGGTCCACCCTAAGGTCTGTGAGAGCTCTGATTCCCCACCCGCCCAGAATGGAGCAAGAGCAGGGCACTGCCACACCATATGACAGAAATCCGCGGGGGCATGGTTGCAACGCGTGCAGGTCGGGAAAGGGCGCAGTTGGGCTTTGTATAGGCGCTCTGGGGAGAGATAAACCCCGTGTAGATAGTTAAGTTGGACTAAGCGCAGCTTCAATGAGGTCGTTAGGGTCTTAGGGGCCATGAGGGCGTCCCTCCAATCCGCCTCCTCCAAGGGGCCCAGCCAACCCTCCCAATGAGCTCGCACTGCATCTAAGGTTGCAGGGGTATTGTTCACGAGGGAATCGTATATCCGGGAGACCCCACCCCTACCCATATTCTCCATCATCACCTGGGCCTCAAGGGGACCTAACTCAGGAAGGAAGGTGGGAGAGGATAGGTGCTCCCCCAGGGCATGCCTGGGCTGCAGATATTTGTAAAACTGGGAGGGGTGGAGAGAGTAGCGCTGCTGCAGGTCTGCGAAAGTTCTGATATGGTACCCCACACAAAACTCCCCAAGAAGCCAGATGGAAGTCCCGGAGGGATGAGGTCTCCTGCAGCCATGTGCCATACCACAGGGGAGTCTACCTGGTTATGTCTGATTCCAGCACGTGTGGCGCAAGGCAGTGCGCCAAGCCAGGAGGACTGACAGAGTGAAAGGGGCAGGTCTCGTGGCACGGGGGTTCCATTCAAGTAAGCCTGAAGCAGCATAAAATCAATCGCCTGAAGTTCCACCTGGTACGCCGGGTCGGACCAGCCACCGGTGAACCAGTCATGGCCCACAATAAGTTCTGTGGCAAGGTAATAGAGATGAAGGTTGGTGACCCCCATAACTCCATCATAAGGAGGTATGGGGGTTGGTCCCTGGCACATACTAACGGATCTCCCTGGTAATGTGCCAGGGACATCCGCGATCTCCCCCCCCCCCCCCCCCCCCCAAAAACAAAAATGGGTGAATACACTGTCGAACTCGCGAAACCAGGTCACTGGGGGGGTGAAAGGAAAAATTCTGCAGAATGTACACGAACCGGGGGAGGACCATCATTTTGGAAAGGGCACTTCTGCCAAGGGGGTTGAGAGGAAGAGATTGCCATTTCCTAAGGTCCGCCCTGGTGACTAGGGGTGTGATGTTCAAGGCCCACTTAAGCTCTGGGAGCAGGGCAACTCAAATCCCCAGGATTACCTGCGCAAGGGGATGGTAGTTTGCCAGTTAAAACAGGCACGGGACGGGTGGAGGGGAACCAAGGTGGACTTCGCCGGTTGAGGCGAAGGCCCGAGACCCGTTCGAAAGCGTAGATAACCTCCAAACAGCACGGGCTGGAGGTCTCGGGTCCGCCAAAAAGAGGAGGATATCATCCATGTATAGGGCGATCTTGTCCACCCACATTAGGCCCCACGTCCAGCCCCGGATTTTGGAATCTTGGTGAATAAGGGAGGCCACGGGCTCCATCGACAGCGCAAATAAGAGTGGTGAGAGCGGACAACCCTGGCGAGTGCCCCTTCGGATAGGAAATGCTTCTGGTAGTACACCGTTGACCAGGACCCTCGCTTTAAGGCTGGAGTATAGAACGTGAGTGAGGTGCCGGAAAGGCAAGCCAAACCCCATCACCTCCATCACCTCATCCAAGTAGGCCCAATCCACCGTATCAAAGGCTTTCTAAAAATCGATTAAAAGCAGAGCCAAATATGGAGTGAGATGATGACAATGCGCAAGTGCGAGGTGGAGGTAGCGAATACAGTGCGGCGTGCCCCGGGCAGGCATGAAGCTGCATTGATCCAAGTGGACCAAATCATGTAAAAAAGGATGGAGGTGCTGGGCTAAGATAGTAGCGAAGATTTTAACCTCGGAGTTAATGAGGGAAATAGGGCGATAGTCCACGCAGTCAATGGAGGGGGGCTATGTCTTCGGAAGCACCACAATAGTGGCCACGTCCATTTTGGGGGAAAGGACCCTTTGTCTACCACGTGGTGAAACAATTCTACCAAGTTCGGGACCAGCGACTCGTGAAAAGTCGCATAGAATTCTTGCGGGTATCTGCCCGGTCCCAGCGTCTAACCAGAGTGTAGGTGAGAGATGGCCACATGAACATCGTCCGAAGTAATGGGGAGATCCAGAGACTCCGAGATCGTTTGGGGCAGACGTTGCAGGTGGGTCCCTGTCTCCGCCAACAATGCAGCCAGTGAAGCCTCAGGGGACAGGCCGTGTAGAGATTGGCATAGTATGCTGCAAAGGCTTGGGCAATAGCCCGTGAGGTGCAATGGTGGGTACCGTTCCCATCGCGGACCGCTGTAATGATGCGGGCGGCCTTGGGATAGGAAATGAGGTTATGGAGTAATTTGCCGTTTTTATCTCCCAAGCCACATATCCGAGCCACCGAAGAGTGCCACAACATTTTAACGGCCTTCTGGGAGACTTGGCAGATCTCTTTCCAAAGCAGCGCGAGCTGCCGGGCGGACTCTTCACCCCCAGCAGACCCCTGAGTTGACTCCAACTGGGCAGCCTGAGCCTTCAACTCTGCAAGGTGGGCAACCTGAGCCATGCGCTTCCCGTGGACCAAGCCCCTAGCCACCCCCTATATGATGGCCTTACCGGCCTCCCACAGAGTACCTGGAGAAGAGACCGACCCTGTGTTGAGGAGAAAATAGTTCTTCAGTTCTCGGCCAAGTGATTCAACGAAGCCCTTGTCCTGAAAAAAACAGGCATTCATTCTCCAAGTTGTACGAACACCAGCGGGGGCGTTCCCAAGCCGGAGAGAGACAGGGGAGTGATCCGAGATACCCTTAGGCAGAATAGCGGCCCAGGATACCAACGAGCAATCAAGGACAGCCATCAGAAGCAGGTCAATACAAGAGTGAGTGTGGTGGGCCGCAGAAGTGTGGGTGTACTGCTGTCGCCAAGGATTCCACACCCTCCACACGTCGCAGAGACCCAGAGTGGAGGACCAATCAGAAAGGCGCTTAGCAGAGGCAAGGCGGGGTGCAGAGGGAACACCTGTCGCGTCATGGGAGGGGTACATAACAGCATTAAAGTCTGCTCCGATGACCGTCAGGCCCTGGGGAAGGGTGGAGAGCATGAGCGTGAGTCGCCGGAGCGCATCGGGCATGGAAGTGGGGGGAACGTAGAGAGATACAAGAATAAGAGGGTGTCCCTCAATCTTACCAACCAGGGCCACATAGCGGCCTTGCGCGTCGTTCTCAACCCGGGTCAAACTAAAGGGGAGACCCCTACGGAGCAGTATGGCCACCCCCCCGGAGCCCCAAGTAAAGCCTGAGTGCCAGACCCTATTGAACCTAATGCGTGCAAGAAAAGCGCATTGGGTGCCTAATAGGTGCGTTCGCTATAAAAAGAGGATGTCAGGGGCGTAGCGTTGGGCGCTGCGGAGTACTGCAGTTCGCTTGATATGGTGTAGTAGGCCGTTAACATTCCACGATATAATGTGGAGGGGTCTGTGTAGAGTGGACATCATATGGGCGGGTATTGTGTGTGGAGCGCTACTACTGCTATACCTGGGTCCCAAGGGTGGCCAAACCCAGCCGGGGCATTGGGATACAGTCCACGTGGTATGCGAGTCGCCGTGTCATAAGCTGTCGCCCGTGTACAGTGCTGGATGCCAATTAATACAAAAAACAGCGGCCCGTAGGCGGCCCAAAACAAAAAACCATTGGGAGACAATGGTCTGCCCGCCCTCCCTCTCCCCCCAACACCCCCCACCCTACACTTCCAAATGTGAAGCATCTGTCGCCCTGAAAAGAACAACAAGAAATCAGCAACGCAGCTGAATCGGGAAGATAATCTAAAATGGTTAGCAAAACATGAGCCTGGCAATGATGGACTCCTCCATGTAGACGGATTAAGAGTTGTTAACAGCTAGACAATAAAGAACAAATAAACAAGAAGACCAACTCCTACAATGAAGTCAGAGTGTTCAGGTAGTACAAGTGGTCAAACTTGGTCTGGTGGTGGCGGACCCCTACATGTGCATGGACCTAGAAAGGGGAACACCACCGCAGGGGCTGCTAGTGTGCGTCGTGTGGCTCACTGGTTAGAGGCGGCAGATCCGTAAGCAGAGAACGGCCCGGGGCCAGGGTTCAATTCCCGACGCGGCAGGGTCATGGACCAGGGTCAAAATGGACTCGATAATTCTCGCCTCGGTGCCTACTCTAACCAGGGAACACACTCGGCAACTCTGGGCATTAAGCTTGCCTCATCTCTACAACGGCCCCCCACAGATGCCAGGGATGCCTGGTTTCACCTTGGAGATACCCAGAAAGGGACCATCTCACAGGGAAAACCAGGACGGGTTCCCCAGCGGTCTTTAGCGCCAGGATACTCCATGGAGTCGCAGTGCGCTTTACAAGTACACCCACTTTTCCATTTCCATTTACATTAGTAGAGCAGCGTACGATCGTCATGCAACAGCCACTTGAGGTCAGTTCCCACCGTCATCCCCAGTACCTCGGAGCACAGGACTTCGCGACAAGTCTGAGTCAGAAATGGCCTGGGGCAAAGCTCCAGAAGGGTCCGGGCGCGGTCTAGGTCTATCCGGGAGCCAGTGGAGTTGGGAGACCCAGATCTTCTGGGCGATGCATGAGAAGGAGACAGTTGAGGTGCATCCTCCGGGGAGCGGGAGGCCGATCCCCGGCGAGCACCCTTCCTGCGGGACCTGTTGTAGCGCCCCCGGGACGTAGGTATAGGCAGGTGGGGTTGCGTTCGTCATTCTTTATTTACTAGACACTATACCCACTCGCACTGATCCTAGATGCCCCATATCATGCATGAATCCTCCAGCCAGCCCTGAGTTTTGCCCAACAACGTTTTTCAGGCTGTGATTTCAAAACTATAATTCTAATGGTAAAACCTGCTGTCAGAAAGCAAATTTATGTTCTCTAAAATACAGAGCTGGCTAACGGTGGGAAACTTGGTGCGTGGCAGTTTATTATGCATATGGATGGATATATGGAACATAACAAAATCCCACAATTCTTCATCAAGTGGACAGCTTGAGTCATGTTCAGTTTGCTGCCTAAGGGCCTAATTACGAGTCTGGTGATCCGAGGACTGCCAGACCCGTGGTGGTGTGGTGGTACAGACACCAGCTCACTGGCGGTCGGACCGCCTTATTGCGAGTTGGGCGGTCGGACCGTAATTGGACCGCTGACTCCGCAGGGGAACCACCATTACCTGGCGGTGGTGTGGCAGACAGGGGCATTATAAGGTGCTTCAGCACTGCCATGCATATTACAAGTTTCAGGACCGCCAGCGTTTTCATGGAGATCTTTCCTCCAAGAAAAGGCTGGCTGCCCCTCAGCCTGGGGATGCATGCAGGAGGGTCTGTGCATGCACCCCAGTTCCTGCACAGCATGGACTTTAAAGTCCATACTGTGCAGGAAGATGTGTGGCGTTTCCGTTGAGGTGCCTTTTTCAAAGGTACAGCCGCCTTTGAAAGAGGCACCGCCGCAGGAACTGCCACGCCACCCACCCGCCAGACCACAAGATTACTTGCTCTCTGGCGGACAGGCAACAGTGACTCTTGGTGATGTGGGGTCATGGCGGTGGCAGGTCACCTGCCCCGCACTGCCAGAATTTTAAATCGGGCCCTAAGTGTTCAGATGCGTGATGATTGAGCTATACTTCATTCCTCAAGCAAGATGCTTGTGTTAGACTTTCATTCAAATAATCCCAAAACCAGCAATTGTCTCTAGCTAACTTGGGTCCCTTATTCTTACTATTGGTCCAAAAGGATTTTCTAAAATCACCATACGACTCAATGTAACTGGGATTTCCCAGTTTCAGCCATGACCCATCTCCTAATTTGTTAAAACACCTACTTATTCTTTCAGTTCTTCTGCTGTAGCCTGGGGATGCATGCAGGAGGGTCTGTGCATGCACCCCAGTTCCTGCACAGCATGGACTTTAAAGTCCATACTGTGCAGGAAGCTGTGTGGTGTTTCCATTGAGGTGTCATTTTCAAAGGTACAGCCGCCTTTGAAAGAGGCACCGCCGCAGAAACTGCCACGCCACCCGCCCGCCAGACCACAAGATTACTTGCTATCTGGCGGGCAGGCAGCAGTGACTCGTGATGATGCGGGGTCATGGCGGTGGCAGGTCACCTGCCCCCGCATGCCAGAATTTGTAATCGGGTCCTAAGTGTTCAGATGCGTGATAACAGAGCTAAACTCCATTCCTCAAGCAAGAGGCTTGTGTTAGACTTTCATTCAAATAATCCCAAACCCAGCAATTGGCTCTAGCTAACTTGGGTCCCTTATTCTTACTATTGGTCCAAAAGGATTTTCTAAAATCACCATACGACTCAATGTAACTGGGATTTCCCAGTTTCAGCCATGACCCATCTCCTAATTTGCTAAAACATCTACTTAGTCTTTCAGTTCTTCTGCTGTAGCCTGGGGATGCATGCAGGAGGGCCTGTGCATGCACCCCAGTTCCTGCAAAGCATGGACTTTAAAGTCCATACCGTGCAGGAAGCTGTGTGGCGTTTCCATTGAGGTGCCTTTTTTAAAGGTACAGCAGTCTTTGAAAGAGGCACCGCCGCAGGAACTGCTACGCCAACCGCCCCTCAGACCACAAAATTACTTGCTATCTGGCGGGCAGGCAGTAGAGACTCTTGATGCGGGGTCATGGGGTGGCAGGTCACCTGCCCCCGCACTGCCAGAATTTGTAATCGGGCCCGAAGTGTTCAGATGCGTGATAACAGAGCTAAACTCCATTCCTCAAGCAAGATGCTTGTGTTAAACTTCCATTTATATAATCCTAAACCCAGCAATTGGCTATAGCTAACTTGGGTCCCTTATTCTTATTATTTGTCCAAAAGGATTTTCTAAAATCACCATACGACTCAATGGAACTGGGATTTCCCAGTCCCAGCCATGACCCATCTCCTAATTTGTTAAAACATCTATTTAGTCTTTCAGTTCTTTTGCTGTATTCTGTCATTTCCTCCTGAACACAGCACTCTCCGCTCTACACTAAACATCTCTTTCTGCCAAACTCCCAGAGATGCTACACTTGCTCTTCTTCACTGCTATACAAAATAGAGTGCACCGAAGGATTTGTGATTCACTTCTAGATTGGTGGTATTGTATGTGGACACGCTTGATCATCAGAGGTAGCTTATCCATTATTGTTGTGTTATCTTAATCACTAGCGTTGCTTCTTCAGTCAAAGGCTGATGTCCACGGTATGTATGAAGGAACTGTATAGGGTACAGAGTGGTGCTGTGATAAGAAACCAGACAACAGACCATAGTAATGAGCTTAAGCAGGGTAGGAGGCTTGAGGTTCCCTGGTTGGAATAGTGGATTATCTTTTGTCACTGCGTAAATTTATGATAAATGTAGGGTTCTCCTCTGGAACGGACTCACACAGAGCCCCGATCCATCAATCTACATTTTTCTTGTAAAAAAGCTCATAATATATACATTGTTTTGTGACAAATACTGAACTGCCCTCAAATCTCAGTGTATAGCAAATTTTACATCAAATGCTACTAAAATCAACTCATATCTCACTTACATGAAAACTATTACATATATCTCACCTACACATACACTTTCACAAACAAGAATTTACTTACTGCATCATAATAAACATACCCGCGAAATAAAAATCCCAAACCTGCCATTGGAAAATGTCTGCAGGATAATAAGTGTTAGGGAGACAGAAATGGAATCCGAATGTGACATTAAAAATAGTATGTAGTTGCTTGTCATGTTAAATCGGAATGTGGTGCCATGTTACTTTCATTAGGAATCAGGTGACTACTTTAAAGTAACGACTATGAGGAATCTGCTGCTTGCTCACATATTTATTCAATGAGGGATCCAAGGCCAACTTGCAGATGCACCTAGGAATCTGGTGTTGTGACAGGTTTCATCACTGAAGAAGCTAGAGAAAACATATACATGAAATCAAGGAGAAATGTGTTGTTATATCAAATATACACACAGCTAGGAATATGGTGCACAATAATAAGCGATTTAGCGGTATATCTGTATGTCAGGAGTGTTTGTTTATTGTTCAGCAGATCCACCTGGCTATTTGGAAGCATGGGTGCGCTCTGTTTGACCACTCAAGCATGTATTATATCTTATGCTAACCCCCACATTCGCGAAATTGCTGTGTCAATCTGCATATGCACTAAGGACATTTTGACTAAGTCTGAAGTGGAAGGTAACCAAGAAATGTAACCTACTGTTGAACCACTGAGGCCCACATGCATCAACAATGCCATTTGCGATTTCTTATTGGCGAAAAATAAGGATTCGCTAATAAGGTAGAGCAAAAGGCTATGCATGAAAAAATCACAAAAAAATTGCGATTTCTTAATATTCCTTAATTGTGACTCGCCCATTGCGAGTCTCAATTAAGGAATATCTCCCCATTTATTCCTATGGGCCTAGAGGCCCATAGGAATGAATGCGAAGACATTCTTAATTTGCGAATCGCAATTAGCGAATCGCAAATTGAGAATGCAATTTCAAGGGTAGAGGGGTGTCCAAAGGACACCCTGTTGCACCCCTGAAATTGATCTGTGCACATGCGTTGGGCACACACATGCCCTTAGGGTATGTGTGTGCGCAACATGAAACTTCGAAAAATGCACAAAAGTGCATTTTTCAAAGTTTTTGCAAATTACCATGAAGTTGAACTTCATGGTAATTTTTTACTCCTATTAGCGAAATCGCTAATTTTTTTACTTTGATGCATTGCATTTAAGGAATCTCAATTTAGAGATTCCTTAAATTGCGATTTTTGCATTTGGGATGATGCATCCCAAATGCAAAAATAGCGTTCGCAAAGGGGCAGATTCTGAGAATGAGGGTGTAAGGGTCCTTCCCTATCTTTCCAAAGGGAGTAATTGGTAACGGATTGAGAGGATTCTGTTTGTAAAGGCTTATGCATAAATCAATTGAGTTCTGAAACAAGCACTATTTCAATAATTTTTTACTTTAGTGTTTTCTGTTCATAAAAAACTGTATCAAAATCATGTTGAAACGAGCTGACATTGTAATTCCAATACAAGCATACGTTTAGTAGTGTTAGTATTCCCTGTACACAATCATCTAAAAATTACTGATATCTATATTTTTTTAATGTATGATCATACAGTTATTGTAATGAGAACTTCATCTGAGCTGTACAATTATATGGATACCTCATGCTTTCCCTCTCAAACTGCCTTTTAACGCTGTACAGTTACACACTCTTCTCTTCAGTGTACCTGCATATTAAGCTGCTGGAGCACATTATAATGGGAATCTAGTAACCCACATGGTTTTATTTGTGATTAGCTGCAGCAAACTAACAGGTACATGCATCAATCTCAGCATTTGCGATTCCTTAATTGCGATTTTTAAGGAATCGCAATTAAGGAATCGCAAATGCCTATGCATCAAGAAATCGCTAAATAAATTGCGATTCCTTAGAATTTCTTCATTGCGATTAGCATTTTGCGAATCGCAATAAGGAATCCCTTCCCATTCATTCCTATGGGCCTAGAGGCCCATAGGAATGAATGGGAAGACAATCTCAATTTGCGATTCGCAATTAGCTAATCGCAAATTGAGATTGCGATTTCAAGGGTGCAGGGGTGTCCAAAGGACACCCTGTTGCACCCCTGAAATCAAACAATGCACATATGTTGTGTACACACATGCCCTAAGGGCATGTGTGTGCACAACATGAAAGTTACAAAAATGCACAAAGCTACATATTTTTAACATTTCGCAAAATTACCATGAGGTCCAACCTCATGGTAATTTTTTCTCTCTAATTGCGAATTCGCAATTTTTTTCAATTTCATACATTGCTTTTAAGGAATCGCAAAATTGTGATTCCTTAAAAGCAATCGCACTTTCAAAAATCGCTAAAATAGCGATTTCTTCACTTTAAGGATGATGCATACCAAATAGTGATTTGGGAATCGCAAACGGCCGAATTTTGCGATTCGCACCGTTTGCGATTCCTAAATCGCTTGATGCATGTGCCTGTAAGGGCCTTATTTAGAGTTTGGCGGTGGAATACTCTGTCAAAACGTGACAGATATCGTGTCCTCTCTCTGTATCACATGTGTCATAGGCTATAAGGCAGTTTTCATACATGGGATTCTGCACTCTGTATAAAAATCTGTCCTAATATATCTTTATAATAGGCGATTTGTGACGCACCCAGTTGCTTATTATAAAGAAATGTCATAGCCACTCAACTATTATTACAGTTGAGTTCTGACATTACAATGCCTTCTGCCAGAGCCAGCAGCCCAACGGAAAGGCAGGTCAGGGCACGAGCATAATTAAAGGAGCTGTGCAAAGAACGAATAGAAAATGTTGCTTTTCTTTCTTCTGCTTTGTTTTTCTAGCTGTATAGTGACAAGCAGAAAGCACAGAATTATGGCAACATGTTTTTTTTTACAATCCTAGAGTAATTATAGAAAAGTTAGAATCTTTCTGCATTTTTCAACACTTTCTGAGCTACTACACATAAAGAAAACCTGGCATGAACTGCACTGATTCTAATATCTTATTGCAATGTGTTTTATTTTGCACTAGAGGTTTAGTTTTTATTCTTCATGTTTGCAAACATGCTGGCTCTTTCATTTGAAAGAGCTACTCACCAGGATTTGAGGGGGTTGTGGGAAAGGTGATGGTGTGACCATATATTATAAGGAATAAACAACTAGATTCATGAAAGAAAAATCGGCTCGCAAAGGGCCAGATTCTGGGAATCTGGCCCTTTGCGAGCGCAATTTTTGCATTTGAGATTCGTCATCCCAAATGCAAAAATCGGTAATTGCGAAATCGCATATTTGCGAGGAATTGCATTTAAGGAATCTCTATTTGAGATTCCTTAAATGCAATTCATTGACCATTTTTGATTTGCGAATTCGCTATTTCTGGCCGCTATTTACCGTGAGGTCAAACCTCGTGGTAAATAGCGAAAATTTAGAAAAATGCATTTAAATGCATTTTTCTAAGTTGCATGTTACACACACACATGTTCTTAGGACATGTGTGTGCGCACCACCAATTTAGATTACATTTCAGGGGTGCTACAGGGTGTCCTTTGGACACCCCTGGCACCCTTGACATCGCATCCTTATTTGCGACTAGCAAATTGCTAATCGCAAATAAGGAATACTCCCCATTCATTCCTATGGGCCTTAGGCCCATAGGAATGAATCGAGAGGTATTCCTTATTTGCGATTAGCAATTTGCTAATCGCAAATAAGAAATGTGTAGGAATCGCAATTTTATTTAGCGATTCCTACATGAATCCCGTTTTGCCAGTCCTTAATAGCGATTCCTTAATAATCGCTATTAAGAACTCGCAAAACGGCACTATGTTGAATCTAGCTGATAGTACCCTCTCAGTATATTATAAGGATATTGCAAGTCATCTTGGTGTTCCATAACCGTAAAAAGAACTCAGCCTTTGGCCTCGTTCCTCTTTACAGTCATGGAACTCCTCAGTGACTTACAATATCCTCATAATGTACGACTGGGGTTACTTTATCCCATTTGTAATACGGCAGACAGGACATCGGCCACATTTGTGATGGAGTATCAAACTCTAAATTAGCCCTCAGCATTTTAATGCAACCATTTTTCTGGATAGATTTTTTCACCCCATTTTTCTTTATCAGTATTGGGATACGAAGCTGCTTGAAAAATTGTAAGAGATCATTTTTGCTGCCTGGCGTGATACAGTTGTGACAATTAATAGGCAGTGGAAGCAAGCAGTGGCAAGGTTGCCCTTCCATCAACAGAGAGCAATGCTGTCGCCGTGGTGAGGCGCTAACCGAAGCGAAGCACCGGCTCATTGACCAGAGAAATTGAAGTGTTCTGCTCTTCCCAGAGATCGTTCTGTCCGCCGGTTGGGCCGATAATACATTTCTGACCATGCCATCTGCTCAGAGCTGCCAGTTATTATCTGCTTGTTTGCACTGTTAGAGTTAAGTCAGCCAGAAAGGATATTTTTATGCAGTATCCAAGGTTGAAGCAGCTCCCTCTGTGTTGCGTTATTGTATCTGCGAGGCGAGGCTTACTCTTTCTGTCACACTGACCCCCTCATCTCCTGTTTTACATGGATGATTCCTCAGTGGTGAGCCGAGTGCGCCCATCCAGGTAGCTGCCAGCATGGGGTGGTGGCCGGTACTCGGGTACACAAGCAGTGTGCCCGGCGATGCGCGCAAAGGGCAAGATGGATGTATGCACTGGACCTGAGGTCAGGTACACCGTGCCCTCTGCGAGCTGCAGTAGTGCTAAAACCATTCTGAAGTGTGTGCGTTTTACATTTGTAACAAGTGATGCTGAAAAGTGGAATCCTACCTGTGAGAGAAAGTGGAACTTTCTGCAAATCACAGAGCGGGAACAAATGTTATAATTAAAACAAATGTAGAACCTTAAGATATTCACGGGCACAATTTAAATGTAAAGTTTATACATGGTTGTAAACATTTGTATGTACAATTATGATTTATTTTGTTAGCGTTTGTTTTTTGTTAAAGAGATGAGAAGTGCTACATGCCAAACTTTGTGTAGAAAAAACAGTTATAGTGAGCATACAACGTGCAAGTCGCCCCACGGATTGTCCATCCATACCCACCCGCAAACTTATTCCACATAGCGCCACAACACGGATATTTGATCTTCACAGCGTAGCCTTTTATTTTTACCTTTCACGTACTGGTCACTTTGTTTCTTGAATATTCACTTTATCATTTTCCAGGCAAATGTCAAACTCACATTGTACATTACTTAACTTATGAAAAACCTGAAGAGGCCGCCTTTCAATGGGTACATTTAGGCAGAAGATTGTATATACATTACAGGCATGGCATAAAACCATCAAGACATCAGGACGCAATTAGTTCATGACTCCGACTGCGCTCGCTGTGCCAGCAAGCCACAACTTGCAATGGCCCCTAAGTATCAACAAGAGCGCGGGTGGCGCTCATCAATTGGTTTGGAGACAGACATATTTGAATACAAAGGGCTGTCTGTATCACATCAAGTGAGAACTGGAAGTCCTTCAGGTAAGACACAGATTTTGTCATAGTTTTGATCTTACTGGTATCTTAAGCTGTGCTTGAAACTAAAAAATAGAAGTGCAGGTACTTTGTGCCAGAGTAACTGATTGTTTCTGAGAAGTGCTTGTACTCTCCAATTAAAAGTATTACATCTCCCTTGAGAAGTGCCGGCACTCTCCCTCTCAAAATTAACAGGTGCCGGTACTCAGTACTGGACAATACCGGCTCATTTTCAGCACTGATCCTAAGTATTTGAAGAGCTGGAGCAGCCCTATTTTCCACCAGGAATACGTTTGCTTCTCACAGAAACTTTCAGTACATGTGCTGCTCTTGATTCAAATGTAGCAGCACTGGTAGACTTACTGAACTTAACAGAACGCAAAACAATAACACACAAAGCAACATAACAACACAAAACGTTTACAACAAATGCACCACAAGAACTGCAGTATAGCACAACAAAATCACTTTGCCAATCAGAGACTTTTAAGGCATGTGCACAGTGGGCACTGGTCCAGGGCCCCAGCCTTTCAGGGGCCCCTCTGACAGAGACAGCTCTGTTCTGCCAAGAGTCTTGCCCTAGTGACCTTGAATAATTCCTAGACAGATTGTTTAAATACTGTTTTCCTTTAATTTATTTTAATGTGGGTGATGTGTTAGAGTCTATTACAAACATTTTGCAGAGAAATATTGTGTTTATTTTTCATGCCACATCCATCACATATGAAAAATGGGAAGGTCTCACAGAGATTATTTCCAGTAATTTTTTCACATTAGCACAGGTGCACCACATTACACATTGGACTATGAATTTATATAAAGTACGTGTCCACAATTTATTCTTCAACAAATGTCTTCCTTTATTCAGTGTAGTCTTTAAAAACTAATTAGTAGTATTGGGATGCAGCCGAATCGTTTTGTCCTTGTCATCTTCAGGGCTGTTGGGTCATCATACATAAAAATACATTCGTAAATAGATATGTACATATACAACAGACGGCAACAACTAACATATCAACATTATTTACAATTGTTTTATAAATAGTAATTCATGCTTCGCCTTCACCGTTATAGTGTTTCAATCCATATCCACCATCTTCGGTGTAATCGAGTTTTTATTAATATTTATTGACATGTGAGGACTGAAAGAAAGGCAAGATGTGAACTGAAAAGGTGAAATGCGAGAGGCGAGCCACATTATCCTATCCCAGGCAAAACAGAGGAAAACCCGAATCATGATGTCACCTTTCCATGAAATTCAACCGTAATACACCCAAAAGTAAGGGAGGCGGTGAAACAGGGAAACAAGAGAGATTCGTCCGTGTAACACCCAAAGTTGGAGAGGAGCAGTGTTAAAGGGGAGCAGAAGAAATGGTATTTCTAATACACAGGGAGGTGAACCCAACCTGCCGTTTTATCTACCGAATGGGAATTCACTACAAAGTCTCTTCGTGTCTAGGTCATCTGTCAGTCAAATACATGATGCCTCAAAATTTCTGTCTGTCTAAATTTGAGAAAAAGTTATAATCTAGTTAAACAAGAAGGATCCCTAGATTTCAAGGGGATAACTATTCCACAAAGTATCAACAAAAGAAAGAGGAGCCTATACTTACTAAATATCAAGCGTATTCATTGCCATAAGTTGAAGCAATGCACGAGTAAGGAAGTAGATCTCTCCCAAACTTAATCCAGAATAAGGGAGAAAAGCGGTGGGCAATAATAATTGCACAGAATTCGATCGAGGCAGGGAGATAAAGGATTGACATATAATTTACATATTGGCCTTATATATATCACGACTGAATATAGACCTACTATTAGTTCAAAATATCTAAGTTGACACTACCAACGTAAGTCACGACTCAAGGATAACAGCCATTAAGTGATATGCGTGATAGTCCTACCTATTGCAACAGAGAGGGGGTCTAATATAAAAACATAGTAACTAGGTGGACTCAAGCGTCTGGTCAATTTCTAGGACAACAGTAATAGACTAAGGTGGCCCGATTCACAGAACTAACTTAAGACAAAATCGTAAACTTACTACCATTTTGGTATTCACAGAAGACACCCATTTTGGTATTCACAGAAGGCACTTACTCATTTTGGTATTCACAGAAGGCACTTACTCATTGATGAGTAAGTGCCTTCTGTGAATACCAAAATGAGTAAGTGCCTTCTGTGAATACCAAAATGGTAGTAAGTTTAGGATTTTGTCTTAAGTTAGCTCTGTAAATCGGGCCCATAGTTTCCAAGAACTTAGTAATATGGTAAAGGGTGATAATGCTCAAAATATCTAACCCGTGGGGGTTCATTATCTCCCCACAGACAATCCCTGAAAGTAAGTTACCTCAAGGGTGGGAGATGATGCGACATAAAAATGGTATGCTAGTGGGTAATGTGGACGCTGTACTCATTTGGCCGTTATTGCATATCCAAGCTGATATATTTTGAGCACCAGCATGTGTCTAAGCGAACCTTAAAAGCGTACATTCCAATAAAAAGCTGCTATGCTAGTGTTTATTGTGGACTAGTTCTCATTTGAACGTTATCGCATATCCAACCTGATTTATTTTGAGCACCAACATGGGTATAAGCGTACCTTAAGAGCGCACAATCAAATAAAAAGCCGGTACGCTAGCAGGTAATGTGGACGCCGCCATTTTTTAACCATTAACGCATGATCAAGCTGATGTATTTAGCCACCTATATAACAATAAAAGGTACGGCTCACAAACAGTAAGGCTGAGCACTCTTAAACCAACAACCAAGAACAATGCCAATACTGCTCTAGACTTTAAATCATTTGAATCAAGGGATGCAAGAACCACCAATCAATACATCCTTAAGCTCATTAGTAGCTTGTATTTAAATAGCACACATTCTCTTCAGTTATATCTCTAAGAAAACACTTTAATACATGCGATGGACCAAAATTAATGTGTAAATACACAGAATACAACGAAAGAAAAAAGAGAGAGAAAAAGAAATAAATTACACTTCCATTCAAAAACTTTCAGACAACTATTCACTCTATATAAACAACATACACACTATTCATACTGGGAGCAAAAAAACATATAGCACTTAAAAAATCTCACTTGCACCCCAATTACCAAACAACGTTGTTATTAATCTCCAATTTTGTAAATGTACCCTATACAATATTTACAATATTTACAACAATTTACATTAGATACAACATTCTCCTTAATTGGGCACAAAAACACCAAATCTAATAAATCAAAACAATTGTTTGGCAACACTGTGGTCTACGCGTTTCAAATCCCCTTGTTCTTGGGGTTCTCATTAGGACCAAACATCACTGCAAAAAACAAAAGAAGACAAGAATTTGACTGTTGCCTTGGCTGAAACACTAGCGAGCTCACCCAACGTTAGTCACCACTGCTGTATCTTACCTAATTTAAACACACCAAAAGGTCGAAAAATCCAAAAAGCTGGGTTGTGAAGAGTGGATCTAGTACAAAAAAAGAAGGGGAAAGAAGATAATCCTACACCAGTATTTAGAACTGTCCGTCAGTTGTCCATCTGATCCAGCCACAACGGGGACCCCTACACGTTCATGAGACTTACTTCATAAATCCTGAATTGAACATTCATCACATTTGGTGATGCAGTTCACACAACGAAATTCGTTTTTTTTTTATTTATGTTTACTTACCTGTTAAAGTCTGTAATCCATGCATTACAACCCCCCACCCTGCCCCTCCCCTTCCCTACGTCACAGCCCTGCAGTTACACCTACCACCGGCCGTGGCTGATCTAATGCAGATGTAGCGTTCCCGACACAAACTCCTTACAAACCCAAATTAACAACACCCAAAGTCCTATTAGACACAGCATTCCTCATAACCGTACTCTACCCTTAACGGACCCCGCGGACCCTTCGCCAACTCCATCACGGACATTATCTCCCAGCAGGCCATCGCATCCACCAACTACACCCTGCTGGGAGACCTCAACTTCCACCTCGACAATCAACTGGACCCCAACACCACATCCCTCCTGGACAACCTCCACAACATTGGACTCCGCCAGATCGTGACCGAGCCCACGCACTCAGCAGGACACACCCTTGACCCCCTCTTCACTACAGGAAACTCCATCACCTTCAGCCACACCACCAAACTCCCATGGACCGACCATCGTTGCGTCCACTTCACCTTCAGAACACCCACCATCCACAGACACCAGCACCTGCTTCCACAAAGAAACTGGACCAAAATCACCGATGACCAGCTCACCTCCTCACTCAACAACTCCACCCCAACCATCGCGGAAAACGACAACCCCAACACTGCAGCCCGAACCCTGCATAGATGGATCTCGGACAGCACCAACACCATAGCCCCCCTCAAGAAAAACAATACCTGTGCCAAGAAAGCCAGATGGTTTACCACCGAACTTCGAGAGTCCAGGCGCACATGCCGCCGCCTTGAAAAGGCCTGGAGAAACACCAAATCCATAGAAGCCCACAACAACTTCAGAGCCGCCACCAACGCCCACCATCAACTCATCAGAGAAACGAGGAAAAAAGCGATTGAAGACAGAATCTCCACCCACGCACACAACAGCAGGGAACTCTTCAGCATCATCAAGGAGTTCGCCCAACCCACCAGCGAGTCTACCGACATCCCTCCCTCACAAGACCTCTGCGACAAACTCAGCATCTTTTTCCACCACAAAATCAAGAGCATCTACGACAACTTCGACGAAGACAACCAACACACGGAACCCTCACCAACCACCCCCGACACCCGGAAACCAGCGATTGATGACTGGACAGCCCTCACCACCGAAGACACACTGAAGACAATGAAGTCAATCCACTCAGGGGCCCCCACGGACCCCTGCCCCCACCACATCTTCAACAGAGCCGCCAACACTATCGCACCCATGCTCCGCCAAACCATCAACCGCTCCCTGGCGACCGCCTCGTTCCCCGACGACTGGAAACACGCCGAGGTCAACCCCCTCCTAAAGAAACCCTCAGCGGACCCCACCGACCTCAAAAACTACAGACCCATCTCCCTGCTCCCTTTCCCAGCGAAAGTCATCGAGAAAGCCATCAACAGCCAACTCGCCACATTCATTGAAGAACACAACATCCTCTACTCCTCCCAATCCGGCTTCAGAAAAAACCACAGTACGGAAACCGCCCTCCTCGCCGCAACAGACGACATCCGCACCTTACTGGACAAAGGAGAAACAATAGCCCTCATCCTCCTCGACCTATCAGCGGCGTTCGACACAGTCTCCCACCACACCCTAATACGCAGACTCTACGATGCAGGAATCCAGGACAAGGCCCTCGACTGGATCTGCTCCTTCCTCTCCGGCAGGACGCAGCGGGTCAGACTCCCCCCTTTCCTCTCGGACCCCACACCGATCACCTGCGGAGTCCACCAGGGCTCCTCCCTCAGCCCGACGCTCTTCAACGTCTACATGGCTCCACTTGCCCCCATCGTCAGAACCTACGGGCTCAACATCGTGTCATATGCAGACGACACCCAGCTCATCCTCTCCCTATCCAACGAGCCCAACACCGCCAGACACAACTTTCGAGAAGGCATGGAAGCCGTCGCCAAATGGATGAAAAACAGCTGCCTTCAACTAAACACCAACAAAACAGAAGTACTCATCATGGGCCCAAACCCCGACGCCTGGAGCGACACCTGGTGGCCCACCGCCCTCGGAAACCTGCCAACCCCCACAGACCACGCACGCAACCTGGGAATCATCCTGGACTCCGAGCTCAAAATGGACCGCCAGATCAACTCTGTCTCATCTTCCTGCTTCCCCACCCTCCGCCTCCTTCGTAAGACCTTCAAATGGATCCCCCTCGAACACCGAAAGACAGTCACTCACGCCCTGGTCACCAGCAGACTCGACTACGGCAACGCACTCTACGCCGGAATAAACAAAAACCTCATCCGCAAGCTACAGAACATCCAGAACGCCGCCGCAAGACTGGTCCTCAACCTGCCAAAACACTGCCACATCTCCCAGCACCTGCGCACACTCCACTGGCTCCCCGTCGAGGCGCGAATCACCTTTAAGATGCTCACCCACGCACACAAGGCCCTCCACGGCACCGGACCAGCATACCTGAACAGCCGACTCAAATTCCACGCACCCCAAAGGACCCTACGATCAGCCCAGCTTTCCTACGCCGTGGTCCCCCGCACCAGAAAGACCAGATCGGGAGGCCGCTCCTTCTCCTTCCTCGCGGCCAAAGCATGGAACGCCCTTCCGCTCCACCTCAGACAGACAACATCGCTCCCCATCTTCGCAAGAAACCTCAAAACCTGGCTCTTCGACAGACCCCCTCCTTGATGGAATGGAACCTGCACCCCCCCAGCCCCCCCCACCCCTAGCGCCTTGAGACCCTTACGGGTGAGTAGTCGCGCTTTAACAAACTCCTGATTGATTGATTGATTGATTGATTGAACGTATACACCAACAGCGGTCCTAGCTGATACATACAATTCTATTAAGTAAGCCAACAAAATTAGTCGGGATACTCTGCCAGCGAAGGACAATGGGAGTCGTATCCATCTATCCACGTCATCCCCTATCTTCTCTATTAATGTACCATAATTGGTACCTCGTCAGCATCAGAGTGAACCTGGATGTCTAGGTATCGCACGGGTTCAGTGGTCCATTGGAGCTGGAAATCTAGTGGAAACTGCACTGTGGAAGGCGTCAATGGGAACAATATGGATTGATCCCAATTGATCTTTAGGACGGATAGACCCCCAAAGCGTAGCACCTCCCTTATCACAGGGGGTAGGTGGGTCTCAGGGTCCCTGACGTATAAAAGCGTGTTGTCCGCATAAGCCGAGACAATGAGGTTATAATGAGGAAAGTGAAGCCCTCTGTGACTGTGGTATTCCCGCAGTGCCCGCAACAGTGGCTCAACAGCCACCGCATACAACAGCGGGGACAGTGGGCACCCATGCCTCGTACCGCGCCGGATTGAAAAAGGGGCAGAAACCATATCTCCCGTGCGAACCCGAGCCACTGGGGAGTTGTATAATACTGACACCGTTTGCAAGAATTCCACGCCAACCCCAATGCGACGCAACACCGCATAAATACATTTCCATTAGATGGAATCGAAAGCCTTCTCAGCATCGAGGAAGAGCGCAGCGGCTTTGACCTCCGGGCGAACATGCTGCAGTGCTCCAAAGACCGTACGGAGATTTTGGGAAAGCGTGCGACTCGGAATGAACCCAGCCTGTTCAGGTCCAATTAGCTGTGGGAGGAGCAGTGATAGACGATTAGCTAGGACCTTCGCGTATAGCTTAGTGTCCACGTTAAACAAGGAGGGGCATCTACGGGGGTCTTTATTGGGCTTCAGAAGAGTAATAATTAATGCCTCACGCATAGATGGGAGCATAATGCCATTCGCAGCCATCTTGTGGATTAAAGTGATTAGATGTGGAATGAGGATCTCACTGAAGGCTTTATAAAAAGAGAGACTGTGAGGCCGTCAAACCCAGAGGCGCAGCCCTCACGTATCGAACCCAGAGCAAGACGAATCTCCGTCACTTCGATAGGCCGCATCAAAAACTCTCTGTGCCAGCTTTGTAGCCAGTGAAACTGTATATATTCCAAATAGTTAGTGATATTGTTGTCACTTGGAGCAAGTTTGGAGCTATACAGCTCCTGGTAATAGGATCGGAACTGTGCATTAATGTCAGTAGGTTGCGTCAGGGTCGACCCATCGTCTCCCTCCACCTCAACAACCCCGCACCCGTCCAGCCGCTGATGGGCCATTGCTGCCAAAACTGAGCCAGGCCGATCAGTCTCACCATAAGCTCTGGCTGAAGCATATTTGCCCATGTGGAGAAGAGTCTTGCCGGTGGCAGTGGCAGGCTCCATCCGCTCGCGCTGGGTGTTTTAAATGTGTAACACTGCTTAGTGCCTATCTATAGCGCTAATTTTAATTTGGCGACCTAAAGCTATTTTTAAAATACATCGGTGTGCATAATTTTCACCTTTGTTGTTTACCTGATTGCCGACTCCCGCCCCGGTCCGCCGCGTCCATTTCTGGGCGTTTGTTTGCGGAGGGTGAGGAGGAGCCTAGCACTTCCGGGCTCGGGCGGACAGGTCAGCGTTCTAGTGGCGCTGTAGGCGGCATGTGTATTTAATCAGCTGCCTCTTTCACTCGCGCTGTGGAGAAGAGTCTTGCCGGTGGCAGTGGCAGGCTCCATCCGCTCGCGCTGGGTGTTTTAAATGTGTAACACTGCTTAGTGCCTATCTATAGCGCTAATTTTAATTTGGCGACCTAAAGCTATTTTTAAAATACATCGGTGTGCATAATTTTCACTTTTGTTGTTTACCTGATTGCCGACTCCCGCCCCGGTCCGCCGCGTCCATTTCTGGGCGTTTGTTTGCGGAGGGTGAGGAGGAGCCTAGCACTTCCGGGCTCGGGCGGACAGGTCAGCGTTCTAGTGGCGCTGTAGGCGGCATGTGTATTTAATCAGCTGCCTCTTTCACTCGCGCTGTGGAGAAGAGTCTTGCCGGTGGCAGTGGCAGGCTCCATCCGCTCGCGCTGGGTGTTTTAAATGTGTAACACTGCTTAGTGCCTATCTATAGCGCTAATTTTAATTTGGCGACCTAAAGCGATTTTTAAAATACATCGGTGTGCATAATTTTCACTTTTGTTGTTTACCTGATTGCCGACTCCCGCCCCGGTCCGCCGCGTCCATTTCTGGGCGTTTGTTTGCGGAGGGTGAGGAGGAGCCTAGCACTTCCGGGCTCGGGCGGACAGGTCAGCGTTCTAGTGGCGCTGTAGGCGGCATGTGTATTTAATCAGCTGCCTCTTTCACTCGCGCTGTGGAGAAGAGTCTTGCCGGTGGCAGTGGCAGGCTCCATCCGCTCGCGCTGGGTGTTTTAAATGTGTAACACTGCTTAGTGCCTATCTATAGCGCTAATTTTAATTTGGCGACCTAAAGCTATTTTTAAAATACATCGGTGTGCATAATTTTCACTTTTGTTGTTTACCTGATTGCCGACTCCCGCCCCGGTCCGCCGCGTCCATTTCTGGGCGTTTGTTTGCGGAGGGTGAGGAGGAGCCTAGCACTTCCGGGCTCGGGCGGACAGGTCAGCGTTCTAGTGGCGCTGTAGGCGGCATGTGTATTTAATCAGCTGCCTCTTTCACTCACGCTGTGGAGAAGAGTCTTGCCGGTGGCAGTGGCAGGCTCCATCCGCTCGCGCTGGGTGTTTTAAATGTGTAACACTGCTTAGTGCCTATCTATAGCGCTAATTTTAATTTGGCGACCTAAAGCTATTTTTAAAATACATCGGTGTGCATAATTTTCACTTTTGTTGTTTACCTGATTGCCGACTCCCGCCCCGGTCCGCCGCGTCCATTTCTGGGCGTTTGTTTGCGGAGGGTGAGGAGGAGCCTAGCACTTCCGGGCTCGGGCGGACAGGTCAGCGTTCTAGTGGCCCCTACTGCCTATAAATGTGTGTAGGCCAGCGACCGCGCAGCGGACGCGTGCAGCGGGCGCGCCGGAAGCGCGCCGAAGTTGAGCCAAGGTCAAGCCCGTCTGCGCCCGTCCGCGACTGGACGGGGTGCGGGGCCACAAACCCTGGCTCGCCTACATCGACCATCATAAGGTATTGCAGACAAGAGTTGCTGGATATCCGTCCCAACATCCCCTTATGTGATAAACATTTGATGCATGTCCTATCGTTAGTAAATTGTACCTCTTGCACTTTCGCCCCTGTCACCAATCTGAAATCGGCCAGTGACATTAATACAATAAAGGCAGCTCTGCTAAACTGCAGATCCCTTCGAAAACATAGCTTAGAAATTTTCCATTTACTTGAAGACGATACTATCCAAATTCTGTTTCTTACAGAAACATGGTTGGATGAACATTCAGAGCCCGATATCATACAGACTCTTCCTCCTGGTTTCGTCCTCTCCAGGCTGGATAGGAGAGATGGCAGAGGGGGGGGCATTGCGATAGCCACTAAAACCCCATTAGAATGCACCCTCTCTTCTACCATGATTGACCATAGTGAAGCGGCCACTTTCACTATTACTACCGGTCCTAATCACTCCCTTTCTGGTATTCTGGTGTACCGCCCCCCTGGACAATTTTATGACTTCACCCCTACTTTGGTAGAAGCCATCACTCATCTTGCGCTCAAAAAAACTCGCATTGTAGTGCTTGGTGACTTGAACGTCCATTTTGACGACCCGTTCAACAAAGAGGCGGCTGATATCAAATCAGAGCTACTCTCTTTAGAACTAGAGCTAAAAAATAATGATCCTACACACCAACACGGACATTTACTAGACCCTGTATTTGGAAACTGGAAGGGAATTCAGACCTTAGCTCCTCAGCCAATTCCTTGGTCTGATCACTATATAGTGCCTATATCCATCCAACTAGAAAGGGATGAGCAGTACAAACAAAGCTCACAACGATTCAAGCGTAGAAGATGGAAAAACTTCTCCATTGATTCTTTTTCCAATATCATTCAGGATGCTGGCCCCCCAAAAGGATCTGATAGTGAGACAGCATATGCTCACTTACAGGACAACATCGCAAAAGCGCTGGGTGCTACCGCTCCTATTCGTACGACAACTAATGCCACAAGAACTAAAAAAACTGCCCCATGGTTTAGTCAGGAGCTCCAGATCGCTAAAACGGCGTGTAAAAAGCTCGAAAGAGATTGGCGCGTTAATTTCTGTCCTGAAATAAAAACCAGATACAAAACAGCACAAAAAGATTATTACAGATTGGTACGCACATCTAAAGCTTCCTATTACAATAGGCGAATCCTGGAAGCTGAGAACTCTTCTAAAGAGCTTTTTCAGATTTATAAGGAGATCTCTATAGTTGAGTCCAACCCCACCTCCCAGAATGATTCAGTGGATACCTGCAATAAAATTGCCAAGTATTTCTCTGATAAAATTACTAACATCTATGCAAATTTTTCCAGCAACATAAAATCTGGCAATGACTTCACAGAGAATGAAGCTCATATAAGCACTCCAGCCCACCTATGTGCCTTCTCTGTACCTCCAGTTGAAACTCTGACAAAAATCTGTAAGAGTATCAAATCTGGTTCACCACGCGATCCCGCAGCTCCTAAAATTTTAACTGCCAGCCTCCCGGTCCTGGAGCCGCACTTTAGACATATGTTGCAAATATCATTCTCTACAGCTACTCTCCCCGCGGACTGGAAAAAAGCTATAGTGTTCCCCATCAAGAAAAAACCTAACCTGAGCCAGGATATATTGGAGAATCTACGTCCAATTTCTCTACTCCCTTACCTCGCTAAATTAGCTGAGAAAGTAGCTAATGCCCAACTTATGAGCCATCTTGAAACCCAAAAAACCTTCCACCCCTCACAATCGGGCTTCAGATCAGGCTTCTCCACAGAAACAGCACTCCTAAGAGCAACTGAAACTCTGCGGGAGGGAGCCGACAAAGGCAAAACCATGGCCTTGATCATGCTGGACCTCAGCGCCGCGTTTGACACTGTAGCTCACTCCATACTGCTACAGTGTCTAAACAGAGTGGGAGTCACAAAAGAGGCTCTAGGTTGGCTGAAAGCTTTTTTAACCAACAGAAGCTTCCAGGTCCAAAGAGGAACCTATCTCTCGGACAGCTTGACCTTAGAACAGGGGGTACCTCAGGGCTTGTGGTCCAATCGTTCGGCGTAGAGCTTGTCTCCTACGCCGACGATACCCAACTCCTGATCTCCCTGTCTCAATCCCCCTCCTCTGAGGCCGATAATTTTAAATCCTGTATGTGCAAGCTGGCTACATGGATGAATGAGCACTGCCTCAAATTAAACGGAACAAAAACAGAGGTGCTCATTATAGGGGGGAACAACACCAAATGGACCAAAGATTGGTGGCCCACATGTCTGGGACCAATACCTACCCCCAGTCAGGAGGCCAAGAATTTGGGTGTCTGGATTGACAACAAACTCTCCTATGACAGTCATGTAAAAAAAACAGTTGGAAAGTGTTTTGGAGTTATGAAGACGCTCAGCCGCACCATGGATCTACTTCCACTGAGTTCCAGGCGTACCATGACGCAAGCTCTTATCACTTCCCGCATTGATTACGGGAATGTGCTACTGCTGGGCACTTCTGAAAAAAACATTAGAAAACTGCAGGTCCTGCAAAATTCAGCGGCACGCCTTGTGCTAAGACTCCCGCGCAGAGCTCCATCTAAACCTTCCTTGGATACTCTGCATTGGCTGCCCATCAGAAAGAGGATAGTATTCAAGGCACTTCTCTGGTGCCATAGGATCATTCATCAAAGAGCACCCTCCTATTTGTCTGACTTAGCCTCACTTTATGAACCCTCTAGAACCCTACGTTCTAAGGGAACAGGTTTGCTTAAAACAACGCGCCCAAAAAAAGCCAGACTTGGAGGCAGGTCCTTTCGCACTCTCGCAGCCAAGGAGTGGAACACCCTCCCCATGAATATCAGACAGGAAAAAAGCGAAACATCCTTTAGGAAACATCTAAAAACGCATCTTTTCACTATCTAATTCACTGTCTGATGCCCTTCCACCCAAGCAATACTCTCTCCTAAGCGCGAGGACACGCCGGGAGGCGTCACCAGGCGCTTTATAAACTCCTATAATAATAATAATGTGCCTGACCTCGCTATCCGCTGCCTCATGGAATTCGGCCAGCATGGCCTTAAGCAGGTCACGCAACTCAGGGTCATCGGAGTGTAGCAGACGTGACTTTAAATCGGACAGCCGAGTCTCCAGCAGTGCAATCTGATCACGAATAGCGTGGAGTATGCCTGCATGCTTACTAATAGCAATTCCTCTGATGAAGACTTTAAATGCCTCCCACACTGTGGTGAAGGAGTCGAACGATCCCACATTGGTCTCGAAATACCCAGAAATTTCCTCGAGCAGCTCGGAGCGAAAAACAGAGTCCAGCAAGGAAACCGCCATAAGAACGGGGGAGGAATACGAGGAGGCACCGCAACTGTAACCGTAATAGGGGAGTGATCAGAGAAAGAGTGTGCTAGGACTGAGCAATTTAGCACCTTGGGCAATACGGATTGCGAGACAAACCAGTAATCAATGCGCGTGTGAATGTCATACTGTGCTTAATAATGTGTGTACCCACCACGAGTAGCAGACCGAGAGCGCCAGACGTCTGCCAGTTGGAGCTGTAAAGCAATATCCTGCACTGCCCTCGCCGATGTAGAGAGAGGGAGACTAGGGCCTCTGGAGCGATCTAGTGTTGCATCCATTATACAGTTAAAGTCCCCACCCCAGAATATCGGTAGAGCACAATGTTCTTTAATTAAATCAAAGAGGGACCGATAGAGCCCAGGATCATCATAATTAGGAGCTTAGGAGTTAACTACGAGGAACTCCCAATGTTGGCTATGACAGCGGGATATACCAAACCTAACCTCTGAGTCTGTGAGTAATGGTGCTAATTTAAAACCAGCCTTAGGGTTTAGCCAAGTCAAAACTCCCCTAGCATGGGAAGTGAAGCAAGCCGCATGTGAAACCCCTGCCAACTTTCTACCAGTGAGGAGTGCAGCTCCCGGGGGCAGGTGCGTCTCCTGAAGCAGCGCCACATCAACCTCCTTGCGCTTCAAATAAGCAAAAACCTTCCTCACCTTACGCTGGTCATTTAAACCTCGATCATTCCACGACATAAGGGGCCCAGTTCGATGGTCACCCATATTGACAACCATCGCCAGCAATGTGAATCGCAACCCTCACCACACCAGAGCCTATGTCGGCCATGAAGACACCATTGGTGCACATGATCCATAAAAAAGGGGGGAAAGGAAAGAAATAAATACCCGCCACAAACAAGGTAGGAACATTTGAGATCCGAGCATAACAAAATGAAAAGGGAAGAAAAATAATCTGCAGAAACTCACCTCCCCCTACCCACACCTTGCAAACCCCAACTCTGCAAAGTCAAGCATCAACCCACCCGAACAACACAAAAAAGAAACCCAAACGTGAGGCAAACCCACCAATCACCCCTTTAAACCTCCAACCTATTAGAAGCAGATCAGCGGTTAATGCAGTGGGGCGGATGTTGCCCAGCTAAACAAACTGAGCCAACCTACCGCTCAAACACCGCTTGCAATGAACAAACCCACCGTAACCACAACCGTCAATCATGAAGAAACAGCGAATAGCCAGAACAACTCTGCCCAGGAGGGCCCAGAACAACAATAAATGGGCAAATCACTGAGGAGTGGTGTGGTAACCTGGCTGCACACACCGGGAAGCCATTAAGGCAAAAGAGACAGAACCCCCCGAGGGGGAAAGAGATCCTGCATAACAGCAGAGTAAGTCTAGGAGCACACTTCGCATAGCAGGGCCAATAGTAGGCCATCAGGGAGCAGATTAACATGTGGCCATGCCAGCAACAGTGAAAGAGGGAGACATAGATAACAAACAAATAAGATACTGCAAGTCACTCAGTCATATCATCCAAGGACCTGGTAGCGTCATACTGTGAGGAAGAGGCTTGTTGACTGTTCAAGTGTTTGTTAGCTTTTTCCCAATCACGGAAGGCCTTTTGCAGTGATTGTGGGTCTGAGTAAACCCTGGGCTTCCCTTCAAAGAGGACCTTAAGATGTGCTGGGTATAACATAGCATATTCGATGTGCTGGTCCCGCAGTTTGCGTTTCAGTGTAGTGAACTGCTGCTGTGTCTCCTGCACTTTAAGGGTGAAGTCAGGGAATAGGGAAATGTCTGAAACCCCGTACCTCAAGGACCCCAGTTCCCGTGCCTTGCAGCGTCTCTGTCCCGATAATTTAACAGTTTAGCAATGATGGGACGGGGAGGGGCGCCTGGTTGGGGTCGGGGCCCGAGGCAGCGATGCGCTCTCTCTCCACGACGAATAGATGAGAGAAAGTGTTCACGCCCAGGAGAGAAGTCAGCTGGCGCTCCACAAACTGCTCCATGTTCCCCGTCGCTGTAGTCTCCGCCAGGCCAGTGATACGCAGGTTGCTGCGGCGCAACCGGGCCTCCAATTCCTCCGCCTTGTCATGTAAGGCCGAAAGAGCGTGCTCCATCTGCTTCCGTACATCTCCTGCATCAGTCTGGGCCTCCTCCACCTCAGTTATGCGGCGCTCTGCCATATCCTGGCGCTCAGCATGTTTGTCGACACGCTCAGAGATCGTATCAATTCTGTAGGCCAGCGTGTCAATCTTAGAGTCTATGGCAGTGAGGCCCCGCTGCATGGACGCAATAATCTGTTTTATATCCCCCACAGGATCGTCAGTTGAGACCTCAGTCTCAGGGGGAGCCCCGTCTGCCCTCTCCTCATTGCGACAGGATTTGCGCTGCCCGAACTGTAGTTTGGGTTGGGTCCGGTCAACTTTCTCCATGATGGCGATAAGTAGAGCAGGTAAGCACAGAGCGGTGGGGGGGTACACAGGAGGCCAAGTCCACCAACCCCCTCACGCGTGTCCCGTCCCAGAAGAGGGGAGATGTGGTTCTGTGAAAACGGGCCTCGTTACGTAAGGTCATGGTTCCGTCACGATTTTGGTGATGTCGGACCGTATTTAGTGAATGCGGTTAATGTGGAGTGAATTTGTCACGTTAGCTAGTGAGTTCACCATGTATTTAGAGATTTCGTTTGGAACATGGGTTCCATTTTGTTTTGGAGTCTCCATTTTGTCTTGCCATCACGCAGGCCGACGAGTATGGTCGAACGAACTAAGCGGCCTGTCCTTCATGTGTTGGTATTCATTAACAGGGTCTTTCTTGACTCCGAGGTGAATTGCAAGGATCTGATTCCTTCACCTGAAGCTGACCCTGCCAAGTCAATTTCCCTGGTTTGATCATTTTCTGAAATTGCCAATCATTGTTTAGGACATCGTTAACTTTTAGTCTCCTTACACATGCCTTATCTTGCTCACTATCAGACATTGTTTCTTTTTCTATGTTCTTTGCTACATGCATTGTGCTTTTCAATTATGGGTTTGTCCTGCTTGTGGAGATTGGATTTGGGACATTCCCAATGATTAACTTTGGGTTGGGATGTTGCAAACTGAGTTTTTCGTCATGTGATACTTTGTTTGAGAATGTACCTCATTGGTCAGATTTTTGCGCAGTGGTAGTATGTTGTAAATGTGAATATTGTGTATAAAAGGAGGTGTCTTGCTCTACGAATTTGAGCAGTCTCCTGAAATACTTCCATGCTGTATTTCGAGGATCACTGTTACTGGCTGCAGCTAATAAACTTGGTCTCTGATGCCACCCAGAAGTATTCCGTGTCTCTGTAAACCAAGACAGGTGAATCCGAAGACTTTGGGCGTGCCCCTGGCGCCGCTGGGTTCTAAAAACCCGGTTCTTCAGAGAGACACTGAGGTTGCGTGGCCCCAGAGGTGCAGGACAGCAAGCCCAAAGAACCTGGGATCAGCTAGCGGAAGCAGAGCAAACCCCAGAGTCAGCCAAGTCAATGGGCCACCAAAGGCAGGCAAGCACAGCCCAAGAAAACAGCAGGCACAAATAGCGTGGATCCTCACCTTCATGAGCACCACTGGGCGAACCAAGCCAATGGGCCAGCCAGGAAAAGGAGTCCGATGATGCAGCGACCAGGAGGTAGCACCCCACAGCAGATCCAAGGAGCTGCGCACCTCTCCGTGTCCTTACAAGCCGACGATCAATATGGCCGCTCCGCCGAAGAAGGAGACCATGCCCAGGCAGAGTTGCGTTGCGGTGGTGGCAGACACCAGCAGGGGGGCCCCAGCGGACCAGGCTTGGATCTGCGCTGTACCACAGCAGTCGGCCCCAAGCAATCCCGGTGCAGCCACTCCAGAGGATCACGTCACCCAGCCTCTGCAGTGGAAGTTGAAGAGTCTTCAAGCCAAAACAAAAATAAAAATAGAACAAATGAATACCCATATCTGGAATATGTCTTTGATTCACAGAGAGGAAGACAATGCATTCATGAAGTCATGGAGATGCCGCTGTAGCATCATTCTGTTGTTCAGTTCGTCCCTTGACACAGGCTTCCTTACACATGATGTAGCACAGAGGCCACATATTGCAGGAGCGCACTGCACACACAGGCAGAACAGGAACAAAATGGCTAAGATCATCCCAATGAATATGTAAATGTGTAAATGTATTGGCATTTATATAGCGCACTACTTACCCGTAGGGTCCCAAGGCGCTTCGACCGCTGCGAAACCCTTCCTGGCTTCCCTGAGAGATGGTCCCTTAATGGGTATCTCCAGGGTGAGACCAGGCATCCCCGGCGGTCTGGTGGGGCCGTTAGTGAAGATGAGGCAAGCTAATGCCCAGAGTTGCCGAGTCTGATCGCTGATCAGAGTGGGCACCGAGGCGAGAGAATTATCGAGTCCGCTGACCCTGGTCCAGAAACCTGCCGCGCCGGGAATCAAACCCTGGTCCCGGGCCGTCCTCTGCTCTCGGGTCTGCCGCCTCTAACCAGTGAGCCACACTACTTCACAATATCAGAATTTTCCATCCCCAGGCAGATATCAGTTCCCAGAACCACCCTAGCAAGGACCAATCTCCTTTGTCCACATGAATGGAATCAGAGATCTTGTGTAGTTTTGAGGTGGCCTGGTACACTGTCGGAGCATTATCAGGAATGAAAATGCAGCAACTGGATTGGATCACTCTACATACCCCACCACGGTCTGCAAGTATGACATCTAGGGCAACCCTATTTTGAAGAGTCATAAGGCGGTCCGACTGGAGCTCAGCAGTCAAGTTACTAAGGGCACCAGCCGTTTCGGTCACGGCGGCTTCAACTACCCTCGTCAACTGGCGAATGTTCCTGCTGTTCACCATTGGCCCCAAAAACGGCAGAAAACCCTTTGCGAAGTCTCCAAACTCCTGCTCCGCATTGTCGTCTTTACTCACGACACCCCTAACTGTCCTTGTCCGATGGCAATATGCCTCGGCCGTGTAAGTGGGTGGCAGCAGAAACGAGACAAAACATGTGCCCGAGAAGTCAGGGGGCAACCATGTATATGCTCTGTCGTGGCAGACGAAGTAGGTACCCTTAGCCGCTAAGAATGAAGGGGAGGTCTGAGATGAGAAAACATAAGTCTCAGTACAGACACTGTTCCCTAGCTGAGCTCTAGAGTTTTTGCCATTTCCCTGCAGACATAGGTGACCTTGGTGGGGTACTATCCAGATTGGGGAGGATTTCTTCGCTTTCTGACTCTCAGCCTAGGAAATTCCATATTGTGTTATATTCCATCTGCTGTAAGGTGTCAATTCATCTCTGGGAATCATTTTGTACATTTCGACATCCCTGCTCATATTTCTAATTCCCGCCACTAGCGCCTTGTTGCTTGAGTTTTTCCCCGGGACATATGGTTCGAGGGCAAACAGGAACATTGCTCGAAGTGCCCTCAGAGAACCATGGTAGCCAAATGGCAGGACAAAATACGGAATATCCTTATCTGTTGTGTGTGGCATAAGTCCACATACCCAACAGTTCGTGGTGTTCATTACAGTTTGGTGCTGGTGTAGGAGTTGGACAAATGAATTATTTACAAATTCTAATCTTCTGGCAGACTCGTGTTCAGGTAGAGGGTGGAAAGAATGTGGGGAAATAGTAGGAGGAGGTGTGGGCTGAGTGTTATGTACAAAGGCAACTCGAAATGTGAACAGAGTATAGCCAATCAAAAACATCATTATGCAACACAACATTAAAATGCATATTATTAAAAATTGTTTTCTCGCCATCACAATGCATATTTTCGTTTCAAAGTTCGTAGATCTAGCAGGTCTCTCTACCCTTGGAAACTCCATCCTCTATGTTTCTGCCCGCGGTGGGAGATTGATTCTGCTAAGGGGTGCTTCTGTTCAGTCCAGGGTAATTCCCTTAGACCAACCAGAACTGTCGACCTAAACGTCTCCAGCTGCACTTCCAAAGACTGGCAACCGCGACCCTAGCAGCAGAACCGGATGGCGGTTCGAAAATCAGAAATGAGCAAGTTCCCTGGGCGAGAGAGCTGCACAATCAAAAAAAATAGTTCTTGGGGGAAAGAAACTTAATTAGTTTACTTTTATTAGTTCGTTTTTCTTGGCCTCAGATTATACCGTTGTTTCCCAGGTATGGCGTGGTCTTCAAACAAGATTTCAGGTTCTGTAGTGTCCAACTGCATTGACGGTGGCACAAATCCTTGCAGAATATGGTCACTCTCCTTTTCTGTACCAGTTCCTTTCAAACGTGCATCACTGAAGGGCACGAAACGAGGCACGGATTCAGTCTCTGAGTCGGCGACACCCTCCTGGACCCACCGGTCATAGGGCAGAGGCAGGGGGATCCGTTTACAATGGATCCCGTGGATCCAGTTCTTCTTTCCTTCCACCCGAACGGCTGATCTTGTGGAAAGAAGGACGAGGTATGGGCCGGTCCACCTGGGCGCTGAAAGTTCCGCACTAGGATCCAGGTGCCAGGTTTGATCGTGTGGCCTGGATCATCAGACGCTGGCGGAGAGGAACTGTGAACCTGTTGGTGTAAAACACGCAATTTAGTTGTCAATTCGTGCAAATAGTCAAGCAGTACAGGGTGCTCTATCTCACTGAGTTTCTTGGGCCTTGGCACTCCCCATATATTAGCTGGGCGGCCGAACACTATCTTGTGTGGACTAAGTCCCAGTCTAGAATGGACAGTCATTCTGGTAGATAGGAGTGCTAGAGGCAGGGCGTCAGGCCATTTAAGACCTGTGCTGGCTTGGATCTTGGCCAATTTCAACTTTAACGTGCCGATGTAGCATTCTACTAACCCAGCTGATTGGGGGTGATTTGCAGCGTGGAACTTCTGGTGTATGCCTAGACACTCACACACTCTCTTCATCACTCGTCCCACGAATTTACTTCCATTATCACTCCAGACAATTCTAGGCATACCGTACCTAGGGAAGAATTCTTTGACAAGGGCTTTGGCTGTGGACAAGGCAGTATTGTCCTTAAGGGGATACGCTTCCACCCACCTGGAGAAGGCGCAAACAACAACAAGCACGTATTTCAGATTGTTGCACCTCTCCATGTGGATGAAATCGAGCTGCAAAACCTCGAACGGATACGTTGGAGGCGCAAAATGACCAGCTGGAGTTGGAGTTCCCCTACCGGGATTGTACTTTAAACACACCATACAGTTCTTGACCAAGTTCTCTGCACATTTTGGGATGCCACTATTCTGCCATACTGGGGCCAACAACTTACAGATTCCTTTCACACTGATGTGAGCCATCCCATGAGCCTTTGTCACCACTTCAAGTACATATGCGTCGGGTAACAGCCATCTCTGATGCTCTGACAATTCAACCCAACAACCATTCGCATCCAATCTACCCCTGCTTTCTCTCCATTCATTCACCTCTTTCTCAGTGGCCTCGGACTATTTAGACTTCACACTTTCAATAGTGTCCTCACACATACCCACATCAGCAATCCATCTCGCAGGACCTACAACATACATTCGACTCATTGCGTTCCTTGCAGTCTCTTTCGCAACTTCATCTGCGAATGCATTCCCACGACCAACATTATCTTGAATCTTTCTGTGTGCACTGCATTTCAGAATCGCAACTTGTAGTGGCAAGGTCAGTGACTCGAGAAGTTCGTTAACTAGCTGACCATGTTGTATTTTTGCACCATGCGACGTCAGGAACCAACGTTCACGCCACAATCGTCCAAAACTGTGAGCCACGCCAAAGGCGTACTGGCTGTCTGTATACACATTCACTCGTTTTCCTTTTGCCAACACACACGCTCTTGTAAGTGCAATTAACTCTGCTGCTTGCGCAGAATTGTGCGGGATACGTGCAGTTTCTACAATCGTGTGCAATGTTGTCACTGCATATGCTGCAGTCGTATCACCATTTGGAAACTTGAAACATGAACGATCAACCCATAAAGTATCATTACATTCAGGAAGGGGAGTGTCCTGTAAGTCTACTCTCCCTTTTGTCTCTTCTTCTGTCCTAAAACAGCAATCATGTTTTTCGACCTCATCTGTCTCTGTTGGAATGGGCAATAACGTGGCTGGGTTGAGTGTATCGCACCTCTTTATGTGTATGTGACTCGCTAACAGTGTCAGCTCATAACTTGACAGTCGAGCACTAGTTAAGTGCTGTGTCCTCGTTCTGTTTAGCAAAATGTCTACTGCATGTGGGACCCTAATGATCAGTGTATTATTCATTACTAATCCAGCAGACTGTCGAATACAGACAGCTGCTGCAGCAGTGGCCCTCAAACAGCTTGGTAATGCCTTGGCTACGGGATCTAGAGTTGCGGAAAAGTAGGCGCATGGACGCTGTTTGTCCCCAAAGGATTGTGTTAGGACTGATAATGCGCAACCTTCCTTCTCATGGACATATAATGTGAAAGGCTTACTGTAGTCGGGGTTGCCCAACACAGGAGCCGAACACAATGCATCACGCAACTCGTGAAAACTTTTCTGACAATCTTCAGACCAAGGCACAGGATTGGGTGTATCCTTACAGATTAGTGCCAGCAAAGGTTTGGCCAACAATGAGAAGTTCGGTATCCATTGTCTGCAATATGATTTAATGCCCAAGAAAGCACGCACTTCTCTCTGTGTCCTTGGGACACTCAATCTTGCAATTGCCTGTATTCTCTCTGGGGTCAGTTTCCTTCCCTCCTTCGATAAGATGTGACCTAAGTAGGTCACTTCTTGACGACAAAATTGCAATTTCGAAAGAGAGACTTTGTGCTTCATGTCACATAAATGACGCAACAATGACAATGTGGCTTGCTTGCAAATCTCTTCAGTATCTGCAGCGACCAGCAAATCGTCTACGTACTGAATGAGAGTCGCACCATCAGGTAGAACAATCGTGTCAAGTTGTGATTTCAGGGCTTGACTGAATATAGATGGACTTTCACAGTAGCCCTGAGGAGCGCGTTTGAAGCGGAAGCTTCGCCCTCCTAAATTGAAGGCAAAAATATCTCTGCTCTCCTCAGCAATCGGGAAGCTGAAGAAAGCGTTCTTCAAATCAATCACCGAGAACCAAGTTGCTGAAGCTGGAACCATAGTCAATAGGGCAGTAATGTCGGGAACAACTGGAAACTGTGGCACAACAATCTTGTTCACTTCTCTAAGATCGATCACAAATCTGTACACAGGTGGCTGTGACGGATCAGTACGCTTTAAGACTGGCAAAATAGGACTGTTACAAATGTTGCCTGTTGTCTCTTCAATGACATCTTTCTCAATCAGATCGTAAATGATCGCTAACAACGCCTTTTCACATTCGCTAGAGATCTTGTATTGGGGAATACGTGGCAACCTAACATTGGCTCGCAATGTTATGACATATGGCGCTATCTCCAAAAGACCCACATCATTAGAACCAGTAGCCCAAAGTATGTCCGGAAGTGATGACAATTCTGTAGGGATATTCTCCTTTGACAAATACATTGGAGAAATCACTTTCTTACCTAGGGTAAGTCGTACTCCCGAAGGAGAACAGTACAAGGTCGCATATAATCTCTTTAACAAATCCAAACCAAACAAGTTTTCGCCACAACCTGTTGTAAGAATGAGGGGTGCTTCCAATTCACATGGTCCAACAGAAAGGGGCATAGGACTAGAAATCGGGTTCCTAACCGGGGCGCCAGAAAACCCTACTGAAACATTCATTTCGCCAGACAAAGGTGCGCCAGGAAGTTTTGAGTGCATAATAGAACTTTTTGTAGCACCAGTATCCAGCAGAAAAGGTTCTGACACACCTGATGTAATCAATTCAACATAAGGTCCAATCTGATCTACTGGAACTGAAACAACTCCCTCTCTTTGTCCATGGCTGTCCTAGCAATCATTACCCTCATTCTCGTTCTCTGCATAGTAATCATCAGCATAGTACTGAGCTGAACTTGAAAGACACATTATTCTGTTGGTCAAAGCTGTTCATGGAATTCTGAGGCGGAAAAGATGTAGCATTCTGGGGGAAATTTCCACGGCCCCTACCCCTAGGAGCCTGTTGAACACCTCTACCTCTTGCACCAGAAACACCATTTAAACGTCGCAACAGGGCTGGACAACTATTCTTAAAATGACCCTCTTCCTTACAATACGCACACTGATTGGGACCATACGCTAAGCGCTGTTGAGAAGACTCATTTCTTTGTGAGTTTCTCGAATACTGTTGAAGTTGCTGATAATCAGGCTGACTAGTAGTGCGAGGCGGATAGGCTTGCTGGAGAAGGACTTTAGTTTTCAAATCTTTAGTCTTTTTGTCTGCCTTCTCTAGCTCGTCTTTGCGTCTATTTTCATAGTACTGGGCTGTGGCTAAAATCTGCGCTGACGTGGAAACAGCCCAAGCACTCTCTGAATCTTTCGATTTATTACATAGTTCAGGAAGCAGATTATGTACGAACTTGTCTACAAACAATCTTTGGCCACCCTCAGTAGCCAAATCCTGACCACTATGATCGACGAAAGTCTCTTCAAACCTCGTGAAAAAGTCGGACACATTCTCATCTTTCTTCTGCTTGCATGCAGACAACTTGTCCCAATTCACACGTAATTCAGGCATTAAAGTTTTCATATATGTGATAATTCTACCAGGAAGTTCAGCCACTAAAGGCTCGGGCTTAGAGCCACCGACTTGTCTAGCATCAGCAGCAGTAACTCGTGCTTAATTCTAAAAGTACCTGAGGTTTGGAGATTCCTCTAGTAAGAGGGAACCAATAATATAGCTCTATTTTGTTTTTTTATGTGGGAAAAATAAGAAAGAGTGCTGTGTAAGAAAGTGCATGTGTTTTTTCTAAAAATGACATCACCAAAAGGTTTGCTCTGCTAGGCTCGCCATCATTCCATCTTTAAGGAACAAGCAGAGTTGTATCAAAAAAACGTTTTTACCAGCGTTTTTGCATTGTGCTAAGTGGTGGTCTGTCTTTTTGACTCGCCTACACAACGTATACACTGTGATACAAGATGTGTTGTCTATTAATCAGTGGGCTTACTACCCGCCCTCAGCGTACCATCAGTTTTTGTAAGTGTTTCTCTCACTTGCAATCTTTGATTTTTTTGCTTGAAATTGATTTAAAATGTCTGCTTTAACAGCTGCAGTCTCCAGGTGAATCCCCGGGGGGAGAGGGGGTAAGGGAATTACTGTGCGAATTAGAGCTGGATTTACTGATTCCAAGAGTAAGATCTCATTCCTCTCTCAGGGAAATTCAAGGTTCCTCTTATAATCCACGTTAGCTTCGCCCCCAGAGTTACCAATACCACCTGCATCTGTAACTCTCGGGTGGGGGATTTAATGGGTAGAAATCACGGCTACTTGTACTTGGGCCGTAAGTGTTCGAGTGAGCATTGCGTCTGAGTCCTACAAAAACAGGGTCAGTGTATAACCCTGGGCTCAAGTGCAATCATGCATCCATTTTGTACCTTTGCTTTGATGGTCACCATTAAAAGAAAAAAATATTTTCCCTTCAAGAAACTAAACAGCCCTTGTCTCCAAAAGAGTGAGCCAGTTTTCTACAAAGAACCATGCATAAAATGGCCTCTCCACCCACATAATGGTAGTAGTACACTATCTTCCTGCAAATGTGCTTTTCCATTGAAGGAGGAAGTTTAAGAAACCCTAAATTACTATGCTTTTACATGCAATGGAACGATATCAATGTAAATAATTCGAATTTTTATCCTCAATTGTACAGAACATCAGTTTTGATTGTTCGTGTTTTCTGTGCGAGAATTCAACATTCTAAATTTTCTTTTTATTCAGTACATTTAGCTTAGAAGATACAAAGAAACATTCCTACCATTTGCACCAGCAGTGTATCTAAACCCTAGATGTTTTAATGAGTTGTAGACATTTCGGTGGAAATGTTAATCTGGTGAATAATGCAGATGATACTGGTAATTTGGTTAAATAGATCTTGGTGGAAGAGTTCATCTACTGAACAAAACTCATTATGCAGCTGGAGTGGTTAAAACTCAAAGAAACTTTGCATTCTCTTCATTTTCATAAAAATGTAGGTGGTCAACTAGGAGCATCAATATTTTTTGAAGACATTTTATTTAAGCGAATCTACAATTAATTAATTAATTGTGGGTTTATATAGCGCTAGGATAGACTCCTGGAGGAGTATCTCCGCGCTTCGACCGCTGCGAAACCCTTCCTGGCTTCCCTGGGAGATGGTCCCTTAATGGGTATCTCCAGGGTGAGACCAGGCATCCCCGGCGGTCTGGTGGGGCCGTTAGTGCAGATGAGGCAAGCTTATGCCCAGAGTTGCCGAGTGTGATCGCTGATCAGAGTGGGCACCGAGGCGAGAGAATTATCGAGTCCGCTGACCCTGGTCCAGAAACCTGCCGCGTCGGGAATCGAACCCTGGTCCCGGGCCGTCCTCTGCTCTCGGGTCTGCCGCCTCTAACCAGTGAGCCACACTACTGCACACCACAATATGAACACACTCTACAACCACAAAGATTACAGATGCCTCCTCTTGCATCCCAGAGACCTTCAAAATACAAACTCAAGCCTCAGCTCTTTTTTTATTTTATTTTAAAAAAAACTCTTTCTGTTGAGGTTTTTTACACCATCATATTTTCATATGAGATAGATAAGAAAAACTTTCAAGCAGTAGGACATTCCCTCTATTCTCAGTGTTTGGTCTACACAATAGTACATAGTTGACCATGGGTCTAAGTGCCAAAGCAGAGTGGTAAGGCCTTTACAGAGTGGCTGTATGCATCCGTATGGGCCCGGGTTGAGCCTATGGTGGAGTGAAACCAAGTTGCTATGTTAATGTGCGTGTAAGCCTCTGTCAACTGTAGGGGAGGGGGGCATTAAACAGCAGCATGAGCAAGAATTGTGATTACAATCAAAGGTGAACAGTTTGCAAGTGGGTGTGGGTGAAGGGCTCCCTTTCTGTACTACCAGCACACTGCCTGTGTGGTAGTTTTCACGACCACCATTACTCAAGGAGGGGGGTATCCTCACGCACCAGTTTTCGGAAATGTGTGCACATGGTGTCCCAAGCTACCGCTATGGGTCTATTATGGAGATGCAGAGATTCCTCTTGGTGCAGGTTAACACTCTCTGCTTGTGACCACCGGAGGAGTACCTCATGCCATAGTGTGAAGGAGGAGACTGGTCGGCCCTCCAGTAGAGTGTGAGGGTCAGTCTGGTCAGATTTGCAAATCTTACTTGTACCTTGTGATCGCTCCCCTTTTTTGTAGATGCCTAAGGCAGTTGCTGCCCAGGTATACAAGCTGGTGAGTTCGGTGATAGTGGCAAGAGTGTCATGAATTGCGTACCAATAGTGAGACATGACCAGAGCATATTCTGCAAAATCGGCAATGTCGGAGTGACATCTGGGGCATGTGAGATGTGTCTTCTGGAACATTCAGTTCAGTTTAGATTATGTCAGGTAAGTTCTACTGAGTATAGTCTAATGTATGTTTTTAAATCTCATACTTCGGGAGACCATTTGTGTGGATTCCAATGACATGGTATAAAAATCCACAGAGGCATAAAGATGAATTAAATGTATGAATTTAATTCTTGAACAGGAGTTGAAGCACAGCACATCAGTTCAGGATACAGATACCATAATACAGTTGGTCTGGAATCTGGAACCCAGGATGCAAGATGCAGGCACGCATCATACATTCCAGGCAGCAGATCCAGACAGGGAAAAGCAAAGGGAAACAGAGCAAGGTAATACAAATGTAAAACAGGATACAACACATCTTACCCCTAAAGAAAAAAAAGGTAAGTAGGGGAAACTTTGGGAGTGCATTAATCTAAATATCTGCTGGGAACATTCTTTTGTCTATTGCAAGCCTTAACTCTAGAAGCAACAGAGGAACCAACATGAACAGCATTGGGAGAAGACATAGTGGAACAAGCATCGGATCTCCTTAGGCAATTATCAAGAACAGAAGAAGGAGAACTATGTACATTTTCAACATTGTAACACTTAGCCACTCTACGGACATTCCAGACTCTACCATCTAGCGTGACAACACTATTTTTGAAAACTTTGACAACTTTGATAGGAGGGAAAAACTTAGAAAAACCCTTAACCAGAAAACCAGGTTTTTTAATTCGCACCCATTCCCCCACCACAAAGTCATTATCTCTGGTCTTTCATTTCATTTTGGAATCAAACCAGCAAGGTCCAAAGCAGAATTATTAACATCAAGTTTCTTAATCCACCAGGGACAGATATCAGAAGGAGGCTCCCTTCCCTTAAGGAGTCTGAAGGGACTAACCCCAGTCACAGAATGAGGAGTGATGCGATACGTCCATAACCTTTTCCTCACAACATCCAACCAACAATCATCAGACACCTGCACACCATTCAAACAATCCTTAAGAACACGATTAAAGCGTTCAACTTGACCGTTTTCCCTGGGTTCATACAAAGAGGTGGTGTAATGCTTGATACCACAAGTACTAAGGAATTTCTCAAAATCAGCCGAAACAAGCTGAACACCATTGTCAGTGACACAAGTTTCAGGAAACCCCTCTCTTGCAAAAACCTCTTTAAAGAAAAGAATAACAGAGTGAGAAGATACAGTGCTGACAAACTTTACTTCAGGCCACTTGGAGTGGTAGTCCACCAGGACCAAAGCATAACGAGCATTGTAAGGTAACTGTTTAAAGGGGCCAGATATATCAAATCCCACCTTCTGCCAGGGAAAGTTGGGCCAAGATACAGGCTTAAGGGGAGCTGAGGTCAAATGAAGCATTTTGTCACTGTTAACACAGTGCGAACAATCCCTTACTAGCCTATCCACCATTCTATCAACTCCCGGCCACCAAAAACTCTCTCTAATCAGACGTTTCATTGATGACATGCCAATGTGACTCTGATGAGCGAGAAGCAAAATCTTCCCTTGTAAGGATTGGGGCGGGATTAATTTACCAGCTTTGAAAAGAAGACCAGAAAATTCTTCGACTTCAGATGAAACTTGGCAAAAAGGAGCTATATCCGGTGAAACGCCCCTACAGGGTGGCCAACCATTCCTTACAAAATCAAGCAGCTGTTGACAAACCACGTCCTTGCCAAGTTCAACAAACCATTCTTCTTCAGACAAAGAAATAAACTCCTTAGAAACACAATCCCCAACAGAAGCAACAACATCAATGTCATTATCCACCTTGGGAGAATCCTCACAAGGAAACCTCGAAAGAAAATCTGCAGTAACATTACACTTACCGGGAACATACACAATCTCGAAATCATACTCCTGAAGGCGCGAAGACAAACGAGCTATGCGCGCTGTGGAAGTCCATCCGCCACCAGGAGACAAAATCCCAACTAAGGGTTTATGATCTGTCCGTAGTACAAATCGATTACCCCACACATAATTCCTGAAGTGTTCGACAGCCCAAATGCAGGCAAGAAGTTCCTTTTCAATAACGGAGTACCTTCTCTCCGTAGGAGACAAAGTCCTTGAGGAAAAGGCAACGCACCACTCATCCTTACCAGATGATTGACTTAACACACTACCAATGCCATAAAGACTAGCATCGACTGTAATAATGCATTTCTTGTTAACACAAAAGGACTTTAAAGTAGGAGCATTAACAATTTCCTCTTTGATTTGCTTAAAAGCTTGTTCCTGCTTCTCAGACCAAATAAATTTGGCTGAATTCCTTGTTAGTTCCCTAAGGGGCTCCATTTTGCTTGCAAAATTTTGGATAAACTTGCTATAGTATTCGCAAAGCCCTGCAAACGAAAGCAATTTTTCCTTATTGTCTGGGGAAGGAGCCTTAACAATAGCATCAACAAGATTTTTTTTCGGTACAACTCCATCACCTGAAAGAGAATGACCTAAATAATCTACTGTCTTGCAAAAAAACTTGCACTTACTAGCTTTGATAGTCAGACCAAACTTCTCCAACCTGGAACAAACTTCCTTAAGATGACTGTCATGCTCAGAGAAATTCTTTGAAAAGACAAGGATATCATCCTGAAAGCATTTGACGTAGACACTCAGATCCTTAAATATATGATACATTGCCCTCTGGAAAACTGAAGCGGCCGACGCCAGGCCGAAAGGCATCCTTTTAAATTGAAACAATCCATGGGGAGTGATGAAAGCGGTGAAGTGCTTTGAGTCTTCCGTGAGCTCTATCTGGTGATATGCAGACCTAAGATCTAATGTGGAAAACACACAGGCTCCATCTAACATGCACAACGTTTCATTTATGTTCGGTAATGGGTGACAGTCTATGACCAAACATTTGTTTAACGCTCTCAGGTCTACACATAACCTAATAGTTTTGTCGGGTTTAATCGCCAAAACAATAGGCGAAACCCATTCAGAGGATTCTACCTCCTCGATGACACCATCTTTGACCATGGTGTCAAGCATGACTCTGAGCTCCTCCCTGACACTAATGGGAACGCCCCTTAACTTTTGTTTAAGAGGAACAGTATTGGGTTTGACTTTAATTTTGTGTGTAAAACCATTCAACATCCCGAGTTTTTCAGAAAAGACATTAGGAAAGGAGTCAGCTATCTCCTTAGACATAGATGCTATGTCATAGTCCCCATCAGATATAGCTAGTACACATACAGGATCTTTCAACCTAGGATTCAAAGAGATTCCCAACTTAGCTTGATCCCTCCAACCTAAGACATTTACACCTTTAGATGCTACATACATCTTAATGATTGCAGAATTATTTTTAACAATAATAGGGACTTCTTTAAAACCTATAAAACTGATTTTGGATGTATCAAAATTATAGGCAACAATGTCTGGTTTACACAAGGAATTTACATCAACCAGATTTCCAAATGACTCCACACAATAATCACAAGTAATTATGGTCCATGGAGAACAGGAGTCCACCATGAGTTCGAGAGTTTTACCTAAAATACTCACTAGACTCTTAGGAGATGGCAAACTATCTGCTAGTGTTATGTCAAACGTGGTTTGAACAGAGACTACAATACCTTATTCTTTAACAGAAGAATCATTACTCTCTATTTCCGCAACATAAGATACATTACTATTAGGACGTCTGGGAGTATTAAAAGAAGGCTTCTTGTAATCGTTAAAAGATTTAACGGAAGTTTTACAATATTTGGAAAAATGTCCTGTACGACTACATTTATTACATTGTCTATTTAAAGCAGGACACTGTGGAAAAGAAGCTATATGATCTGGACTTCCACACTTAAAACAATAAAACTGTTTACCTTTACCATCATATCTATTGGAACTTTGAGTTTTCATTTCTCGCACATTGACTGTGCTAACTTCACCAGTGGATGTAGAAGGAGTAGTATGAACAGAAACCTTGTCTAAGGATTTAATCCACTTGTCGGATTGTTCTAAAGCTTTAGCTGTACTTATTGCAGTTTCTAAACTTGGATCCCCTAAAATCCACAATTGCTCTTGTACCTTCTTGCTCTTTACATGCACAACAATTTGATCTCTGATCATTTCGTCAGTTATTAAACCGAAATTGCAATGCAGAGAAAGTGCACGTAAAGCAGTTAAAAATTCATCGAAACATTCATTTTCACCTTGTACTCTGGTATAGAACTTAAACCTATTTAACGCTACACTGGTTACTGGTTTAAATCTTCCTTCTGTTCTCTGCACAGCCTCATCATAAACACTTGTATCACCCCCAGATCTCACAGGAGGTAAAGTTCTAAAGACAAGTTGCCCTTCTGACCCAAGGCAATGTAGAAAAATGTTTTTTTTTCTTTCCGCCGACATCCTCTCACCATCCATAGCCTTGAGGTAAGTAAAAAATTCTTCTTTCCATCTAGTCCAAGGGATGGGCGGATCTCCTTTAGTTTGTAAAAATTTTGAAGGTGGGTCAAATTGCATTTTGGCTAGAGTTGAGTAGAGGTGCAGGTATACACTTTTAAAAAAAAATGCAGTTCTTCAAGAGCAAGAGCAATAGTCAATAACAAAATGAATGAAGCAAGATAAAAAAAAATATTGTTTTTTAGACCACGAGGTGGTAGTAAGGTAATAGTCAAGTATTGGAAATAGAAAGAGAAATCTCTTTTTTTTTTAACACAAAACGTAAGTTTGATCGAAATAATTGAAAATTGAAGAAAACGGAAAAATATTGTCTATTTTACCTTCCGGCGTGTAAATTCATGTAGTGCGATCCAGTAGAAATTGTCATAAACTCCTCGGCGTCTCCGGTAAAACTGTGTATCTTGTTACTATCGATACACAAAATGGCGCTGAGACGTACAACGTGATGACGGCTGAGACGTACAACGTGATGACGACACAGTGCGTGTTGGGGAGGCGTACGTCAGGGGATGCCTCGAGTTTACAGATAGCCTCGCGCACAATTCGTACCAACATTGAAAAAGGCACAAAATTCAATAAAAATGGATTTCAACATCACCAATCCGTGGGAGTAGGTGTACTGGAATCGCCAGAATGCGCGCAACAGACGAAGGTAGAAGCGATGATTTTCACGTGATGCTTGTCGTTTTCTTTTTTCCGTTGGTAACATGAAAAGCTGTGAAAATTTCTAGTAGAAAACTGGTAGGTCGTAAATCTTCGCAATTACGACGTAGTAGAATCAGTCAGTGTTTCCTTTGAATGGAAAGTGAATAAATGGGTAGTTTCAAGTTTTCTTCTTTTCTTCGTCGGGTTCAAAAATAAAATCTTCGAATTTCTGCTCCTGTGCTTCAAGGATAGTGGCAGAAATCGCAAGATTTACCTCGTCGCCAATATAAAAATCCACAGAGGCATAAAGATGAATTAAATGTATGAATTTAATTCTTGAACAGGAGTTGAAGCACAGCACATCAGTTCAGGATACAGATACCATAATACAGTTGGTCTGGAATCTGGAACCCAGGATGCAAGATGCAGGCACGCATCATACATTCCAGGCAGCAGATCCAGACAGGGAAAAGCAAAGGGAAACAGAGCAAGGTAATACAAATGTAAAACAGGATACAACACATGGTCCTTCCGGAGTCATGTAATGGACGTGCGATGTCGTCTTTCTATGCTGTTCTGAGGGATGTTAGAGGTATCCCTTAATTCTCCCTAATGACCTTGTAGAGTCATGTGACTTAAGTGGTGCCCAGTGTCAATGGTATATAAAGTTTGTATAACAGCATGGAGGGTTCCTCATCCACTGTGAGGCAAAGAAGGTGGCACACAGCCAATAATTGGCCATGGAGATGGAATTAGCCTGGTGGGATACCAGGATCTTGGCTGAGCTGAGCTGGTCAGAAATTAACAAGTGGTAGTGCTGGAATAGATCACTGACTATGATTATGGAGTTATCAAGCCAGGAAGATAAGTCACCAGTTGTGAACGAGCCTAGGAATCTCGGCAGACAGAGGAGAGTATGTGGTTGAACATGGCGTGTTAGCTGGAAAATCCATGCTAGGCACTTTCAGTCTATCCAGACATGCATAGACCACGAGCGTTGAAGCTTTACTGTGGGTAGCAGGACTTGTTGAAGGGTATTGCGGGACAATGGTCCATGGCTGGTATTCGTTTCATGAAGATTGTCACCCGTCAGACAGTTGGGCTGCGAGGTAGCATGATTCGTAGGAGGGAGTATTTAAGCCCCTTCTACTCACCAGGAGTTTCAGTTTATGTAGAGCTATTCCGTGTCTCATGTTGTCCCAGATTACTTCCCCTAGCATGGAGTCCAACTCTAAGAAGAACTGTCTGGGTACTTTTACAAAGCAGCGCAATAGTGGGGGGAAGACTCCAAAGTGTAGACCAGGTGGTAGTTCCAAGTAGTTCCTTTATTAGTTTCAGTTGTAGAAGTAGAAAGATGAAAGTAAGTTGGTAAATAAGATAGAAGTATAGTTGTATAGCCCCACCAGGAGCAGTCTCCCTCTGCTCAGCCTCTCATCCTCCAACTGAGGCTCTCCACCAGTCTACACACCAACATTCCATGACATCATACATCATTCTCCTACCATGCAGGCTGAACAGAGAGAGAGCATTGATGTGAAGAAAGAAGAGGGGAATTAACCATTACAACATATCCTCTCTCTTCACAACAAAAGGCAATAGAAGAATAAGAAGTAAAGAAACAGAAGGAATACAAAGTAAATGCAATAATGGAATGCAATAATGCAATGATATAAATGAAACATAGTGCAATGATGCAAAACAATGAAATGCAATGTAATAATAATGAAAATGCAAATGTGCAATTAAATCATGCGATAACCTAGAATGCAATATAATGCAATAACATGAAATTAAAAGAAATAACATGACAGCAATGAATGCACAATGAAATATAAGCAGCTTAATAGCACGCACACCATCCCCATTTCTCTCAAAAGAAGGCAACCTGACGTCTCAGGCTCCCTTATGCAGCATAGATCCCCTTATGCAGCATAGATCCAAATACCACCTGGTCTACACTTTGGATTATTTATTTACAACACAATCATTTTTGGGGAGGGCTATTTTGCCTGTAATTGCACGGAGCAGACACTTTCAGAATGTTACCTGGAACTTGAGGACTGTGAATGCCCGTTTCAAGTTTCCCTCAAACAGGTCGAGTTGTGAAAGGTAGAACGGAATCCTGAGTAACAAACCGTTTCCCCTGCCCAGAACAGTGTGGCGCCACCCAGTCTTATCTCCTCTGGTGGTGCATCTCAGCAGAGCGGGTTGACACTGGATTTTGCCCAGTTCACTCATAGGCCCATTGCTTTTTCAAACTCTTGGAGGGTTGCATAGATCGCCTCTGTGCCTGTGTTGGTGTTTAGAAGATAGAGAAGCAGATAGTCAGCGTAAAGCGACACTTCGTGGGTCTTGTCTCCCTGTGGGGTTCCACAGTGTGTGTGTTCTGAATGGAGACAAATAGCCAAGGGCTCCAAGGCAAAGGCGAAGAGTATGGGAGATAGGGGGGCCCCCTAGTCGGTAACGCAGACTATCGGTAATGGTTCAGATATTAAGTGGACAATACGCAGTCAAGAGGATGGGGTGGTGTATAATAGTTTCATACATGTTAGAAGTTTCCTAACTATTCCGAGCTTCACCAGTGCTTTAAAAAGATACTCCCAGGGCAGCATAGCAGACCCTTTCTCTAGGTCAATTATTAGGCATGCTGCATGGGGGAACCGCAGTGATGCCTGATCTATCACATGGAATAGTCTTCTAAGATTGTGCTACGTGCTATGTCCAGGGACAAACCCGTTTTGATTGGGATGTATAATGTTAGATATCATCTTGAGGTAGTAGTCTGCCAGTCTTCCCCAGTATTTTGTAGTCGGCGCCCAAGATTGCTATGGGCTGATACGAGTATAGGTGGTGGGATCCTTATTAAGTAGGGAGATGAGGAGGGACTGTTGAAGGAATACGGGGAGCACCCGAGTATCTAGCGCTTCATTGTATACGTCTGTCGGTTTAGAGCCTAGGTGGGTGGAGAAGCGGTCATAGTATTCCAGAGTAAGACCATCCTTGCCTGGCATTTTATTGCTGGCCAAGTCATTGATAGTTGTTTTCACCTCTGCTACTATAAAAGGGTCATTAAGATCTTTACATTCAATAATTGGAATGCTAGGCAGAGTTACTTTCGCCAGATTATTGCAGACAGTGTAGCAGGTGGTGACAGGTACAGAGTAGTAGTCATAAAATGTTTGGAATATGGCTTGTTGCGAACACGGGAGAGCGCTAGCAGTGGGCACTAATCGGGTGATGGGCGGTGCACCGGTTTTCTGATGTGCCATCCAGGCCAAGAGACAGCCTCGTTTGTCTCCAGTCTAATGTATCCTAGCTGCTTAGAACGCGAAGTGAAAACACCGTAGGTGCTCCATCAGGGTCATCTTGGCATTCGCAAGATACCTGTCTGGTGTCTGCCGGCCTCCAATTATTTTTCTAATCCAGATGCCCCATGTAAGCACCTTAAAGGCATCCCATTCAAATGTGCGTGAAGTAGCTGTGGTGTAGTTTTTGACAAAAAAATGGCCTATGTGCTCGAGTTGAGTGTCTCGGAAGACGGGTCATCTAAAACATCTTGTGGCAGACGCCATATGTGGATTGGCCAGATGGGTGCACTTCAGTCCAAATCGACTATGTGGGCTGTCTGGTCAGAGATGGCATGACCGACAGAGTGTTTTACCTGGGGCAATATGGAAGTAGAGCATAAAAAACGGTCAAGGCGAACGTATAAGTTGTAAGGGCAGAGTAGTGGGAGTATTGTTTGGCTTGTTGGTTTTGTGTTCATCAGGCGTCTGATAGTGACCAGTGTGTAACCCGGCAAGCGGATTGCGCTGAGTGGAGGTTCGCGGGTGCTTGGGGCAGTGATGGGTATGACTTGTCCAGGTGGATATCAAGGATACTTTTGTAGTCTCCACCCACTACCCACAGGATGTACACCCTTTGGGCCAGGACCCCTGACAAAAATTGGACTGGTTGAGTTAAGTGCATAAATACATTGGCGCCATCTAAGTGGCCCTCCATAAAGATATATCTGCCTTAGTTGTCAATTGCCGTGTTGAGTGCCTGAAAAGGTGCGCCAGGATGGACCCAGATCAGTGCACCTCTGACGTATACTGAATATAATGTGCTGTATATGGAGCATCTGCAGTGCTTTCGCAGCAGCTGAAGCTCCTCCCTGGTGAGGTGATTTTCCTGAAGGAAACAAATATGTGCACTTTGCCTCTTTATGTAGGAATAACTGTGGTGCGTTGTGTGCCTACCCCTGACGTTAAGGGTTGAGAGCCTGGTCTGGTGGTGGTGCACCATGGAGTGGGGGTGTAATGGGGTGAGTTATGATAGTGTGCCACTATGTGGCCTGTTTATTTCCCACCCGCATCTGGGTGTGGGTTACGTGGTGCTCATTCTGTAAGGGGAACAACTATTGTAACAGAAACAGAAACTTGAACCATTTCATGAGCCTGCAGCAAACAGCTGCATGCCAAACAATTGCTAAGAACAAATGCTGTAGCTTGGGGGGTTTATGCTGAACAACAATCTGTAAGGAAGAGGGTGTTTCTTTGGGCAAAGAGCAAGGAATCTGAGTTTATGGTGTCCTTGGTGCATTGTTCAGGCCACAGGATAATTGTCTTGCAAGACCATGGGGGCTATGTAGATGGGAGCAGGCTGATCCCTAGCTTTCAGCCGGCAGGGAGCCTAGCTTGATGCTGAATGTAATTGGGAAGCCAAAGCAAAACTGGTCAGATCTGGCAGGAAGGGAATCAGAGCAGATTGTCTTCTGTATGTGAAGTGATTTGTGGGTAAGAAGCTGACTCCGAGTGGCGCTGGCAAAAATGGTGATGTTACTGCGGTTATTGTACCATTTTGTGAATCTCCCGTTGGTGGTCCCATCCTGAGTATTTAAGCTTGTGAACTCCATGCTGATCGATCTAGTCTGACGGAAGGGACGACACAGAATAATCTTGTCTAAACTGCAACTGCTGGTATTCAGTGGGGGAATGGAAGCCACTGATTTTAAAGCCTACTGTGTAGCCGGACAACTGCAATGTAGGCTGCATCCAGCCTACATAGAGAAAAAAAAGGGAGACTGCGCATGACTGGGTTGGTCGGCCCTGGGGCCAACCAAACAATCAGTACCCACAACAGTGGGCAAGCCTCTCCCCCCCTGCCCTCAAGAAGGACCGCCCACAACCAGGCACTCCAGGAACTTCTGCTTTCTCGCAGTGCGAGAAGCAGAAACATAAATTGGTAGCTTTACCATTTTATGTTTTTGCTACTCGCACTGCGAGAAAGCAGTGGGGCGACACCCCCACTCCCCTATTGAGGAGCCGCCACTGCCAGCCACCAGAATGTCATCTTGGAATGCCACTATCCCTTTGACACCGAGGTGCCCGATGCCAATTCAAAAGGCAACCCTCTGAATTGAAAAGTGCCAACAGGTGAAACAAATGCTGTGAAATGCCTTGAAGACTTATCTAAATCGACTTAATGGTATGCGACCCCCAAGTCAATTTTACTGAACTCCTTGGCACCCGCAAATATGATGATGATGTCATCAAGCATGGCAAGGGGTGGGAATCTACCCCAATTACCTTGTTGATATTCCATAGGTCAATGCACACCCTTAGTTGTCCATTTTTTCCCTCGCTTTCACCAAAGGAGATAACCTTAACAGAGATTCCACTGGCTCTATGACACCATCTTTGCACATTGCCTAGAGTATCTCCGTCAACTCCTCACAAATGCTAAATGGCACATTTCTAAGTTTGTATTTAACAGGTGTGACTATATTATAATAAGTTTAAAACTTGAAATCTTCTCTGGTTTATCACTAAAAACATCCTTATACAGATCTTTCCAAACATTGTCTATTTTTGTGTTACTATTTACCTGTCCATTGGACGTTGCCTATGTGAGTAAAGTAAACTTCACCTTCCTTCCCAGCCTTAATTTCATTTAAAAAAAACCTTGGTGATACCACCCAAGAATATTTTGACTCTTCCTGGCCACATGTATGTTCCCAATAAGAACCTTTGCCTTAAACTACATAGGACATTCAAATTATACAGTGAGTTCAATTTTACTCCCATCATAAGCCACTGGCTTCCTGTCAGGTGGATACAGCTTCCTCCCCCCCATGACTTATGAAATAAATCATCAGTGATCATCGATCAGAATCTGTGAGTAAATTCAAAACTCTACCATCACAAAGGGCTTCCAGCAATGGGACTTAATTGGTATCTCCAAAATCGGGGACTTATGGAAAAAAGGTGAAATAGTCACCTTCCCAGCCCTTAAAGAAAAATACGGGATGGCAGACACCGAACAGTATCGCTACGCACAAATCAAGCATGCACTATAGGGGGCGATTCCAACAGGCACCCGACTGGCTGAGTCCTCCCCCCTCGAGGATAGACTCCTTACTGAATCCCTAGACAGAAGAGCGCATCTCCCTCACATATTGCAAACTTAATAATAACATGCCCGACCCCACAGCTGTCCTCCGGAGCAAATGGGAGATAAACCTGGGGGACATAGAGGATGAAGATTGGCTATACGCACTAGCATCTCCCAGGGAGGCCTCCATTCCGTCACGACTCAAGCTGGTGCAATTGAAAATATTACACAGAATATACTACTCCCGCACACTCCTACACCGACTAGGCCGTATCCCAGAACCTATCTGCCTACGTGAGTGGGTCTCCCGGGCACATTCTTCCACATAATATGGGACTGCCCAAAGATCCAATATTATTGGGACCGAATACTCTCTGAAATATCAGAGGCAGGTGCTATCGAATTACCAAAAGAACCTAGATGATGTTTACTGAATATTTGGTCGCCCACTGACATGAATCGAGGAATGCAGACATGGGCAACATTGGGCCTAGCCCTTGCTAAACGAAACATTGCCAGGAACTGGGGCTCAGGGGTAGGACCCACTCACGCACAATGGGGAAGAGATATGGACACAGCCATGCTGGCAGAAAAGGCAGTATATGTGCATTGAGGATGCCCCAAGAAATGGACTAGGGTATGGGGGAAATGGAACGAATACAGAGGACAACTATGCAACCCACCACAGGAACTATCCGATCTTGAAAGTAATCCATGAAGGGGACGCACCGAGATGTCATGGTACATTGACATAGGGTTCTATTTACCGGAGGGAGGGAAAGAGATCATATATACCCCTTGACTGGTGAGATGAGAGGATAGCAAACAACTATGTTCAGTAGATAGCACTCCTCTGTGGGGATCTCATGTCAGAAATACCGATGCCCGATATGATGGAGAAAACTTTCGCCTTAGATGGAAAAGTGATGAAGTTTACTTGATGTATGAAACGGAAAGTATGTTGCAAAGAAGTTATGCCTGTATCCTACGACTGAACCGAAATGCCAAATGTTAAGTATAATAGGTAAAGCAAATACTACACACATGGTTGCTCATGTCACCTATACTGTCTGATGCAATTTCAACAAGTTTATTTAAAAAAAAAGAAAAATCACGGACCTATCCAGATTTCTACTCATACTGTACATTGTGTACCCACATTGTTACTAAACGCCGCCGTACCCCTGGGATATCGGCACAAAGGCTGTGTTATCCTAATATTACAGAATGTTAATGACTCAATTGCAGCCGGCCCAGGGGGTTGTAGGCTGGAAGCTGTGTTTACTATTAGAGGTACAATAAAGGCCTTAAAAAAAACTCCAAAAAAAACTCTGCGATCTACATTAATGTCTTCAAATGGATCTACACAATTTGATTCTCCACCCTATACCACCAACACCACATCTACAGCCACATTTCATATTTTTTGCTGGACAAGAAAACAATTAGCTCCATATCTGGGATACCCGCACCTCAAATAAAAAAAATTTGGACCAAACAAACCTTTTTGTACCTCCTTTCTTTTAACAAATGTTTTGGTTTGGTCTTTCAAATTATTATTGATTTCTTTAACTACTCCCACACTACACTGTTCTTTTTGTGTCAACTCTTTATAAGACTTACGAGACATCTCTATACTTTTTACAATATCTATAGTTTCCATTAGTGTTCGGGTTTTTCAAAGTCAATAATTTTTCCTGGACTTTTTTGTCCCAACAACATACAACTATCTGGTCACAAATATGTTTGGATGTGAAATTCTCATATTCACGCTCTGCCGCAAATGTACGTAAAGCTGCAACATAGTAGTCTATAGATTCATCTATTCACAATCAAGCTAGGATGGACGTCTATCTGTTTTTCTCATTTCCTAACTGCCATTTCAAATTCGTTCACATCATCTTCTTCACCGTCAGGTAATTAATATGGTGGCAAGTGCTCATATATGACCAGTCCCTCGAACCCTAAATTGTGCTCCTGTAAAAATCGCTTATGCTCTGGACAATACCTGTTGCCACCTATGGCTCCAACATATTTTGTAAACACCCTATACCAATTACATCATGCAATATGGGGATCACCTGGTGTCTGCAAGAAAGGTGGAGGTACAGTGACGTTTTGCATACCCACACTGTTAAAACCACCCTAGACAATGAATAATCCAAACAACCACAAGTATAGTTGAGTGAAATATGAATTATTTCAGTAGTTTGTATGCATGTCACTGATTGTAACACGCTCTGGGTGCCCTCAGTCCTGGAAAAACTGTCAGTTAAGAAGCAAAGATGTAAGGTGAGTACTCTGTTTTTCATTTTTAAAATGTGCTCCAAACAAATTTACTCTTAGGCACTTGTGATACGCTTTATCAGTGTGTGCGTATCACAGTAAGTTCTGTTCAGATGCTCCCTTGTGCAAATCTCTGTCTTCTTGACTGAGGACAGTACTGTTCCCCTGTAGGCCATCGAGGCTTGTTTAACCTCATCTGTTCCCCAAAGAAAGATGGGCGACACGTCCTCGATGTGAAACTGCATCAACGAGTATGCGCAGACATCCACAGGAAAAGAAACCAAAAGCCAGGCAAGTGAGCGCACTGACAGAAGGTAACCGGATTGTCATGTAGGCTAACACTTGAGAATGTATGGTGGGCGATATTGAGGAGGGCAAGGGGCCTCACTCGTGTCGGGGGCTCGGACTGGTGCAGACAATACAGCATGAGATGCTGAGATTGGCGTGGACCTCACTTGTGCTGGGGGTTCATGCTGGGAGTAACAAACGGTCAATGATCCCCCACAGAAATCAATTTGCCTGGGCTTCACACACAAACGTTTATACTGGCCTGAATAAAGTCCAATCTTGGTGCCAGCTATCCAACGAAGTGAAATGCTCACTCCGTCACAACTCCCCGAAACACTGTGTGGACAAGTAACAGCTCCCTTGTCACAAGAGTTCCACATGGATTTGTTGCTTTTGCCAAATCATCGCCAAATTTATGGTGAAAAAAATGAAGATACAAGACATTGTAGAATAAGTATGAAGTTGTAGATTTATTGGCAGCGTTGTGATTGGTGAGCACCCAGGCTCCCCTGACCAATCACAGCGCTGCAGGGAATGGGGCCTGGGCTTGTTCTCTATGCAGGCTGTAATACAGCCTGCATGGAGAATGGGGAAAGTGTGCATGACTGGTTCTTGGCGGCCCGAGAGGGCCGACCAAACAGTCATTGCGCACTTAGGAGTGGGCAAACCACTTCTCCCCTGCCCTGCTGCAAGAGAAGAGCAGCCCTGCCCACTCACCCACCCGCAAAGTAGCAGTAAGCAGCCTAAAATGATAATAACTAAACGTTATTATCATTTTAGGTTTCTGCTCCCCACTCCTCCAAAGCAGTGGGGCGATGCTTCTCCACCATAGCGGAGGAGGCACCTCTGGAATCTAGTTAGAGCTTTGAAAACCCAGAATAGGGAACTAACAGCATCTAGAGCAGAGACATGAACGATAAGGTTAGTAGGTTCAAGCTAAGGGTCGTGCATTTAACAAGGTGGGACTTGGGAGCCAAAAGTAGCCCTGCAACAAGTCGTCAAACCAGCCCCACTCACTTGCCTCCTTGTGCAATCTCTCTCTTACTATCAATGCTCTCTCTCATCTTCTCTGTCTTCTCCTTCTCTGATCACTTACTCTCTACCTACCCTTCCCTGCTTCTCTTTCTCTCTAAACCTCCCAGTGCCTTCTGCAATCAACCTCGGGAGCTGGGGAAAATTATAGAGGCATCAGGAGTAGCCCAGAGCTTTCTCAGCCGGCCTCCAAGCAGGGACATCTTAAGGATTTTGGGGGCCCTGTGCCAAAGGAATTTTGGGGCCCCTGTCCGAATCAGCTTTGAATTTATGATCCATTTCAGCTCTCTCGTGTCCTCTTTGGCTAGATCACAAACAGTGCACAAACACACTGGACCAAATTCTAAATGCGTTTAAAGTTAATATTCAGGGATAGTGATGTATGTTTTCAATATTGTAACACAGTAGAAGCTCACTAATACTAATGCAAATAATCACTGTGACTTCCTCCCATTTCTCAAATCTGAGATCCTGTTTGAATCTAAAAGAATCATTATTTATGGATGATGCATGAAATAAAAAAACAACATTTGTCTGCAATTTGCCTGTAATAGACTCTCACACATTACCCAGATTAAAAATAAATGTAAGGAAAACACTATTTGCAACAATCTGTTTAAGAATTATTCAAGGTCATCAGGGCAAGACTCTGCAAAACACAACTGGCTCTATCAGTGGCCCCGTTGAAAGGCAGTGGCCCTGGGCCAGAGCCCACTTTGCCCATGCCTTAAATCTTCTCTATCTCCAAGAGCTCCACCCCACCGGGGAAATGCCCGTTGTAATATGAGGCATGCGCGCCCTTTACATTTCAAAGAGAATACCACAAGCAATCGTTGAACTAAAGGGGAGTTGAACTAAGGTCTCTCACTTGCTGCTTTACCAGTTGCAAACATAGTTCCATAACTGCATCTTACTAAAACAAGGATGGTCAGTAAGTTCCATTGAGACTTTGTCGATATACGTTCCAGTCAGCCGCGGCTTGTACAGGTAAGAGTGGTGGGGCCGGGTGGAGGGGGGGGGGGGAGGGGGTGGGGTGAGGGGGGGGCGATTTCGACAGACAATAACGAGGGAAAATTAATGATTTATTTAATTTTCCCTTGTTGTGTGTCGAACAACCTCCAACCAGCCCTCACCGCTCTTACCTGCACCGGCCGCTCCTGCTTCCATTGTGTTGCTTTAGGTTTCATTTGTCCTGATAATAATAATAAGAAATACTTTGCTGACCGGTGATAAGATCTCCGTCATGGTCCATGTTCTTTCCCAGTTCTCCTTCTTCCTTTAGGGAAAGCTGGTTGCAGGAAGAGAAGCTTCTGTTGTAAGGGTACTGAACCTTTGACAAAGTTTGAATACCTGTTTGTGGTTAGCCCCTGACCATTACAGGTGGTTGATGCATCCCATCACCTTCTTTCCAAATTGCGTTAGATAACATGCTGTAGGATGTGTTAAAAGACTGTGGGGTCATGGGGGGCATATTTCCAACAACTAGCGATAATTATCGCTATGTTGGTTTAGCGGCGATATTTTTATCGCCGAGCTGCGGCGATTTTTATCGCTTAGGAACCTTGCAATTATCAAGGTATATCTCCGAAGCGATAAAAATCAGCCGAAATGCATGAATATCGCTGAAAAGTCAGCGATATTCATGCATTACCGAGCTAATGCTCTTAGCCATGTTATCCACCTACCATTGGATAACATGGCTAAGAACTGCTCAGGGGCAGGTGTTAGCTTTTGGAGATATTCGCGCTTAGCCTGATTATCTCCAAAAGTTGGTAATAGGAGATAGCGATGTTAGCGACTGTTTCCAGTCGCTAACATCTTGGCACGCCCACTTTGCATGTCATTAGTGATAAATATCACTGACATGCAAAGCAGGGCCCAAGATGGTCGCTATCTCCTACTAGCTGTCGCTAACTGGTGTTAGCGACAGATAGGTAATAGGGAGATAATTTTATCTCCGCTTTCTTGGCTTTTAAAGCCAAAAAAGCGGAGATAAACCCCCTTGATAATATGCCCCATAGTCTTTATTGGTCTGTTTCTTGGCTGTCGATGTATCATGTTGCCTTTCATGGACACGTTTGTATGATTTTTTTAAGTGAACAGCGACACCAGGGCTGATACCAAGTACAGGCAATGGAGCAATGACATTGCACACACATGAACTGGTTGTTCGGTTCTTGAATGTACTAAGCAATATCAACTAAACTAAATATTTAGCCCCAACCAAGAAATAACTTCTCTGTTTTTCTATTCTGTTAATGAGATTGGGCAACAAATAGGCAAACTGTTTTTTCTTTTGCAAGTCAATGAATTCGACTCACATAATCAACATATATAATTGGAAATTTAACAAGGTTTTGTAGAATGCACGAGGTTACGTTCTGAATTAAAAGCTATTGATTTTTTGCTGTGGAGAATGGTCGTTCTGGCAACTTTTATGTAAATAACCCAGGATTACTTCTGCAATAAATGTAGAGGGAGATTATCCTTTCTGTCCATAATTACACTTCTCACCCTGCTGATTACAGTGCTTTGGGATGCAGGTCATGGGCATGTGCAAATAGGATAGCAGTAGCGTGTGAAGCTCGCGATAAATAAAACTGAAGTTCCAGACGGCATGGTTTGGCAAGAGTCCTGGTCACTTTTTGAACACGCTTCACATACCATATGTATCCACAGAGAGTCAAATTACAAACTTTTGACAGCACAAGTGGATGACTTTTTAACTCATTGCAAATTAGGTTTTGAATTGTTATCCGGAGTCGGACTCAGTCCCAAAAATTAGCAAAAAAGCCTGCTAGTTTAAATAAAAAAAAATATTTAATGTGATCAGATGGAAAAACATAAGGGCATATTATCAAGGGCCTTAATTCATGTGTTAGCGACCTTTTCCGGTTGCTAACTCATGAATTAATTATCGCCCCATTATCAAAGCGTCGCTAACTTCAGTTAGCGACGCATTTCATGCGTTATTCATCGCCCCCTCGCTAGGGGCGATGAATAACGCTATTGAGGTGCAGGGTGGGCGTTCCCACGTCCAACCACATGTAAAATGTGGTTGGAGGTGGGATTGCCTTATTCACAAGGCGGGGAACATCCTTTACAACGCGGATGTTACACCGCAGTTCCCTTACGACGCAACTTTTACAACGTAAGTTGTAAAAACGAATTGCACTGGGGGGCGCTCCAGGATAGTAAATAGTTTAATTTATTATCCAACTCCTTCCCTACTATCCACGGGGACTGGAGTTGGAATAATGAATTAAACTATTCACTATCCAGCCCCCGACAACGCAAGTCGTGGTAACGACTTGCGTTGTAAAACATGCGTCGTAAAGTACTGCGATGTAAAACATCGCGTTGTAACGACATACATCCATTCACAAGGCAGGCCTTGGGAGAAGGAGACCTGCGATGAACGTGTCTATCGCAGTTCTCCAAACGTCTGCTTTTAGTACGTGTTAGGCGCGCACTATACACTTGGTGTGTTTACACCTTCACCAATTTCTAAGGAAAATTCCACTGAAATTTTCCTTGGAAATTGGTGATGATGTAGACACACCAAGTGTACAGTGCGCGCCTAGGGAGGTTCACAAACCTGCCATAATTCACATTTAACACAAGGATTGACTACCCTTATTAGACGCAGCACCACCACTAAAATTGATAAATAAGCTGAACGGAGTGCTCCTCACGTACCCACATAACTTTAATACGTGTTAGGCATTGCTAACATGAGGGGGTGGATCATAAAGCTGAATCCACCCCCCCATATTATCAAGGCACACAATAGCGCGTGAAAACAGCGCTTGTTTTCACGCACTAATGCGACCTATCGACGATTTCACATCGCCTGTTGGCTTTAGCGTTGAGATAACGCTGCTAACAGGCGATGTGAAATCGGCGATAGTTTTTTCCACGTTATCAACGCTGTGCGACATTTCTTGCACAGCGTTGATAATATGCCCCACAGAGCTCGCTGCATGCGTATCTGTTTCACTGTCGCAAAACCTGACAGGTGCAAAGGGACCGATTGTCAGGGTGGAATATCACACAACATATCGAAGTGACATTGTTAGTTGCAAGTATCTTTGCTGTCCGCAGTATCATGTGAATCGGACTACCCAGGAAATATCTGTATTAGCAAGGGTTAAGGAGAATTAAAGAGCAATCCAGGCCGGCACTTGCAGTAGGCCTGCATCACACAAACCTACTTGGTGCGGTTGAATTTACCAGAGCATAAATCTGTATATTTGGAACCCCTGATGGACACCGTGGTGATTTTTAGGTCGAGCATTCGAGACCTCTTGTATATACTTTAATATATACTTTAGTATACATACTTATATGTGTATGTACTTTGTGGGCTCTGGAGATCCAACCTAGGACTTGTCTGCTTCCGCTTAGGGACTTTTTTTTTCTGTTCAACTGCCTCTATTTAACTGTTTTGATAGAAAATGACCAGCAGAGGTCAGTAAAATACCAGAATCACTTTAGCATTCTCTAGATTCCAGTCCATAGAAATTGTCTTTCACGGGCACCGTAGACAATAATATTTTTTTTAAATCTTGTTTTTTCAGTGATATGACCACCCAAGGCCCTGCTTTTATATTAAAAACAGAGCTTTGAACCATACAATTTCCCGCTGAAAGGCAATATTTCTCTCCATGTATTCCCTTGCCTGGCGATTCACGCAGTTTGGTGCTTACTTTCCACCATGTTAAAGAACAGTAGATGTTTCAGCATCCAGGCTAATGTGCTGCATAGCTAAATACATACAAGGTCACAAAGGCGAGACCGATTGCATTGCAAATGCTTGTTTTCTTTATTTCAGGCCTTGTGGTAACGGTGTAGGCCGGTGCCCTTGGCTTTGTAGCTACTGGCATTGGGTTTCTCTTGCTTAGGATGCCACAAATACCAAGATTTGAAGTTGCATTAGGACCCTAACCTTAAATACCTGCGGTCAGTCCTTACTGGTGGATCTTAAGTGTGCAATTGGTGAAGCTACTAAGGTTGGTACCCATGGGTGACGTGTCTGTAAATCCATCACCTGGTGCCCTTAACTTTGACTGAGAGACCAGTTGGGACCTCAACTGGTCTCTGCTTTGAAGCATCGCCAGTGGACCGTACCCCTCTCTCTGACTGCTAATTCTCCCTTCTGCTGATACATTGACCTTTAGTACCCTTATGTACACTGTTTGGGAACGCTCTTCTAGTTTAGTTGGAGTGATTTGATCTTACTAGTTTTGAGATATTTTTACTAGAAAGTCTGCCACAAATGCTGACATTCATTGAGTTGTCCAGCATGGCCCTTTAAGTCACCAAGAAAGTAGGACAGAGGACAGGCCTATGATGTATTGTTGCACTCTGTCTGGCACCTGTGCCTCATGGACTGGCTGGAGTAAAAAACATTATAATGAACCCGAAAAGTAGTATAGGCTGCTTAGAACACCAGAACCTTTTACAGCTATTGAAAATTGGCCGTGGAGCCCCTTGTTAATAAGAACTCTTCTGCCTAGAGCCTAAGGTCTACAATAGTGTTTGGATTTGTGTCTCGGCCTTTAAAGGTACCACGACCTTGAGATATGTTGTGCAGATCTTTATTTTAATTGTCCTTTCTTTTCCAGTTTGTAAATAAAGACTACGTCCTTCAAATATATAGGCCTAACTGGACATTGTGTTCATTGAGATCCATTCACTGCCCAGGTTTAAAAACCTCTAACTCCTTCTGGTATAAGCCTGGACTGTCAGACTCGCTGCACAGGGACAGTCAAATGCCATGACCTGTTTAACCAACTGGAGTACAATAAATAGTACCCGCGTTTCAGAGACAGCAGTGAATACCAGGACCAAGTGCAAATATGACCCTGTTACCACTGACTGCAGTAGGCCCAAAGAAGAGGCCCCACACCCAGTAATACAACCACCCGTGCCTATCTGCTGCGTGCGGTTTCTTATGCTTCACTTTTCCCCTTCCTCTTAAATCCCAGTGATGTGTCTTCACATTCCAATTCACTATCGATGAATTGACCACTGCCCCCGCTTCAGAACATGCTGTAGGACCATATTTGGAAGCAGCAATTTAAACCCCACACAGAGGAAAAAGGTTATGGCAGGTGGTGAACTTTAAAAAAAGGTGTGGCTGAAAGCGAATCCCAGTGTATTACTGTGTATTCAAGCAAATAAAGCAGGCCCTGCCAACCAAAGCAGCCATTGTTAGAGTTGGGTTCCAATAAGAACAGTTTGAGAATTTATAGAGCAAAATAATGGATTGCTCGTATATTTCCACTGCAAAAATTCCCCCAAAGTCTTAGATTTCACGGGCATTTCGGAAGGGACAGGACTTGATTCAAAGAATTCCAGGTTTACTAAGTAAAAATGACTCTCTTCCTGGGGCATTCCTCGTGTTCTCCCCAAAACAACCTTTTTAAAAATGAGACTAAAAACGGAAAGTACAACTGTTTTCCCCATAAATGTGCCATAAAAACGTGGCTTGTACAGCCAGTGCTTAGTCTTATACTAAACAACAATCGAGGTTACCCACTCTACCTGACTTTTGGGACTGATAGTACAGGGGCCTGTCATTGTTCTCTACCTATGACAGGGCCTGATCAGGGGCGACTGGTGAACTTTGAAAGTGGTGAGGCACAGAATGTAACGCATAGTCAGTATGAACGTGACTGTAGGCAACGAGCATACCCAGCTTGCCCTCCCTCACCTATCAACTGGAGGGATCATGGAAACCTTTTTTTGAAATGGGCAAACGGTGCATTTTCTAGCACGTGTTCCAGTGTTACAGGTCGATTGCTAGTTTTTGCTGAGAGACCCTGACCCTTCGGTGGTCACCAAGCACTGAGACATGGCAGAGTGCAAAGAGTAATAAGGGGAAAACATGGCGAAGAGAGGTCAGAGAGTAAGTTATGCAAAAAAGGAGAGATCGGAGACAGGGAGAAAACAGCAGTGTGAGACATCCGTAAGAGAATGGCGAACTGGAGAGTGTCACAGAGAGGAAATCGAGGTGGAACACAGGAAACTGAAAGTAGGATGCAGTATATAGAAGTGAGGGCAGAATGTGACATGTTGATAACAGTCGCGGCTCGTGGGGGGGGACGGGACAGGGAATTAAATATAAAACTAAACATTTACCTGACCGCCGGTCCGCGCCGCCTCTGCTCCCCTTGGTTCCTTCACAACAGCACTGGAGTGGACTGGCAGCCCCTCTCAGCCAATCCTGGTGCTGCTGATTGGCTTAGGGCACAGCTACTCTTCGCCAGCCGCACGCCCATTAGGAGCCCGAGGGGCTTCTAAAGGGCATGCGCAAACCAGTTCAAACACAAGTGCGCATTACTGGGCACGGGCAAAAAATTCGCCCTCAGTCCCCACTTATGCGCACTTGTGTTGTGCTGCTGCCTGTTACCCCCCATTGGTCTGACAATCATGTCAGTCAACATTACGCCAGACCGCCCATCCCCTTCAGACTCTGAAGGGGTGGGCGGTACGTTGTCATGCTGACTGACATGATTGTCAGTTCTCCCTCGGCGTCTTTGAACTTAAGTGAACGGAGTCAGTTTACTTAAGTTCAGAAATACAGAGGGAGCTGCGGGCAGGGGGGGCTATGCCCCCACGCCCCAATGGACGCACTATGCCTGGGCCTGATTACACACCGTCGAGGGCAGAAGCCACATGGTCCTTTTATCTGATCTGGGACCCATGTAATATGAAGTAATTGCCAGGCAAAAAATAGAAATATCCTACACATTGGTTCCAGAAGTTTAGCAAATTTGCCAGGTGCTGTACCTAGCCTTGAAACAGGGACTACATTGGTGAGGCAGCCTACACAGCAACCTACATCGAGGGACTGCTGGTTCCCCTCTCCATGGACAACCAATCGCTCAGCCTTCCCAATGTTTTCTGTGTTGGGGAGGCACCAAAATTATGGAGCTAACCCCCTTACCCTCATGACCTTCAGTACGCTATGGGGAAAAATAATGGGGCCTCTTTACCCTGGGACCATGGCACCAATAAGCCTGGTGACAAGACCATCTATGCACACATATAAAAGAAATTAAAATATACAAATCTGAGCCTATCCAGAGTGTGGCACACAATACTGAGTTGGAGCCCAGCTTTGGTGGTGACCTGGCCTGCCCTGGTGGCCCTTGTCAATCAATAAGTCAATCAATCAGGGTTTGTAAGGCACAACTACTCACCGGCGAGAATCTCAGGGCGTGGGGCGTGGCTCAGTTGAGTACTGTGATCATCCAAAGAGCCAGATCTTGAGGTCATCCTGAACTGGGGCAGTGTGGGGGTTTGCTGGAGGTGGAGCGGGAGGTATTTACATGCCTTGGCTGCGAGGTAGGAGAAGAACTTTTCTCCCATTCTGGTCTCATAGATACGCAGAATGGTGGCCAGAGAGAGGTCAGCTGATCGACTGAACGCCCTAGCCATGGCGCCACATCTCTTCCTCCGTGGCGCCACACCCATCGTGGTCTACCTAGGATATCAGCCTGGATGGGCTGGACTCCTGGCATGCAATGGGGCCTTATTTAGCGGCATAGCAAAGTCAAGCAGGGTGCCCACTGTCACACTAGTTTGCAGGCATGGTCAGCATTGCCGTAGACCATCTCTTGTATTTCTTTCTTACTTCATCAAGCCAAACCTTATTATTTAAGAGAGTCCTTGTTTCAGTGCTTTACCTTAAACATGTACGCCAGCAGTTTCATAACGCCCATGTCGTCTCTTTTTTTCATTCAGGAATCTATGTTCTCTTCACTTCTCAGTGGTGTAGCAATGGTGCCATGGGTTGTCTGTTTGCATATTACCACCATGTAGGGACATCAAAGCTGTCTTTGTAGTGCAAGTCACTCTGGTGGGGTCCTGCCCCCTTTCTCAGATACCTGCCAGTGCACATGATACCAGTTAGCAAACAGTGAAAGTCCTATGACACACAGCCAAAGAGGGGTAGCATCTCAGTAACTTCCTCAGTTTGACAGAGAACCTGCAAAGACTGTTGCAGTTTCACCAGGTGGTTCCTGATTTTCTAGCTTGACAGTTTAAGTATTTAAACTTTGCACTTACCTTGTTCACATTCCTGAGTTTCTCCTCCTTCCTCCATTGAGAGGCGTCTCTTAGCTCCTGTTCCTCCCTGCTAGGTATCCCTCTTCTCACCTCTCCTACTTTGATACTGTTGGACCCTGTGTTCTTTTTTCCTGCTAACCAGTGGTAAAGTGTTTGTGCTGTTTCCCTAAAAAATTGTAAAATTACCTAACTAGCACATTTAATTTACTTCTAAGCAGCAGCGGCTCCTCCACAATGGTGGAGGAGGGCTGCCCCACTGAGAATGAAAAATAAAACAATAATAAAACATATTTATTATCGTTTCATTGTTCACTGGCAGCCGGTGCTGCATAATCTATGGCAGGGCCATGAAATCCTCTCTTCAAGGCACTAGGAATGGAAGGAGGAGTGAAGAGCACTTGTAAGTGCTCATGTCTGTTTGGCAGGCCGTCTTAGGCCGGCCACACATACATGCGCACTAAAGGCCTGATAACGATGAGGTTAGGAAATCTTCCCAACCAAATCGGTTTGGAAATGGTTTTCAACCCACTCGGATCAGGAGAGTCTGACCGACCGAGTACGATGCATCCGGATGCTTCCTGATACGGTTTGGTTAAACTCCCATTGACTTCAGTTGGAGCCTATGTTCCTAACCGCATCATAATCGGGGCATAGGTCGGGAACATACGTTCCCGATCCGATTCGGAAGGAGCAAATGGCGTTAGGAGGCCTTCCTAACCGCATCATAATCTGGCCCTAGGTGGGAATGCTTTCCTAACCGCATCATAAATGGGCCCCTGGAAATTCTCCACCCAGCAGTATTGTACAGCTGGGTGGAGAAATGGCACAGGCTCCCAGTCTCTTTTTGAGCGCCTAACCAGGTCGCTCAGACTATCCAGGTGCTGCTCTCACAGCATGAGAACAGCATCTGGATTGGGTGGGGAGTCTGGGAACCTGTGCTGGCCCCGGGACCTCCAGAAGAGAGGAGCACCGAGGCAGGCGACACACAGAGTGGCTGCGGGGGAAGCAGGTAAGTGTTTTTATTCTATTATTTGCCCCTGTGCTGCCCACCATTTGATTTTGGCAGCAGCCGCTGCTGCTTGTAAGTCCCTTGTTAATGGGATTACTTGTGACCAAAGCCTGTAAATTCAATGCTAATAGTGGGCCTGAAGTACTCATTGTACCACCCAATAAAGTAGCCTTTTAAAACATGTCAGGCCTGCCACTGCAGCCTGTAGTGCAGTTTGTAACTGCCAGTTCGTCCTGGCAAATAAAACTTTTGCCAGGGCTAAACCTGCCTTTTTAAAACATATAAGTTATAAGCCCTAAGGCTCATAGGACATGATGCATAGTATTTAAAAGGTAGGATATTTGTACTTACGTTTTTAAATGTCCTGACAGTGAAAACACCTAAAGTCATTTTTCACTGTTGGAAGGTCTATCTCTCCCTATGACTAGCACATGGTTACCTTATTACATTTAATTGGCACTAACTTTGTATAGGGAGCAGATAGAGATATGCTGTTTAGACTCAAATTAATTGTAATTTAAAATCCTCTTTAATGGTAAAGTCAGATTTTAAGTCACAATCCTGAAAATGCTACTCTTAGAAATTTGTGATTTTCTTGTCCTACTTGTTCCTTCCGCCACTGTCCTGGGTCACATGACTGTGCATGACTCTAGTGGTGGGATTTGTGTATTCCTTCCAGACAGTAACACAAAGTGGATTAGGTGTGGACAGGATGGGCCCTCCTGCCAGGATGGTTGGGACTGAGCTGTAACCAGCCCCATATACATTTCAAAGAGTTTTGCCCTCAGCACACACAAAGGAACCTGACACTAGTTATCTGTCACTCCAGACGTCTTGGAGCCTAAATCCATGAAGGGATGAACTTTCCAGAACCAGATGTGGGCTAGCATAGGGTTCCATCACTTCAAAAAGCTGGCACCACGTATAAATATTGGACTGCCAGAGCCACTATTCAGTATACTGCTTGACCTGTGGACAATACAGAAGAAGGACCGCCTTGCTCTCCAGAGGAGTGCCCTGTTGTTTGGGGCCTGCCCAGCTCACCTGAGGACTACCCTACTGCAACATGAGGACTGCCATGCTGCCTGTGGACTGCCTTGATCCCCGGAGGGCGGCCTTGCTGTCTGAGAAGGAAGACTGGACCTGCTCCTTTCATCCCAGACTACCAGAGTGACTCCAAGGGCCCGCCGGCTGACCTCCTGTCTGAGTTACAGGGACACAACAAGCTCCAGAAGCCTCCATGCAACTGCTTACCTGACCTGCTGCACTGGACCTGCCTGGACCTGCCTGAGTCCTGCTGACCTCTGCTGGAGTGAGTTCCTGATCCCTAAGAGGTGCCTTCTCAGGTCCTGGGCCCTTGGCTGGCATCAGCTCCTCCTGTGAAGAACAGTGAAATCCGGGTGTTTTGGGCTGTTTGCGAGCGGGAACAGGCTGAGACTTTGCCTCCGAGACTCTACCGCCCGCAACGACGTCGATGCAAAACTACAGTGAAACCGACTCTTTGCGCTACAGCGACAGCCAGTGACAACTGGCAACGCGAAATCTGCACTTCACACTTCAGTAACAACAGCCCGCAGAGACTGGCAGTGAGAAGCTCCAGCAAAGACAGTCTGCAACTGCAGTGATGACTGTCTGCGATGCCAGGCCTGCTCTTTGCACTACAGCGACGACCATCCACAATGCTCTCCATGCTCCTCACTATCTCCTCCACTGCAACCCGAACTCTTCACTCCTGACTTTGAGAAAGTAACTTTTTCAGTGGGACTAAACTGGTGCTCGTATCTGGCCCATGCTCCATCACGGACTAGATCTAGTGTGAGTAGATGACCAAGAGTGGCGCTTTGCATTTTTAGTAAAAGGCGACAGGAGTTTGACCCATAGACCGGATTGAGATCTGGGTAAGTATACGTTATATGCAAAATGTCTCAACCGGATTTAGTACAAAGACAGATACACAGGTATGTCCGAGACATTACAAGGTAGCAAAGAAAGGAGAGACTCCCGGTATTTTTTCAAAAGTGCTGTTGGAATCATGTATTAAAAATAATTTCTCACAGGTCATCCAGGAAAGTTATAACAGCACTGTTAGCATGAGGCATCAATTACACTGCTTCACTGTCACACCAAGAGGCCACCAGTGCGGCATCAAGCACCACGGACTTTGGTGATGCGGCACTTGGGACTCCCTATGTGGTAGTTCTTCGGTGGCGATGCGGTGGCGGTCGTTGCGTTCATCGGGGACCATGGCTTCGATTCTGGCAGCAGCGCGGTGTCGAAGTGTGGAGCCGCTTCTGAAGAGGTTCTCGGAATTGATGTGTTGATCTTTTTATCACTGCAACTCACTTCCAAGGGTCCAGGAACTAGATTTGGCACTAATTGGCAAAGCAGGGCTCTCAGCAGGGGAGCCAAGGTGCTGCAAGTGAAGTCTTTGATGGCCCTTAGACTTCCAACAGGAGGCAAGCTCAACTCAAGCTTTTAGAGAACCTTAGAAAGCAGAATGCAGAGAACAAAGTCCAGTCCTCTCACTCTCAGGACAGAAGCAGCAGGCAGCAGGCCAATATAGGAAAGCAAACAGCAAAGTGGCAGTCCCTCATGGCACCACAACAGCTCCTCTTCCTGGCAGAATGTCCTCCGTCCACAAGTGTTCTGATTATATGGAATATATGAGACACCAAACTCCAATTTTCTATCTGCTCCTATTTGGAAGATGTACTTGTAACGTGTTACAAGGCAGCTCCAATGCTAAACTATGGGATAGATAGGCCGTGCTGTAGTGAAAAACGAATTCAGCCGTTTTTCACTACCGAGACATGTAAAACTTGAAAACACTGTTCTACTTTTTAAAGACAGTGCACCTTGCCCTTGGGGCTACCTAGGGCCCACCTTAGGGGTGTCTTACATGTAGTAAAAGGGTAGGTATAGGGCCTGGCAAGTAGATGAACTTGTCAAGTCGACACAGCAGTTTAAAACTGTACACACAGGCCCTGCAGTGGCAGCCCTGAGACACGTTTGAAGGGCTACCTATGTGGGTGGTACAATCAGTGCTGCAGGTCCACTAGTAGCATTTGATTTACAGGCCCTGGGCACATGTAGTTCACTCTACTAGAGACTAATTAGTAAATCAAAAATGCCAATCATGGAGAAACCAATTGCCCAGAGTACTAAAACCAGCAAAAACAAAGTTCAGCACACAATCAAAAACACATTTATTTTTTGCACTCCTTAGGTAACTATAGAAAAGTTAGAAACATTCTGCATGTTTCTACACATTCCGAGCTATTGTACCTTTACCATCACTGCCTCAATTCAGGAAGGAGCTCAAGACCTAGGGGCATATTATCAAGGGATTTATCTCCGTTTTTTTGGCTTTAAAAGCCAAGAAAGCGGAGATAAAATTATCTCCCTATCAGCAACAGGGTGCTTACACGCAAATTTACATGTTAGCACCCTTTTTCTCTACGCTTCCCCTTGCATCTCTAATGAGATGCATAGGGGGCATTACAGAGAAAAATAATAGGAGAAATGTTGTTAAGCGACATTTTTCCTATTATCAAGGATTTCGCTAACCCTGTTAGTGATAAAAAAAAGCAGCGCTAACCGCGGTTAGCAATGCTTTTTTTACACCTGATATTTTCCTGACTTAGCCATGATATCCTATGGAAGGTGGATATGATGGCTAAGTTTGTGAGCCCCTATCATCAAGCTAACGCCAAACTTTGAGAGATTATCATTGGTTTTCCAGCGATAATCTCTCAATTGGCAGTTAGCGTGAGGATTTTTATCACTTCTGAGATAAACCTTGCTAATAGCAAGTTATCTCTGCGATAATTTCCGACGATGCTTAGCGTTAAAAAAATTGTTGCTAAGCATTGTTAGCGATAAATATCGCTTAACGTTGGTAATATGCCCCCTTGTTCCTCAACTGAACCGCAGTGCCCTCAAACATTTAGGAATTTAAATGGTATATTTAGCCCCTCCAAAGTACAACATTTTCCCTACTGTTGCTACAATTGGTGTGAAAATTGTAATTCTAGCCCTAATAAAGGCCAACACTTTTCCTAATGTTGCTTAGATTGGAGTGGGAGTAGCAAAACGTACCCCTGCAAAGTTCACTACTTTCCATACTGTTGCTTGGATTTGAGAACAAAAAGTAAATCTAACCATTCAATAGGAAGAGCGTTTTGTGGTTTGCTGATACTTTGACATCATTTGAAAAATCTTCACAAAACTTTCCAAAAAAAAGGTTCATCCACCTCAGCTCCTGCCTGGAAAGTTTTGGGATGATCTGTCTAGTGGGGGCTGAGAAAAAGGGGGGGTCCCAAAACACAGAATCTCGTGAGAGTCCCTCGAAACCAATTAAAAAAAATAGAGCATTCTGATTGGCTCAGGGGGCTTTTTTCCTTTGGCAAATTTGCTCCCAAAGGAGACACGCTTCGACAGGACGTTAATGGGAGCCATTACAAGACTTGGAGATGTAGTCCCCTGTCCTTAGGTTTTTTATTATTTATTAAATATAAGGGGCATAGTAGGGATGTGCTCTCCCTCTAGGCCTTGAGGGAAATTTCCCCCTTGGACCAAAATATGAAAAAAAAGCAGCAATCCTGTGGGAGTCCAGCGACATGCCTACCTTTTCTTTTAAAAAAAGAACACCCCCATGGACGTTTTAATAATTATTAAATTAGTCCCTAGGGTGTGTCAGTACCCAGGTGTCTTGTTATTTATATTTTATGGGAGGGGGCAATGTGTGGGGCCACCTGCGATAGTTTTTTCCCCGGAGATCCCATCCCTGGGGAAATTTTTGAAATAAAGAGGAGGGGGCATGAGGTCCCCCTCTCTATGCCTTCATTGGACCCCAGAATCCCATACCCCGGGTCCCATCTGCTTAAAGGAGAGAGGAGTGTGTTGCCCCCTACCGAGCCTCTTCAGGGTTTTGGGACCCCATCCCTTCAGGCCAAAATACAATTAGGAAGAGAAGGGGGCTGCACGTTCACCTCCCTCTGCCTATATCAGCCCATGGAGACCCCATCTCCCTGGGTGTAATAATCTACAGTGCCCGAGGTAGCCCACCCCCGGAACACTGTAGTTCTGTGCCTAGGAGAGTGCAGGCATAACTCTCCCGGGCAGTAAACTCCATGTTTCTCCCACCTGATCGGAGCAGTTTAAAAATGCTGCTCCCATCCGGGCGGGATCAAAGAAAAGGTGATGGCTCCCACCAGAACCTGGTATGGTGCTGGCTAAGGAGCTGGCTGGGGTTGCAACGCTCAACATAATGTTTTTGGGTGCCTTGGGTGAGCACCGGGGCACCCCCTATTGCCACAAGTGGTGCTGGGGTCCCCGGGGCACCTAAAGCTCAAGGATGGGGGCCGTGTGCCTCTCTCTCCCTATTTTAAAAAAAGTCCCTGGGGCGTGGGGTCCCTATGCCCCTAGTGGCTTGGGGGGTGGGGCTGCGAGCCCTTCTCCTCATATTAATAAAACACAGTTCCCAGGTATGGGGACCCTGGGCCCTGGAAAGGCTCAGGCAGGGGGGATGCACGCCTTCTCACCTTATAAAAATAATGTATTGGTCTCCCGAGTGGGCACCGGAACACCTACAGTAACTTTTTTTTTTTTTCAAAGACCTTTATTGTACTTCACCATTATACACAGCGTCTGGCCTACAACCCCTTTGGCCGCCGCAACTTATTCACAGTTACTCTGTAATATCAATAATAACACAGCCCATGTGCCGACATCCCAGGGGTACGGCTGCATTCCATAATCATGCGAGTACATAATTCACATTTGGATCATAAATCTACTTAGGTCCATTTTTAAATTTTTTTTATAAATAAACTTGTTAGTATCGCATCAAACATGGAAGACGACATAAACAATCATGTATGTAGTATTTTGAAAATACGTAGTGCAAATACAGTTAAGTCCCCATCGGTAAACCTTCTGTAAATAATGGCTAAATTCCGGAATGAACTGAAAACCCACCGTACAGCACTTAATCGTGGGAATGGGACTCTTAGTCTAAAAGGGCCTCATCCGAGTCAATCTGGGGCGGTTCACAAATATCCCCCATGAACTTGTTCCATGCCCCCCAGATCTGCCCCCATTTCCTGGGGCACCCCCGATGAACAAACACCGCTTTATCGGCAACCATCGCTACATCCATGTCCCTACACCAGTCCCTCAGCGTAGGTGAGGCTTCAGCACCCCACAGTCTAGCAATGTTTCGCTTTGCCACCCTCATCCCCAGCATGGCCCAGTCCTGCTGTCGAAGGGTTAAATCCGTTGCGTCCCATACGTTTAACAGGCAACGCCGGGGTTCTGGCAGCAGGGAAACAGTCATGGTTTGGGAGATGGTATGCATCACAGCGGCCCAGAACATAGCCACTTGACCACAATCCCAAATAGTGTGATAGAACGTTCCCCTCTCCCCGCATCCACGAAGACAATACTCGTGAGAGGTCTTCCCTATCTTATGGAGGACTGTTCTGGTGTAATACGTGCGGTGCAATATTTTCAGCTGTACCAGTTTAAGTCTGGAGGGGATCGCTGTTTCCCGCGGCGAGGAGATAGCCTCCTGCCATTCTGAATCATCAAAGTCGCCCACATCCCTCGACCAGCTCAACCGTAACTTAGCTAACCTGTCCGGGAGATTGTTGACCAGCTTTCGATACGTGAATGATGTTGCTCTGCGGGGCATGTGTTCTGTAGGTAATCTATCCTCAAGAGGAGTGGATTCCTGTAGGACTGTCTCTGCCGGGACGGCTGTCTGCAGTGCATGGCGGATTTGTATGTACCTATAATGTTCAGACTGTGCCATCTCATATTTGGTTTGTAGAAACGCGAAGTCCGCTACCTTGCGCTTCTTCCAAAGGTCTCCCGCAACCGATATTCCTATGTTGTCCCACGCCTGGAACCCTTTACTGTTGCAAAGGAAACCTAGTCTGTATGAGTCCCACAATGGTGTCATTTGCGTGATTGTGTTAGCGCATTGGAGGTGTCTGTGTGCCTTGTACCAGAGTTGAATCGTGTATCGTGTCGGTCCCACCAGGTCAGTCGGCACACTACGGCTATAGAGGTTTCGCAACAAACCTCTGGGCTCCAAGCATTGCCTATCAGATAAATAAGCGGGTTCAGTTTGCGGGGAATGCAGCCAGTAGTTAATTTGTTTGAGATGGGCCGCCCAGTAGTATAGTTCTATGTTAGGGAGTGCTATGCCTCCATCAAACCAGTCTTTTACCAGTTTGCATTGCGCAATCCGTGCCGTCTTACCGTCCCACAGCAAAGCCGAGACCGCAGATGAGATCGCCGTGAAGTAGGAGGGGAGGACCGCGAACGGCGTATTTTCGAGAATATACAGAAAGCGGGGAAGCGTCATCATTTTGAACAGTGCCGCTTTGCCAAGGAGAGTAAGAGGGAGGGAACGCCATACTTTTACATCCCGTTTGAATCGGTCCAGAGGGGATTTCAAATTTAGGGCGTAGAATTCGTCCGGGTCTGACGAAGCGTAAATACCCAGATATTTAAACGCCGCGTCGGTATAACTCAAGGGGCAGCTCGCCGGGAGCAACGGTGGGAGGGCCTAACTTTTATTTTTTAAGTGAATAATAAGTGCAAGACAGGGGCCCCTCATTTATTATACACTGCTACGTTGAAGGAGCGCCCCATAATACCCTGCAAAGGCTTTACATTGTTTCATTTTTTTGTGCTTGGTGGAGCCCTTAGAATAGGGAGGGGCTCCACCAAGCCTTTTTTTATGTTGGGGGAATCAGACTCCAGCAGCCTATGCATCGTTAAGTCTCCTGCATCACTGAATCTATGACCTCAGGAGAACTTATTGTTTTTGAAAGCACTCCTAGCTGGAGCAATATGCTCTTCAACCGGATCGCAAACCCCTTTTGTGATTGTTTTAAGGATTGCATTTTTGTGGGCTGAAAATTTTTAAAAGAAAGATTCAGAGAGAAGGTATTTATTTTATTATTTTAAATATGTTTATAACTATTTATTTTCCATTTTTCTCCAACAAAATGCAATAATAAAAAAGATGTAAAAAGAAACTGAATTTCGATGGCTGGGACTCTATCGGCATCTCAGCGCTGGGCCATGTAATGAAGGGCTCGGTCCTTAAGTCCTTTCAGGCTCTGCGGGATGAATATGACATGCCACACTCTCAATTCTTTAGATACTTACAGCTCCGACACGCCCTGACCCCCGCAATAGCGGGATTAACTTCTTTGCCAGAGTTCAGCCCCCTGGAGGCTAAGTTATTTATGGGGGAATTGGAAACAAAAAAAATATCTAACATATATCAAATGCTGGTTACCCACTGCTCCCCTTCTCTCGATAAATTGCGGTCGGTCTGGGAGGGAGAGTTGGGGAGTTTGGAAGAGGAGGACTGGAGAGAAGCCCTGGAGGCCCCTAGGGGAGCTGTGATTGCGGTGCACTTGCGCTTCATTCAATTTAAGTACCTACATAGGGCGTATTATACGAGGGAACGACTGTGGAGGGCGGGGCTGATAACTTTTCCGGATTGCCTGAGGTGTGGTTGTGCAATAGGCTCCTTTCTGCATACGGTGTGGGAGTGTGTGCGACTGCAGAGATTCTGGACCGGAGTGTGGGATTGCCTGGAGGAGGTGTTGGGCTGTGAACTCCCCCGCTCGCCGAAGTTGGGCCTCCTCCATGTCATGGAGCAAGTGGGGGGAAATATATACAAACGTCATTTGCTTCTCCTGGGCCTCACAGTGGCTAAAAGGGATATAGCCCAGGCCTGGAAGGCCCCCAGAGCCCCATTGGTGGAGGTGTGGAAACGGGGCATGGACTTTAACATGGGGCTAGAACGTCCAGTATTTGAGGCCTGGGGCTGCCCCAGAAAACATCTCCAGGTCTGGAAGAGATGGGCGGACTACAGGGGCCTTCTGCTGGACCCTCCTGCGCCACGGGCCACTGACGCAGATCAAATACATACTGACTCTGGGTGAACTGGTACACACGCTGCTATTGAGACCGCCAGGCTCCTCTTTCTGGACACTGTAGACACCGTGCGGGGTGGAGGGTGGGCACCGGGTGGGAACACTGTGGGTTAGAAAATGGTGGAATGTTGATTGAATTTATTGGGATCCGATACTTTTATATGTACACTGCCTCTCTGACATATTGGGAGCGGTGTTTCTTTGTATTCTGTCAACTACCAAACTCTAATAAAATTTAGTTCTGAAAAAAAAAAAAGAAACAGACTTTATTAAACGTTTACATAATAATCAGTATTAAAAAACATTCCATTGTGAAATATTGAAATATACAGTTGATTAAAAATATTGGCGATTTTTGCAGAAAGATGATAGATCTACTTTATATCTTCTGGTATGCTTTCCCATAATAAAGCCGTTAGCCTCCCTTTTTATATTTAGGTGCTGCTGAAGTGCGTTTTGTTGGGATGGCTGTTCACAGAGCTGACCTTGCGCCTAGCCCCACGCCACTCACAGGCGATGCGCTGTCTGTGGGGGATTGGCCACAGGGACACCCTGGTGTGCACGGCTAGGTCGGGGGTTGGTAGCCCGCAGGGGGTTGGTCACAGTGCCTGGCCACGCGCAGAGCAGGAAGTTGACTTTACATATGAACAAGTGTAAAAAACAAACGTTAAAGCGATGTTACAGTTAGGTAAAAATTGCGGTCACAACGTAACATGTTAAGCTAAAAAAACACGGAAATTCACCAGTTATACTTATCTCACATACTAATAACTTGCGCCCTTACCATGCACAGCAAGTTACCCCACATATTACATCACTTATGACATGCTCTATAGCATAAATTATAGCATCACTGCAGCATATAAGTAGAAAATGAATAAATAAAAAAAGCAGTAAGATGGGGTTACAGATCTTGGATCAAGGAATGGCTTCTTTGGAAGGGTGGTAATCAAGTCCCTATTCTATTTCTTAGTCATCCAGACAAAAGGCAGAAATCACAAAGGTCAATCAAGTAGGGAATAATACCAGCACTGTCTTTTTGTTTAGTTAGTTGGTTGACTGGACAAAAAGCCAACGGAGAAGATTCACCGTTTGAGATGTATTGAAGAGGGTGAACAAAGTCAAAGACACAGAACAGGGGGGCATATTACCAACAACCAGCGATAATTATCGCTATGTTGGCTTAGCGGGAATATTCGTATCGCCGCCCTTCACCTGTTTTTATCGCTGAGATACCTTGCTATTATCAAGGTTTATCTCAGAAGCGATAAAAAACAGGCGAAATGCGCGAATATCGCTGTCAATACAGCGATATTCAGGCATCACCGTGACAATGCTCTTAGCCATGTTATCCACCTCTCATTGGATAACATAGCTAAGAACTGGTCAGGGCAGGTGTTAGCTTTTGGAGATATTCGCTCTTAGCTCGAATATTTCCAAAACTACGCCTGTGTTGATCATAGGCGATAGCGATTGCAGCAACTGTTTTCAGTCGCTGACATCTTGGCACGCCCACTTTGCATGTCATTAGCGATAATTATCGCTGACATGCAAAGCGGGACCCAAAATGCCCGCTATCTCCTACAAGCTGTCGCTAACTGGTGTTAGCGACAGCTTGGTAATAGGGCGATAATGGCCCTTGGTAATATGCCCCAGGATTCTCTTTATGGTGAGGGAAGGAGGAGTCACTTCACAGTTCCTTGCATTTGCATCACTGTGTGAATAATGCCACAGTTAGAGACATAACTGAATGCCAAGCAATTGTATCAAAAACATGCATCCTTCCACATTATCTCTGTGTCCTGCTGGCCACCTTTGCAATGTTGCTCACTACAAGTAGCTTTCTAAACATCAGAATGAAACATTTCCTCTTTGCTGCATTTCTGTTATTTTTGTTAGTGCTATTAATGTCTGCCTGTTGATAATATGATATGGTGATTTTGCACACTCAGTTAGCCATTATCACAATTCAAAATATTAATGTTCTAGGCCCCAAGAATTTCACATTCGCACTTTAAAGGATTAGTGTGGTTTTGTTCATCATACAATTTGACCTGATTTGTATGTAATATGCAGATGTCATTAATAATTGTCATACCACATTTTTCATTCGCTCCTGTGGTACTCTCGCTGGAGTATGTGGGTTGCATTGGCTCCTGAGGTAGCCCTCTGGGATCGCCCCATCCCAACATATTTTTTTTAATTAAGCCCCTCTGGGATCCCTCCACAAGGTCCAGGGAGTCTGGGTAGCCCTAACCTGTCCCCTTATATATTTTGTTTTATTTTCTTCGAACAGGGATTGAGTCCCTATGTCCTTTAGGGTGGCAGCAACTTTTCTCTTCAAGTTGTGGCAAGCCAGTCAGAGTGTGAGCTCCCGCAGGACTCATGGGAGCCTCTTGCACTTGGAGGAGTGGGGTGGCTGATGGGAAAAATCCCCCTTGGTCAATCAAATCACTCTATTATTCAAAGTTGTGTGCTTGTGGGAGTACCATGTATCAGAGCTTCCTGAAATATATACATTTTGAACCTTAATTTATCAAAAACTACTGAATGGATTTACAGCAAATTGCAAAAATAAACCCCCTTTCTGAGTATAGATTTAGCTTTCTGCCAAATATGGTGTAATTCTGGTCAGCAGTTTTTGTTAAAGTGTTGTTTAAAACTCCCTATGGAAATTGGGTTTTGGAATGTCCTTTTTCTTGGCCCGTGCTTGACAGATGCCCCAAAATGTTCCAGGAAGGAGCTGATGTAGACAAACATTTTTTGGGAACGTTTCTTGAAGGTTCGTCAAACGGTCCCAAAGTTATTAGCAAATTAAAAAAAGAATTTCCTATGTAATTAGGTCCTAACCGTCACTGTGTAATATATCTATCAAATTATTACTATTTTAAAATTAGGGAATGTTAAGTGACTGAAAAGATGAGGGTGTCTCACTTTTTGTCATGCATAAAAAATGTTAGCACTTTTTCATTAGAACTGTGTGGTGACTCTGCAGTTTGCTACTAGGGATTTGACTGACATATTGCTGTTGGTGTTGGAAGTATATGTTTCACTCTGCATGTCAGAATGTTTACTGAAATAGATGAGGAAGACATTTGGGAAATCTTAGAAAACGTGTCCTCATTTTAGCTTTCTAGATTATTCAACATCATTTCTATGACAAACAGAGCTCCCTCATTTTGCTCTTTTCTAAAGAAAAAGCCTTAGGTTTCACAGCTTTGATTCAATGAAGATAACTTCAGGTGTGTCACATTTTTGTCAGAAATTCACAAGGTTAGCACTCTAGTTTTTCATTAGACCACTGTGGGAAACTGCAATATATAGCATAGGGAGTGTACTGACATTACTGCGGGTATTAAAAGTACATGTTGTAGTCTAAATGTCAGTATGTTCTACTGTCCCAGATGAAAAAGATATCTGATAACTCATAGAACATGAGTCCTCATTTAAGTTTTCTATAGCACTAACTATAATTTTAATGACAAAACAGAGTCCCTCATTTTGTTCCAAACATCTGCTGCAATGTTGTTTTCGATAGTAACATCACCCTCAATGTTACCAGTGACTGCTATGTTCCAAAATGTAGTTTGATCATTATCTTTATCGGCAACAAATGTGGCCTCCCATCTCCCTTGGTCCCATTCCTTCTTTGCATGACTAATAGCCTTTTTGTAAGCCGCTCTGTTAGCTTGGATTCTATCCTGGGACTTAATCGAAGTTATTAATGCAAGTTTAGCAGCTCTGCAAAGGCCATTGAACCACCAGGGGGAGTTTCTACTGTCTCCCACATATTTGGCTTCCACATAGAAGAGATTTTTAAGGTCTTCACATAGTTGGTTATGAACCTCCCCAATACTCACTGTGGATTCTTCGTAAGGGGGTCAATGTTATTTAAATCTCCTAGAGTAATTCACCTGTGGGTGATTCCTGTCTATTAGCCATGGGTCTTGAGTAGATATTATAAACATAAACATTTTGCCAGGATGGAAATAGGAGGTTTACACACAGGATGTCATCCAATATTAACTCCACCTTCTCCACTGAGCACACAAGGTGTGTTCTGACCCACATCACCAAACCCCCAGAGAGTCCACCCCTGTCTAGTGCCTCTTAACTATAGGTAGCAAAGCCTGCTCACTGCACTTTCGTGGTTAGCCAAGTTTCTTGAAAAAGGCAGACGTCAAATTGGTCAATGAAAAGACCCCAATCCATGAAATCTAGTTTGGAGCCTATACCAGCGTTCCGTGAAAGGACCCTAAATGGAAGATGGGATTGAGCAACACTTAGCATCTGCATAGCCTCTTCTCGAAATGTCGTCTCTCTTAATAACAATCTATCTAGGTACGAATAAGGGGCCCCAGCTTTGGACTCTCCATTGCTGCTTGAATCACTGGTTCTGCTAGTACCAAGGTCATCAGAATATAGCGATAAGCCAACTATATTAGGCAAACCACTATCTACTGGGCCTGAGTTGGGGTGCATAGCGACCGCAGTGGGATGAGGTGGGCAATCTGTATGAGATTATATAATGGGACCAGCAAGGGGTTTAGTATGGGTCACACAGTGTGGAGAGGGTTTTGTCCTATCTTTATCAGTCTGGTTGATAACATTTACCATGCTCCCACCCCCCTTTTGGAGGGGCTCACCCTTGTGGCCGCCTTCAATTACCCCCATAGGAGAGATGGTGTGTTGCGAGCCCTCAAGTCAATGAAGATGCTCCAGAACATTAAAATAATTGGTGACAGGGATACCATAAGTCCCATTGCGTCATTGAGGGCCATTAGGGGTGCTACTGGGTTGGAGAGTTGCTTCAATGACAGTAAGGGGTAGTCTTGTCTTACATAGAAGCTAGGTTTATAAAAATAATCCTGGGGTAAAAGAGCATTTTTCGACTCCCCATCCTGTTTATGCACAACATCAAAAAGCAACTTTTGAACCATGTTGGGGTCTTTAAAATGTATGATAACACAGTCCCCTGGCTTGTCCACACTGTCTTGCGCAAACCACCCCACCCTGCATGTGAAAACAACATTATGTGCCAATGAAACTGAAAAGTTCTTATTTATCAGTTATCAGAAGCCAGTTCAAACATTTGTTAGCTAGGTCTTCATACCTTTGTCTCTTGCCCTCACACAGCTCTGGGACTCCTAAAAAGATTGCCACATAGGGGAAAGACATTGGGGTAGGTTTATGACGGGGAGTTTGAGTCATCAGGTCCAAGCCGCCCATTGCTACTTTCCTGCTGGCAGGGTCGTTCCCCTTGTTGGCCCCCTTCTATGCATTGTCTAACGGATGATGTTTTGTCTCTGGGTATTGATGGAAATACAGTGGGAGAGGAACCTCTATAACCACAACTCGTCACAATATGCCTAGAGGACATAGTAGGATTGATTAACACGGTCCCTCCTCCTCCTTCTGTGTATGTTGTGGTTGTGGCTGTGGTTTTAGAATATCTTGAAGCTCAATGGCTGCAAAGCGCACCAAAATTGGTGCAAGATCCATACAAAGAATACTCTTGACTCTATCAACCAAGTCCTCCACCAGATCAGCCGTCCGGCTTCGTTGTAAGTTCAGACCCTTTCAACAAATAAAAAAGGGAGCCGGACAGACACAGGGGTATTAGGTCAAGATTCAGCTTGTTCCTCACTGTCCTCCTCTTTCTTTTAACTGCTTGTTGGAGTTACTCATGGCATACCTCAGAAAGAGATGCTGGAAACTGATAGGAAGCCCTGCTTACCACGATAGTCTAGGCTTCAGGAGAACCAATAGCAACAACTAGCTCAACTGAACCGGTAGATGATTATCTAGGCGCCTCTGAGCCCAGTGATAGTCTTCTCTCTGCCAGCTCAATTTCAGTTGATACAACCTCTATCTCCCTCTGCAGCATCTGATCTGTTGATGTGGGTTTAAGGGGAGGGGTAACTGCCAACGGCCCTCCAACACACTTGTGTTTGCCCATAAGTCTCTCACTTTATTATACATAGGCAGTCCGGAATTCGGTTAAAACCGACTCTGCCCGATAATACCCCACAGGATGAAAATCAGCTGACCTGGTTTAAACCGAGTGTCACTGATTTTCTGAGTTTTCAGAGTTGTTGCGCCTTTTGGCCACTTGATTGAGCCAAAGGATTAGAAACTATTGGCCTGCCTTTGGTGGCCTGGCTTGGAGGTGTCAGGAGAGCCGAGGTGTGAATGGCCCGAGGGCCAGAGCAACACCAGGCCCCCTGCCTGGTTCACATGGGGGAGGGGAGCTGTTGTTGTATGCCGTCTGTCCTACTGCGGCCGCACCCGAGTACCTTGCAGGTCTTTCAAAAGACCGTTTACTTAACAAGGCAGGTGGTCTTAAGAATACTGGCACTCAACAATGTGTTTAGGTGGAGGGGCGAGATGGAAAGTAGCTGTGTTTGTGAGTGTGGTTGGCGTTGGGGTCCTGGTTCTGGGGGGAGGAAGTTTCAGACTAAGGAAATCGCAGTTTGGAAGCCCTGATGACAGAGCTGGAGGTTCTGTGTGAAATTCACATCTGCTGTGCAAGCAGTGAGACAAGACGAATGTCTGACAAAATATCAAAATCCACAATATCGATGTACAAAAATATCGGAACAAATATATCGAAATCAAAAATATCGGCTTCCTATACTTAACTAGATATATACACGAATATCGATTTTTTAATATCGATATACAAAAACATCGTTTACTGTGATATCGACTACATTAATATCGGAATACAGAAATATCGCTTTCTACAAAAAATAATGACATTAACTATAATATCGACTTCAAAAATATCGTGCACATCAATATCGGATTATAAGCCATATCGACTTTTTATAAGCATCTGTTAGCATAATTAATTAACGTTTTATATGTTTTCACATCAAAATAAACATACAATACTTTCATTAATACTATAGACACACTATTAATTCATCAAATATTTCCTATTGGTATAATTATATCACCTACACATATAAAAATATTCTATGCTAGTTTGTATACTTTTAGAATTATTTTTGTTTTTTCACTTCTGATACAAAGTAATCACAACTGAAATTCAAATATACTAACTAACCAATCACAACCCTAATTTTTTTAATGAACCAATAGGAAAGTAATTACTACTGACACTCCCCTATATAAGCAATGAAAATCTAAGCACAAACTACTTGCCAAAAGTCACTGAAGGAGGTTAATCTCTATCCGAATTGCTGCACAACAACTAGAAGAACCAGACTATCAAGCTACTATTACATCTTCTAAGTAAGTAAATAAAATAGAAAGTGCATTATTTGCTAATACTACTTACTTACCTGCTAAATACCCAGTGCCCCTTTGCTATTCATACTACTTAACATGCTAAATAATGATATAAAAATATTTTTTTTAGATACTACCACTACTGAATATTCTACTCAAAATAACTGTGAACAAAGCATAGGAATACAGATTCTAAAAACTATGTAAGTAATTTCACATTGTTTCATTATGTGCACATAAATCTAAACACACAGAAATAATGACTTTTGCACACCATATTTCTATTTTTCTGTGGATTCTACTACTGAAAACTGCACTACTACTGAACTAAGGACATCAGTACTATTTCTACAATACTTTTTAGCAAGTAAGTAAATAAAATAGAAACTGCATTATTTGCTACTACTACTTAATTACATGCTAAATACCCAGTACCCCTTTGCTATCCATAGTACTTCACATGCTAAATAATTATATAAAACTGTTTTTTTAAGATACTACGACTAGTCAAGTCAAGTCAAGTCAAAACCACTTTATTCGATTTAGTTAAAAATCATAAAAGCATTCTACAATCACATCACAGGAAGGGCAGTACAAATTCATAAGCAAATACAAAAAGCATCAATCAGTGATAATTTCATAAAAATACATGATATGAGGAAACAACAGTAATAATTAATTTATATACATTATAAAAATATATCATAAAAAGAGTAAATGCTCAATAAAATAGACATTTAAAATGAGAACAACATCCATTTCATTTATCTTCACAAAACACTACTATTTACATCTTTAAGTCTTTTCCTCCTGATCCTAACCGCAGCAACAAGGTAATTGGCCACGCTAAACATGGCCAACGTAGAATCCAATAGTTGGAGGTACAGGAGAGCAGGTTTTGCCTGATAAAAAGCTTTTTCCTTCAATAATGGTACAAGGTATTTCTGTCTGGGCTCAATAAAGAAATTACAAAATAGCATAAAGTGCATATTGTTTTGTGTAGAAAAACTATCACAGTTGCAGACAGGGGCATCCTCCTCCTTAAACCAACCTTGACTATCACACAAAACTGTGTAAATCTGGTTAAACCGAAGTTTAACCAGGAGCCACCTATGAAAGGGAATAGTGACGATAGTAAGGTACGGTTGGATGGTAAGACGCGTAATGGTCAGGTAATGGGCTCTGACCGTGGGCTTGAGTAGTTGGTGTTCTTCCCTCTCCACATTTTTCATTGTTATAAAATTGGCCTTCACCCAGGCTAAATCTGATTTCTTAAGACCCTGAGGGGTAAGAAAAATATCAGGACGACCCAAATCCAAAGAGCACTTTTGTATATGTGAAAGCCAAATAATGTTTTTATAATTGTCTAGTTTTAAACAGTCCGCCAGTATTTTATGATTTAGACCCAAGTTTTTATTGGTCCAAAGCCTTATCCATAACAAGATAGGAGCCATAAGAAGGGTGTCCGATATATAACCAAGCCCAACTTCCTGGTGGACTGAAAACGTGGCTGTAGATTGGGGAAGCCCTAAGGTGGAACGCAGGAATTTATTTTCTTCCCTTTGAAGTGATTCACTATTTACATAGCCCCACAGACCCGAGCCGTACCTGGCTATTGCCACTGATTTTGCCCTGTACAAGTTAAGTAAGGCACCTGTTGGCTTCCCGCCCAGTCTCCTAGCAAAACTTAGGATAGCAGTGGCTGAGCTTCTAACCGCTTTGGTTTTAGCTACGATTTGCGGAGCCCAACTCCCCTTGGTGTCAAAAATTACACCCAGGTATGTAAAAATTTTAACATTTGTGATCACGTCACCGTTGCAATAAAACTGTCTGGAGTTGTTTTTACCAACCCCAAAAGCCATGACGTGTGATTTGGAGTTGTTTATCACTAGGTCTAATGATAGCATAAAATCATTAAAAGCATTTAAAAGTTTTTGTAGACCTATGGGAGTCCGAGCTATTAAAGCGGCATCATCCGCGTACAGGAGAACCGGAATACGAGTTTCCCCTGCACGCGGAGTATCCAAGGTAGCAGATAAAAGGGTTTCCTCAAGTGAGTTTATATACAAGGTGAAGAGCATGGGCGCAAGAATGCAGCCCTGCCGCACTCCCCTGCTGGATTTGAACCAGGCGGTACGATTACCTTCTTGATCCATTCTGATTGAAGCTTTCAGATCTTTGTGTAATTCTGCCAAAAAATATACAAGGGGGGGATCAAGACCCAGCTTTAGCAACATGGTCCACAGCCGAGCTCTATTCACCAAATCGAAAGCTGTGGACAGGTCCATAAAAGCAACAAAAATTGACCCTTTTTTAACAGTTGTGTATTTCGAAATTAACAAATGAAGATTTAGGCATTGGTCCTCAGTCCCCCTCCCAGCACGGAACCCATATTGGGCATCTACTAGAATATTATTATCTGTGGACCAGGTGTTAATTCTAGCAAGCAGGACTTTGCCCAAAATCTTCATTGAAGAATCCAATAACGAAATTGGTCGAAAACACTTTGGGTCGCTTCTTAGGCCCTTTTTGAAAATAGGTACTATAATGGCACATGACCATGTTTTTGGCAAACCCCCCTCATACACACAATTAAAAACATTAGCTAAAATCTCAGCCCACATCTCCGAGTTAAGTTTGTATAGGTCCGGGGGAACCCCATCCGGGCCCGGGGCTTTGTTTGCAGCTGAGCCTAAAATTGCCAGCTCTACTTCTGATTTGGTAAAATCTAAATTAATGGGAGAAGAAGGGGAGTAAGGTATTTTAAACACCTCAGCAATTTCATTGGAACCATATATAATGGAGAAATGATTAATCCAGTCTGCTTCAGATATGTTAATATCAAGATCCAAATTGCTTGTGTGAGAGAACAAAGGATTATTAATTATAGCCCAAAATTTGGAGCTATGTTTAAGGGTTATGGGGTCCATCAAAGAGTCCCAGGCTTCGTCTTTGATGGCTTTTTTCCGAAGTTTGACTGCCAAAGCGTACTGTCTTCTTAGATCTGCCACCAAAGTCCTGTCTCTAGGCGATTGTTTAAGTCCTTTCAGCAGAGCTGAGTGTGCCTGTGAGCAAGAGTGGTCAAACCATCTACACACTGGGACAGAACCCCTCCCTGGTTTGACTCTAAGCTCTTTATCCACTCTAGCACAGATAGCTTCAAAGGCACTCACAACTTCCCCTCCCCTCATCTCTCTATTCATACATTTCCCAAATTCGACTCCCATATCCTGCACAATACGACCATGAAAATCTTCTGGACAGACTTTACACCATTTGAGGCGTCTGCCTTGGTCCTTACTCCTCACGTCCCTTATAGAGGTAGCCCTTACTACTCCTTTATACAAACCAGAAAGAGCATCCAGAACCAATAACACAGGGTTGTGGTCACTAAATCCACTAACAATTGCGTTATAAAACAATACATAACGAAGGAGCCCTGGGGACATAAAAAAGTAGTCAATAATCGATTCACTGCCCCTTGCATTGTACGTGACCACACGGTTTGTTGTATCTGAGAGCCCTGGTTCATATAGGTCATTTGATGAGAGCAAGTTTTCCATCGCCACACCCTTAGAAGTGTGTTCAAAGTGTGGCGGTAAAGTGTAATCAGGACCGTTTTCATCAATAATCTGGCAATGGGACTCACACAAATGAACATTAAAATCACCCATCATTATACACTGGACAAAAGTGGTTTGTTTTGACATGTATTTAGTTAAAAAGTCAGATAAACCATCTAAAACAAAATTTGGGGGTCCCCCCTGCATGGAGTTGTAACAGTTTATTAATACAATCTTATTCTTATCCGCCAAACAGATTTCCACCAGCTGAAAATAGTGAGAAGAACTAGGAATTTCTCTAACATTACCTGCAATTTTAACTGAGACAAGGAATAGCAAACCCCCTCTGTCCCTACCCGATGTGGAGCTCAGGGCATCAACAAAGAAAGAAATGTATCCTTCTACCCAGAAACCTTTATCTTTCGTCCAAGTTTCTTGTAATGCGACTATATCATGGTTCTTCACTGATTGTAACCAAATACGGTCATCTTGTTTTGCCCGTAGGCCCGCGATGTTCCATGATACTAACCGTATGTGCCCTTCCCCTAACTGTAATGGGTCATTAATAACAGATTCGACTCTAACAACAGGTAGGGCCACATCAGTATTAACTGGGAGTTGGCAGGTCAGGTTATCCTGTTCGGGTACAGGTGCTAGTCATTCAATGTCTACTCTATCAGCTAATGCTGAAAACATGTTTGACAATGGTAGATCGTTAGAGGGTGTATTCCTTACAACATTTACTACACCATTAGCTTTAATTGGCTTAGTCATCCATACATTAGTAGGCATGGGTGAGATAAGATTGTCCTCTGACCAAGTGTTATCAATAGACTGTAACTTAATGTTCTCATTTACAACTGGCCTATGAGGACGGGGATAAAAGAAACCCAGAGGCATCGCCCGAACCCCTTTACTTACAGGATCCAGAGGGGAGTCATCCCAGAAAAGTCGACTCGCGACATTCTTAGATTTAAAATTTACAATGACGCAGTCTCCAGATACCTCTTTCTTGCTTCTACCCACCCAGTTTACCCGTCTACTTGTTACAATATTGTCTGCGATGTTACTTTCTCCCGTGCAGTTGGCGTTACACCATTTTTTAACGTGCCTAAGCAGGGACTCATGTTGTTCTATCGCCCCATCTTCAAGTTTAGGCACGTTAACCAAAATTGCGACAAAGGGTGTTGCATCCGGAGGTAAATTTATTGGAGGTACCCTTTTTTCCGGAGCCCCCCACTGGCCTCTAGGCCTTGTGGAGCAACTTGCACTGTGGCCAGCCTCTGTCGTGGGGATATGTATTCCATTATCTACTTTCCCTTTTGGTGGCACAGGTTTGACAATAGGTAAAAGAGGGATATTGACTGGTCTAGTTATGGGTGGGTCACAAACTTTAGGGGCAGTGATCTGTACAACTGAGGGACATGGAGCCAAAGGCATAGAGAATGCAGGGGCCCGAGTATTAAGAACATCATTGATACGATCACATTTTGCCATAAGGTTCTTAACACAGTCCTTCAGAGTTTCATTAATATCCGAGGCAATCTGGATTAAAGCAGTCTCAAGTCTATCTGTAAACAGTTTTTCCAATAAGGCCATAATGACTTCCTCCGTCAGAAGGGCTGGCTGGGTAGAACCAGCCACAGTTAAAGCCGACCTTCCAGCACCCCCGGGGTTCATAGGGGAGTTAGGTATCACGATTTCAGGTATGGCCGGGCATGGAAGAACTGTAGCAGGAAGTGACAAAATGGGTCTACAGGCCTCAATAATGACCCGAGGCTCCAATGGTATACAATTTATGGTGGAGGAGTTCGAAGTATCAACAGTCCCAGGACTGGGAGCAAGGCCCAGTTCACGCTCGGACTCAGCAATCTGAGATGATAGTTCCCCCACCTTAGTAGTTAGATATGTGAGTATACTTGTAGTATACTTAGGCACCTTCGCTTTAGCTTCATCAGCCGCTGGTGTTGCCAATTTGCGCTTACCCATTGTGGAAGATGTTAAGGACGTGGCCCGTCCCGTCCCTGGTCGTCCTTGGACGGCCTTAGACGGCCCGCCCTCTGCCCGGGCTCCGCCCGGCGCCACCCGCGCGCGTCCCGCGACGCAGAGGGGTTGGCCCGCCTTTGTAGCGCCTCCGGGCGCGCTGTCTGCGGGGACCGGAAGTACACGCAAAGCCCGCTGGGAGCTGTAGTCTCCAGCCGCCGAGTTGGTGATGGCGGCGAGACCTACAGCGTTCCTGGACCCAGGGGCTGGGGCTGCGTGTGGCGAGATGTGCGTCCAGGTAGGGTTCTGCTGCTGCTGATGCGAAAGCCTCCCGCTCCACCGAGGGGCTGGCCCGCCTTTGTAGCGCCTCCGGGCGCGCTGTCTGCGGGGACCGGAAGTACACGCAAAGCCCGCTGAGAGCTGTAGTCTCCAGCCGCCGAGTTGGTGATGGCGGCGAGACCTACAGCGTTCCTGGACCCAGGGGCTGGGGCTGCGTGTGGCGAGATGTGCGTCCAGGTAGGGTTCTGCTGCTGCTGACTACGACTACTGAATATTCAACTCAAAATAACTGTGAACAAAGCATAGGAATACAGATTCTAATAACTATGTAAGTAATTTCACATTGTTTCATTATGTGCACATAAATCTAAACACACAGAAATAATCAGTAGTGCCCCACATATTTTTTTTCTTCTGTAGATTCTACTACTGAAAACTGCACTACTAATGAACTAAGGACATCAGTACTATTTCTAGAATACATTTTACTAAGTAAGTATTATGCAACTGAAATAAATGTGGAAAAACCATACAAACATTTATAACTGTTCTAATTATTTTCTATTATATATTGTTTATTTACAGAGCAACACGGCGAATAGATATACAGACATAATACAGAACTCCACATTCTAAATAATACTGATACTAATCACAAAGTAAGTATATTAAAGAACATAATTACCAGATAATGTATTAAAAACGTACCAACATGGTGATTATTCTAACACATATGTTCCTTGTTTTTTTAAGATAACACTACAAACTACTCTCCAGAAGCTGAAGAAACAATTATACTGCCAAATACCAACCTAAAAAAATATGTAAGTATCTTCACAATGTGAATCATGAAGATACACTTTTGTAGTAGAAATGAGCTCTAATTAATAATATACTACTTTCATGTTTTTCATAACAGCTACAACAACATCACAACCATTTATCCCCAACTAAAGAAGCAAGCAACTCCTAAGTTTTGCTGTAAATTCTAAAACACGTAAGTATAAACATTCCTACTTATCACTAACATAGATTATTTATCACATTTAATTTGACATTAACTATTATATATATATTTTATAGATATACAAAGTACAAAATGACCGAAGGAGCCGAATTTGTGACCAGCCAGAAAGGAAAACTATTACTATGCTACATGGGTTACACGTATACACAAGAAAAGCAATATGGCATGAAAGTTAATTGGAAATGTTGTAAATATTATTCTAACAAGTGCTATGGAAGAGCAACAACTAGAGAAGCTACAGTACTGTATACTAGGGAACACAATCATCCACCTAATGTTACTGAAATAGAAGTTAGAACAGCTTTGGAAAATATAAAAGAAGCTAGTACAGGTTCCCAAAAGCAAACAAATGTCATTTTAAAAGAAGCCATTCCTAAAATCCGAAAAAACAGCCACAACCCAAATGCCAAATATCCTGTCCTTAAAAAGAACTATAGCACGAACTAAAAAAGCTACTACTGCTACAACACCATCTCCCAGAACATATCAGGATATAAATTTAACTGCAAACCAAATAATAACTTTAAATAAACAACCATTTATAGTTTATGACAACGAAAACAATGACAAAAGGCTTATAATTTTTGGTACCAATATGAATTTAGTTAAACTGCAGCAAAGCCAATATTGGATGATGGATGGAACATTTAACATCTGTCCCAAACCATTTTTCCAATTATACACAATACATGGCCTCTACCACAACTGCAACATCCCTTTGCTATATGCACTATTGCCAAACAAAAATAATTCAACATATATGGAATTATTAAATATAATAAAACAAAAAACTAATGATTTTTCTCCAGAAAAAATCATTCTTGATTTTGAGCATGCAATGCTCTCAACTATTCTAAAAATCCACCCCCATACCTGCATTCAAGGCTGCTATTATCATTTCAACCAGTGTTTATGGAGACACCTTCAAAAAACTACCCTAAGTGTCGAATATGCTACAAACTCATCATTTGCTTTCCAAATCAAAAAACTCATTGCACTTGCCTATGTCCCTGAAACAGATGTAGCTGAACATTACAACATTATTATAGACAGTCCATTCTACAAACGAAATGAAGCTAGATTAAGTCCATTTCTCGATTACTTTGAAGACACCTGGGTAGGCAGACTCCACAGATCTGGCCACAGACGAAATCCAAAATTCCTCATACCCTGGTGGAACGTTTACAATAGTACCCTTAACGGAGAATGAAAAACTAACAATGCAATGGAAGGTTGGCACAATGCATTTGTACAATCAACTGGCAGAACCAAACCTACTCTAGAAAATTTCATTAAATGCCTACAGAAAGAACAGAGCTATCAAGAATTTAGAATGGACCAATCTGTAACAGAACTTGTCCCAAAAACATCCAAGCAAAATAAACAAATGCACAGGTACCTGGAAGAACAAGTAAAACTTTACCCTAGTACAAAAGGCATAGAATACCTAAACATCATAGCCAAAACACTACTGTAATTAATTCTCAAAATGTTATAAAACACTAAAAGTATCACCTAAGTATGCAAAAATATGTAACGTGAGCTTCTAAAGTATTTAATGTATGCAATATATAAGGATATTATTATAATATATGCACACATTAAAACAAAATAACAAGTAAAAAACAATTCCATAATAAATATGACATTACCCACCCACACAAAAATAGAAAGCAATGACTTACCAATTATGTTGTCAATCCAATAACATCCTTCTCCACCAAAGTAATCCAGGTAGTGCAAAATTAACCCCAAAAAAAAGTAAAAATACAACTGTTCCAAAATTAAGAAATCCACGTGGTCCTGAGCCATCGAATAACCATAAAAAACCAGAAAAAGTAGAAAAATAGAAAGAATCGCTCCTGGAAACCCGAAAAATGTAAAGAAGTGTTTGTAAATCAGTGTTGAATTAAACAAACAAACACTTCCTTGAAAAAAAACCGGAACTTCCGATGTAGCGTACACCTAGGACAAAAACATAGAAAACAGACATTCCCACCCACATTAATTAGCTAGTAATTAGATACCAACATATTAACATTGATGATTTAACTTTTAGATATACCCTAAAAGACTAAAATTCACTCTATAAATAAATAGATAACTAACTAACACTACGTGTATATACCATATGTAAATATCTGTTTTCAAAATCTAAAACATAACTCCCTCACATTCAACAACACTAAATATAAGGTCACTAGTCTAAAAACATCATAAAAATACACATAAAACATATAAAATCAACCTTACCTGAAGCGACGTGAAGTGTCTCCCAACCGCGATCAGCCCTTCTTCCAAATAACCCAAAACGACCTAACCCGGTTACAAAATAAAGCACCCAAATGCAATAAAATAGTCCCAAGTTTAAAATATTATATCTATACTTAACAAAATAGGGAAAAAAAATGTAAGTTGATAATATTGTTAAAAAAAAATGTCTTTAATCCTACAATGATTTCATTAACAAATATGTAAATGAATGTAATAATTAAATATTATGAAAACAATAATGTTTATGTTGACAATGTCTTGAAATATAACTACATTGTCACAAATTAAAATAATGTAAAAAAGTGTAAAAAATGTAAGACTTATATTATAAATATTTGATCTTTACAAATGAAGCAGAATAATTGTTAATAGAAAAATACTTGTGATATTTCTACATTTTTTTCTGAAATAACAATATGTAAAAGAGATAATAAAGAATGTTCATTTTTGTAAAAAAGTTCACAAAATAATAATGCTTCTGTATAGTTGTTTATGATTGTGTTTATAAAAAATTGTTTTAAAAGCAAATGTAATTAAAAAAAATTGTATTAAAAAACATTTTATTTTTGAAACATAAATAAAAAAATGTTTCTACAATCATGTTGAACTATTTGTATCATTATCTTACTAGAAAGTAACAATCTTATTAATAATTTTTCACTGTATATTAAATGTGAGTATATGTTGGACTCTAATAATGTAATTATTCATATACCAAATCCAGTGTACATTAAATTAGAGTAGGTGCTGCACACTAATTATATAATAATTAATATGCCTACTCCAGTCTACATTAAAGTTTAATAGGTGCTGGACACTAATTAATTATTAAATAATATTCCAACTCCAGTCTACAGTAAATTAGAGTTGGTGTAATGTTATATATTTGTAATTTCCTTTAATTGATTGAATGTAACTTAATTATATTTTTACCCTGTACAACTGTACACAAAAAACCCAAAACTGACCCTGAACCCTACAATTACCCATTTACCCAAAAACAGAAAACTGACCCTGAACCCAAGAAATACCCCTTTACCCAAAAACTGAAAACTGACCCTGAACCCTAAAAATACCCCTTTACCTACAAACTGAAAACTGACCCTAAACCCAAGAAATACCCCTTTACCCAAAAACTGAAAACTGACACTGAACCCTAAAAATACCCCTTTACCCAAAAACTGAAAACTGACCCTGAACCCAAAAAATACCCCTTTCCCCAAAAACTGAAAACTGACCCTGAACCCAACAAATACCCCTTTACCCAAAAACTGAAAACTAACCCTGAACCCAACAAATACCCCTTTACCCAAAAACTGAAAACTGACCCTGAACCCAAAAAATACCCCTTTACCCAAAAACTGAAAACTGACCCTGAACCCTAAACATACCCCTTTACCTACAAACAGAAAACTGACCCTGAACTCTAAAAATACCCCTTTACCTACAAACGGAAAACTGACCCTGAACCCTACAAATACCCCTTTACCCAAAAACTGAAAACTGACCCATAACCCAACAAATACCCCTTTACCCAAAAACTGAAAACTGACCCTGAACCCTAAAAATACCCCTTTACCTACAAACTGAAAACTGACCCTGAACCCAAGAAATACCCCTTTACCCAAAAACTGAAAACTGACCCTGAAACCTAAACATACCCCTTTACCTACAAACAGAAAACTGACCCTGAACTCTAAAAATACCCCTTTACCTACAAACGGAAAACTGACCCTGAACCCTACAAATACCCCTTTACCCAAAAACTGAAAACTGACCCATAACCCAACAAATACCCCTTTACCCAAAAACTGAAAACTGACCCTGAACCCTAAAAATACCCCTTTACCTACAAATTGAAAACTGACCCTGAACCCAAGAAATACCCCTTTACCCAAAAACTGAAAACTGACCCTGAAACCTAAACATACCCCTTTACCTACAAACAGAAAACTGACCGTGAACTCTAAAAATACCCCTTTACCTACAAACGGAAAACTGACCCTGAACCCTACAAATACCCCTTTACCCAAAAACTGAAAACTGACCCATAAACCAACAAATACCCCTTTACCCAAAAACTGAAAACTGACCCTGAACCCTAAAAATACCCCTTTACCTACAAACTGAAAACTGACCCTGAACCCAAGAAATACCCCTTTACCCAAAAACTGAAAACTGACCCTGAACCCAAAAAATACCCCTTTCCCCAAAAACTGAAAACTGACCCTGAACCCAACAAATACCCCTTTACACAAAAACTGAAAACTGACCCTGAACCCAAGAAATACCCCTTTACCCAAAAACTGAAAACTGACCCTGAACCCAAAATATACCCCTTTACCCAAAAACTGAAAACTGACCCTGAACCCTAAAAATACCCCTTTACCCAAAAACTGAAAACTGACCAAGAACCCTCAAAAAAATCCTTTACCCAAAATTATTTATTATTATTAAATTACCAATTAATGATTAATTAACAATAACGTAAATATATTAACTCATTAGCTGTATTAAATAATTTAAATAATTATTATTATTTTTCCCAATTTAATAAACACAAAAATAAAATATATATTTTAAAACAATTAACCTAATTAATATAATGAACTAATTATTATTAATTAATTACCAATTAATTAGTCATTAATAATATGTACAATATGATATTAATTAATTAACTAATTAATTTAAATTAATTACCAATTAGGTATAAATTAGAAATATTGACTAACATATATTAATTAATTAATTAATATTAAATTACTTCCCACCCTTATCCCCTATAAACCCAATAACCCGCTCCTATAACTAGATATCTATTATTATTTTTTTTAAATATTTATTTAAAAAAAAATATTATTTTAAAATATTTTTACATATTTTTATTATTATAGGTTTTTTTACATACATTTTAATACACTCCCCACCCTTATCCCCTATAAACCCAATTACCCGATCCTAAACCTAGATATGTTTTAAAAAAAAAAAAAAATTAACATTTTTTTTTTTTAGGATACACCTTTTTAACAACATTTTATGTACAAATATTTTACTTTTTCCTATACTATTGATTATTTCCATTACTACACGATATTTTGTATTGTCGATATTTTGTCAAACGATATTATTATTTTCGATATTTCTACTTACTTACCTATTACGATATTTTTGTATCCGATATTTTTGCTTCCCTATATTTTTGACCTTGGATATTTTTTCTTCGATATTTTGTCTTTACGATATTTTATTTTCGATATTTTGTCTGATTACCAGACAGGACAGGGTGTGTGCTAAAGCGCTTGGCCGCATGCCCCGGGTGTGCCAAGACGGAACCAGCGCAGGTACAGCTGCACCGTGATCTATGGACGGTGCATAGGAACCCCGAGCTCGTTCTCATCTTGGGCCAGTGGCAGGTCCATGGAGAGACGGTAACTTCAAGTCATTTCTCAACACGCATACTGTACGTGGGGTCCTTTACCCTGCCGTTCAGTGTAGGGTTGCTTCTCTCTAGCCAAGGCTTTTATTTTTAATTCATTTACTATTTGCCTCCATCGTTCCATCTGGGATGTATGTTTTCACTCTCCTTGTGAGAATGTATGTAATTGTAATGTCGGCCCACCCCTTCCAGCGTCAAACTGCCGAAAGAGCCTTCTTTTTGTTTTTATTTTCTTAAGAATGAGAGTATCTTTTGTGTCTCACACAGACCCGGGTTTCTTCAGCGTACATCTGTTTACATTGGAAAACGTCTATTAGGGCATTTGCTCAACTTTATTTGGTGTAAATATATCGATGGCTCTGTGCATGGGAGTGTGGACTGCAGAACTCGACTCCGTATTTCAGGTTAAGTTTAGAGAACTTGGTGCAGTACCCCTCGTAGGGCGTACAAGAATGTCACAAAACAGCAGGAGATGCCTCAGAAGTGGTTGCGTGTGTGGTCTTCCGAACTGGGCACAGCACTCCTGTGAGTGACGTCTCTAAAACTCGACATAATACTTGGTATTAGGAAATTACACAACGCTGAGGTGTTGACTCTTTAGGTTCCTGCTTTCTGTGGTACCGACCTGGGCCTATGTGTGCATTTTCAGTAGTGGAACTGGGCACAATACCCCAAATGAGACCTCAATTAGTAAATTAAATGAAATTTAAATTTATAGAGCGCTCTACTTCCCTGGGGTGTCTAGGCACTACAGTGATGTTAGCTGAATTAAAATAGCATTTTTGTCTGGCTGCCTGGTGCCCCCCATGGCTCATGTTGGGTAGATCTGGACCCTAAAGCACTGTTGTCTGTGAGGGATGTATGACGTTACAACGCATACTTTTACCACGCATACCATTACAACACGGTATTTACAACGCATACCGTTACAACGCATAGCGCTTAGAGGTGCTGGATAGTGGTAAGTATAATTTTATATTCCAACTCCAGTCCCCGTGGACACTAGGGAAGGTGTTGGATATAAAATTATACTTATTCCCTATCCTAGAGCGCCCCCCAGCGCAATGTGTTGTAATGGTATGCGTGGTAATGCCTGCGTTGTAGTGGTAGGTAAAAACTTTGTTGTAAACGTTGTATACCGTCTGTGAGTATTTCCAGTTGGACCTCTCTGACCATGAGTCATTTATACAGCACACGTCGTGAATTCCAGGTGTTCTCTGTAGCACTACAGCAGCTGCAATAAATTATTCATGAAAATGCCTGCAAGGAGCAATTCCATCTCTTTTTTCTCTACTGTGAAAAATCTACAGAAGCTTTGTGAAAGTTTTTTATAGAACACCTTTAAGAGTGTGAACTAGCACAGGCAGCAGCTCTAATGTGGAAAGTGAAAAATGTATAGCTACTCCAGAAGATTTTTAAAAATCTACGTGTATTGTTTACACGTATGATGCTTCATATTTGTGCGACTTCTATAGAGTGTGCAATACACTCTAGGACTCGTTGCAGCCATAGAAACTGGAATACAATGAATAATCGCTAGTAAAGGCATAGCTAGGCCCAGCTTAAACAGCTTCTTAGATTTCCATCACAGCTTCCTTATTGATGTCATCCAGTTTTGTGAATGTTGCCTTCCTGTTAAGGTAGTACTTGTGATGCACTATCCATGTTTAGTAAATGTTACCTCATGGCTAGATGCCCTGTTGAACCAAATAGATGGCAAGATTTTAAGAAAACTGTCTGACCTGGATATCTCATGCCAGGGCTAGTCTGAATGTTGTGAATAGAACTGTTCTTACACAATGCAGAGACACCAAGATTTTGGTGCAGACTTAAAAGCAGTCATTGTAGACAGTCCTTCGATAATTGCCTGCACTCCGCAGCAAGTCAAAGGTAGCCTTTGTGAGCTACTGGTGCTGAGAGCATACAGGGAGTATTTCATATAATGTGTGCCTCCATGCTGTGCCCACAGCGTAGATTGTAAATGCACTAAATTAAATAGTGTATGGAATTGAGGATTTGTTTAATAATCAGCATAGTGCGCAGTAGCCCAGAGGTCAAAATCTAACATAGAAAATTCTTATTCACCCCATTGAATGTTTTTTGTAGAGGCACTTAAGAAACTGCCTGCGGCAGTGGGGAGGAGGGGGAGTCCTGCCTTCGTTCCCCGACACCGTGATTGGCAAAGGGGTGCCTCCATTGAAACCGACTGACCAGGACCCCTGCAGCGCCAATCCCCCCTGCGCCGATGCTTGCCCTCCCCAAAGTTATCCCCCCGCCGCCCTCAGTTCCCAGACCTGGGAAGATACACCTTCCCCACCAGCATGGCTCCGCACCCTACTCTCCTCTCCTCTCCCGGTCCTTTGCCCCCCCACTTCCTCCGTGGAGCTTCCGTCGCCCCCTCCGTAGCTGCCCCCATGTCTAATCCCTTTATCGGCTGCAGGTCTTGTCTTCTTTCTGCTGTGTGGGCACTTCGGAGCACCGATATGCCTCCCGCAAGGTCACTGAGGTGCAGGCTCACTCTCCCCTTCGAGCACTGAGTTGGGCACAAATAAATTCACATCAGCAGCGCCGATACACGCCCTCCCCAGAGTTATCCTCCCGCCGCCCTCAGTTCCCAGACCTGGGAATCCCTTCGCCCTGCCCTCGAGAGAGGCTGCTGGGGACACTGCCTCCGGCTGGACTTGGCCTGGCAGACCTTAACCAGCACAGCCCTGGCCCGGCGGGGGGAGTGGAGCACGGCGGACAGATGCAACCTCCCCGTGACCGGGGCAGGGCACCCAGAAGGACTCAACACCAAGCATAGAAAGGACCGGAGCGACCTGGAGATGCCCCAGAAGAAGCACAAGTGCCCCAACCCAGGCTGTCGCAAGGTGTACGGCAAGTCCTCACACCTGAAGGCTCATTTGAGGACGCACACAGGTCAGTCCGGGCACAGCCCCCTGGATGTGCTTGTTTCCCTGCCCCCTCACTGTGCTTGCTTCCCTGCCCCCTCGTTGTGCCTGCTTCCCTGCCCCCTGGCTGTGCTTGCTTCCCTGCCCCCTGGCTGTGCTTGCTTCCCTGCCCCCTGGCTGTGCTTGCTTCCCTGCCCGCTGGCTGTGCTTGCTTCCCTGCTCCCTCGCTGTGCTTGCTTCCCTGCCCCCTCGCTGTGCTTACTCTCCTGTGTGTGTATGTGGCTCTGGCTCTGTGTGTATGTGGCTCTGGGTGTGTGTGTGTGGCTCTGGATGTGTGTGTGTGGCTCTGGGTGTGTGTTTGCGGCTCTGGGTGTGGGTGTGTGGCTCTGGGTGGGTGTGTGTGGCTCTGGGTGGGTGTGTGTGGCTCTGAGTGTGTGTGTGTGTGTGGCTCTGGGTGTGTGTGTGTGCCTCTGAATTGGTGGTTAAGCACCTTCTGTAGGGCCTCTGTGAGGGATTCCTTGACTATGTGTAGCATAGATGGTTGCACTAAATGTCTTTGAGAAACAAGCAATAATAAAAGCAAAGCGTTTCATAAACACTGGTAAAACACTGTTTCAGTTGTTTTTACGGCGCAAAAACGAGTAACCACTGAAAAGCACTGTTTTTTTGAGGTATTAAAATCACTGGAAAACACTGAGAAAACACGACCAGAATTTACCAAAAATAGAAACTGAAAACAGGAAAGCCTAATTATACACTACTCACAACTGGGGTAGATCTAGAATGTAATATACAAAATGCCTTGTTTGGATGCAGAAGGAGTTTAGGCAAGGCTAATTAGGACCATTTAGGCCACGATCCAATAAGATGTAGCTAGTTTACTAAAACGAAACAAGGAAAAAGACACTCACCCAAGTCTCAGAGAAGCCATTAGGAGGATGGCCTATCGGACGGGTGCAACTGGGCCTGCCCTTCGCCCGGGCTTTTCTGATTGCTGCCCGGGAGTGTCTGCATGAGTCCCGCACCACGGGCATAAAGTGTACTTAAGCAGTGCTCAGTTGATGTCTAGATTTGTCTCAGAAGCAGGTTCCAATGAGGGGTCTGCAACTAATAGTCCCCAGTGGCTGCTGGCTACAGTGGTTCTTACTGATGGAGCTTCTCCAGATGTCACCAGTTGGAGGAAGAGTTTAGCCCCCACACGGTGGCCCTGAAAAGTAGCTGGTCAAGCGAACCCCAGTGACACAGGCACAAGCACAACGGCCCCTCAATTTGGTAATTTTTAAAGGAAATGCTTTAAATGTTACAGCTGTAGTTCCATCTAGATGGCATTGGGTGTGCCACAGTTTTGTCGAATGGTAGCACTCTAGTTTTTCATTAGAATGTTGTGGAAAGCTACAGTAGAACACTGGGGAATCAAGTAGCAGGCTGTTGGAAGTGGATCATTGAACAATATCGGGGTAGACATTATCATTTGACACAAACATTGTGTCAAAAATATCGTTTACCAAAATATTGTGTACCTATACTTATAATGGTAAATACAAAAATATCAGAAAAAAAATGTTGACACTCATGCTGTCAGAAAAGGGTCAAAAATATAAATTTTTATAAGATAGTAATAAAGTAGTCAATAGTTTAATATATAAATATATATATATATATTTATATATATATCCATACTAATATAATAAAGAGAGAGCCCAAACCTTTGAGGCAGGTAATCTCAGGAACCACAGCACCAATCACAACACCCAATACAGCGTTGGAAAGGGCAGTTGCAGCAGAAGGACATAGGCTATGCAGACGCCCAGCACATACATTTAAAAGGTAAAAGAACCGTGTCACCAAGCAGTCCCTTGTGGGCGTGTCTGCGTTGTGCTGTGGGCGTGACAAACGCTGGGGGCGTGTGGTACGTTCCGCCCTTCATGCCATGTCTCATATTGTGTGCTAATCCCACCCTGCTCCCTTTAAATACCCCTGCACCCCATAATCATAACCCACCCGTACTCCTTAAAATACCCCAACACCCTTAAACACTAATCCATCTTAACCCCATAAATATACCCTGTACCCCAAAACCCAAACCTATCTCTAAACCCTAAAAATACCCCTGTACCCCAAAACCCAAACCTAGCCCTGAACCCTATAAATACCCCTGTACCCCAAAACCCAAACCTACCCCTGAACCCTAAAATACCCCTGTACCCCAAAACCCAAACATAGCCCTGAACCCTTAAAATACCCATGTACCCCAAAACTCAAACCTAGCCCTGAACCCTTAAAATACCCCTGTACCCCAAAACCCGTACCTAGCCCTGAACCCTTAAAATACCCCTATACCCAAAAACCCAAACCTAGCCCTGAACCCTATAAATACCCCTGTACCCCAAAACCCAAACCTACCCCTGAACCCTAAAATACCCATGTACCCCAAAACCCAAACGTAGCCCTGAACCCTTAAAATACCCCTGTACCCCAAAACCCAAACCTAGCCCTGAACCCTTAAAATATCCCTGTACCCCAAAACCCGTACCTAGCCCTGAATCCTTAAAATACCCCAATACCCCAAAAAAAAAACCTAGCCCTGAACCCTAAAAATACCCCTGTACCCCAAAACACAAACCTACCCCTGAACCCTAAAAATACCCCTAAACCCCAAAACCCAAACCTAGCCCTGAACCCTAAAAACTATCCCTGTACCCCAAAACCCATACCTATCCCTAAAACTACCCCTGTACCCCATAACCCATACCTATCCCTAAACCCTAAAACTACCCCTGTACCCCATAACCCAAAACTATATCTGAACCCTTAAAATACTACTGTACCCCCAACCTAGCCCTGAACCCTAAAATACCACTGTACCCCAAAACCCAAACCTACCCCTGAACCCTAAAATACCCCTGAACCCTAAAATACCCCCGTACCCCAAACCCAAATGTAGCCCTGAACCCTAAAATACCCCTGTAGCCCAAAACCCAAACCTACCCTTGAACCCTAAAATACCCCTGTACCCCAAAACCCAAACGTAGCCCTGAACCCTTAAAATACCCCTGTGCCCCAAAACCCAAACCTAGCCCTGAACCCTTAAAATACCCCTGTGCCCCAAAACCCGTACCTAGCCCTGAACCCTTAAAATACCCCTATACCCAAAAAACCCAAACTTAGCGCTGAACCCTATAGATACCCCTGTACCCCAAACTCAAACCTACCCCTGAACCCTAAAATACCCCTGTACCCCAAAACCCAAACGTAGCCCTGAACCCTTAAAATACCCCTGTACCCCAAAACCCGTACCTAGCCCTGAACCCTTAAAATACCCCTATACCCAAAAAAAACCTAGCCCTGAACCCTAAAAATACCCCTGTACCCCAAAACCCAAACCTACCCCTGAACCCTAAAAATACCCCTATATCCCAAAACCCAAACCTAGCCCTGAACCCTAAAAATATCCCTGTACCCCAAAACCCATACCTATCCCTAAAACTACCCCTGTACCCCATAACCCATACCTATCCCTAAACCCTAAAACTACCGATGTACCCCATAACCCAAAACTATATCTGAACCCTTAAAATACCACTGTACCCTCAAACCTAGCCCTGAACCCTAAAATACCACTTTACCCCAAAACCCAAACCTAGCCCTGAACCCTAAAATACCCCTGAACCCTTAAAATACCCCTGTGCCCCAAAACCCAAACCTAGCCCTGAACCCTTAAAATACCCCTATACCCAAAAAACCCAAACCTAGCGCTGAACCCTATAGATACCCCTGTACCCCAAACTCAAACCTACCCCTGAACCCTAAAATACCCCTGTACCCCAAAACCCAAACGTAGCCCTGAACCCTTAAAATACCCCTGTACCCCAAAACCCGTACCTAGCCCTGAACCCTTAAAATACCCCTATACCAAAAAAAAACCTAGCCCTGAACCCTAAAAATACCCCTGTACCCCAAAACCCAAACCTACCCCTGAACCCTAAAAATACCCCTATATCCCAAAACCCAAACCTAGCCCTGAACCCTAAAAATATCCCTGTACCCCAAAACCCATACCTATCCCTAAAACTACCCCTGTACCCCATAACCCATACCTATCCCTAAACCCTAAAACTACCGATGTACCCTATAACCCAAAACTATATCTGAACCCTTAAAATACCACTGTACCCTCAAACCTAGCCCTGAACCCTAAAATACCACTGTACCCCAAAACCCAAACCTAGCCCTGAACCCTAAAATACCCCTGAACCCTAAAATACCCCTGTACCCCAAAACCCAAATGTAGCCCTGAACCCTAAAATACCCCTGTAGCCCAAACCCCAAACCTACCCTTGAACCCTAAAATACACTTGTACCCCAAAACCCAAACCTAGCCCTGACCCCTTAAAATATCCCTGTACCCCAAAATTCAAACCTAGCCCTGAACCCTCAAAATACCCCTGTACCCCAAAACCCAAACCTACCCTGAACCCTAAAAATACCCCTATACCCCAAAACCCACGCCTAGCCCTAAACCCTAAAAATACCCCTGTACCCCAAAACCCATACCTATCCCTAAACCCTAAAACTACCCCTGTACCCCATAACCCAAAGCTATATCTGAACCCTTAAAATACCCAAACACCCCAAAACATTTACCTCAGTACCCCAAAACATATACCCCTATACCCATACTTACCTTATCCAAACATTTAAAAAAAATATGCTTTCACCATTCATACATTTACAATGAATTCCTTTGTAAATGTATGCGTGGTAAAAGCACATAAAATGTAATGGCCATGCGTTATAATGGCATTTTGGAGTCATGGTACTTTCGTAATGAAAGTATGCGGAGTGATGGTATGCGGAAAGAAAGTTGCGGAATAATGGGTGTACATTGGTGGCACGGCGGCCCACATCTCCAGCAACATACCCATATTTTTTCACCACCCATTTGAAAAATGCACAGGTCTCTCTCATTGATGGCCAGCACCGACATACACTTTTAGACACACCTCCCGCCACAAGTTCTAGAATTGCGTACTTTAGAGCTGGGGAGCTACGTTTGAATCTCGGCATCAGCTCAACATCCTGTGATTCCAGGCAAATCGCTTTGTCTCCCTGTGCCTACCACAAATGAATGTGTTCTTCTGTAATGTAAATTGTGCTCATGCCATGTTGTCGAGTTTGCGCTATATAATATTGCAAGGAAAAATAAAGTAGGGAAACTCGAGTTCACACACTACTGAACGCGCACTTTTAAGTGCATCAGCAGTGCACTGTGAATCGGAGCGTTTCACAGGCCTGTCACAGATAAGAAATGCTATCTAAACGAAATCCTACAAAACAATATACTACTGGCCGGCAGCAATTCATACCCGGACAATGTCGGGACGGGCTGCTAGAATCAATATATACTTTTATAAACACACACATACATATATATGTGTTTATATTTATTTAAATACATAATTATGTGTATAGTGTAACATAATTAATAATAATAAGTATTTTATTTTTTATATTTCAAAGTTCTTAATATATTTATATTTAACAAAATATTTATTATACACGATATTCGTTTTTAAATATTTGACATTTATTAATAAGAACATATATATATGTATATATAATACATTTAAAATATAAATACAATTAATATATGATGTAAAATAAATATTTTAATTATGTTACAAAATATATATATATATATATATATATTCTGGTATCCGCTCCGGCGTTTTGCTCCAGTCAAGGTATTGACACGGTCTATGCCCACCACGAAGCCCAGGTCGGAGAGAAGTGGTGACGAGGACATGGCTCCTCGCACTGGGCTAGCTGCACTGCTGCCTGCCCCCACGGAAATGACACTTGGACTATGAGGTTGATGCGGTAATGGGGACGGAAGGAGACTCTTGTTTTAACGTGTGGGGACGAGGGAGAACATGGCACACCGTTCTGCTCAAAGGCACTCTACATCACAGCGTCGCCTCGAGACCCAGAGCCGGACTACTGCATTCTAACAGGAGCTGCTTTCCACCAAAACTTGAGAACTACCCAGAGTTCTCTCCTTCTTTTTTGCATAACTTATGCGTCACTCTATGCCTGAAAGGGTTTTGTTTTGATATATTTATATACATATATATATATACATATATTTATATATATATATATATATATATATATATATATATATATATATATATATATATATATATATATATATATATATATATATATATATATATATATATATTTCACCTCTCAAGCAGTAAAACCACTAGGTGACGAGACTGTGTGCTGACCAAAGAATTTTATTCTCAAACAGCCCTCGGACGCGTTTCGCCTGACCAGCAGGCTTGTTCACCAAAGCTTCAATTCATTGCAATCGCCATTTTAAACAATGTGCACCACGTACAGTCATGTGATCAGAACTACTGTGGGGAAAACAGTGAAGAGAGACTCGTAGTTTTCACAAGTGAATAACACACGCATTGGCTTTAGTTTGCAAATAGGCTGGAATCTCATATGATTACAAAACATTTCATTGGTATCAAAGGGCACGAAATGTTAATGGTTTAGCTATCAACATTATTAACATTTTTAAATACCAAATATCATGCATGCGCCGCGGACCTATCATCCAATTGTGGGGAGTTATCTCCGCTCCAATACCACTTTATTAATAGCTTCTTTACGTGACTAGCGCCCCTGCATAATAGTTGATTGCCTAATCTCGCCCCAGTGGGCAAGAGTATCTCTATATGCCCCGGATTTGTTTTTAACCAACTTTCCAGCTCGATTTTTTTCAAATATTGCCCAAGTGGGCAATTATTGATTACTTGTTTAGGAACTGCCCCCAGTAAAGTGCCCATAGGTTGTGAAGACATAGTGCGCAGACATGTTTGTGTAACATTAAACGTAAAATAATTAAAATGGAGGTTTCTGCTGCTCTCTCTACATTTTCTACGTTTTCAGTTATATGAATACTGCAATCCATTGGGACCTCTTTAGGGCCTCCAGTTCATCCTACAGGTGTGTACTAAGATCTTCTTCTAAGTTGAGCCCTCCCGGGGCCTTTGAATTAAGTTCCAAAATGTACCTGGATTCGAGACGTCTTAATTTCTTTAATCTGTCTCCACCTCTAACATTTTTAGGCACAAAGTCAATTACAAAATAGCAGAGCTCTGCTTCGTTTTTGCCATGTTTTACTTCGAAATGTCGAGCCACCGGGTATGTTTTATCAGCATTGCGGATGGCTCTCATGTGCTGCAGAATTCTCATATGTACCGGGTGTATCGTGCTGCCCACGTACCTCAGACCACATGGGCACTGAAGCACGTAGACGGCGTAATCTGTTTTACAGTTGAAGAAGCCCCTGATTTGTTTTATTCTTTTAGACAGGCCCACCGCATATGTTTGAGTATTAACCCCTAACTTACAGGCCTTACACTTTGTACATTTTATAAACCCTGGTTTCTTTTTTAGCCAATCTGCCCCACCTCCTTTTGGCTTTTGTTTAGGTGGCAGCATATTAGAGCCAAGCATCTGTTTGAAAGACCTAGCTTTCCTATATGTGATGGCTGGTCTCTTCTGAACTAGATCTTGCAGAATGGGGTCGTTGGCAATCAGATGCCAGTGGCGATATAGGATCTTTCGTACATCTTTATGCCTTTTATTGTACGCAGTGATCCTTCTGACCTGAGTAGACTCCGTTTTCTTTTTGTCTTGGGGTTTGTTTTGGTTGAAAAGGATGTCCTCTCTGCTGCGTTTTTTTGCCTTTTTAATGCAACCATTGATATTCTCTTGGGTATACCCTCTCGCAGTGAAATGGGTGTTAAGGGTCACAAGTTCTTTCTCCAGGTTTTCTTGGTCACTGCAATTCCGGATGGCCCTTAGACTTTCACCATACGGTATGCTCCTAACTAAGTTACTTGGATGGAAACTTGCCGCGTAAAGCAGCGTGTTTCCCGCTGTGGGTTTCCTATATAAGTTCGAGTGGAGTTTCCCATTTTTGACAAAGATAATGAGATCTAGGAAATTGAGTGAGGTGTCACTTATGTTGCTCGTGAACTTCAAATTGAGACTGTTAGTTTGTAATTTCTTAATGAAGTTCTGGGCACTCTCCTCTGTTCCTTTCCAGATCAGAAATAGGTCGTCTATATACCTACTCCAATGGAGGATGTTTTCCTCCCACTCCTTCTGGAATTCCGCTAGGACCACCTGCTCCTCCCACCAGCCCATATGCAAATTAGCATAGCTGGGGGCGAAGCATGTGCCCATCGCGGTTCCAGAGATCTGTTTGTATAAAATGGTGTCGAAAAGAAAACAGTTGTTGTTAAGACAAACCAATATCATAGTTAGTAACATTTGCGTGTGGAGCCAGAGATTAATTGGGCGTTCTTTCAGGAAGTGTTTAATGGCTCGCAGGCCATCTTCATGTCTAATGCTGGTATAAAACGTTGTAACGTCAATAGTTACCAGCAAAAGGTCTTCCTCCCATGGTAGGTCATACATTTTTCGCAGGAAATCACTGGAGTCTTGGATAAATGAGGGAAGTTGTTTCACTAAGGGACATAGGAATGAGTCAATGAATTTAGATGTATTTTCTAGCGCCCCCCCTATCGCAGAGATAATGGGGCGCCCTGGCGGGTTAACTGCACTCTTATGTACCTTAGGTATAAGGTAAAACACTGTTGTAGTAGGGGTTACGATTTTTAGAAATTTCAACTCTTCAAGGGAGATGAGGCTCTTGTGGTACCAGTCCTGCAGCTGACTATTGTATAACTCAAATTGGTGATTCATGGCTGCCTCTGTAGTTTTTGTGTAGTTGCAGCGATTATTTAACTGCTTGTATGCCTCATTTAGATATTGCCCTCTGTCCCAGAGGACGACATTTCCCCCTTTGTCAGCGGTCCTTACTATACAATTATGATCTGATTTCAGTTTAGTAACTAACGCTGAATACTCTTTTTCTTGCTGAGTGAAATTTTTATGTTGTACAACTGTGCATTTTTCTAGATTTTTTAAATCGTTAACCACCAGTTCATGAAAAATATCAACTGTGTCCCGTAAGCTCAATGGAGTAAACTTCGAGCTTGGTCTAAGGTCTGTGGATACAGTTTTGTTGATGTTAACATCCTGCTCCTTTGCAATCATTCTTGCTTGACTGCTTGTGGCTTCACAGAATTCTCCGGCATTATAGCTTGCACTTTGTGAGAGTTCATCCGACTGACTGATGGCTGGAGAATCATTGCTTCGTAGGTTGAGTAGAAGGTCCATGTCGGCCACCAATAGATTATCGTTGATATTTTGATCATCATGAAGGATAGCTGGCACCGATTTTTTGTGCTGTTTATTCAAAGCAAATAACTTTTTCAGCTTGAGATTCCTTACAAATTTATACGTGTCGATTCGTGTGTCCACATAATTGAAGTCTGCTGGAGGACAGAAAGAGAGACCCAGTTTCAAGACTTTTATATATATATATATATGATACATACACAATAAAGATTAGAAGTGAAGCTAGAGAATCTCTAGTATCATCCCTTTTAGGCACACATGTTGTTGTCTTAATCCATTGGAAAAAGGCTTCCACTCATTATTCCTGGTATTTGAATCTCTTTTTAATTCAATAAAGTTACTTTCATGATTTTCAACTTAGTCTCATTTTGGTATGCATTTCAATCATATACGCTTCAGGCAATGTCATTTCAACATATCCAATGCATTTCGGGCATTTCCATCATGCCCTTCATCAGGGAATCGACACTGTAACATAATGTGGTAACAGTTACAATTATGTTTCTCACTGTTGTTATAAACATCATCATCACGTCATAAACCAAACGATAACATCAAACATAAAAACAAACGATAATAGTGTCAAGTGCGGTTCTTAATCAACAAAAGGTTCCATATACATGGGGGTGCAATAGTTATGTGAAAAAGCGATCAAAACCCAAATGAAAACGAAGTTTCACTTACAAGCCTTTCCTCGAGGGGTTTGTGTACCATCTGTAACGAGACAGTGAAAGCACGATCAACGGTCTGGAAACAATGTTTCCGTGGAGCGCTCAGAATGTAAATCTGGTAGGTTGTAGTAAACTAACCTGAGGGGTGGTTTTTTTCGGGTCTGTTGAAAATCTTCATAAAACGGCGGCGCAGGTGATTCTGGCCGGCGTTCTGCTATTTTGAAAGGGTGCCGGTCATGTGACCATGGAAATGGTCAATAGACTAAGATGTCATCATGTTTCCCGAAGGCAAATAGGTAGAAGTAAAGGTAAGGATGAGTGATAATAGCGCAAGGATCTACAAACGCTTGTGGTGGAAAATAGATTAAAGGGTAATAGTAATTATGTAAAGCGAGAAAACGAAGGTTACAAAATATACAAAAGGGAGGACAAGTGGGAACCCGGGATTGAACTGATGGGAGATGTGCTAACGGTATGCGTTACTCTGATACTAGAGCTACCGAGGCGTACAGTGAATAGCTGAGTTAACGTGAGTATGCGATAAAAGTGAGTGAGGTGTGTCTGCTGTTAGTGTGGACTCGCACAGTAGTGACAAGATACGGTCATAGGAGCAATTATTTACAAGTAACATGACAGTTCAATTCTTTCATTCAAGCCTGTTGGCTTTTGAGTGCAAAGTTTTTGAATCCAGTAGTTCTCTCTTCTAAAGAGATGTTTAGTATTGTCTCTCCCCTCAATTTTCTGGACGGTTTCTAGTACAACAAACTTTATTTGGGAAATGTTGTGATGTTGTTCTACAAAGTGCGTCGACAAAGATGATTTCATGTTCTTTAGACGTATGTTAGATTTGTGTTCTGTTAGTCGCACTTTGATGCGACGTTCTGTCTTGCCGACATACATCTTTCCACATGGGCATCTTATTCCATAGATCAGGTTGCTGGTGTCACACGTTGCGTTTACCCTGAGTTTGATAGGGTTACCTTGTTTTGGATGGTTAATTGTTTTTCCTCTAATGATACTGTTGCAGTTGCCACAGTTGTGGCAAGGTTTGGTTCCAAAATACTCTGTAGCCTCAGGGGGTTTTGTCTGTAAGATTTCGCCCAAGTTGTTTGCTCTGGTGAATGCAAATAGGGGTGGTTGATTGAAAAGCTGTTTGAAGTCTGGTTCGATATTCAATATTGGCCAATGTTTCAAGATGACTTTTTTGTATTTCTTACTGGCTGTTGAAAATTTAGAGACAACTACAGTCTGTGTTTGCTCAGTTTTTTGTTTGGGAGTTAAGAGGTTTGTCCTGTTGATTTTGTCACTCCTCCCTCTGGACTCTTCAACCAGTGTTTGAGGGTACCCTCTGTTGATGAATTTGTTGGTCATTTCTTTGAGTCTAATATTTAGAGTTTGATCATCAGAGGTGATTCTTTTTACTCTGGCCATCTGTGAAAATGGTAAGTTTCTTATCAAATTGGGTTCATGAAAACTCGAGTGGAGTAACATATTATTTCTGTCTGTTGGTTTGACATATAAGTCCGTGGTGAATCCCTGTGGAGTTATTGAAACTTTAACATCCAGAAAGTTGACCATGGTGTCAGATATATCCCAAGTTAATTGAATTTGTTCGTCTAGTTTGTTGAACTCAGTCAGTTCAATTTGTAACTTCTCCTCAGTGTTTGTCCAAATGATGAAAAGGTCATCAATGTATCTGATGATCATTTTAAGGTTATCCGTCCTTTCTTTTTTGGTGAATATGTATTTGTTTTCGTACCACTGCATAAAAATGTTCGCATACACTGGTGCCGCCGAATTGGCCATGGCCATTCCGGTGAGTTGTTGATACCATGATTCGTTGACTCTGAAATAACTGTGGTACAGTGTAAAGTACATGAGTTCCATTAGGAAGGTCTGAAAATCATGATCAAGTTCAGTATTCATAAGAGCTGCTTCCATAGCTTCTATCCCCATATCATGGGGTATGCTTGTGTACAGACTACGTACATCTGCTGTACATAGTATCACTTTCTCTTCCGGGTTCCATGGTATTTGTTGTAGTTTCCATAAGAATTGTGAAGTATCCTTTACATAGGTTTGCATAGCTTGTACTGTTGGTTGTAGATATTTGTCAATTAGCTGACCGATTGGTTCATGAAGACTCCCACATGTGGATACTATTGGCCTCATCATGACTGAGTTCAACAAACTAGACGAACAAATTCAATTAACTTGGGATATATCTGACACCATGGTCAACTTTCTGGATGTTAAAGTTTCAATAACTCCACAGGGATTCACCACAGACTTATATGTCAAACCAACAGACAGAAATAATATGTTACTCCACTCGAGTTTTCATGAACCCAATTTGATAAGAAACTTACCATTTTCACAGATGGCCAGAGTAAAAAGAATCACCTCTGATGATCAAACTCTAAATATTAGACTCAAAGAAATGACCAACAAATTCATCAACAGAGGGTACCCTCAAACACTGGTTGAAGAGTCCAGAGGGAGGAGTGCCAAAATCAACAGGACAAACCTCTTAACTCCCAAACAAAAAACTGAGCAAACACGGACTGTAGTTGTCTCTAAATTTTCAACAGCCAGTAAGAAATACAAAAAAGTCATCTTGAAACATTGGCCAATATTGAATATCGAACCAGACTTCAAACAGATTTTCAATCAACCACCCCTATTTGCATTCACCAGAGCAAACAACTTGGGCGAAATCTTACAGACAAAACCCCCTGAGGCTACAGAGTATTTTGGAACTAAACTTTGCCACAACTGTGGCAACTGCAACAGTATCATTAGAGGAAAAACAATTAACCATCCAACACAAGGTAACCCTATCAAACTCAGGGTAAACGCAACGTGTGACACCAGCAACCTGATCTATGGAATAAGATGCCCATGTCGAAAGATGTATGTCGGCAAGACAGAACGTCGCATCAAAGTGCGACTAACAGAACACAAATCTAACATACGTCTAAAGAACATGAAATCATCTTTGTCAAGGCACTTTGTAGAACAACATCACAACATTTCCCAAATAAAGTTTGTTGTACTAGAAACCGTCCAGAAAATTGAGGGGAGAGACAATACTAAACATCTCCTTAGAAGAGAGAACTACTGGATTCAAAAACTTTCCACTCAATTTCAATTTCAATTTAATTTATAATCTTTATTCGGTTCTTAAAAAGACACCATAAAAGCACAGATACAAAAATACACAAGCAATTCAATTTTTAAAAACGGCAATAATTTTCAGTATAAAAGGTGTAAATGTTAAGAATGTCTGCCATCGAGGGATGGTCCGGGGGAGAAGATTTTTTTTTAAGTGTTCGAGTCAAGTTAGGGGCCAATTTCTTTGGTGTTCCTCAATCTTGTTGCTATTCGGATAAAGTTTATCGTACAGAACAGAGTATAAGCGTCCTCCGCTTCCTGTAGGAATCTCAAGGCACGTTTTGCATGTTTAAATTTTAGCTCTTTCAGAATCCCCACCAGGAATTTGCGTCTTGGCATAGTGTAAAATGGGCATAATAAAATAAAATGAAGAGTATCCTGCAGAGATTTAGAATCGCAGCCGCAGGTACCCTTCTCCTCCACTGTGTGAGTAAACCCCGAGGGCACCGCGAGTAGGTGATGTAACATGTTCAACCTGAAACGGGTCATGAGATAGCGGTCCTGCGCATTATACATAACCCTCAAGTAGGGTTCCATACCTTGCTTCACAGTGAGTTCATTGTAAACGAGATTGGTGGGTTTGTGCTTCTCTATTTCAGCCCTTGATGTCTTCAGGTGTGTGAGGAAAAGTTTTTTCACCAGGACCTTACTCTCCGGGGTTAGAGAGTCAGGGGATAGGAAGAGGTTACTGCAATCGATCTCTGTTAGCGACTTCTTAACATATTTCAGCCAGGGGATGGCATGACCTTTGTCTCTTTTAAGACAGTCCTCGATGATTTGTCTTGTGAGGGCCGCCTCTGGATTTGTCCATACTTTGACCCATGCCAGGAGAGGTTTAGTTTTGATCTTATCCTCTATAAAGGTTTCTCCTACTTCTTCGTGCAAGATGTGGGCTGATACGCTCTGCGGAACTTTTAATATTCTTCTCAGGAATTTGTTCTCTTCAATTTGAAGTGGCTGAGCTTTTTTGTCCAAGAAGCCCCACACTTCTGCCCCATAACATGCCTTCGCACAGCAGATTGCTCTATATAGGTTCAGTATTTGTTCCGGGGACCATTTCCCTAATCTTTGCCCGTACCCCATAATAGCTCCTGCTGATGCTGCCAGTTTTGTGGACTGCTTTTCGATCAAGGGTTTGAACGTAAGGTTGTGATCGAATAATACCCCCAAATACGTGAAGGACTTGACCTGGTCTATTTTGTGTGACCCAATGTGATAAGTGAAAGTTCCTTTTGAGGGTTGCCCAGATGACATGATATTGGACTTTTCCAGGTTTGTTTTCCAAGTCCAAGTTATCCATGAACTTGACAAACCCGTCGATTAATTTTTGCAGTCCCAAAGGTGTTCTAGCGAGCAAAACCGCGTCATCGGCGTAGAGTAGTACGGGCACTGCACGATGACCAATTTGGGGTGAGTCTACCTTGAGTTTGAGGAGGTCCTTTTCCAATGCATTAATGTAAATAGAAAAGAGAAAGGGCGCAAGGATACATCCCTGCCTTACTCCGCTGTTGCAGGTGAAGGGGTCGGTCTTTTTACCCTCCTGGCTATATCTTACACTTGCTGAGGTGTTCCGGTGGAGATTTTGCAGGGTGTCAACTAGCAATAGGTCCGCTCCTAATTCCTTTAACATCGCCCAGAGCTTTCTCCTGTTTACGCGGTCAAAGGCCGCTGAGAGGTCCATAAACCCCATATGGATGGACCCCTTCCCGGCGATGGTGTATTTGGCTATCAGGAGGTATAGATTTAGGCATTGATCGGTGGTAGATCTACCTTTCCTGAAGCCATATTGGATGTCCGAGAGGACTTGATGTTCCTCGGCCCAATCTTGCAGTCGGAGTAAAATAACTCGCCCCAGAACTTTGGCCGTCACATCGATGAGGGAGATGGGTCGGTAGCTTTGGGGGTCATCTCGGTTGCCTTTCTTGTAGATGGGGACTATGGTCGCCGTTGACCAGGACTGGGGGAGTCCTGCCTCCACTGCCTCGTTTAGCACCCTAGTTAGTAGCGGTGCCCATAGTTCGGGTCTGCTTAGGAATAGGTCTGGTGGAATCCCGTCCGGTCCCGGCGCCTTATTTTTGCTGAGGCCGGCTATTCCCAGTTCGACTTCTTTCAGGGTGAAGATCAGCTTGACTGGCTGATGGGCCCCGGGTGCCTCCTCCATAGTTGCCTGGGTTGAATGGTTATATAGGCTCTGGAAGTGATTCTTCCACTGCTCCGGCAGAATGTTATTCATGATTTTTGGTGCCCCTTGGTCCTGGAAGCATGGGGAATTAATTAATTTCCACAATGTAATAGAGTCTTTTCTTTCTGCGACGTCTCTTAAGTCTTCCCAGGCTTGGTTTTGTATGCTTTGTTTGCGGGCCTTCAGGGCTTTTTTATATTCAGCTCTAAACTGTGCGACCTTTGCATTGTCCCTCGGTTGGGAATGAAGGCTATCCTTTAGTCTTTTGAGCGCCTTTGTACAGTTCGAGTCAAACCAACGCGGGTTTGAGGACGTTTTGTTGGACCCAGTAGTCTGTAAGGAGTTATTTACAAAATGCGCAATTTCTTCAAATGCCTTCACCACCCCAGCGCCAGTCACACAGGGGTCGAGACATTTGTCAATTGCTGCTGAGGCTTCAAGTAATAGTTTTTTATAAAAAAGGTCCCCATCGATTTTGGCCCATTTGATTCTTCTTCCCTGGTCCACTGCTCTTTCCATAATGCCAGATCTCTTTAAGCGTGAGGAAACAAAACCTTCCATTATAATGATCACTGGGTTGTGATCACTAAAGCCACTGGCCTCTATGATAGTTTTGTTGATGCTCCTTTTTAGATTAGGAGAGACTAGTACAAAATCAATGTAGGAGTGGCAACCTCTGCCTTTATATGTTGGTGTTAATTCTCCATTCTCCCTTAGTTCGACAAGATCTAGGGTTTGAGTTAGGTTGTATCTTTTCATTAGTCTCTCTAAGTCCCAGCCCTCTTTTGAGTGGGTGAAGTGTGGGCCTTTCATAATCGTGCATCTTGACCAGTCATTATTAAAAGGTATTAGTTTCTCACATAGGTGGCAATTAAAATCTCCCATTAGAATTAAACTCGTGGGATTTGGTGTCTTGGTTAAAAGATTCAAATTTTTTAGACAATTTTCTAGTTCGTTTATGGCTATTCCTTTCTCCGTTGTTGCCGGTGTGTTATACCAGTTCATTAGAAGAAAGGTTAGGCTTGGTGAAGTGAACCTCAAAACTTGCAGGTTGTGTGTGGCCCATTTAGTGTTGGACCAGGTGCCCTTGATGTCTAAATTGACATAAATCGCGAGCCCCCCACTCGCTCTCCCAGAAGTTGCTTTTTTTGCCGGGACAAAAAAGCTTTTATAGCCTTCCATGCTATAGTCGTTTGAGTCAGTAGCCCAGGTTTCTTGCAGACATATGATGTGGAATTTGTTTATGTAACTGCGCCATTCCTGAGATTCAAATTTGGCCGCTAGCCCTGCAATATTCCATGATGCTATTAATAGGTTGTCATGGGTCGTGTCCTTTAGTGACCTTTTTGCCCCTTCAGGTGAGGGCTTTGCTTGTTTTCCCATTTCCGATGAGGTGCCGAAACATGGTTGTGTACTGCTCGGTATAGCCATTCTTCTCTGTATGGTGTGGGGTTTATCTGTTGCGGGGTTTTTACCATCTCCTCTTACCCCGGTGGCGCTCAGCGATGTAGTGCAGCCTCCTTTACTGGGCTCGAGTTCTAGTTCGTTTCCTTGACCATAGTCTGCCCCCCTTCTTATGCCTGTTGGTGAAAAACTTGCCTCCTTCCTACTTATGGTCTTGGAGGGTTGATGGCCCAATTTCTGTCAGTCCACCCCTTCCAGTGTGCTGAACCTGTTCCAGTGTGCGTACTGCATTAAAGAAGGGTCATATGGTGGAAATACAGGGTTTGGCCTTTGCCATTGGGGTGGGCCATATTGAAAGCCCAAGTGCGGTGTTCTATTCAGGCCATTGTTCTGCCTAGACCTTTGTGGTGCGAAGGGGTAGAAGTAGGATAGGTGTACCGGGTGAATTTGTGATCGAGTATAGCTCGGGGGGGCATTGCAGATAAAATTGACTGCTGCCATATCTCTAAAATTCACCGTGATGATATCCCCTGCTATGTCTTAGTGCCTTTACCAATCCACTCGCCCCTTCTTACTGAGAGAATTTCCCCATGAATGTTATGGGGTAAAGGTCTATGTATTTGCAGCCACTGTGCACATTTATTTTTCAGCTCTATTTGTGTTTCCCTTTGTCCCTCCCTTAGAGGTGGAACTCCTGTTAAGACAACCACAAAAGGTAGTGCTTCAGGCGGAAGATTAATTGACCTGAAGCGAGTTGCCATTTTCTTATCTTTAGTGGTTGTCGCGGGGGGGTCCGAGTTGACTTAGGGTCCACTTTAGGCGTTGGGGCATTATTTCCTTCCAACGTTTGGGAGGGTCCAGGTGGCGATTTTTTATTGCCAGTGGAAGATTGGCTGTTATTTTTGCCTGTGGTCGGGATGGTAGCAGCCTTTTGCTTATCCTTGGTTCCTTTCTGTGTGACGCTATTGTTTGATTTTGCCGCCCCCTCAGTTACTAAAGGCTCCTTGTCTTTAGATAAGTTTGTTGGTGTGGGGTCTTTTGGTTTTGTTAAAACACATTCCTGCACTAGATGGTTTTTCGGGCCGATTCCCTTGTTATTAACAAGTGATGTCAATCTATCTATTTTTGCTATAAGGGGTTTTAACAGCACCGTAATAGAGTGCTCGAGATCGAGTTTAAGATCCGACACCATGTTGGTAATCCAGCAAGGTATTCCCGGTGTGGGTGGATTTATCGGCGTAATCAGATTATGGTTACTGGATTTTAGAGGCCCTTTTTTCCTCCCTTGTTTGTGGCCTTCCTTGTGCGGCATTTTCTTCGCTGTGTGTAGGTTTTTATCATAATTATTTGTTTGTGCGCCAGGTCTATCCCTGCTAATTTCAGCGGGCGCCTGGGCACAAGGGAGGTCGATGAAAGAGGAGGGAGTTAGGGGTGGACTAATGTCAATCTCCTTCGCCGGGTCTCCGGGGGTTTCAGATAGGTTGATAAGAGATTCCTGCGTTTCCTGGATGATAGTCACGGGGGGTAGGGACATTCTTCTCTCTGTGTTAGCTATGGCATCGGATACCGCCCCTATGGTCTGTTTCAGCATTTTGTCGATGGCTGTGAGGGTTGGTATAGGCGGGGGATGATCCGTTTTGGCTTTAGTGCTTGATCTTAAGGTGGGCGTCCTGGTCTTCTTGGCAATTTTCCGCATTTCCCAGAAATGCGGGAATAAAGAGATGGCTGGTAGTTGTAACTAGTATCGAAAAGTCAAGCTAGGTGCAGCATGAGTCGGCTACGCTTGGATGGCGATTTTAGGGGGCTAGCCCAGCCCGGCCTCTTCTGGCCTCTGAGGGCCTAAGAGGGCCCGCCCTTTGCCCGGGCTTCGCTCGGCGTCCCGCTTAGCTGTAAGCTTGTTCTAGATAAAGAGGTTTTGCAAGCAGGGGGCGTGTCTTCCTGGGGGCGCGCCCGTGCACACCTGTGCAGCGCAGGGACTCCTGGTCTTACGAGTCCCTGCGGCACGCTCCCTCGATGTTTCCGCGGTGCTCCCTCCTCCTGGGACAGGACCCACAGCGCTAGTACTCCCCCAGCCTCGACCCCACGCCACTCACCGTGCAGCAGCGCCCGCGAAGCGGGTGCTGCAAGTTGTAGCGTTGCAGGAGGGCGGTCAATCCCAGCTGGGACACAGGGAGGCCGGGTAAGAGCAAAGCAGGGATTAAGGTTCTATCGGCGTCAGCAGCAACAGTCTGGTAGGTGCAAAGAGATCCCGCTGGAGCTTAGGCAGAGTCCCGCTTTAATGATCTGGACAAGCAGGGGGCGTGTCTTCCTGGGGGCGCGCCCGTGCACACCTGTGCAGCGCAGGGACTCCTGGTCTTACGAGTCCCTGCGGCGCGCTCCCTCGATGTTTCCGCGGTGCTCCCTCCTCCTGGGACAGGACCCACAGCGCTAGTACTCCCCCAGCCTCGACCCCACGCCACTCACCGCGCAGCAGCGCCCGCGAAGCAGGTGCTGCAAGTTGTAGCGTTGCAGGAGGGCGGTCAATCCCAGCTGGGACACAGGGAGGCCGGGTAAGAGCAAAGCAGGGATTAAGGTTCTATCGGCGTCATCAGCAACAGTCTGGTAGGTGCAAAGAGATCCCGCTGGAGCTTAGGCAGAGTCCAGCTTTAATGATCTGGACAAGCAGGGGGCGTGTCTTCCTGGAGGCGCGCCCGTGCACACCTGTGCAGCGCAGGGACTCCTGGTCTTACGAGTCCCTGCGGCGCGCTCCCTCGATGTTTCCGCAGTGCTCCCTCCTCCTGGGACAGGACCCACAGCGCTAGTACTCCCCCAGCCTCGACCCCACGCCACTCACCGCGCAGCAGCGCCCGCGAAGCGGGTGCTGCAAGTTGTAGCGTTGCAGGAGGGCGGTCAATACCAGCTGGGACACAGGGAGGCCGGGTAAGAGCAAAGCAGGGATTAAGGTTCTATCGGCGTCAGCAGCAACAGTCTGGTAGGTGCAAAGAGATCCCGCTGGAGCTTAGGCAGAGTCCCGCTTTAATGATCTAGACAAGCAGGGGGCGTGTCTTCCTGGGGGCGCGCCCGTGCACACCTGTGCAGCGCAGGGACTCCTGGTCTTACGAGTCCCTGCGGCGCGCTCCCTCGATGTTTCCGCGGTGCTCCCTCCTCCTGGGACAGGACCCACAGCGCTAGTACTCCCCCAGCCTCGACCCCACGCCACTCACCGCGCAGCAGCGCCCGCGAAGCGGGTGCTGCAAGTTGTAGCGTTGCAGGAGGGCGGTCAATCCCAGCTGGGACACAGGGAGGCCGGGTAAGAGCAAAGCAGGGATTAAGGTTCTATTGGCGTCAGCAGCAACAGTCTGGTAGGTGCAAAGAGATCCCGCTGGAGCTTAGGCAGAGTCCCGCTTTAATGATCTGGACAAGCAGGGGGCGTGTCTTCCTGGGGGCGCGCCCGTGCACACCTGTGCAGCGCGGGGACTCCTGGTCTTACGAGTCCCTGCGGCGCGCTCCCTCGATGTTTCCGCGGTGCTCCCTCCTCCTGGGACAGGACCCACAGCGCTAGTACTCCCCCAGCCTCGACCCCACGCCACTCACCGCGCAGCAGCGCCCGCGAAGCAGGTGTTGCAAGTTGTAGCGTTGCAGGAGGGCGGTCAATCCCAGCTGGGACACAGGGAGGCCGGGTAAGAGCAAAGCAGGGATTAAGGTTCTATCGGCGTCATCAGCAACAGTCTGGTAGGTGCAAAGAGATCCACTCAAAAGCCAACAGGCTTGAATGAAAGAATTGAACTGTCATGTTACTTGTAAATAATTGCTCCTATGACCGTATCTTGTCACTACTGTGCGAGTCCACACTAACAGCAGACACACCTCACTCACTTTTATCGCATACTCACGTTAACTCAGCTATTCACTGTACGCCTCGGTAGCTCTAGTATCAGAGTAACGCATACCGTTAGCACATCTCCCATCAGTTCAATCCCGGGTTCCCACTTGTCCTCCCTTTTGTATATTTTTTAACCTTCGTTTTCTCGCTTTACATAATTACCATTACCCTTTAATCTATTTTCCACCGCAAGCGTTTGTAGATCCTTGCGCTATTATCACTCATCCTTACCTTTACTTCTACCTATTTGCCTTCGGGAAAACATGATGACATCTTAGTCTATTGACCATTTCCATGGTCACATGACCAATCACATGACCGGCACCCTTTCAAAATAGCAGAACGCCGGCCAGAATCACCTGCGCCGCCGTTTTATGAAGATTTTCAACAGACCCGAAAAAAACCACCCCTCAGGTTAGTTTACTACAACCTACCAGATTTACATTCTGAGCGCTCCACGGAAACATTGTTTCCAGACCGTTGATCGTGCTTTCACTGTCTCGTTACAGATGGTACACAAACCCCTCGAGGAAAGGCTTGTAAGTGAAACTTCGTTTTCATTTGGGTTTTGATCGTTTTTTCACATAACTATTGCACCCCCATGTATATGGAACCTTTTGTTGATTAAGAACCGCACTTGACACTATTATAGTTTGTTTTTTTGTTTGATGTTATCGTTTGGTTTATGACGTGATGATGATGTTTATAACAACAGTGAGAAACATAATTGTAACTGTTACCACATTATGTTACAGTGTCGATTCCCTGATGAAGGGCATGATGGAAATGCCCGAAATGCATTGGATATGTTGAAATGACATTGCCTGAAGCGTATATGATTGAAATGCATACCAAAATGAGACTAAGTTGAAAATCATGAAAGTAACTTTATTGAATTAAAAAGAGATTCAAATACCAGGAATAATGAGTGGAAGCCTTTTTCCAATGGATTAAGACAACAACATGTGTGCCTAAAAGGGATGATACTAGAGATTCTCTAGCTTCACTTCTAATCTTTTGATCTGGACGTCGTTGGACCCCCGACGTCACCTTTAGGAGCACCATAACATAGAGTTAACCCTTCTTAACTCCAATAAAACATCAGCTGTGCATCTATCCAATATTATAACATACACAATAAAACCATACAAAATATAAACAATTGAATAAGAAAACTTATAACAATTATTGTAGAAAGTAAATGAAATATTATTAACAACTTCACAAAAAAATAAACACTAAAATAAATGTAAAAATAAAAACAAATCATACACATTTAAAAACAATGTAACTGTTTTTTTTAAAAATCTGTTTATTAGCAAAGTGGTTCGAGCAACACTACAGAGTTAGCAGTAGAGTCTAAAGCAGAGTGAGTCGTGCTCCCATTGACATATTACCAGTAGAATCATCATACAGTTTATATTTTGTTGTAGTATTAAACAAGTAAACGATCCCCTTAAAAAAACCTGAAAAAATCCCACCCTCCACCCGCAGAAACCCTCCCCCCGACACTCGTAGCACATGCATTTATAAGTCTGATCGTACTTGGCTGTACCCTCGGGTCCGTTCCTCCCAGTAGAAGCACTCTATACAGTTAGTCATGGACAGCAGTAATTTAAGCACGGGGAGTCCCGTGACATTGTCTGGCGTACCACCTTTGGTGTGGCACACGTGCGCCCGGTATGGCAGGACTCAGTCCAGTGCTATGGCATCGACTCAACAGACTCCCCATCTCCCTCCGCTTCGAACATCCCCAATATAGCAAACCAATCTAGCGAAATCGGTGTTTTTCTGAGGCCCCTGCATTCTTCGCGCTACAGTGCTACCCCCTCCGTTTTGCCCCACCGGGATACCTCCGCTTTCCACAATTCGGGATCAGGTGGTTTGGGTGACTTCCACCTCATCGTAATAGCCCGTTTAGCCAGCAGTATGGCCATGTCAGTGAAGCGTGTCGCCACACTTCTAGTGCGTGCCGTGGGTCCCAGCCCCAGCAGCGCATATTCCAGAGTGAGCAGGCGTGGTAGGGCACCTGCACTGGTGAGGGATTCGTTGACAGTGGTCCAGTAATAGCCCAGTTTGGGGCAGTCCCACAACATATGGATTAGGGGTGCGTCATCTGCGGTGCAACGGGGGCAAGTGTCTACTGCATTAGGGAACATAGCGTGTATGTGGTGAGGTGTTAGGTAAGCCCTATGGAGGAGCATGAGCTGGATGAACTTAAATTTAGGGTTTCTGGCTACCTTCTTGGGAAATTGGAGAATACGTTCCCATTCCTTGTCCCTTAGCGGTCGTCCCACATCACCCTCCCACCTCACCCTGAGAGGTAGGAGCGGGAGTGCTCTCCCCGCTCTGATGCTAGCAGTCAGCCATTTAGTCAAGTGGCTCCCCGTCCCCATGAGATACAGCATCGATGGCAAGGGGTTCGTGGGCGGTTCCACCCCCTCGTGTGCCCACTTTCCAGCCACGTAATGGCGGAGGCCGGCATGTAGGAGGAAGGATCCCCCGGGGACGCCATGTGCAGCCCTAAAGTCTCCGAAGGACAGCATTCGCCCTTCTGCGAAGAGGTCCCCTATAGTTGCCACCCCATTGTCAAGCCAAGGTGTGAGTGTGTGTGTTGTGCGCGGGCCCGTCTCCAACGGGATACCTAGTAGCAGGGTTGTAGGGGCATAGGATGTCGCCGGTGTTGTGTATTTCACCGCTTTCCGCCAGTATCGGACAGCAACCCGGAGAAGTGGTGAAGTATTCCTTGGTAGGTCCGAGTGGGGCAACAGCAAGGCATGGATCCTCCCTCTGGAGCGGTCTTCCTCCGTCATGTCAATTTCTTGTAGGTTCTGACCAGCCAGCCAGTACGCTAGCCATTGCAACTGACATGCGAAGTTGTAGGCCCTGAAGTCCGGCACTCCCATGCCTCCGGCTCCAGAAGTGAGCTGCAATTTGGCAAGGCCTATGCGCCGCCGCCCCGAGCCCCATATAAGTTCGGTGAGGAGTGTATCTAGCGATTTGAATGTCGATGCAGGAATCAGAAATGGCAAGTTGGTAAAATAGTAAATGAGGCGGGGGAGCATCACCATCTTGGAGATAGCTATTCTGCCGACCACTGATAGGGGCAATGACAACCAAAATTGAACTTGCGATTTGAGCGTTCTAATAGCCCTGCCAATGTTGCCATCTAGCATGACATCGGCATCCCTGTAGATCTGTATCCCGAGATAGCGGAAGGTGGTACCTGCCATCTGAAAGGTGTGCGGTGCGAAGGGTAGGGGTGTGAGCGGACCAGGGGCGGCAAACGTGAACCCGTAGGACTTAGATTCGCTTATGGTGAGGCCCGACAAGTGTCTGAAGTCCTCGAATATTTGAGCTATAGGAGCCAGGTCTCCCCTCAGGTCGCGGAGATATAGGATAATGTCATCGGCATAGGCAGATACCATGTGGGTAGTCGCGCCCCTTCGAATGCCGCAGCGGGGAGCCGTCGTCCTGAGTTTACAGAGTAGCGGTTCAAGGGCTAGGATGAATAGGAGTGGGGATAGCGGGCATCCCTGTCTGGTGCCCCTGGCTATGTCCACTGGCCCGGAGATGTATTTGGATGTGCGCACCCGGGCCGTGGGGCGGGTGTAGAGTAGTTTGACCCAGGCGACATATTCTGGTGGAATCCCAAATTTTACGAGCGTAGCAAACATGAAATCCCACCTGAGGGAGAAAACAATGTAACTGTTAATGTTATGAAATCTATTCAACCAATATTATGAAAATATTAGAGTCTAAGAATACTAAATTAACTATTCCCAATCTACTTTTTGCAACAGTAGGGAAAGTGTTGGACTTCGTAGGGGCTAGATTTAATTCTTACTCAAGTCACCACAATAATGGGGAAAGTGTTGGACTTCAGAGCGGTGAAATTTACTATTCCTACTCCAGCCTCTGCAACAGTATGGAAAGTGTAGGACTTTGGAGGGGTGAAATTTAATATTGTCTCCACACAAAGGATCCTATTGGGATTAAAAAAAAAAAACAGGTATGTACTGATCTCTTGTAATCAAAAAATTCACAATTTTTACATCCGGTTATTTGCTCCAGGACAGCAAACAGATCGCTTGTGTCGAGGTTTTGGTCCTGTATACTCACTAATGACTGTATGCAGTAGAGATGCTGGGAAAGGGATCTTTTTAGGGCAAGAACCCGCACTCACCCAAGGGTGACATGCTTCATCATTGGGTTGCCTCCTCACACCTGGACTGCAAGGCTACCACTCCCCAGCAGGGAAGTACAGCTGACTGCCAGGAGACACCGACGGACAGAGCGGTGCTCCTCATACCTGCGCTGTGGCCAGGTGGGGTGAAGCCTCTCAACCATCAAATTTGGTATTCGGTTGAGTATGTACCTGAAGATCAGGTGATATTGTTCTTAATTTCTTTAATCTAAGTAGCAGTGTTTTTATATTTTCGGTCCTGAAGAATGCATTTGAAACTATGTTCAACACAATGCAGAAACATGTCGACCACCATGTAGTACGGTGATTATTTGAAACCCGCACTCACACTTGCTTTTTAAACCTTAGGGATTGGGAGACACTAATAAATGTTGTTCGTCCACCCGATCACCTAATTTTATATTTTTCCCTCACTTAACACTCTTACCACTACAACACTGCCTTTACAGTAGCCACGTTAATTAATTTTTTGTACTTTATACACCACCCCTTATCTCACACATATCGGTTACGGTAACATCTGACCGGCCGTTCAGTCTCCTGGGTAAGGAGAACCCAAATGATGAGAAAGAGGGCGGTACAGTGTGGCTTCTGATGGGAACTATTTCTCCATATGCTCTTGAGCCTCAGTCTGGCCTGCACTTCACTATCGGAGCTTACTCACTGGTGTCTTTTGTGTTGCATTGGTTTTGTGATCCACCCTTTTTTGTGACCCCCAGGTGTATTTTGTTGTGATAATATAGGACTTTCCATCCCCAGGCTGATAACACGCTCCAGAACCAACCGGACCAAGTCCAGGTGCCTGGATTCTGGTGTATCTGACTTGCAATCTTATGAAGACGGGTTATGGCTCTATATACTGATGGCGCGTTTTCTGGAATGAAAATACAGCAGCTCGATCCGATGACTCTACAAGCTCCGCCCCTATCGGCCAGGATGACGTCTAGGACGAGACGATTTTGAAGAACAACAATCTGCATAGCAGACTGCTCCTCTGTTAAGTTACCTAGGGCGGAAGTAGTTTCATTCACTACTGCTTCAAGGGTTCTAGTTAATTTTCATATCAATTTACTATTAAAGACAGTACCTAAGTAGGGAAAGAAACCTTTATTGAAGTCTGTGTATTGTTCCCATGTCGTTTCAGTGTAGTCGACAATCGGGAGATCTCTCTGTGATCTATTGTGTACTAAATGGGTGTCCCTATGATAATCAGGAGGGGCTAGGAAGACAGGTGGCAGAAGGAATGCAATGTAACAGGTGCCATCCCAATCTAAAGGTAAACGTATATATGCTGTATGACCACAAACGAAATAGGAATGACGGGAAGCCTTGAAGGTAGACTTGCCCTTATCACTGAATTCAATCACAGTAGTACATGTGCTATGACCTAGGTGTACTGAACCATTCTTTCTGACACATAATTCACCTTTAACTGGTAATACGGACATAGCGGGCAGGACTGGTTCGGCTTCGGACTCACCATTCAGAATCATGAGGTTAAGTGTAAAGTTACCTAATCCATAAACTTCATTTTCTAGATCAGTCCCTGTCCTTTTGGGAAGACCCTCCTTGCCAGGAAAACATATTTTATGCAGAACGGTGTTCAGATTTCCCCATACCCAGTTGCCCTGGTAAACTATGGAATCAGAATCTAAAGAATTAATTAAACTAAACCATGCACCACAGGAACCATTGTGTGTGAACGGGTACGGAAAGAGGGGCAGAACTCCCTTGTATTTCTGATAGGGAGGGAGTCGGCCACATATCCAACAATTAGTAGCATTGCTGGTCTGATGGGAATGGTGTAACATGCTAATGAATGTATTGTTGTGCAGCGCAAGTCGATAAGATAACTCGTGCGGGGGCAGTTCACTGAAAGTGTGCTCGACAGTGACATTTGAAGAAAAATGTGTACGCTTGAGAATAGGGTGATATACATGAAGCAGTATACTTGCAGCAATAATCATAAAGCTCAGAAAAAACATAATCAATAATGTCACTATACAGTGACTGCGGAGAGTTTTACAATATTCATGTTTCTTGAGCTGTTTCTGTCTATCTCTCTCTCTGTCGGGGTCTAACGGGTACATGTCAGAATCAGGTTTAACCGATTCACCTAGGGGAGGACTTAAACAATTAAACTGTCTGACTTGCTAGACCTTAGTTTGGATTTATACTCCTCGGACGGAGTTTTCTCTATCAGGGGAAGTTTAGAGTCACTGAAATCTGGGCAGTCCTTAGAGGGGGAGGGCTGAGAGTCTGTAACTGGAAGCAGTCCATGAAATATCTTGACGTGGCTGGAGTGGAGCCACCCTTTGCGGCCCTCGACCTTGATTGCAGTCCTCGTGGTTAGCAGGACAAGTTTCGGCTCCTGCCAACGGGGCTCCAGCGGACTCCTCCGATCAAAGTTCCTGACGAGAACAAGGTCCCCCGGAATGATCCCATGTGGCTTTACATCGGTGTTGTCGGGAAAAGCTGCAGCAACCTGTGAACGACATGATTGTAGTGCAGACATCAAGGAAGCAAGGTAATCTGTCAGCATATTACAGTCAACATCGGTAATTTTTCTAGGCAGAGGCGTCCCCCACATATTCGGTGGCCTACCAAAGACCACCTCATACGGGGATAGCCCTGTTCTGGAGTGTGCGACCATTCTAATGTAAAAGAGTGCGACTGGTAAAGCTACTATCCAGTCGACACCTTTCTCTCTACAGATTTTGGCAAGGCGAATTTTCAGAGTCTGATTATGTCTCTCTACGAGACCTGCTGCTTCGGGATGTCGGACACAGTGGAACTTCCACTGATAGCCAAGCAGGAGAGATACCTGCTTCATGAGCTCAGACGAGAATGGCTGACCGTTATCGGAGTATACGATGCGGGGCAAACCATGTCTGGGGAAAAATTCACGAACCAGCTGCTTGGCAGTGGTCGGGGCAGTGTAATCTGGGACTGGATATGCTTCTGTCCAACGGGAAAGTGCACAGACAACTACGAGGACATATTTAAATCCTCGACAACGTTCCATTTGGATATAATCCATCTGGAGGACTTCAAAAGCGTGATCAGGAGGATGAAATCCACCTTGCTCTACGGGAATGCTTTTACCTGGGTTGAACTGACAACAGATCATGCAAGTACGCACTTTCTGTTTTGCTGCTGCTCGTAAATGTTTATTGAACCAAAGGTTTTGGATACTGTCTAACATGGCTTTTTCTCCTAAATGTGCAGGACTATGTACTGTGTTAATGATTACTTGGACCATAGAGTCGGGGAGAAACCATATAGATTTCCCCTTCGTCATCCATCCCTGTTCTGTCTGGATCCCTCCTAGTTCAGTCCATTTCTTGATTTCGTCTGGTGTAGCATGTGTCTGTATGTCAATTACATCTAGGGCGGGATCCTTAACTGTCATGCAATGTGTCGGTGTCAGGACTATTGTCTTTGTTAGATCAGTTATGTAAGTCTGAGTCTGAGCTGTATGCTTGGCTGTTCGGTCTGCCAGGTCGTTACCCTGGGAAATGATATCTGTAACTTTCGTATGTGCCTTACACTTCATAATGGATATTGCTGTAGGCAGATGTATTGCATCTAACAGAGCCTGAATGAGGGGACCGTGCTGGAATTTGGCTCCGTGAGAGGTCAAAAAACCTCTCTCTCGCCATAATACACCGAAGTCGTGTACAACTCCGAATGCATAACGGCAATCTGTGTATATGTTAACTCTCTTGTTCTTGGCTTGAATACAGGCTTGAGTCAGAGCAATGAGCTCTGCTGCTTGAGCTGACAGGGTGTCTATACAATTCGTTTCTATGACTTCAGTTTCTGTCGTGACCGCATAGGCGGCCACTAATTCTCCTGTGTTTGTTCTCATACATGAACCATCCACATAAAGTGTCAGGTCTGGATCTGGTAATGCGGTGTCTGTCAAGTCTTGTCTGGGTTTCGTCGTAATGGTAACAACTTCAACACAATCATGTGCCAAAGGGTCTGTCATATTTAATGGCAAAAGTGTAGCAGGGTTCAATGTGTTGCAACGTCTGATTTCTATGTGTGGTTGAAACAATGTCAATTCATAACCTGTCAGTCGTGCTATAGTCAAATGCTGAGTCTGTGTTCGGTTTAAAAGAACTTCCACGGAATGTGGAACTTGTACTGTCAATTGATGTCCTAACACTATGGAATCGCTTTGTCTGATTGCAAGGGATGTTGCTGCTACTGATTTCAGGCACGCAGGTAGCGCCTGGGCTACTGGATCCAATGTACTAGAAAAATAAGCACACGGTTTGTGTGAACCTGCTTGATCTTGGGTGAGTACTGACAATGCAGTACCTTCACGTTCTGTGACAAAAAGTGTAAAAGGCTTGCTGTAACATGGTGTTGCTAAAACTGGTGCTTGACATAAGGCTTTCTTTAAGTCATCAAAAGCTTGTGTATGTTCCTGAGTCCAAGGGAGGGCAGTCGATGTCGCTGCCTCCTGGGTCGTCAACTGTATGAGTGGTTTGGCTAGAAATGCATACTGAGGGATCCATTGTCTACAGTAAGAAGTGAGGCCTATAAAGGCTCGTACCTCCTTTTGTGTCTTGGGCTGTGACATGTTTACAATTAACTGGATGCGGTCAGGTGTTAGCTGTCTTCCCCATTTGGACAGCAAGTGCCCAAGGTAAACCACTTGCTGAACACAGAATTGCAGCTTCGAAGGAGACACCTTGTGTCCCTTGTCAGCCAGGAAATGCAAAACCGTCAGTGACGCTTGCTCACATTCAAGTTCGCTGCGGGCGGTGATCAGCAGATCATCGACATACTGTAACAGAGCAGTGTTGTCAGGCATATGTATACTGTCTAGTTGTCTTTTCAGTGCTTGACTATAGATGCTGGGGCTTTCTGTGAATCCTTGAGGTGCGCGTGCAAATTTGAAGCTTCGGCCATTTAAACAGAATCCGAAGAGATATTGGCTTTCTGGATCAATTGGGACGCTAAAGAAGGCGTTCTTCAGATCAATTACAGTAAAGAACGTTGCCTCTGAATCAATGGCAGTCAATAAAGACGAGATGTCTGGAACCACGGGGAACTGTGGTACGATGCATTTATTCAATTCGCGCAGATCGATAACTAATCGATAAACTGGGGGTGCATTTGAATCAGTACGTTTAAGAATTGGAATGATAGGGGAATTACATAGATTCGATTCGGTTTCTACAACCACTCCTTGTGCAATGAGCTTGTCAATGATTTTCAGTAAAGCCACTACAGCATCTGGGGTTAACTTGTATTGCCGGATTCGTGGTAGTACTACTCCTGGCCTGAGTGTAACTCGATATGGTGTAATGTGCATACAACCTACATCAGTGGGGCCTTGTGCCCATAAATGTGCAGGAACATTCTGTAATCTGGGATCAATATCTCTCAACACATAGTGACCTTTAAAGTCCCGTAAGAACAGTCTTACTCCTTCCGGGGAACAACATATCACTGCTCCTAGAGCTTTCAGTGTCTTGATACCTAACAAGTTTTCTGGACATGATTTCGTTAATAACAAATCTGTAGTGCGAAACAATGGACCAACTAAAAGAGGTACTGGTTTTGATACTTCATTTACAATAGGTTTGCCTGAAAATCCAAGGGAAACATTCTGTGAGCCTGAGAGGGGTGCCCCTGGAACCTCATCATGACTTATCGTTGTTCTGCTTGCCCCTGTATCAATCAAAAACTTTCTATCTTGTCCTAACACTTGGCTGTGTACATAAGGACCTTCTTGATCTACAGGAACCTCAATAAGAGACAAGCCAACTTCCCTCTCTAGGCTGTTTCATGTGTATCGCTGATAATCGGGGTAATCAGTTTGAGCATACTGGTACATCTGCTGTGTTGCATGTTGTGTTGCGGCAATGGGCTGTGGCTGTGGTACCGCTATGGTCTGTACTGTCCGTTGCGAAGCTTGCATAGGTTGAATATTCTGTGGTACTTGTTGTTGGACCTGGTCCTGTCTAGGAGGACGCGGTCTTTCTTTAGTTTTACCTGTAGCTATATTATGTTTCAAAACTGCACAATCGTTTATATAGTGACCTGGCTGTTTACAATAGTTACATGTCCCTTTAATAGGAGCTATTGAATTATTGGACTGTGTCATACCCTTTTTCTGACCGTCAGCTGGAACTGACTGAGCAACTAACATTTTCATTTTCGTGTCTTTCATACGTCTTTGTTCGTGATCATGTTCTTCCCTAATTCTGTTCTGGTGGTACTGTAACATTTGTAACATTTGTGAAGGCGTATTAGCTTGCCATGTGCTCTCGACTTTCAGAACACGATTCTTGACTTGGGGCAGAGAATTTTCGACCAATTTGGATACAAAAAGATGTGGGTATGACTCACTACTCGCTTTTAGGCCACTATTAATAACAAAACATTTCTCAAATCGAGAATAAAAATCACTAGTATCTTCATCCGGTTTCTGTTTACAGGCTGAGATTGCATCCCAGTCCTCCTTCTTGGTTGCTAACAAACGTGGCAATACTTGTACTAACAATCCTGGTAACACTTTAGTTTTGTCCCCAAGCCCTAGGCCTGGGGTTCGAGTATTTTCTTCGTTCTCTAATGCAGCCCAATCTATCTTTGCGTCTCCCACCTCCCATTCCTTTTCTTTGAGTTTCTCGTAAATTCCGGCAGGCAATAATACTTTTAATATTTTCATGATGTCGGGATAGGTATAGTCACCCATGAGTAACATGTCTTTTATTTCACGGTGGAAACCTGCAGGGTCTTTATCGTGACTGGGCACTAATTTCTTCATTTCTAATAATTCCATTTTAGTTATGGGCGTGTACACAAACACACGCCGAAAGGTATTGTCATCATTCCTAACAGGATGCACTTCCCTTAAGGGATTCTGTCTGTCTATGTAATACATTTTTCTTTCTGGAAGTGGAGCTGAAACAAACTGTGTATTCAGAAAAGCATTATACCTGTGTCTATGTTCTAGAATTATTTTATTAAGTCGGTACCCAGCCCTCTCCATCTGTTCTAGAGTAGCTCTATTAAAATATCAGGTAGGGGACCTGGATCAGAATGTTGGCCTTTGAACAACGTAATGAGATGCTGAATCATGTATATTCCAGCTAATTTCTGTTCATCAGGAGAAAGGTTCAAAAAGGTCTGCGCTAAGGCGTCATCACCATAATTATCGGAACTGTCAGCCCATTGTACTGCTGACCTGGCTAATTCTTGTTCATCCATAGAATTGAGTACATGGTACCCCATTCGTTCCTGAAGTATTTTATCCGTAGCCTGAAATAGGTGTTCTGGCGTCTTCGGGTTTGACATAGCAGTATGAAAAAGTCTCTTACTTTCTGGACGTACCGGGCGCATTGAATTATTAAAGGGTCTTCCCTTACCTACATATGCTATCATTTCTCTAGCTGGTAACTGCAATGTTCCTGCGGTTGTTTCTGGTTGTTCCTCCTCCCCCGAGGATTCATTCTTATCTGTATCTACTTCTCTTTCAGACTGTCTTCTTTCATGTATTTGTAAGACTGCTTTTCCGATCCTTCGGTACATATTTTCTATACAACTCTGTTTATCATGTTTCCCGTCTGCTATATTCTGACCCCATTTGTTAAGTGCTTTCATTTTTTCCTGGTCTACCCCAGGCCTATCTTGGTTTCTTATCAAGCAGTTTATGAAAAAACGTAATATCATGCCTTGAGTGTCAACTTTCTGGTATGCCATGGCCTCGACAATACTTTCAGGGCCTTGCCCTGTTTGGACAAAGTGATATATTCTGTCTAGATGATCAATCATTCCTGGTAGTAACATTAGATAGTTTGCAACTCGTCGTAGACGTACTGATGATAGCATCATTCTGTCGTCTTTACCGGGTACGGGATCATATCTACAATCTGTAAGAGGCTCTTTAAGTATGTCGTAACTCGCTGTTTGAGGTGTACGTTGTTGGGCTAAATCCCTATAAGTCAATCGGTGTGTTTGTGGCGGTGTTTGAAGACCTCCTGCTGCACCTCCCGAGGTGCCAGGTCCAAAAGGATTTAGTGGGTTAATGGTAGGGAGGATAGGTGCCGGAAGGACTGGAAGAATAGGCGTAGGATGTGGAACGGGAGGAGGAGTTTGTTGTTGCGGAAGTGGGTGAAGATTATCTCGGGGTGCAGTGCCGTCAGCAGGTGGTGTGCGTGGCGGCGGAATATTAACATATTCGGGGGCTACATCGTCTAAATAGGAAGAAAGGAATATGTCTTTTGTGGTTTTATGATGTACTTTAGTCGGGAGCAATGGAGGTGGCAGATTCTTCGGTATTTCCGGAGTGGCCTTAGGTAAACCCTCGACCAGAAGAGGAAACATACCATTCATAAGAGTGTTTCGTTGTCGGTCTACTTGTTCTGCTTTAACTCGTATACCTTCCTCAACTAATACATTTTCTCGGGCTTTGTCTGAATCCTCTCTACTTTTCTCTGCTTTTCTGAGTGCTTTTTCTGTACGTCGGTGTGATTCTTTACGCCATAATTCAATAGCATCTTTCTGTGACTGTCTGGCTTTCTTTTTCCATAATGCTTCTTCTATTCTCATGATGCACTCGGCATCCCATGTCCCAGTAACGGGCCATCTCTGATTCTCTGCTAGATCTTTGGTATAATCCACCCACAAATCGAGATATAATACAGCATCTAGGCCGTGCTTATGGTACATAAAATACCCTGGAGTGTCCCTGGGTGGAATAGGAACAGCTTCCTCTAGTATCCCTTTTCTAGTTCCTATCTGTCTTAGTTTAGAAAACAGCGGCATGTTTCAGCTGTGACACTTGGTACTTGATACTTACTTGGACTTGGACACAATTTATACAATATACACGATAATGTAGATCGAACAATCACTCATACCACGACATTAAACATTTTGAAAAACGGACAATAATAACTAGAATAAAACTAGCTACCTTCATACTCGATATACTGCTAAACAGTACAGATACACCGCTAAAACAGTGCAGACCGGATATACTGCTAAACAGTACAGATACACCGCTAAAACAGTGCAGACCGTGGCTGTGTACCCAACCCCGTCTTGACCGGGCACAAATTAATGCACTCGTCTAGATGCGTCCCCAGCAATGGTACTCACCGGGAAGCACGGAACGGAAAGCCTCGGAAACTCGACACTGGACCCTGGACTCGACTCGACTGGACTCGGTTCGTGACGTAACTTTGGAACTTCGGAACTGGTTGGCCTCTGGATACCTCGGACTTTGCTCTCTCAACTAGGCTCTGGTCGGGATCCTCCGCACTCCTCACCGCCTCGTCTGGGTGTCGATCGCAGCCTCAGTCACCTCCGTTGGCCTGAGGGAGGTACAGGAAATCCTGCGGGTACGCGTAGTTGTCCGTCCGGCTGTGGCAGGGGACCGGGCCTGCAACGCACCGCCGGCGCGTGGGGTGGGGGAGGGGTCCCTATTCGGGCGCCAATTATGTGGTAAATTTTAATTACCTATACTTAATTTATGCGGTAAAATTCAATAAGAATAACTCCGTCAAAAATAAGAGGCAGAATCCGTGGTATTAGAGGTTTTAAAAGGGGTTTTATTCCTTAAAAAGGAATTGGTCCGGACCAGGTAACATGTTCCATCACCACGAGGGATCAGGACGGGAATGTACATGTACATGTCCATGCCCATTCCCGTCCTGATCCCTCGTGGTGATGGAACATGTTACCTGGTCCGGACCAATTCCTTTTTAAGGAATAAAACCCCTTTTAAAACCTCTAATACCACGGATTCTGCCTCTTATTTTTGACTGAGTTATTCTTATTGAATTTTACCGCATAAATTAAGTATAGGTAATTAAAATTTACCACACCTGAGCGGGATATGATTAATTAATCCCTAGCCCTCTTTTTAAACTCTATCCAAAGGCCACATTAATAAAGTCTATGTGTTCCTGTGGAGATAGTTTTATCCATCACCTTAAGACTCCATTCGGACTCTTCACCTCACTAACCCCTTTTTCCATTGCTCATCTTTGCAAAAAACCTCAGCTTCTCCCCGCTGGGTAGTCGTAGCCCACACCATGGACCTTGCATTCCACATGTGAGGAGGGAACCCAATGATGAAGCATGTCACCTTTGGGTGAGTGAGGGTTCTTGCCCTAAAAAGATCTCTTTCCCTTCTGCTATAGTACATACAGTCATTAGCGAGTATACAGGACCAAAACCTTGATACAGACGATCTGTTTGCTGGCTTGAACCAAATAACGGGGAGTACAAATTGTGATTTAAAAAAAAAATTAAATACACCCACTCCAGTCAGCGCAACAGTAGAGAAAATGTTGGACTTTGGACCAGTAAAATTTACTATTCTCATTCCAGTGTCTACAAAAGTAGGAAAAGTGTTGGATTTTGAAAGGGTGAAAATTACTATGCCCACTCCGAACAGCACACCTGCAGGGAAAGTGTTGAACTGTGAAGACGTTAATTTTACTATTTCTACTGCAGTCTAAGCAAGAGTAGGAAAAATACTTCACTTCAAACAAATTACACACATAAGTAACCCGATGAATCTAGAAAAAAGAATAAACACTTAATAAAAAAAGACTTAACATAATATATATATATTTAAAAAACTAAAAACAATTAATCAATTTACATATTTACTATAAAAAATAATGAGCAATTAATAAATAATTGTTGTTCAATTAATAATTCATTAACATCTCACCCGATATCCATACAGACCTTCCGGTCCACAGCTAAAATATACCTAAAAAATAACTATTCCATAACTTGCATGTTTAAAATACATTTATTAATTAAGCTAACAATTAATAATGAATTACTACTTAATTATTACTTAATTGAAATCCCCTTCTAGGTCCCTACTATCCCAGCATCCTACAACTAAAATGTAACTCAAATAAATAAGTATAGCACAAGTTACATAATTGATGATCAAGTAAATAATGAATAATTAATTGTTAATTATTACTTAATTAACTTGCCACCCTATACACTACAAACCCAACATCCGACAACTAAAATGTAACTCAAATAAATAAGTATAGCACAATTTACATAATTGATACTCAATTAAATAATTGATTCACAATTCATAATTAATTGTTAAATAATTATTACTTAATTATCTTCTCACCCTTTAACCCTACAAACCCAGCAGTCAACACCTAAAACATAATAAATATATAATTATTACCAATTTACATAATTAATAATCAATTAAATTACTAGTAAAATAACATTACATTTTTAATTAATTGTTACTTAATTACGTTCCCACCCTATACCGCTATCAACCTATCAACCTCCCTTAAGACATAACTAAAATAAATCAGTATTATATAATTTACATAATTATCAACAATCACATAATTCATAAAAGATTATTAATTAATTGATAATTTGTTTTTCCTTCATTAACTTCCCACCCTATCCCCCTACAAACCCAACAACCAGCTATGACAGTACAAATGAACATAAACAATTAAATAAAACATTATAAATCACTTAAAATTATAAACTCGATTTAAAATTAATAACACAAATAGTAGAAACGCATAAAATTAATATATGAACTAAAAAACACATTAAAATAATTAAAAAAACAATATTTTTACAACTAGATCATTGAAAACAATAATAAAAACAATGATACTCTTAAAAACGGTATTACCTAAAAAAATGATATTCGCGACAACAATAATTTTGCCCCAATTTGTAGCAGATCCTAACTGCCCAGGGAGACAGACCTAGAGTTAGGATCTGCTACAAATTGGAGTTAATTGACACTCCTGAGGGGGGAGTGATACCCAGGAGCACAGGCAATTTAGAAACGTTCAGTTAACCGATCACGTTGTGCTCGATCTACATTTTTTGAACAATAATTTTGCATCATCATATTTTTGTGTCAAAATATTTACTTTTATGATAAATGTGTCTCCTGATATTTACACCTCGATATTTTGTCCAAATACAATTGGAAGTGCATAGCAGGCTTTATTCTTACATGGCTGAGGACCATAGTGTAGTATGAACATTTAGAAAATGTGTTCTCATTTTTGCTGCTGGAGCACCTACTATAACCTATGTGAGAAAATCTCAAAAATTATTTGTAATATCCCAGCAGAAGATCAGCATTTTTCACAGGGTAAAAACAACCTAGACCACACCACAATTTCTAAAATTAGTTTGGGACCACTAACACAATGATTTGTATTGTAAAGTGACCAGACTGTATTATCACCCTTTATATGTGGTTCTTTTTGTGACCCTCAAAAGCAGAGTTTTACTACAATGCATTTAAATGGGGACCATGTCCTAGAGTCCTGTAATGGCTGCAACAAAATGTTGTCCATGTTGTGGCCAGCCTATCAAGGAGGGGGCCTTTTGGGACCACCCCCCCATGCCTTTGGGGTCAGGTTGCACTCTGCCCTTTAATATATATTTTAATTAAGTTTCAAAATGCAGAGTGCATGTCCATTAGGCCTATAATGGCTGACGCAACATATTGTCCAGGTTGTGGCCAGCCAGTCAGGATTGACTAGTCTCCTTTAACCTGTTGCGTGCTCGTGACGGAACCGCTCTGTCACAAGCCTCGGGTGGGCTGTGCTGGTGACGGAACGGTTCCATTACTGCCCGCTCGCCGCGCCTGCGCCGCGCTGATTTCGCGCCTGCACGGCACGTTCTATTAAGTGGGCGGGGCCGTGACGGAACCGTTCCGTCAGAAGCACAGCCCACCCAAGGCTCGTGACGGAGCGGTTCCGTCACGAGTACAGGTGCGCCGCGCGGCCCCCGCTCCCTCTAGCGCTGCGGCGGAATAGCCGCCTCAGCTAAGGGGTTAAAGTGGCCAATCAGATCATATCAGGACACCAGCAGTCCCTTTTTCCTCTATTTGAACCATTTTCAGTCATGCGATGACCACCCCTACCACCTCTTTAAACACAAATTTCTTTAAAAAGGCTGAACAGATTTACACAAATAAAGAAAAGCACACTTTCTGAGTAAAGCTATAATTTCGAACTTAATTTTGTATAATTACGTTTAGTTGTTTTTTTTTTTCAAATTCAATAGTAGTTTCTTATGGGAAATAACATGGTAAACAAAAGTTTTTGGACCACTCCTTGTTCTTTGTCCTGCTTGATAGATCATGGTGAAGCTTTCTGGGAAGAAACTAAGGTGAATGAACATCTTCTTTGAAAAGTTTTGTGAAGATTTGTTAAGCGGTACTAAAGTTATTAGCAAAACAAAAAACACTCTTCCAATGAAAACGGTGACCTAATTCCACTAAAGCATTTTAAGATTGGTATGGTTCTAGGAATAAAAAACTGAAAAAAGGTCTGAAATTATAGTATGCAACACATTACACACATCAGACTCAAGCTGCCCCCCCCCCCATGCTCAATTCGCCACTTGGCCAAATGCACAGGAAATATGACAGTCTACCAAGAGCAAAACATTGCTGTGGGCGTGGGTTATGATGTGTGTTGTGTGTTGCAATCCGTGGTTAATTTGTAAGAGATTGAGTGCTGTTGCCCAAAGCTCAACTCAGAAGCTCGCGCCCGGCCCTATTAATGTCAGCGTGCCAAATACCAAGGCTGCGTAGTCATTATTCCACCTCAGGCCTCTTAATCCCTTACCAGACACTTGCTGCACCTTTATTTCACTCGTGCATTTTCTTGCTTTCTCTCTTGGTGATGGTTGTTACGTCTTTCTCTTCCTTTGTCTTCCGTTTTGCGTTTTCCACTCTCTTACCCTCAGTAAATGGAAGAGGAGGGAAAATAAGTTCCGGTCTCCAATAATGAGGGCCGCTGGCACTCACCGGCAACCACTGGCTCAAATTAAGTACTGGTTGCACATCATAACTGGTAATTTCAGAGCCTATTATTATTTATCTTCACTTAACCACAACTAATCTGTAACTGTGGGTTTTTCACAGAAAATACATATGTTTATATATCACTGTATCATGAGAGGTGAGCTTCTGTTGGATGCTGGTCTTTGGTCAGCCCCAGATTGAACCTCAGAAACGTAGGACGAAATAGTTGCTAATTACTTGGCCAACATTGTGATATCAGACAGACCCAACATCAGAAGAGTAAATGCACCTCTTTTTAAGAGCTATGAAGAGCATTACAATGAGGTGAGTTTCTTGTTTAGTTGACTGTCAGGCTGAGGTCCGAATTGGAGCTGTCAAGTGTACCATGCGCCCTACTATTGAGCAGAACCTAGTAAAAAACATAATTTAATTATTTTATTTCTTCGCTTTTTGTTGACAACAGTTTTAGGTTCTTTATAGTGGGTCAAAAACTAAGGCTCATTTTCTGTTCGCTGCCTTTGCTTTCTGAATAGCCTTTTTTTGCGGAGAGCTGTTGCTAATGGGTATTTGACCACATTTTGCATTATTCAGGTTCTCTTTATTTGTTATGTGATTTACTGTCCTGTTTGTTTGTGCCTTCCTATTTTTATTTCAATGGAATTTCCACGTTTTAAAAAATATAAAATTGGAATCCGAACAATAAACTAAATTGGATCACAACTTCTCTAGACATTTACAGGGAAAGAGATTTTAATAGAATGGCAGGGTTTATTGTATTTTAATTATAGTGTCTGCCGGATGCCGAAATCCACTTGTTATTACAATGACTGCTTAGGGCTAACATAATTCTGTCAAAGTCAGAAACCATCTTGAAGAAATATGAAAAAAATCAGGAATTGTATTCTACTGTATTAAAATGTATACAGAAAAACACAATGTGCATGGGTGCATCGTAATTCCAATCATTCAATGCTCGTTCTATTATAAACATCAAATAATGCTGGTGCATATGGCAGTCAAACTGTTCTCTAAATGGCATTTTCGGTTTGATTCAGATGCTTGCTGCTTAGCTGCTTTTTAGGTAATCTTCAGTATGGGGGTAGCGTTGAAGCAGCTAAACAGGATCCCATCAAGCAAAAGAATGCAAATGCTCTGTATTATCGGGGCCGGATTGGAAACCAAAAGCAGCCCTGGCAAAAAGTGTTCAAACCAGCCTCTCTCTCTATCTCTCCCTCTCCCTCTCCCTCTCTCTCTCTCTCTCTCTCTCTCTCTCTCTTTCTCTCTCTCTCTCTCTCGCTGTATCTCTCTCTGTCTCTCTTCTCTCTACTTCTGTCTTTCTCTGTCCCTCTCTCTCTCTGTCTCTCTGTCTCTCCCCTCTCTTGCTCTGTCTTTCTCTCTCTCTCTCTCTCCTTCTAGCTCTTTCTCTCTCTCTTTCGCGCTCTCTCTTGCTCTGTCTGTATGTCTCTCTCTAGCTTTCTCTCTCGTTTTTTCTCTCTCTCTGCCTCTCTCTCTTTCACTCTGTCTGTCTCTTACTCTGTCTCTCTCTCGCTCTGTCGTTCTCTCTCTCGCTCTGTCTGTCTCTGTGTGTCTCTCTCTCAAGCTCCTTCTCTTGCCCTGCTTTGTTCTCTCTTTCTCTCTCTCTCGCCGTCTCCCTCTCTCGCTCTTTTTTCTCACTCTGTCTCTTTCTCTCTCTCTCTCTCTCTCTCTCTCTCTCTCTCTCTCTCTCTCTTTCGCTCTGTCTCTCTCTTACTGTCCCTGTAGTTTCTGCTGCCATAAACTCCAGGGACCTGGAGACCAATGCAGCTGCTGTTGATCTTCAAAAAAATAGTCTCCAAGGGCTCAAACCCCTCCTTTTCCTAAAAGCCAGATGTTATAAATCAGTCCAGCCTTCAGAATTACGTGGCTAAAGCTAAATGCATCCAAAGGATTCTAAACAAAATCATATTTCTGCAATTAATAAGACACCCTTCACTTGTATTGTGCAATGAACGATAGCCTAGAATATATAAGGGACAAAAATATAAGTATTTCATTAACGTCTGAATTTTGAAAAAAAGAGCAAACATTAATTAGATCTAAAAGAAGTGGAAAGAGATGCCAACACACATAAACAACTCCAGAACACTAGTTAACATTAAAAGCATACAGTGCATGCAAATATGTGTGATGAAAAAGTCTGCTATCTAAACATAAGTATCCTGCACTACTGAGACAAAGTAATCCAGTAGGAAAGGGACAGTCTTTTGAGTGACAGCAACCCTTCCTGTGAGTGTGATCTCTGAGAATAGCTGCACTTCACTTGTTGGGTCATTTAGACTTGGTCAGTATCGATTTGATTTTCTGACCCTTTTAACTAGATTGTTCACGTATAAACATTACTCTTTTCAGTGTGAAGTATTCCTTTGCTACGTATCAGTTACATCTTGACTGTGCGGGGAATGAGATTTTGATATCAATTTATGATCAATTTAATAACTTATCTCATTCGTCTATTTTGGACCGCTAGTATCTGTCATTGAGTAAAAGACAACCCCCGCATAGGTTAGACAAACCCCATTAACTGACGCCACTCTGAAGAACCACTTACAACTGATAAAGTTTAAAAGTTTTATATAAAGTTAATTTTGAATGCAAATACAATCTTCGCAGGATAAACCTCAAAGTATACAAAAGAATACAAAATCAATTCCAATATCAGCAATTTAAAGCTTCGATGTGAAGTGGTTCCTTGGCGTCATCTACAATAAAAGAAAAGTATCATGTTAAATCTGTCCCTACTCTATGCTATGTGACATCCCTACTTCGCAAGTTTCTTCCCTAAAAAGGTGTCAGCAGTTTGACTCCCAAAGAAGTTCAAACTCTCTTAGCCTCTAAAGGTAACTTAAGTTTAAGAAGCAGTACCCTCTCTGCCTACCCATCCGTTCTTCTAAGGGTCCTCGGCCTACTGCTTTCTTGCGCTCTGATCTCTCTCAGCGCATCTGCTCAAGTCATCTACCCTTCGCCCTTCTCTCTCTGCTCTGTTCGCTCTCGCCTTCGCTCATCGCTATCTTATCCCCGGGGTGCTGTCCCTAAAATACACAATCACAGTGTGGGTGGAACGCCCCTTGACGCCCACCACGGACTTTCCCCGATGATGTCAGCTTCTAGCTTCTTCCATTGCTTCATCTCTTTCGCCGTCCGTTAAGTTGACCTTTCTCCTTAGATGTCATCTTCATCTTCTTATTGGCGACTTCTATTGACACTTTCAGACCAAAAAGTCATATGAACTTAAACACGACTTTAACTTACGACTGCTATTCTTTGACCTTCTAGGTCCTGTGAATGGTCATTCAAAACAAGTCTCAAATTCTAAGTGTCTCTCCTCACGTTCGAGCCATAAACCTTGTCCAGCGTTGTCACCTTAAATCTAACAAGTGCTAGACTTCTTGGCTCTCACGTCCACATCAAGCTATTTACGACTCCTGTAAGTCCACTAAATTACATACATTGGACTACGCTCCTGCTAACCCTTGGTCAGTCAGGTTAGAATCACAAATGACCTAAACTCTTCCAGCATTCCTACAAACTTCTTCTACACAGTATAACCTTTAGCATACATTTATATATTTTTGCTTTTAGTAAGTCCTTTCCTCTATATGAATATCCTTTACATAGAATATATAAGACATAGAATACGAGGTTATATGCTTATTCGTTACATTGTCATGTTTTCTCCGCACATTTATCCATGTTACATTTCTCCACGTTATTTCCTCCATGTTACTCCATTTAAGTTCCACGTACATGAATTCTACTGTGCACGTTTACATTTCGTAAGCATTTCTTCATTTTCCCATTATGTATACGGGCCTTCTAAATCTAATACATGTTTAGCAGTAAATACATTTACATTTCCTATATCACGACATTACTTTAGTTGACTTTATGCTATAGTCGTCAGATTCACATTACGATATGCATTTCATTCCTTCGTTTATAACATATACGTCTAAATGTGGCTACGATATACATTTCATTCAAATTGCGCTCTCTCAGTTCCCCCCTTTGATGACTTTTAGGAGTCATCACTAAAAGCAATTTGAATAACAACCCTTTACACAGAATTAGTTACATTATTCCCTCTTTTTATCGATTCGAGTGCTCTCAAACTTTTATACTGTTGATCTTGTAAAACAGCTAATTCCCTTTCTTGATCTCTCATCGATCTTTGTAACCGGTTCGACCTATACCATTTATATAATTTTACTAAAGCTAACAATGTGATTATACAAATTAATACTATCAATACAGGCTTTATAATGTACCACACTATGTTTTTACCAAGGTTGGCAAACCAACTCCCAACCTTTCCTACTCCATGACCAACTTTTTCCCAAACATTTATTTTTGATAAATCTTCGATTTCCTGATGAATCTGTGTTATGTTGCTTATGACCTTCTCAAGTGGTTTTGAATTGTCAGGAATATAAGTACAACATTCTTGAACCTTCAAAGCCTTACAAACTCCGCCTTCTTTATGACCTTGCAGTACTTGCGGATAATCTATCCACAACTGTAGCCAGTCTCCTGATCTTAACATCGTTAAGTATTAAACCTAACATAGGAAACATTGCTCCAAATACATCTCCTACTACTTCTGCATCTCCTACTTCTCTTTTCGCTCTCCTCGAAGCCTTTCCGTCAATTACCGCTACATCCTTTGCATGATATATTTTGGGGAAGACAATTGCCAAGTAACACGAACCGTACCAATTGTCAGGTAGTTTTACATAGGCATTTCTTCCACATACAAAATATACATTCGGAATAACTTGCATCTCCTTCATAAAGTCTTTCGTATAGTACTCCAGTCTAAAAGCATGTTCGCAATTTACTTCACCTACAAATACATTCTCGTAATACGTCTTGCTTCGAGTTAAACATAACTTTCCCTTCTGCGTTCTATCCAATGCTATTGGACCATTGCTACCTTTCTTTTTATGTGCCTTCTCTTCTTCTGTCCAATCGGTTTTCCATTGTCCTGACATTTTTAGAATCTTCTGCCTTCTGTATCGGTCATCTATTTGCCCAATAAACTTTTTCTCTACCTCTGACACTTTGCAAGTCAGATTATTCCTACGTGCATATGAGGTATCTAATGTATCCCAAGGAAGAAAGAATTTAGCCAGTCTATCCTCCTTTTTGTAATAGTCCCACTTATTCATTTGCTTATAATTCGGAACTTCAGGCAGTACCGAATCATAATTTGAAAAGTAGTACTCAAACCCTTCTCTACCATAAAATATACTAAGCAGTAAACTACATGTTATCCCATAAGTCAATGGGAGATGATGATATCTAATGCCTTCGTCTACAGAAGCCGGCAATTGCATACAAACGTAGCAATCCTTGGCCTCCATGGCATCGATATATTCATACAACAGTTTAGCATATGCATTTGACCTAAAATTTCCCTGTGACTCGTCTACGTGTAATCTACGAGCTTCATCTGCAAGTAACGCCTTTTCACGTATAACATTGCTCTCCTCCTTCTTTCCCACAAGAGCAGGTTTCAAAGTCGTTACAGTTTTTATATTTACTATTTCTTTATCGTTCCCCTGTCCTATGATATATGATATTGTCACTACTGTAATTATGAGAAATATCACTACTGCTATAAGTGTACCTACTATACATCCAGCTTTTCTGTTTGGGTTGCCGTTCTCCATGTCATCAAACAGCGTACCTCGTTCTCTAGCGAAAATTTTCTTTTCCAGTCTTTGGTTGCTTGCTTACTTTCTCAATCTTTAAAGTGCTTTTTATCAACCAAGTCTCTTTTTCACAACAATGTCTTTTCTCTTTTTAGCAGCAGACAACCCTAGCCCTTCTCCGTCCTCTAAATGTAATCCCTAATTTTTTCTTTTCTTTCCACTCGGCGCTAGGTTATCTTCTTCCTTATCTTATATACAAAGTCTTTATGTATCAACAATTATTCTTGTACCTGCAGCTCTTGCAACAAGTTCCAACAATTCAAAACGAATTACTTTATCTTCCTCCTCTGATATTTGATGACCAAATGTTGGAAATTGTAATCTGTTCAACACTAAATCTTTAATCCGACTCAAGTAAGGGGGTATGGGAAGTGTGAAAGTCAGTAACCCCTCAGTCTCGAGTCCCGGCGTCAACATCCATATCTCCACTGCCACATATGGATCGAGATCGATTACTTTCACGCTCTTCACTCTCCCAGATTTCTGTCCCCAAGACATCTGCTAGATAAGTCCACTCTGGGGTGGCGTACCTTCTGCAGGGCACACGTACCCTTCTTGATCTTCGTGGACTCTCAGTTCCTGAGTCTGTCGTTTCTTCCTCCTGATCCGATTCTTCAGCGATCGGGACAAGAGTTCTTTCTTTCTTTCCTTCCGAGCTTGGCCTTTTCCTTCTTTCCGGCCAACTGGCTTCGTCACTCCTTGTCCTTCCGCTCCTTGTTCTGGGACTTGTCTCTTGGTCACTCTCAGACTGCTCGATATCTGTGTCGGACTCCCAATTACTTTCCTCTCCTGAGGCGACTTCGGTCCCACTAGTGTCCTGACCCTCGTCGTCCTGTTCCAACACAGTTTCAGTTTCTTCGATCACCTCCACAGCTTGACTTTCCCCCTCTATGGCTTCTCCGCTTCCCGCCGGATTCTCATCCGAGAGAGGAGCTGTTTCTTCTAGAGGTGTTGGCACTCTTCGGGTGTGTGAGGCATGTATCCAGTTTGGCAGACCTCCACACTTTACTGCAGTATTCGTTACAAGTATGACTTGGAACGGTCCTCTCCAGCGCACGTCTAAGCAGTTCTTTCTGACATGCTTCTTCACCAGGACCCAGTCCCCCGGACTCAGGTCATGGCACAAATCTTGTGCTGATGGAACCTCTGCAGCCTGGACCTGGAGGGACACAGAATTAACGGCATCAGATAGTCCCTTACAGTAGTCCAAGATCAAATCGTCTGTGATGTTTACTAACGCTGCAGTCGGAACCGATGGCAATCTCATGGCTCTCCCCATTAGCACTTCATGAGGAGAGAGGCCTGTTTTTCTATCAGGTGTGCTACGTATGCTCATAAGAACCACTGGAAGTGCGTCTGGCCAACTCAGGGATGTTGATGAACAAACTTTAGCCAGTCTGGACTTGATTGTACTGTTAATTTGTTCTACAATCCCTGAAGCTTCCGGTCGATAGCTGCAGTGTAACTTCTGATCGATATTCAAAGCTGAACATAGCATCTTCACCACTTCGCTGTTAAAATGAGTTCCTCTGTCCGATTCCAAAGAAGATGGCACCCCAAACCTCGGTATTAACTCTCTAAGTAATAATTTCGCTACTGTAAGTGTATCGCACCTACGTGTAGGGTAAGCTTCAACCCATCTAGAGAATATGCAGACAATCACTAAAACGTATCTAAGTCTGTTGAATGGAGGCATTTCTATGAAATCAAGCTGCATCCTATTGAAAGGCCCCCCAGACCTTCCTATGTGACTCAAGGTAACTGGTGTTCTTTTTCCCACGTTTAGTTGCTGACAGATCGCACATCGCTGACACACTGCTTCTGCCGCTACTCTAAATTTGGGATTAAACCATGTTTGTCTGAATACTCTCACCATAGCATCTCTACCTATGTGTGCTGATCCATGCAATTTCCTTGCCATTGGACTAATAAGTTCATTTGGTAGAACTGCTCTCCCATCGGCGGAGATCCAGAAATTCATCTCGCTTCTGGAACAACCCGCTGTTTCCCAACTCTTTTTCTCGTCATCTGGTGCATTTTCCTGAACACTTCTTAATTCATCCCACGTATCTACAGTATCCAATAACATTGTCAATTCAGTTCTTTCCTGCATTCCCCCCACTTTAACATCAGTGTGAGAATATCCCTGCTCTGCGCAATAACGCGCTACTTCATCCGCATAGCGATTTCCTAGTGACACAAAGTCTATGTTTTTTGTATGCGCGGCACACTTGACCACTGCTATGGCTGTTGGTCCTTGCAATGCCTCTAACAAAAGTCTCACAAATTCTCCATTCCTAATGGGAGAACCCGAGGAGGTCATGTAACCTCTTTGAGACCACAACTGCCCGTAATCGTGAACTACCCCGAAACCATACTGGCTATCGGTGTATATGGTGACTCGAAGTTTGTCGCCTGCTAAGCAAGCACGAGTCAAGGCAACAATTTCAGCTACCTGAGCGGAGTGTACTCCTTCCAGGCAAGCGGCTTCTATAACTCTCGTAATTGTGCAAACTGCATAAGCTGCTCTCAGCTGACCGATATTGTCTCTTACACATGAACCATCAACAAAGAATATTTCATCGGGGTCCGTCAATGGCTCATCTACAATATCGGGTCTCGGTTTGGTGCATAGTTCAGTCACATCAAGGCAGTCATGATCTGTACAATTTTCATCATCCACCTCATTCGGAAGTGGCATCAAAGTTGCAGGATTCAAGACAGAGCATCTTTTTAGGGTCACATTCTCGGCAGCCAGTATGACTTGCTCGTAGCGTGTGAGCCTGCTATTCGTCAGATGCTGAGTCTTCGTCCTGGTCATTAACAATTCCACAGAATGCGGTACATACACCACTAACTGATGACCCATGACTACGCTTTCCGATCTTTCAATGCTGACACCCGTTGCAGCTACGGATTTGAGACATCCGGGCAACGCTGCGGCTACTGGATCTAATGTAGCCGAAAAATACGCCACTGGCCTGCGCGCATCTCCGTGGATCTGAGCTAAAACCGCTAAAGCGCATCCCTCTCTCTCGCAGCAGTAAAGCAAAAAAGGTTTTGTGTAATCTGGCATTCCCAAAGCCGGGGCACGACATAAGTCCTCCCTCAGCTGCAAAAACGCCATCAAACAATCTTTGTCCCATGGTACCGGATCACTTACTCCCTTGTGCGTCAGTTGTAACAACGGTTTTGCCTTCAGTGAAAAGTTCGCTATCCACTGTCGACAATAACCGACCATGCCTAGAAACATCCTGACTTCTCTTTGTGTTGTAGGCGCGTTCATCTTCATAATCGCCTCTATTCTGTCTGGAGACACCTTCCGCTTTCCCTTTTCAATCCTATGGCCCAAGTATTGCACTTCAGTCTTACAATACTGCAATTTACTGGGGGACACCTTGTGTCCGTTCTCGGCCAAGTGATTTAACAAGGTTATGGTGTCTTCTCTGCAAGCTTTCTCAGTTTCTGACGCAACTAGGAGGTCGTCTATGTACTGGACTAGAACCGAATTCTTGGGCAGTACTAGACTTTCAAGATTTCTTTTTAATAACTGATTAAAGATCGATGGGCTTTCTGTATACCCCTGAGGGATACGACACCATGTTAAGACGCGATCTTCCAGCTTAAAAGCGAAAAGATACTGGCTCTCTTCATCTAAAGGTATCGAAAAGAAAGCCTGGCACAAATCTATCACTGTAAACCATTCAGCTTGGAACGGTATCTGAAATAATATCACTGATGGATTCGGTACCACTGGACAACATGAGACAACAATATTATTAATCTTCCGAAGATCCTGCACTATTCTGTATTTTCCACTAGGCTTCTGCAAACCCATAATCGGGGAGTTACATGGACTTCCCACGATCTCCTTCAGTATTCCCTGTTTAATCATGTATTCGATCACAGGCTTTATTCCTGCAATCGTCTCCGGAGTCAACTTGTATTGTGGAGTTCTTGGATACTCAGCATTGGGTCTTACCAAGATTTTTACTGGTTCTACTCCTTTGATCAGTCCTATTTCTTCTCCAGTAAAATCCCACACCTCAGCTGACACTTTCTCCCTCAAATCCTGTGGAAGTTCTTCCACTGTTAAGGTAGGATATAGTTCCACGCACTCTTGCGAGTTTACAACTTTAAAATCGGCATCCTCATCATTGGTCTGCACTTCTACTCCTTCAGGTGTACAATGTATTGTGCAATTCAGTTTACACAATAGATCTCTTCCTAGCAAACACACAGGGCTAGAATCACAGATCACAAACTGATGTTCGTCACTGTAATTCCCTATCTTTACTGACACTGGTTCGGTCAGAGGATTCGTCATCCTTTTGTTTGCGACTCCTACCACCTGAATCATCTCTCCCGATATTGGCAGACCTGGGACTACCGCTGATCTCAGCGTAGATCGAGTAGCACCCGTATCTACCAACAAGGTTGTAGGACATCCAGCTACTTCAGCCTCTACGTATGGTCCTCTCTGATCTACTTCCAGGGCTGCTCCTAGAGTACAGTCTTCCTCCCTATTCACTCGTTGCCCTGTAAGAGGATCAACGTAGTAGCATTCTTCTCCTCCTACGAACAATGGCATTTGTCTATACGTTTTCCCTCCATTTGCAACGCGAGGCGGTTGAGGAAACGGGGCTCGAGGAGTCTGAGTCCCCCCTTTGATAAACTTTCCCTTCGGGGCTGCGGCTCCCTTAACCACGTTGTTCTGTACCTCTTCCTCCTCTTGTTCTAATTCCCCTATCTCAACATTGTAAGGACACTCGCGTCTCCAATGTCCCACTTCGTTACACTGATGACACCTCGTTGTCTTTTTCAGTGTCGCGATATCCATCCTTGGTCTCGGTCTTTCTTCCTCATCTCTGCTCTGATTATTCTGTTTCTTTGCTTGCATTCCTGCTCCCTGTTGTCGTTGTCCGCCCTTTCCAGCTGCTTGCATTTGTACCAGCATTAACTTTTCCTTGAGTTTCTTAGCCTTAGAATCTATCTCGTCACTACAGTACCTTGCATACCTCAGAATCTCATCTAAAGGTTTGTTCTGCCAACAGATCAAATGCTGTTGTATCATCAGGCTTATGTCTGGTCTTAATCCTAGAACAAACTTCGACACAAACTGCCCTATGTCCTTAGGATCCATTACATCTAACCCACTGTACTGCTTGAATGCTTTCAGCAATCGCTCATAAAACTCATGGACTGTTTCCTTCGGCTCCTGAGTAGTTCGATCTATCTTAACCCAGTCTATATCGTGCACTGGCACCTTCTCTTTTAGCCATGTTATGACCCTCTCGTATTTTTCCATGACTCTAACTGATGGACCATTTGTCCGGGTATCTCTCGGAGGCTCACAAGTAGGCCATTCAACACTAAGCTTGCTCCGGGTACTACGATATCGAACAATGTGTTCAAATCGATCCACAGTACCTTCGAGATCTTCACGAATCTTTCTACCTGCTTGTACCACTCGACGGGATTTTCTCTAAGCTTTGGGAAGGAATTGGTAAATGCCGCCAAATCCCCCCTACTCCAGGGTACGTGAACGTAGTTTCCGTTCGCGATTTCTCGCAATGGGAAAGCTTCCATTCGCATTAGGTCTGTATCCGGGGACCTTGTAAGTGTACTCCTTCTGACGGATCCCTTCTTAGACCATCTTTCCTCCCATCTATCCAAATCTTTCCATATTCTGATACATATGATCAGTTCCCTTATGTGTACCTTCAGCGCGATCGTTCTACGCTCATCCAGATCTTGATCTGTGCAAGTTAGCCTATGGTTACCCTGTAAAGCCTTAGTTCGTGACAGGTCTATCATATACCTATTTGCCAAATTAGATAAATTTTCATGAGCTGACCTCGCTCTTCGAGTAATATCCTTGGATAAAAACAATATTTCATCTGGTGTATACAAGTCTAATCTCTCAATCGTTACTGTGCCATCAATTATTTCATCCAAGTCTGACTTCAAACTCATTACATCGAGCCGTTTCGCTTTTATTTCAGCTTTCAGTACCTCAGTCCTAGGTTGTTCTCTCATATCCCTCTCACCTCCGCTATACGCCCTACGCCTGAGCACAGGTGAGTTATGAGGAGTTTTCTTTCCATCCCTTTGTTCCCACCTCTCTAGATCCCAAGCCTTTCCATCTTCCCGTGGGGTGTGGTGGAACATTGCTCCATCCCCCATCCCTGCATTACGCCTTTTCGGCTCGGTTTCTCCAGATTCGAGATAGGATCCACCGTTCTGTTCTAAACCACTGTAACTCGCTTGTTGTCTGGTGTCGCTCAATAAAATGAAAGGTCCTCGCCGATCTTCCATGTTCCCGTGATCTCGTCCTTGATCACCAGAAGTATGGCGAGACGTTTCGCGACTCCCTATATTCTCATGACTCCGTCCACTATCATCGGATGCATGTCGAGACGCTTCACGACTCTCCATGTTTCCGTGATTCCAATGTCTCATATCCTCATTTGGGGCATGGTGTGTGCACCTAAAAGTATTCCGATACTCCTGTGTCCTACGTTCCCCTTCACTGAAGGTGACGCGAGGCACTTCGCCACACCCTGCACTCCTGTCGTCGCACATTTGCCTATTGCCGTTAATAGTAGGACAAGTATCTCTTCTGCTTTCTTGGCTCCCTCTCTCCCACTCGGGGCTGCTCTCGCCAGCTCCACAATGAGAGAGAATCCTGTTATCCTGATCTCTCCACTCAGTTCCCGTTTCTAAATTTCTATTCCGAGCCTCTTCAGCCGTATCCCATTCTCTCAGGTACTCCCTTAATTCCTTATGGGTTTTCGGTTTAGGACCCCTCAAATCCATTGGCCCTCTTTGACCTCCCTGTTCTATCCTGGGACCCGTTGCGGAATCTAATGGGGTACTCCGACTCATTGGTGCTAATATCTGCCTTTGAGGATTCATTACGGCATTCCTATTCTCCACTTCTGCTCTTTCTCTGTCCCATCGTGCCTGCTCCTCCTGCTGGACCCCTTCTGGGTTGTAGATTGACACAATAGGGCCTATGGTAACAGGAACTTGTAACGCGTCTGGCATTTGGTACGACCTTGCGCATTGCGTCTCTGGCACCTCCTGGACCACAAATCTTCCCACCACTCTCTGTTCTGAACTAGTTTGGGGTATTTCCTCAGTCTTGTTAACGTCCCACTCCGTTACTGGGATCGATTTATATTCCCCCCACCTAGCTCCGTCCTCTTGCGGTAATATGGGACTCGCAAGTTCACCGCTGTATGGAGGTGGTCTATCCGTTAATAGCCTATCTATCAGATCCTCCTCCGACTCGCTTTCCTCATCTTCCTGTTCTATAGGTTTCCTTTCTCCCGTGGCTTCTATCATGGTGAACAATTTGTCCGCTTCTATCTTTTGTACTCTCCACTTCTTAGCTTCCTCATCCCATTTGGCATCCTGTACTGCCTTTACTGATCGTCTCACTCTTTCCTGGCGCCTCTTTACGCTCTTTTCGTGTGCTGTTCTAAACCATACACTAAGTGCTTCGAATTGCGTTGGCCTCGGTAGAGGTCTTGTTGAAAGCATTGTCGCTTTCAGTTGGTTCAACACGTCTAGTTTAAACGTTCCGAATCTCGGAAACGTCAGTTCCTTACTCCCTTCAGTCAGCTTATTCCACTCAGAAATCCATAATATTGAGTGCAAGCCTACATTTACTGCCATATAATAAGCTGGTGTGCCTTCTGGTGGAGCTTCTTCTCCTGCATATAAATTTCTCCTCTTTCTCTTAAAGATTTTTCCTAAACCCTTGAAACACTTCATTTTCGATACTTTACAATTTTCCTCTTACTCTTCCTTGTTTACGTCCCGATGACAACCACCAACCAATCCCTACGCGGTTCTCGCTAATCGGCCTATCTCAGTGCGATTCTTCGCTGACGTCTGACAAACTAACCAATCTCAGCGCGGTTCTATGCTGACGTCACTCATTCCCTCTTGCAGCAATTCTCCTTCTTTCTCAACTCGTCTCACGATTCCGCATGCGTTTTCATTCATACACCGAAAAATGACTACTTCCGTCCAAGCGATCACTTTTCTCTGACTGTACGGCCACAGTCTAACTGTAATTGTCACCTCAACTGGCGAAACGTCTTCCCTCTGACGGTCGGACGATCGCCTCAACTGATAGGTTACTTACACACAGTAAACGTACGACCAGCGTCCGTTACTCATTCACTCACTCTTACGCTCCCCCTATCATCGGTCTGTCGGGCGATCAATGGTACCTCATGACCCCCTTTTAATGGTAGACAAATTACTCTGGGTGTTCGATACACCCGAACCACTTAAGTCCTCTGGACATAAGATTTCATCCGGTTGCGCGCGCTCACAACCTTCCCTCAATCACACTACAGGCATTCAACTCCGCTTGACATTACAACACTGGAACAACATAAAACACCGCAATCTTACAACGCATGACCCTTATACTCACTCTCGACCGACTCTGCTGCTTTTTCTCTCGACGCTCCGTCAGCACCGTCTTCGGCTGCAATTCTTCTTCTGGTCGACGATGACTAAGGACCTTGGGGTAAACTAAACCTGGCCTAGGTCGTCTTCCTCAAGAAGATAACCATCATTACTCTGCTACCAACTGTGGGGAATGAGATTTTGATATCAATTTATGATCAATTTAATAACTTATCTCATTCGTCTATTTTGGACCGCTAGTATCTGTCATTGAGTAAAAGACAACCCCCGCATAGGTTAGACAAACCCCATTAACTGACGCCACTCTGAAGAACCACTTACAACTGATAAAGTTTAAAAGTTTTATATAAAGTTAATTTTGAATGCAAATACAATCTTCGCAGGATAAACCTCAAAGTATACAAAAGAATACAAAATCAATTCCAATATCAGCAATTTAAAGCTTCGATGTGAAGTGGTTCCTTGGCGTCATCTACAATAAAAGAAAAGTATCATGTTAAATCTGTCCCTACTCTATGCTATGTGACATCCCTACTTCGCAAGTTTCTTCCCTAAAAAGGTGTCAGCAGTTTGACTCCCAAAGAAGTTCAAACTCTCTTAGCCTCTAAAGGTAACTTAAGTTTAAGAAGCAGTACCCTCTCTGCCTACCCATCCGTTCTTCTAAGGGTCCTCGGCCTACTGCTTTCTTGCGCTCTGATCTCTCTCAGCGCATCTGCTCAAGTCATCTACCCTTCGCCCTTCTCTCTCTGCTCTGTTTGCTCTCGCCTTCGCTCATCGCTATCTTATCCCCGGGGTGCTGTCCCTAAAATACACAATCACAGTGTGGGTGGAACGCCCCTTGACGCCCACCACGGACTTTCCCCGATGATGTCAGCTTCTAGCTTCTTCCATTGCTTCATCTCTTTCGCCGTCCGTTAAGTTGACCTTTCTCCTTAGATGTCATCTTCATCTTCTTATTGGCGACTTCTATTGACACTTTCAGACCAAAAAGTCATATGAACTTAAACACGACTTTAACTTACGACTGCTATTCTTTGACCTTCTAGGTCCTGTGAATGGTCATTCAAAACAAGTCTCAAATTCTAAGTGTCTCTCCTCACGTTCGAGCCATAAACCTTGTCCAGCGTTGTCACCTTAAATCTAACAAGTGCTAGACTTCTTGGCTCTCACGTCCACATCAAGCTATTTACGACTCCTGTAAGTCCACTAAATTACATACATTGGACTACGCTCCTGCTAACCCTTGGTCAGTCAGGTTAGAATCACAAATGACCTAAACTCTTCCAGCATTCCTACAAACTTCTTCTACACAGTATAACCTTTAGCATACATTTATATATTTTCACTTTTAGTAAGTCCTTTCCTCTATATGAATATCCTTTACATAGAATATATAAGACATAGAATACGAGGTTATATGCTTATTCGTTACATTGTCATGTTTTCTCCGCACATTTATCCATGTTACATTTCTCCACGTTATTTCCTCCATGTTACTCCATTTAAGTTCCACGTACATGAATTCTACTGTGCACGTTTACATTTCGTAAGCATTTCTTCATTTTCCCATTATGTATACGGGCCTTCTAAATCTAATACATGTTTAGCAGTAAATACATTTACATTTCCTATATCACGACATTACTTTAGTTGACTTTATGCTATAGTCGTCAGATTCACATTACGATATGCATTTCATTCCTTCGTTTATAACATATACGTCTAAATGTGGCTACGATATACATTTCATTCAAATTGCGCTCTCTCAACTGTATTTGGCACCTGTAGCGTGTTGAGTCAAGGGCAGTTGGTTCTGCTTTTGTAGCGTTTTACAAGGGAAGTTTCTGTAATGCAGAATAACCCTTTCATGATACTCCCGTAAGGTATGAATGATCAAGAAGCAGCTTCGCGATGTACCATAAATTTAGGGGACTGAGTTGTGTATATGGCATTCTCTAGATATAACATATCTATTTGTAATTTGTCGTTTTTCTGTGACTGCTAGGCTGAGAATAGGAAGTGACATGGTATGGCCTTAGTTCGTCTTCTATAGATCTATTTGGAGTGTTGCTCTTTAATATAGTTGCTCAGGGCCGGCCTTAGGCATGTGCAAGCTGTGCACCTGCACAGGGCCACCAAACCCCAGGGGCCACCACACCAATATATATCTTTAATATAATAATCCTTTGAGGATTGATACATATTTGCGTGGCGGCCCCTGGCAGGTATTTGGCGGCCTCAAGCTCTGTTCCACTTCCAAACACCCTGACCCCCCCCTTCACTGGCCTCCGCGCTCAGCCCCACCCAGACCCCCTCTTCCGGGGCCCCCTACCTACGCTCCCTGCCCAGGGCCTCCATGAGCCTAGAGCCGCCCCCGAGTTGCTGGATAGTGCCTTGGATTGATGTGATTTGGCCTTATACCAATGACACACCAACGTCGATGATGCATCACGTTCTCAAGCGCTTGCGTCCAGACGTTTCTGTGTAGTGCGCATGCGCACTTCTTGGATGCATTTGTTGACATCTTCATTTCTAGCGGACACTGGGTGATTCTGCTCACTCCCAGGCAACGTTCTCAGACGCTTGTTGAGGTAGCATATAGTTAGGTGATGGGGGTCTGGAAGTAAATTTTTGTGTTCTTCTGTTGAAATATATCCTGAAGACTAAATAAGTGTGAATTTTGCGGATATTCACCCACGATGTATATTAGAATTTGTACATTTTGATCATAAATTATGCACATTATTTTATTTTACAGTTCCCCTGAAGAAGGGATCATATCCCGAAATGCATTGGGAATCTACACAGCGTTAAGGTAATCGTTTTTGTTTTAACAATGAAGTATTGTTCATAAATTGTTATGATTGAATATTGTTTAGATAAGCTTGAGTTATACATAAGAAAAATACAAGCATTTTTTGAAAAAATGTAAAATAAATGACACAAATGATGAATGATTATAAAAAAAAATGTCTATTAGAGAGGTTTAATTGGGTACTAAGCAAATTGAAAGGAATATAAAATTCAGTATTAAGAGTGAGCAAAACGAGAGAGTTTTGCAACTGCAGTGCAGGTAGGGTCAAGCGACATGCTGTCACTTGTTCACACAACTTTAGATCCAGGTGGGGATTAGCTACCCCCTTCCCACCTAGCACGCCCAGTTTAAGTTAAGAATATCTGTGAACTACAACTTAAGGAGAAAATAAAATAGGAGTGCACGGTACAAACCCCACATTTACATTCTCTAAGATATAACATATCTATTTGTAATTTGTCATGTTTCTGTGACTTTTAGGCTGAGAATAGGAAGTGACATGGTATGGCCATAGGTCGTCTTCTGTAGATTTATTTGGAGCGTGGCACTTCATCATAGTTGCTGGATAGTGCCTTGGATTGATGTGATTTGGCTTTATGCCAATGACACACCAACGTCGATGATGCATCACGTTCTCAAGCGCTTGCGTCTAGATGTTTCTGTGTAATGCGCATGCTAACTTCTTGGATGCATCTTCATTTCTACCGGACACTGGGTGATTCCGCTCACTCCCAGGCAACGTTCTCTGACGCTTGTTGAGGTAGCATATAGTAAGCATTTTGTAAATTTCTCGAAGACCTAATTGTGAATGACTGTTGTGAACCAGTTGTAAATGTCGGGGTTTATTTATGATTTACAGATTCTATGTAACGCCCTAATATTGGCATAGTTACTTGCCAGGCTCTCACATGGAACAAGACACAAGTATTGTTGGTGTGATCATTGGTGGGCAGGGCCAGCTTTAGCGCTGGTGGCGCCCTGTGCGACAATGTCTGTTGGAGCCCCCAATGGCCACCTCTGCCACAGATTCCCTCAGTAGCACCCTTTAACAGTACCTCTCAAGTCCTCATAACCACTGTTTCTCAAATTCATTTAGTGTTATAGCACCACACATACCAGTGTAAGGTGTCAGAGCACTTTACATCTCACACACATTGCACAGAGACAATCATAGGTGTGTAAATCAGTGCATAGGAAATATTACATCAGACAGGACTACAAGGTGTAGTCTAGGAGTGACATGTCATCGATATTGGTAGGCAATATAGTTTATGAGTCCTTATTGTGGAAAAGCACAAATTCAGAATTTATAATGTAACACCATTTTTAGGGGTTTCCTTTAATAACATGAATTGTTTTCCACTCAAATGAACCCTTTTGGCAAGATTAAGATAATGAAAGATTGGGCAAAAAAACATATAGCACTAACATATACCTTGCAGTTTACACACAGCTGTTTGATGACAGTTAACAGCTCAATGTTATATATTACGATTTTGACTTACAGACGACAAGTAACAGAAGGAGCTCAGTAACCCACTGACCTATTTACATTACATGCACTTTGTTATCTGCATATTACACGTTCTTAGCAGCAGGCATTTTAACCCTCTGCGCTACCTTTGGATGAATTAAAACTTCCACTAGACAATCCTCCTGTCTCTTTCAAGGAACATGATAAATCACTGAAGTTATCTTGACATTTTAATTGATGCCCACAAAAATTGCTAGAGGCCAGGAACACACCAGCAGCTTGGTGCTTTTAAAATGATAATATTAAGCTCTACACGGGCATCCTCGCGAATAGGCTGGCGCCCTATATGCATTAGTTAGTGGAACCTGACCAAGCAGGCTTCATTCCCCAAAGACAGACTAGCGATAACACTAAACGAGTCCTCCACCTCATTGAGGCCGGGTCGCGGAAACGGCCTGACTGCATGTTGCTCACCATCAATGCCGAAAAGGCATTCGATAGAGTGCACTGGCCCTATCTGGAGCTGGTGCTGCAGCGAGTCGGGGTGGGAGAGACTCTCCGTAACCGCATACTGAACTGCTACCGCCAGCCTAACGCCACGGTCCGGGTCAATGGGCATACCTCCCCGCGCTTTCAAATTGGCAGGGGCAACAGGCAAGGGTGCCCGCTTTCCCCAATCCTGTTTGCCCTCTATATGGAGCCGTTGGCGCAGCGGATCAGGCACCACAACCTCCTCAAAGGCATTCCCTTCGGCGGTGACGTGCATAAGATCAGTCTAAATGCGGACGACATCCTGCTCTCCCTGACAGACCCGATGCAATCCCTGCGGGCGCTCTTTATTGAGCTTCATACCTTCGCGCTAGCCTCGGGTTTTAAAATTAATATAGAGAAATCAAAGGCCCTGAACATATCCCTGTCACCGGACATGCTCGTAGAGGCCAAAAGCAAGTTTGATCGGCAATGGTCCGACACCACTATCCCCTATCTGGGAGTTCTGCTGGCCCCCACCGTTCAGGCCACTACGGAAGCCAATTATACCAGACTCCGCTCGCGCCTCAGCGACGAACTCAGGAGGTGGAAGCGACACTCGCTCTCCTGGCTGGGACGAATAGCGGCCGTCGAAATGACTCTGCTGCTGCAGATCCTCTACGTGTTTCAGACCATCGCTTTATGCCCCCCCACGGGCTGGCTTCAGCGGACACAGTCGGACCTGGCTCGCTATGTCTGGAACGGTTGCCGCCCGTGCTTTAAGAATGCGATCGCAATACTCCCCCCCGCGCACGGCGGGGTGGGGATGCCTGGCCTCACCTTATACTATCAAGCGACGCAACTCCGTACCTTCGTGGAGTGGCACCAGCTGGAGTCGGGCAAGCATTGGCTCTTCCAAGACCAAGCGGTGGCGGGCAGGCCCCTTCAGGGGGTTCCGTTTCTACCGCGATGTCATAGGCCTCCCAATCTCTATGCATTACAGATCACGAGCACCGTGATGGACGTGTGGGACAGAGTAGCGGTCAAACATGATCTCACTTTGTTCCCCTTCCCGATGACTCCACTTTTCGATTACCTTGACTTCTCCCCGGGTCTGGACCCCAAGGCGTTTGCTGCCTGGAGACGCTCGCCCTGTAGAGCCCTGGGACACCTGTTTGATCTAAACGGCATCCTCCCCTTTCAGAAAGTGAAGGAGGACTATGGCATACCAGAGGCGGACCGCCTACCCTACCTGCAGGTCCGTCACTGGGTCTTACAGCCGACAATCAAACCCGGCGCACAACGGTTCCTCACCCCGTATGAAAAGTGTCTGTTGACGTGCACCTCAGATAAAAAACTTATTTCCGACCTGTACCAACACCTCCTCCTCACCAACATATACACTTACAACACAGGGAGGGTCAGGTGGGAGAGGGATCTGGGGAGCCAACTCACGCACAAGGAATGCAAAGGCATATACCATAGAGCCAGGCACTCGGCCTACCACACTGGTCTCAAAGAAACCCTGACCAAAGTGGCCACCTATTGGTACCACACGCCGGACCGCTTACACCGATGAGACCCCCGCATTAGTGACCGCTGCTGGAGGGGATGTGGGGAACCTGGCACACTAGAGCACTTACTGTGGAGCTGTGACCGCTTACAACCCTATTGGAACTCGATCCTAGATGAAGTAGACTCTCATTTGGACACCCAACTACCCAGATTCCCCGCTTATGTTCGGCTTGGACTCCCTAATGCATTGATGTACCCCTTGAAGTACAGGAGAGGGAGACTCATAGCGATTGCGCTGGGGGCCGCCGTCCAGAACATTGTGGCGCACTGGAGGTCCACTCAACCTCCCCCACACACTGGTTGGCTACACAGGTTGTGGATGATATTGGGGATGGAGAAGTTAACTCTAGCAAAAGAGGGGAGGGGAGAGGAATCCGCAGCACTTTGGCGCCCATTTTTGACTCTACTCAAATGGGAGTTTAGGAAATTGAGCTGCCCACGCTATTTACACTTGCTTCGCCTTGCAGACACGCCACTCGAGGAACCTTAAGTTCAGCTGCACAGGCGTAAGACTAAGGGCTGATGTTTGACCTATGGCCTCCCGTTAGGGATGTGGTGATTTTCTTTTACTTATTCCCTTGCTTTGTGGACAAGGAAGGGGGGTGGGGGGGGGGGGGGGGTACCGGACTGGGTTTCCCCATAGCAAGACCCCTACATTTACGACATTGTCAATATATTTGTTACCTTACGCCCTGAGGGTTTTAACGCAAAAGCCAACACTATTGCATCTGATGGGGAAATGTGGTCTGTTTGTTTTTCCTGTTTTGAAAACCCAATAAAAGATTTAAACCATAAAATGATAATATTACTTGCAAAAATGACGCCCCCACCCCAAGTCAGCACCCGGTGTGGTGGCACCGATCGCATCACCCTTGAGCTGGCCCTGTTGGTGGATTGAGTCTTCCTGTCCCCGGTTTAGATTTTCATATGTACTTTTGTTTCGTAGACCTAAACACAGTGGTTTCTACTGAATTCTGGCCGTATACCATTAGATGCAGCTAATACCTAGACTGTCTCACTTGATGCTTTGAGTTATCGGTTAGTAAGCACTTCTAGTCCTACTTGCGAACAAAGGCTTGTAATGATTGTGTCATGAACTTCCCAGTTCGTGGGGGCGCACCTGGTTAGATCGCCTCAGTGCTAAGCGGTAATGCATGTTGCATTTGGAGAAAAAGAGAATGAATAGGTGTACGTCAATCTTCTCTACGACGACTTCGAGCCTAATTACGAGTTTGGCCGTCCATGGGACCGCCAAACTCGCGGGGGCGTGCGGTGATGGTCGGGGACAGTGGTCTGGCCACAGTATTGTGACTAAAGCGGTCGGACCGTGAGTGGACCGCCACATCTGCCAGGGATCCGTGATCCCTGGCACAGTGGTCATGAAGCCACAATACGCTTGGCGGTGCCAGTGCAGCACCAAGTATATTACAAGTTTCCTCACTGTGACCCTAACCACAGTGGTGAGATCGCATTGGAAAGGGTGGCAGTGATTAAACAATGGGGGCCCTACAGGGCCCGCTGGCGCCATGGGATGCATAAGTGGGGCATATGTTGTGCCCCCTGTAAGCATACACCCCTCTTTTCTGCACGGCATGAACTTCACAGTACACTTAAGCAAGCATAATATTTAGTATTGCTAAATGTCCCTAGACAAAAAGACAGGAAATACGGACAAAAGAAAAATTGTAAAACAAATTAAAACTTGGCTTTTGATTAATTGAAGGACAGACAGGCTGAGAAGGGCCTAAAGCTGCAGTTAGCCAGATTGGCTGCTGTGGAGATAAGTGCTGTGGCAGAAAAAGCCGTGCCAAAGAAGAGGAGGGCTGAGATTGAGAGGGCCACAGCCAAGGAAAAATTGGCCATGGAGGCAGAACAAAAGAAGGCTGAGAGAGCCTAGGAAGTGAGGAAAAGTTTTGTTAGTTCATGAACTCAGTCTCAGGGAGCTGAACTTGAAGGCCAAACAGCTGTCGCAGTCCTGTAGAAATGGTGTCAGCGAAAATACTGTTTCCACTGGTAAAGACAAGATCTACATAACCAGGGACATGGTGCCTGTTTGGTTGTGGGGGATGACATAGACAGGTGGTTTGAGGCTAATGAGGTAGCTCTAGAGATGCATAGGATTCCTGAGGAGGATTGGGAAGTTAGCCTCTGGAGGCATATGCCTATGAAGGCAAGGACACCGTACTGGTTCTAGAGAAGGGGGACAGGATGAGGTATCCCCTCATGTCAAGAAATATGGTTTCACCCCAGGAAAGTACATGTTGAGGTTCAGGGGCTGTCAGAAACGTTCTCACCAGTCCTGGAGGAATTTCATGTATTACTTGTGTAAGGCACTGGCTGGTTGGGTGAAGGGTAGTGAGTTAAACACCTATGAGGGGCTGTACAATTTGATCACCAAAGAGCACATATTCATGTCATTGTTTTCCAGAACTACACCAACACCTGGTTGACCTCAAGCTTACTGATACCCAGGGAGCTTGCAAAGGAGGAAGGCCTCTGGGTTAGTACCAGATTGTCTGGGAAGGCATTGTGGGGAGTGAGCCTAAGGAGGATGGTCCAGGTTCCTCGCAACAGAGTGAGTGGGAGGTACACAGTGACCCAGACAGGTCTCAGTATAGTGTGAGGGGAAAGGGTTCCCATGTTCCTTCTAGGGAAATGAGGGGAGGTTATGGTGTGCAGAGGTCCAAGGTGCCCCATTTCTAACATCTGTGCTGTAATTGCTCCCAGCTGGGGTACAAGCAAGGAGGCCTGAACTAAACCAAGTGAACATCCCCTGGAGGGACCTCCATGATGTCCGGAAAACTGGGAGGAGTGGCCGCCCACGGCACCCTGACAGTTCACTTGTTTAGCCTCAGGCTACAGACCCTGGACTGAGTGGCCAGTCTCAGGCTAACACCCCTGGACAGATGGGAAGGAGAGTGGAAGAAGGGTACCTAACACCTGGGATTATTGCCCACTCCAATCTGAGAAACCTCAGAGGTCTGAGAACCCTGGAGGACTTGGGGCCTAGCTACTGACACTAACATCTGTCAGTGGCCTTTCTTGGCTACAGCCTTATGGGCAGAGTTTTCCTTGGACAGAAGTCTGATCCAAAGGGTGGAATGGGCCACATCACTTTGTTGGCCACTGTGGTCCTGTCTGCCTACTGGGAGGCATCTGTGGGCAAGTGAAGATTAGGTGCTGCACAGATAGGGTCCACAGATGAGGAGAAGGATACCCCATGGTTAGTTCAGTGGCTTAAGAGAGTGCAAAGAGAGGGATCCAACTGAATTCAGAGAGGTGTAGAACTGACAAGTGTACCTGCACGATAGGGCCTTCTTCTATTTTAACTCTCCTAAGCAAGGAAGCACATCAGTTGTGTTGGACTTGGCCCTTTCTGCAAGGTCATCCTCAAACGTTTTGCCTTCACTTCTCCTAATTTTGGTAACTTTGTTTTTGTTGGCCTTAGTACTCTGCACACTTTACCACTGCTAGCCAGTGCTAAAGTGCTTGTGCTCTCTCTTCTCTAAACATGGTAGAATTGGCTTATACCAAAGTGGCATATTTAATTTACTTGTAAGTCCCTAGTAAAGTGGCACTACGTGTGCCCAGACCTGTCAATTAAATGCTACTAGTGTGTTTGCAGCACTGATTGTGCCACCCACTTAAACATTTCACAGGCCTGCCATTTCAGCCTGTGTGTGAAGTTTTAAACTGCCATTTCAACGTGGCAAAAGAAACATTTTGTGGGCTCAAACCTTTGTTGTTAATATATATAAGTCACTCCTAGGGTAGGCCCTGACAGCTCAGATGGTAGGGTACAGTGTATTTAAAAAGTTCAACATGGACTTTTAAGATTTAAATGTGCTGCTAGTGAAAAATACTTAAATATGTGTTTCACTACTGCAAGGCCTGCCTTCTCGTAGGATAACATTGGAGTTACATTTTTATATTTAATAAGCTGTAATGTTCAAACAGGAATCGGAAAATAGTTCATGTTTGGTGTCTTTGGAATTGTAAGAAAAATCCTCTTTTATGGTAAAATCAGATTTTAAAATACAATTTTCGTAATCCAACCACTTTTATAAAGTTGCCATTTTTCTGAATTAGCCATTTAATGCTTGCATCTGAGAGTTGGGCTTTGTGCATTCCTCCTATACAGCCACACAAAACAGAGAGCTAGGTGTGCCGAGATGGGCCATCAGTGGCAATATGGGAGGGCGGAATGCATACCCCCTGTAGTTAATTTGGAGTCAGGGCAGGAGAGGCAGGAAACCTGAGCACATCATAAGTAAGCTTATAGAAGCTTCTCCAACTTCAAAGGAGGCATCTCGTATAAATATTAGACCTCAGACACAAACTCAACCATACACTTTGGACCTGTGGAGATTCTGCCAGGAAGAAGGACTGCTATGGTGCTGAAAGGACTGACACTCTGCTGACCTGCTGACCTGATGGACTACTCTCTTACTGGACTGCTGCCTTGCTGCCCTGCCTTGCTGCCCTGCTGCCCTCCTGCCTAAGTCAGAGGGATTGGATCTGCACTTAAACCCAGGACTCCCAGTGTGACTCCAAGGGATAGTCTGCTGGCCTTCTGTTCAGAGGCACAGGGAAATAACAGGCTGCCAACCACCTGAGTCAGCACCCAGATGGAGCAAGCCCCTAATACCCAAGTGGTACCCCCCCAGGTCGTGGCTCCTTGATGTGACCTCAGCGGAGTTGAATCAAAGTTTTTGGGATCTTCATGACCGTTAACAGGCCCGTTGGCATCAAAACCTTGTTGCTTGCTCTGCCCGCCAACGCAAAGTTCCACAACACAACGCTGACCCTTCATGCTACAACATCAATCACTCGCAGGGAACGCCCCTGTGAAGCTCCGGTTGAACAGTACACAACAACCGGATCTGCGCCCAACATCGATGAACGTCCGTGACACCAGGCCTGCTCTTTGCGCTACATCGACTACCATCCACGATTCTTCCTTTCTCATTGCGGACCCCTCCACACTGAGTGGGACTCTTTGCGCTGGTCTGAGAAGGTAGCTTTTCAGCGGGATTAACCTGGTCCCTGCGCGATCTGGCTTCGATGTCTTCGTTTTTTATCGCCACTGCTTTTAACAATTTCTCCACCCATTCAAGCCTGCGCGTCGTGTCAGTGGACCCGTCTTTCTGTGCAGAAATACATTGCTCGACCTCGTTGCGTCTGGTGTTATGTCCATCCAACCTCTCCCCCATCCTATCAAGCCTGGAAGAGAGTGTGTTGAGCCGTGAATCTATGCCACGGAATTCAGCGTGGGGTTCCGCCATGATGGCAGCTGCCCCGTCTATGGACTGCGGCGGGTCTGTATGTTCTGGGCCCTCCTCCCTTCCAGAGCCCTGATCCAGCCAATCCTAGGGATCAACCCTCTCAAATGGGAGTTTGCACTGTTTTGGGGCTCCTCGACCCATGTTCCATTATGCTTCAGCAGGCGTCTCAACCAGATGATGGTTGTCTCTAGATTTTGGGTAGGCAGAAGTATGAACCTGGCAGCCCGCTGCAGTAGGAAAGATTATACCCTCCGAACCAGGAACCCCGCTGGTGACCCCAATAGCGTAGCCAGTGGACAAGATTATGAAGCAGGCTCACAGCAAACCGGCAGGCTCTGTGTGCTGTCGGCACTCCGCAGAGTGATCGTCAACGGGTACCCTCGTGGCAAGACAAGGTAGGTGGCATCATTGGTATGGAGGGCTTTTTTAGTTGTCATCACCCTAACTTGTGAGCCACATCGTACCTTGGATGACCTCAGGGGCGCAGACATGGTGGCAGATCAGTCCAGCACTTGATAAAAGAAGAGGCCCCCACACACAGCACGATAACGGTGCAGGGAGGTCCCTTGGGCAAGGGATTCTGCCGGCACCACAGGATCTGGGCCTGCAGCGCAGGGTGAAGAAACGGAGGAAAATACTGCCGTAAAGCACCACTCCCTGACGGCTTCATGTTGTGCTCAGTAGTGCCCAAAGACAATTTGGAAAGGGGAGGCGGGGGTCCTACTCCCTAGGCGAGCAGGGGGGGCCCGGAGGAGCTGGCAGAAGTCCGCCTTGGCAGTACGCCATAGCGCTGGAGAAAAGTTCACAATAGCCAGGCCCAGAAGCTCCCTGCCCCCGCTTCACCTCTCTCTCCCGCGGCTGCGATGTCGGTGATCCTGGGGCCAGTCCCCACTTCGGCGCCTGGCTTCCCCGCAGCAGTCCAGGCCAGGCCTTCAGGAAGAGGCAGCGGGACCCAGTGGAGTTCCGCAACTCCGGCCTCAGGCTCACCCGAGGACCCTGTCTCCCCGGGGCCTCCGAGGCGGGCTGGGCCGCAGCTGCACACCCCGATATGTCGTACGTGTCTGGGCCCAAGTAATCTCCTCCACTCCGCCACCAGCAGCGAATGAGGTCCCGGTACACTGCGATCGGCTTCCGCATAGTTTTTGGGAGGTTTGCAGGAGTGATTATTGCTGTTTCAGCGTTTATTTAGGCATCAGGCGCCAGAGCTTCAACCCCGAGCGACCATCGCGGTCGTTGTCTTGGCCACCGAAACCTGTAGTGTTGATGTACGGAGTGTGCCTGTGTGCAAAGGCAGTATAGCTACAAATCATGGACATTGAGACCTTCTCCACATATAGTATCAAAAGTGTTTAGATTGCATACCACCCTATACTAGTTTTACATTAAGGAGATTTTAAAATTGTACATAATAAGTCACAAGGTAAACAGGTAAAAGAATTTCAAAAGCTGAGCCAATCATTGTCAGGGGAGTTTATTCAGGCAATTCACTTGCTCTATAGGATTTGGCATAACTGTTCCGTATTTATCCTTCTGTACTGTCTCTATTTCCATATGGATTTTACTCCTAAGGTGTTCACTGATTCTGATTGCCAAATCAGTGAATGCTCTAGAAGGCACTGGTGCATGACAGGCGTGAGGGTAAATAGCATTGACTTGGTCCAGTTAATAGTGAGACCGGAGATATCACCAGATTTTAGAAGTGTTCTGATCATGGCCAATATGTTTCTAGAGGGAACTCTAATGAATAACAGGATTTCATCTACTTCTAATGATACGAACACTCGACAGGAAATAACATTTACACCCTTATGGGAATGGTGCTAGTGGAACCGGCATGCCAACGGTTCTATAGGAATTGCAAAATTTAAAAGGAATATGGGGCACTCTTGTCTGGTGCTCCTGGGGCATTCACTAGAAGGGAAATGTGTTGTTGACTAGCACCCATACTGCGTATTGAGCATACCACAAAATCAGATAGGTCATAAAGCTGATCCTTTCAAGCCTTGTAAATGTATATTTCCATTCAATTGAGTTGAAAGTCTTGGCCGCGTCCAAGAGCATAGCCACTGCTTGCAGTTAGGGATCTGTTTGGTGCAGCATAGCATATATAGTACACAAGTGGCAGGTTGTCAAGTAGCCTGCTATAGACCCATACTCTTCAGATAGTATTATCTGACATATCTGGGGCATCGTACGTCAAGTCAGTATTTTTGCCAGGATTTTGTTATCCAGATTTATCAGGAACAACAAGTTCTTTGTCAGGTTTGAAGAGGGTTTTGTGAATTGGTAATTGGATTTTCCTGATTGTCTTCAACTCCTTATAGGCCAGCAATAGGTTGGTGCCAAAATATTAGCGTATTCCTTATGTTATAAAACTTGGTTGTGAATCCATAACTTCCTGGGGCCTTGTAGCTGGGCAATTTTGGTATTATTTGTTTAATGTCACTAATCGTTATTGGTTGCACTAGATATTTCCCATGTGGATCTCCTAGCCGTGCTACGGCATCATCTTCCAGATACTCTTTTATCTCTGAGTATGCATTTTGATTATATGGAGTAATGTTTTAGCAGAGGTGTGCAATATACCTACTATTGTGGTATGTCTTTTTAAGAGCAGGTCTAGTATTGGAATAAAGCCTTCTCCTGTATAACTGGAGTGTGTGTTGTGAGTGCTAGTAGGAGTTGATGCAGTGGAAGAACTTAGGTGCAATGTTCCCTCTCATTTTTTTCCTCTGTGTGCAACAGTTTAAGGTATCTGTGCACCGCAGCCAAGGCTATGTGCGCCAAGAACCAGACCGCGCAAGTAGGTGCAGTGCCAAATATCACTCCAAATTTTTGCCTAAAAAAGTGAAAGGACGATGCATTTCCACACCTGTAGCGCCACATGAAGGGTCTAAAGGCGGGTTTTCAATTTAGATACACATACCATGTCATGAATTGGTTACACAGGCAAGTACACTTCGGGTTTAGAAAAGCATAGGACTCCAACGATGGTACCTTAATAAGATTTTACTAAAGATCCTCAATTTGAGAACTGTTCATAGGGTGGGGAAATGTTGGGAGCCTATACAAGATCACGTATATACAATACACATGGATATGGTACTAGATGAATCTGGTTGCGGGCGTCTTGGAGAAGCCTTTAAATACACAAGGTGCAAGCACTGGGTCTAGCCTCACAATGACCCTGGCGCCTTTTCTTATTTTCTGGCTCCTTGAAACTACTGAGCTTAAACACAGAGTTGCATGAAACCGTGTTCCAATACTGCCCCGCTAATTGGCTTGCAATGCCAAAGGAGTGTGTAGTGATTACATGGAGACTGACCCAGCATCACCCAGCTTGTCAATAAGGTGCCTTACACAGTGTTTGGGTAAAGTTAGAACACCCTTTCAAACAATAATACAGTACATTACCTTCGACACAATTCTGTCCTAAGTCACTATCAGGAAAGTGTATTTGATGTGCTTGATCCCATTAAAATGGAAAAGGTTGAAAGAGTGGTAGATTTTAGAAAGGAAAGAGTCTATTGTGGTTTATTGTAGTCCTCTGTTCATATTAGTTTGTTTAGCTTAATTTTGATTCTTCTTGAATCTGTACATTTGTGAGCGATAAAAGGTTGACACCTTTTAATTGCTGCCTAGTACCAGTTATCACGCATGTTCAAGTGTTAGTAGTTGAACAGTGGTTATTGACTGTAGATGTGAAGACGTCTTTTTCAAAGAAAATCCAGAAACACCTTGCATTGCAAAGGAATTGGTCACTATTTGGTATGCTTGAAGTGTTATGTAACTGCCTTTTTTAATTTAAGAACAATTTTATATGTAAAAAGGAAACATCATGAAATGCAATACAAGCTGGGTCAGCCCTCCTTCACCCAGCCTCCACTTCGGAGTCTTCTCCTCAGGAGCCTTCGCACCAGTGCCTTGGTGCAGGCCTCACACAACTTTGTTTCTGCCGTTAGCCCCCTCTTTCGGCTCCCTGTCCTAACCCAGGTGGCAGGTACTGCAGGATTCAGCTTGGGGACCTAAAAATTACAGTTTTGTGTCCAGGATGAAGTACTTCTTGTCGACATCTTGCCGGCCATGGCTTCATATGTGTGGGCATTTTAATGCCAAAATGAGTGTTTCTACGTATGCCTTGTGCATGCGCATGCATCAATAATGTCACCCTGCGTCTATTATGTCTTCGGACTCTAAGGGGAAATGACGGGCAACTTAATCAAGACCAGTACTGCAGGCCCACCAGTAGCATTTTTTATACCTGCCCTGGGCACTCACGGTGCACTTTACTAGTGATTTACCAGTAAAAAAAAAGTGATAATCATGGATAACCCATCATAATTACATTTTACACAGGGAGCACTTGCATTTTAGCACTGATAAGCAGTGGTAAACTGCCCAGAGTACATATACCAGCAAAAAAGAAGTCCATCATACTATCACAAATACAGGAGGTAGTCTCAAAAAGACTGGGTAAACCAAGATGCCAGGTCTAACATGGGTCAGTATAAATGCACTTTCAGAATTAATTCTATACATGCTGCAGTAGATTGAATAAGTAATCTCTGTCAAGTCTCTATTTAATTTACTTATCAATTGGAATTTACTTTCTTGCAATGCCTCCAGAAGGAACAACTGTCTTGGTGTATGTGCTCATGATTTGGCACTATTGCACAGATTCTGCTGTACGGTACATCCTCAACTGCGCCCTAAGCTCGCTCCATACATAGACCCACTCTATATGTGTATAACGACCTGTGTTTCTGACATCCGTTCAAAGCGGATACTTAACTCAGTGCTGTCAGCAGATTTATGCATGATCCTCCCCAACTCCATACATTCGATCTCTTAAATAAGTGATGCCCCCATGGCCAGCAGATGATCTACACTAATACTCTCCACTCTGAGAAGCATTGCTTTACCAATATGCAGATTTTTAAAATGGTTTTTCAGTGCAGTATCAATACTCCTTTTGCACCTGCGGACAAATCCTAGTAATACTTTTTTTAGGTTTTGCCTGCACAGCGCTTGTGCTGTGCTTGTTAGGTTTCATCTGCACAGCGCTTTCACTGAGCATCCAAAATTGCTTGCATTTTTTAAAAAAATCTTGAAAGGAGCTCCGGTCCCGCCCATTACTTACCTATACCTACCACTGACTGGCTCCTACCTCACTTTACTTACCATTGGCTTGCTCTCACCTAGTCTCAAATAACTCTTGTTTCCCTGCTTTCAATTGGTCATCACCTCCTCTTCGCCTCTTACTTCCTCCTGGCCATCAAGTCTTCTATGTCCTGCTGTGGAGCCTGGACTAAGTACTGCTTCCTGTGGATAGTTTCCTTTCATTGGCCGCAGGCACTCTTTTGTTACTTTTCAACATGATTCTTATTGAGTGCATGTCTCTGCAGTCCCCTCCCAACCCCTGTGCTGTTATCAGTCCTTCTCCTTCCTCCCTCATGATCGCTGTTGTTTCACTCACCCCGACCCCTCTCAATGCGTTTACTAACCTCTTCGCCAGTCTTGCTTCACCCCCTACTACCCCTCTGCTGATTTTTATTATTATTTACATGTTGAGGATTAACTCATCCCAGCGCATCATTCTGCCTGGAATACTCTGCCCAATAGCACTCCACTGCACGGCACGCCATGCACTTACCGAAAGACTCAAACACTGTCACTCACACTCAGGCACAAATGTTCACACACTTGCACCCACAGGTACGCTCTTCCAATGACACATAATCACATTCAGACTTCAAGCAATCTCACTCTCTTACATACACTCTGTCATGTGCACAATCCTATCCAGATTCTGTACAGCCTCATACTGGGACACTCAAGACAACCACGGAGGCACTCACACACACACACAACATGCTCATGGTGATCTTCAAACACATACACTTCCACACACCCTATCAGCAGCTCGCACTTCTATGTAACATAAACATTCATTGACTAACCAATAGATTTTGCATATGCAAAATCTATTGGCTTTGCCAGTACTTAATTTAGCAAGAAGCTGTGCATGTAGGTGTAATTTGCAGATGTCTGGCTCTGTACGGGAGGCCTCCGCCATCTTGTTTGGACAGAATATGCCTTACAAGACTTCCATAGACAGAAAGCGAGTTCATAGAACTTGAAAGACATTATACAATTGAAAAAGTGGTAGGACACACCTCCGGAACAGCTAAAAGTGTGTTGTCATAAACAAAATATCTTGTTAATGCTGCTTTTACACGCTTTTTATCATTCACCTACAAATTACAAAATGTGTTGGGAAACAATCCACCTTGCAAACTTTTATAGATAGATGGCACCTTACAAGACCCATTGGAGAAAGAAACAAACTTCATGCCAATTGGAAATGACTCTCCTCACGCTTAGTATGTATATTTTGGCAAAGGGTGCTTATTCAGCCTTGGATGTTTGGATCTGTTGCTTCAATTCTCCTGTGCCAGATGCTGTTACCACTGGCTGGACTGACTCATTGACGAGTCAAGTGTCAACTTCTAATTGACTGCATGCACTCCCTGTTAAGCCACATTTGATCCGTAAGTCCCAGTAGGTCTACTCTACACGATCCGATTTTGTCTTTGTTCATGGTATTAAGGTTTTTCCTAATGAATAATGTTACAAAGTTGAATTTAATGCATGGTTATGTCAACGGTTTTGCAATTTTAACATCTTAGAAACCCATATACCTACATTTATATCGAATTTTGCTAATTACATTTTCATTTTTTACATTCTACTTGTTTATTTAAAGTATTAATTTTTTTATCGTATGCTTGGTTTGTGACACAGCTGATCTCAAATACATTTATATGGTAGTTTGACTTGCTACTCAGTCCAAAATACCAAATAAATGTTGAATTTGAGTTTGAATTTATATAAAGTGAACTGACCAAATAAATGGGTCTCCTGGTACTTAAAATAAACTGAGCTGAAAACCTTAGCATGGGAAACTAACAAGATTTTCAGAAGTGAGGCGTCTGTCCCTTTACAAAACTGCTGGGAGTCTGGCATTAAATGGCATGGGCAGAAAGTTGCAGTTACAACAAGCGTGTACTTTTCAAAGTACACACTGTGTTTTTAAACTTGCTGTGCTCTTTAGTTAGTAAAGCGTGGTGCTTGGAAGATTCTGGACTTTTGCTTAAGGGTTCATGTTAATCACAGCCCCTTCACGAGCTGTGATTTGCATGAACACTTAAACAAAAGTCCACAGTCTTTCCCGCACCGCGCTTTACTAACTAAAGAGCACAGCAAGTTTAAAAACACAGTGTGTACTTTGAAAAGTACACACTGTGCTTTTAAATTTGCTCTGCTCTTTTGTTAGTAAAGCGCGGTGCGGGTGTAGATTGTGGGCTTTTGTTTAAGTATTCATGTTAATCACAGCTCGTGAAGGGGCTGTGATTAACATGAATACTTAAGCAAAAGCCCAGAATCTGCCCCGCAAGTGGCAACAGCCGCAAGCCCCCAAGCTCCAAAGCCTGCCATCCCTGCTCTCCCGAGTCCCGACTCTCCCTCCGGCACACCGCATCTAGGAAGTGAGTGATTTTCGAGCTGCTCGCTTTTTTAAAGCAGCGGCGCGACTCTCTTATGGGATGTCGTGTGTGTGTGTGTGTGTGCGCTGCATGTAGGGCAGTGCGCGCTCACATTAAGAGAGGTGCGCGCGCGCAACTTAATGGGAACGGTGCTTAAGTGAATTAATTTTAGGACCATATATATTTGTGTAATAGATTTTCTTTGTAACATTAAATAGTGAACTTCTGGATTGAACTGAGCATTACAGAACACTTCTGCAAGACTCATACTCAACCTTCCACACCGCACCCCAGGAAACTTCACTGGCTCCCCATTTACAAGTGCAGCTAATTCAAACTTTGCATGCACACACGCAAAGTCCTCCACAACACAGGATGAGAATACCTGAACAGCTGCAAACACTTTCACCAACCCATCAGACACCAACACTCTGACTCACTCTCGCTCGCACATTCCCCGCATCTGCAAAAGCAAATGTGGAGGTCACTCATTTGCCTACATTGCACCCAAGTCATGGAACGCCTCCCTCAACACATCAGAGCCTCCTCCACACTTCTTGAGTTCTGCAAGAAGTTGAAGACCTGGCTCTTCGTATAGGCACTTTGGGGGCCACACACCAACACTCCTGACCAAGAGCCTCAATAGTCTGTTGCGTGCTTAGTGTGCCATACAAATCAATATAAAACTAACTAACATCATAACACTTAGAGTAAGAGACATACCCTTCTGATCAAGATAGTTCCCTTCTTGCATATGACTAGCGTGATGCAAAGTATGGGCGTGCGCTCCATCTGCTTGTGCTGTCACGATATGGTACCTGAACTGGACGTCCACAGAAGCCAAATGGTCGAAGACCTTTCTAGATGAGAATTTTCCCAACTCCCCTGCACCTCTAAACCAGATCACTCTGATCTCAGATGCACGGGGTAAAGGGGAATGGGAATAAACAGAGAGACTGCCACACTGGTGACTTCTTGTATATATATTCTTAGATCTCTGCACCTGTAATGACCAAGCAAATAATTACTAACATTCCACAACCTACTCTGTACCTAATACTAAAAACTCCACCTCCTATTATGTAACTTTCTTATGTGTGGAATTAGCTTCTCTCTTTTGTCTTTTCTTTTACTAGCTGGAATTCAAAATAAACAGTCTTTTCTTTCTTTACAGGAACTTCAGCTGGCAAGTCTTTTGGCGGTAAGTATAAGTATATATATATATATTTATATCTACTTTAGGTCTATTTAGTCGCAGTTCACAAGACGCTGCTGAAGTGTAGTTCTTATCCTTGCTGCATTGAGTAGGACTCTTCAAATAACTTGCTCAGTTCACTTCAATTAGAAACCTCTGGAGAGGTTCAATAAACAAGGTTTAACTACTAATGCTGCAGTCTTAAACCTCCACAAGAAACTCAATAGTCAAAATGATACGCCTTTTCCAATTCTGCTAAGAGACGTTCGAACAAAAATTAAATGAACACCTGAGACTGCTGAGGAATTCAAGCCCTGGAAATACCTCTTTCCACTTGACTGCTCGGAAGCGGAATGATCGGGGAAAAAATCACCTCTGGAGAACTCTACTACTTGACAGCTTGAAAAGACGAGTAAAACGAGAATGCGAACTCCCACTTTCTTCAAAGAATTCCGAATTCAACTGAGCGCTGAACGAAGACACGTCTCCTCAGCGAGAAAACACAGTTGAAGTGTGTCGCAACTCAGGTGCAAGCGCACGAAATTATGCAGCTTGAGACAAAGGCTAGAACGCTTACCCTAAACTAAAGCGGAACAGAAAGGAGCATCACCTAAAATGGAGGAATCAGTTAATAAGCGAGCAGTGAGCAAAAGGCTTAGCCACCAACTGACTGCAAGTGTAGTTAGCATTTGGAGGTGTGCCGTACTGGGAAACCTTAGGGGTAATACTAGGAACCTGAAAACTAGAAAAATCTGATGTGAACCTGACAGTACCCCCCACCAAGGCCCCCTTTCTAGGCTTGTTGGGATGTCATTTATGGAATTCTTTCACTAATCTGGGTGCTCGATCATTCTGACTGGGCTCCCATGATCTCTCCTCTGGACCAAACCCCTTCCAATCTAGCAAGTAAAACAATCTCCCCTTCTAACTTTCGAGTCTACAATTCTCTTGATTTCATATTCTTATGCAGAGTGTGTCTGAACTGGAGCTGGAGGAGTGCAACGTCTTACATTTGTAGGGTTTCGCTTGATTAAAGAGACATGGAAGGTGGGATGCATCTTTAACTGATGAGGTAATCTCACCCTGACACTCACTGGATTAACCATCTCAATCACTGGGTATGGACCTACAAACCTAGGTTGGAATTTCCTATTTCCTTTTAATCGCATATGGCGTGCGGAAATGCAAACCTGATCCCCAGGCTCAAATGTAGGATTCTCTTTCCGTCCCTTATCTGCCTGTCTTTTAAAAGAAGCTTTGGCCTTTGTCAGATTTAGGGTAGCCTGTTGAAATGCCTTTTGGAGGCCCTGTAAAACTTCTTCTGCCGCAGGAACATCCACCTTTACCTTGCCCAACAGCATATTTGGATGTCTGCCAGAGTTCAGATAGGACGGTGAAAAACCTGTAGAGGAGTGGACAGAATTATTGTAAGCAAATTCAGCTGTTCTCAAAAGAGCCGGCCATTCTCCTTCCTGATCCATTAAATACAGATGTGAGTACTGTTCAAGGTCCTGATTCACCCTCTCCGTCTGTCCATCAGTTTCAGGTTGAAAACTGGTGGACAGACGTGAATCTACACCCAAACCTTTAAAAAAAGATCTCCAGTACCGGAACACAAACTGTGGTTCTCGATCGGAAATCACAATCTTTGGGATACCATAGAGTTTTACGATGTGATCAATGAACAAAGCAGCCAATTGGGTCGCATTTGGTAAAACCTTTAGTGGAATAAAGTGACTAATTTTAGAGAAATGGTCCACTACCACCCAGATAACTGAATAACCCTGACTAGACGGCAACTCAACAATAAAATCAATTGAGATGGTGTGCCAAGGGTATGGAGCCACAGGGATGGGCATGAGAACACCCTGAGGCGCCTGTCGTAAGGTTTTCCCTTAACACACTGCTCACATGTAGCCACATACTGTCTCACCTGAGTTTCCATGCCGGGCCAACAGAATGATCGTTTCAACAGTTCTAAGGTTTTAAATGCTCCTTTATGGCCTGCCAATGGATGATCATGGAATCATTTAATGATTTCTTTTCTCAATTCCTTATTGGGTACAAAAGGTTTGCCTTGAAAAAATGGTTTCCCATCCTTTACCTCACGATCCGGACGGGCTGATTCCCAGTTTGTTAAATCTATCTGAGGGAGCTTTTCCTTAATTTTTTCTTCCAATTCTGTATATGTAACTGAGCCCACAATCTTTTCCTCAGGAATTACATGACCTTCAGTAGCAACCTCCTTGTTGTCGCCTGTATTTAGCCGAGATAGCGCATCGGCCTTCCCATTGGACGAGCCGGGTTTGTATGTAAGAACAAAATTGTAATCCGCAAAGAAAAGTGACCATCTTAGTTGCCTTGGAGTGACGGTTCGGGCCGATTAAAAAAATTGCAGATTGCAATGATCGGTGAAGACCGTTACTTCATGCTTTGCTCCCAATAAATAATGCCCCCATTCCTGAAAAGCATACTTTATCGCTAAGAGCTCCTTGTCAGCGATTGAATAGTGGATCTCTGCAGGTGACAAATTGCAAGATCGATATGCAACTGGATGAAGCTGACCAGTATCTGGATTTCTCTGTGACAAAACACCCCCAATCGCTAAATTAGAAGCATCAGCTTCAACATAGAAGGCTTCGCTCAAATTGGGATGCTGCAACACTGGTGCAGTAATGAAAGTCTTTTTTAGCAACTGAAAAGCCTCCTCTGTTTCCTTCGTCCAAATAAACTTCTCCTTCTTTTTTAACAAGCGGGTAATAGGGCTGACCTTTTCAGAAAAATTATGAATGAACCGCCGATAAAAATTGGCGAACCCAAGGAAACTTTGTATTTCTTTTACTGTTCGTGGAGCTGGCCAATCCTTAATTGCTCGTACCTTAGAGTCATCCATGGAAACTCCCTGTGCCGATAAAACGAAGCCCAAAAACTCAACTTGTGCTGCATGAAATACACATTTTTCCAGTTTGACGTGTAATTGATTTTCCAAGAGCCGTTCCAAAATAGCACGAACATGTCGTACATGATCTTCCATATTTTGGGAAAAAATTAGAATGTCATCGATATAAACGACTGCAAAGCGATCCCGAAATTCTCGTAAGATATCATTCACCAAATGCTGGAAAGCTGCTGGAGCGTTGCACAAGCCAAAAGGCATAAATTGGTATTCAAATGAGCCAAACCGAGTCCGAAATGCAGTCTTCCACTCTTCTCCTTTGGCCATTCGAACCAAGTGATAAGCCCCTCTCAGGTCCAACTTTGTATACACCTTGTCATCCTTTACTTGGTCCAGGAGCTCAGAAATTAACGGTAAAGGATAACTTCTTTGTTACTTGGTTTAGTGCTCGTTAATCGATACAAGTTCTCAAACTTCTGTCCTTCTTGGGAATAAAGAAGAGAGGGGAAGAAACTGGAGACTATGAGGGTCGAATGAACTCATTGGACAGATACTGATCCAAATATTCTCTTAAATGCTGATTCTCTGCTTCAGACAGCACATATATGTGGCTACAAGGTAGTGACGCTCCAGGCTCCAATTCGAGCTTACAATCTTACTCCCGATGTGGGGGTAATTTCAAGGCCTCTTGTTTATTAAAAACTGGTTCCAAATCGTGGTATTCTTCCAGGACGCTTGGGACTCCCACAGTGCAGATGACTTGAGTCTGATCGGCCAAACAAGATGATGGGGAAAAAACTGAGAATTGCGGGCAGCATGATGAAAGCAGTTCCTTAAACAATACTCTGATTTCAATTCGATGGTTCTCTTCTTCCAATCAATATCTGGGTTGTGCTCCATAAGCCTAGGCAATCCCAATATCAATTGGAATTGCGGGGCATCGATGAGATTGAAATTAAAAAAACTCTGATGCCTATCTGGTCCCATCAAAATGATGTCTTCTGTGTCAAATGTGATGGGTCCCGACGAAAGGTTGGTACCATCTACTGCATGCACTGGCTCCGGCCTTTCTTTTTCAATAAAGCGTATTCCCAAACTTTTAGCAAATGCAGTGTCGCAGAGATTTCCGGTTGCTCCCGAATCAATCATAACGGAGACTTCATTGACCACTTCTTCACGAAATTTGATGGTACTAGAAATGATGAGATGAGGAGCCGCTGCTTGAAGGATGTTCACTAACAATTGAGTTTTCTGAGTTGTCTCATCGGCAGCTCCCACCAGGGCAACCCCCTCCACTGATGGAGCCTGTCTATTCCCCATGAGCTGTTCTTGGGCTTCTTGGGACAACCTTTAACAAAATGACCCGAACCTCCGCAGTACATACTCAACTTGCTTATCCGACGTTTCTCTCTTTCCTCCTTAGTTAGGGGTCCTCACACAGTTCCAATTTGCATGGGTTCCTCACCAGACCCAGCGTCTTGCGCTTGGGTCGCTTCAGTCTTACTCCGGTCAAATCGTGGAGGAATCTGGTGGATTTCCTTACGACGCTCACTTCTTCTTTCCGATTGACGTTGATCAATCTGCAGCACTAAATCCATGAGTTCGAACACTTCTGTAGGCCTTTTAGGAATTTGATCCAATCTATCCTTAAAGTCGTCTCTCAAACCCCTATAAAAGATTGCTGCCCTCTTAGACTCGGGCCAACTGGTCTCCACAATCAATTTATTGAAGTGAGGTAAATATGCAACTAACTCCCGGTTTCCCTGCTTCAAATCCAATATTTAGTTATCAGTGGTCTGGGAGACAGTCCCTCGATCAAACATTCGTAAAAACTCAGTTTTAAACTCTTCAGAATTATACAAAACTGGATTGTTGGTAGAAACAAGAGCCATTGACCAAGCCGCGGCATCCCCACTCAGGTACGACAGTATGAAAGCCACTTTTGACTGGTCTTCTTTCAAAAATGATTGGCTTACATAAGAAATGTAGTGAGCACTGCGTGAGAAAGATGTGGGCCTTATGAGGGTCTCCTTGAAACCTTTCGGGTTGAGCCACAGGAATAGTGGGGGACATGGCATGAACTACCGAGGTGGTCAATTCAAATGAGGATGGAAATGGAGATAAAGCACATGCCTTTTGTTCTCTAAAACTGGGACTGGGACTAATGGTTAATTCATCTATCCTCTGGCACAGATAGCTAGCCTCCTGATTGGATTTTCTAACCTCCTCCCTAGTCTCACTTAATTGCTTTTGCAATCCCTCCAGGATTGACGCCAATGTCTTAACATCAAAGCCTTCTGCCATTTTGCTCAGGTGGACTGTAATTAGTCGGCACTTCAATCTGTCATGATATGGTACCTGAACTGGACGTCCACAGAAGCAAAATGGTCGAAGACCTTTCTAGATGAGAATTTTCCCAACTCCCCTGCACCTCTAAACCAGATCACTGATCTCAGAAGCACGGGGGAAAGGGGAATAGGAATAAACAGAGAGACTGCCACACTGATATCTTCTTGTAGATATATTCTTAGATCTCTGCACCTGTAATGACCAAGCAAATAATTACTAACATTCCACAACCTACTCTGTACCTAATACTAAAAACCCCACCTCCTATTATGTACCTTTCTTATATGTGGAATTAGCTTCTCTCTTTTGTCTTTCCTTTTACTTGCTAGAATTCAAAATTAACAGTCTTTTCTTTCTTTTTAGGAATTTCAGCTGGCAAGTCTTTTGGCGGAAAGTATAAGCATCTATATATATTTATATCTACTTTAGGTCTATTTAGTCGCAGTTCACAAGACGCTGCTGAAGTCTAGTTCTTATCCTTGCTGCATTGAAGTAGGACTCTTCAAATAACTTGCTCAGTTCACTTCAATTAGAAACCTCTGGAGAGGTTCAATAAACGAGGTTTAACTACTAACGCTGCAGTCTTAAACCTCCACAAGAAACTCAATAGTCAATATTATACGCCTCTTCCAACTCTGCTGAGACACGTTCGAACTAAAATTAAATGAACACCTGAGACTGCTGAGGAATTCAAGTCCTGGAAATACCTCTTTCCACTTGACTGCTCGGAAGCGGAATGATCGGGAAAAAATCACCTCTGGAGAACTCTACTGCTTGACAGCTTTAAAAGACGAGTAAAACGAGAATGCGAACTCTCGCTTTCTTCAAAGAATTCAGAATTCAACTGAGCACTGAAAGAAGACACGTCTCCTCAGCAAGAAAACACAGTTGAATTGCGTCGCAACTCAGGTGCGAGCGCACAAAATTACGTGGCTTGAGACAAAGACTAGAACGCTAACCCTAAACTAAAGCGGAACAGAAAGGAGCATCACCTAAAATGGAGGAATAAGTTAATAAGCAAGCAGTGAGCAAAACGCTAAGCCACCAACTGACTCCAAGTGTAGTTAGCATTAGGAGGTGTGCCATACTGGGAAACCTTAGGGGTAATACTAGGAACCTGAAAACTAGAATTATCTGATGTGAACCTGACAAGTGCCTGTGTCCTGACAGTTTAGTAAGGTGAGTCTTCTGTATTAAAGTGACTTGTATGTGATGTCGATCTAAGAATGCCAGCACCTTGTTATACGCATTTTTTAGCCCTCTGACAATCCAGATCAGAATATTGCTTGGTCAGGTTTGTCTGTTGAGGCAGATGTGTAACTTATATGTGTTGCTAGTGAAATAGTGCCACATGTAACTGGATACAGTACGACTACACTATTATTTTCGTATTTGGAAACTGATCGGACCAAGCCAATACTGTATCCCCTTCCCTTCCTTACCCACAAAGATCCCCAAACGATCTGTGAACATCTCTCACCCACAAAGAATTCCCAGCATTCTGCCTTCATTTATGCCAAACAAGATGTCTGCCAAATAGCATGCGGGGTTTGTTTGGACGCAACACGCAACACTGCAATGCATAGTGGATACTGGAGCTGGTGGATTTGCACTTACCCAGGCACAGCTATTAATTTGTTCTCATGAATGCATGCCATAGTTTAACACAGAACTCGGGCAATACTGCTGGGCAGATACCGATGCCCTGTCATACTAGTCATCAGCTTTGAAAATGTATCTTGCAAGTTTACTGGGCCTTAGGAGACCCTTTACTCTGCAGTTCATTTAGATTGTTAATCTCCATACCGTTTTGGGATTATGTCGTAGTAGCAATTGATTTTGCAGTTCTCCATGCCTTTAATTTCTGTTTAAAAAATGCAGCGGCTTTCTGTGACTGCAGCTTGTTTAATAGCAATCAACGTTACTGACAGTCCACTTACATATTCTAGAGGCTCTCTTCAATTTCCCAGGTTGATTGACAAATGGCTCATGTCTGATGAGACCCAGGGACTGACACATTTGAGTTGAAACGTTGTGACACCTTCGGTTGTCTACAGATTGTTCAAAACGGAGATCTGAAAAATCATGATATACTTATTTTGCTTATTGCGTCAATCCTGTTTGTGTATTTGATGTTGAATTTATATGTTCACCATTTCTAACCCTGTGCCATCTACACTATTCTTGAGTCATTGTTGATCTAGGATGACATGATTACAGGACCTTTTTTCAACAAAGAGTGGTGCTTACGTACATTTGCTTTGTTGCGCTTACCCATGGTGATTAGTCCTTACAGGCTATATATGTTTACTAGACTTATCTAAATCAATCCCACGGTATTGCTGTGTCTTGTTCTTAGCTGCTTTCTGTTAGTCATTGAATATGTATGGTTTGTCCTGACTGTTAAATTGTAGGTGTGCTCGGTATAACACAGCATACGGATACCCTCTTGCTGTATTTTCTTCATGACCAATATGAAATTTCTGTCAAGGATCTTGAACTGCCTGTGTAAAGTCTGGATAAAGAGCTATCCCGGTGGCTTAATGCACCAGCATTTGCTTATATCCTGCCAGTGTTAGGTCTGCTTCTCTGTCATGACAATTCATTAGTTGAGCAATTATAGGGCGGAGTGTTCCAGGGAGTGGTGGGCCCGTTCATCAGCAAACATGGGTGAAAAACTGCATCTTCCAAAATATATGTCAGTCGTGACACTACAAAGTGTTACACAAAGCCTTTGTCAGCGGACTCTGGTATGCTAATGATTCTAAGGTTATCCTTCAAGAAAGGATCTCCAAGACCTCTGTCTTGCTACCTATTATTGCTACATTCAAGTGTTTGTATTGTGTTTGCATGCATAATGAGCGGGTCTTGGTTATCGTTGACGCAGCGTTTTGACATGTCAAGTTTCACGCCCGCTTATTCAATCTGTCTTTTATTGTCAGTGAGTCTGTATTTTTCAGGCTTTGTTGAATGTCTTGCAAAATCGTTTTCATATTGATTCGTTATTGAGATGGCCATTCTCCATCCTCTGGTACCACTCTGGTACCACTGGCCTGATGTCAGGGGACTTAGCAGCTTTGTTCTGGCTGATCTCCTGCTTAACCTGCTCATAATCAAGTTTCCCCATTGGAAGCTACTCACAGGAGAGACATTTCAGGATGCAACTCCTATTGCATCTTAAATTCTTGGGAAACTGCCTTGAGTTAGACAGTTACGATATCAGTACATTTTCAAGCCCAAGGTTGATTTCAGAAAGCTCAGCGGCAGTAGAATCTAGTTGATAATGACAGTTGAGGGTCCACCTTTCTGTTCTGACATTGCACCAAATCACTGTGCATGTTGTGGTGCTCCAGTTAAAGCTAATTCACAGCCGCTGATAGAGCTACCTTCCGGCCGCCATGTTGCTGGTGTGATGAGTATGAGTGGCATCTAGTAATCACAGCTATACCTCTGAACCATGCCCCTGTCTTTGTGTCCCTGCTTGGGGACATTAGTGTAGATCTGAGGAGTGCCTCCCATAAACCGGTGTCGATTGAATGTCTTGTCGGCTGCAATCTCTCCCAGCCTCAAGCTGCCACAACAGGATTAGCAACTGTTTACACTGATTCCCCTGATACCGGCAGTCCTAATCAAGCTGTCTCACTCGAGAGCCAATATGATCCTCATAGCTCCAGAGTAGTGAGGCAATGGTGGTTCATGGACCTGCTTCACTGTTTGTAGCATCCACATCTCTAGCTACCATGCAGACCAGACCTGCTAACGAAATTCAGAGGCCAGATGGTTCACCTCAATCTCTTCTCCTTAAATTTGGCTGCATGGCTCCTAAGCTAAGGCAGTAGGGACATTTGTACCTGCCACAAGACTGCATGGAGATCCTCAAGGAGGCTAAGTGGCCTTCAACCCATTCTGCATATGTCTTGAAGGCAAAGAGATTTTGCATTTGGTGTGCTTCCAAGAATGTGGACCCTACTACACTTGGCTAAAAGTCGCTTGCAATTCTCTTCTATAAAGGTTTATCTGATAGCTTTTTCTGCCTACATAAAATGTCCTTCACAAACCCTCTTTTTTTCAAAGTCCCTGTGATAACAGATTTTTTTAGAAGGGTTGAAGAAGGTTTTCCCTCCAATTAGGCGTCCTTCACCTCCCTTGGAACTTAGCATAGTACTTTCACGTCTTATGCAGGATCCCTTTGAACCTATTAACAAAGCCTCCCTAAAATACCTTTCTTGGGAGACAGCTTTGCTTGTAGCAATAACATCAGCTCGCAGGGTTAGTGAGATCCAAGCACTATGGCCCCTATTAGGATGGCGGGCGCATCCCCGTCCAAAACGGGACAGCCCGCCATAGGAGCGGCGGTCCCGCCTTGGCAATTAGGATGCGCTCGCCACACTGGCGGGCCCATCCTGTATTTTTACCAATGCGGCAATGCCGCCCGCCGCCATGGTAAAAATGCACATTGTACATTTCAAAGCACAACATGACAGGCCCCGCACGGTGCCTGCCATGTTGCACTTTGAAATGCGTAGGGGTACCATAGGTACCCCCCATGTGCACCCCCACCCCCCGGAGTCCCTGGGGGCCCGCAACTGGCCCCCGCAGGGATTCTCTGCATGCCTTTCTGTGTCGGCATTGCCGCCACGGAAAGCATTCAAATTTGCCCATCATAATATGGCTGGCGGCGTCTGATAGACACCGCCACCATATTATACCTTTTCCGCCCCGGTCGCCTTGCGACCGGGGCGGAAAAGCGGCGTACGGTAAGACCGTCCACCGCGGTCCCCCCCCTTCATCCTAATATGGCGGGGGTCTTTAGAGCACGGATGGCGGGCGGATCGCCGCCGCCATGCCGGCGGTGGCTACCGCCATCCTGGCGGGGGCGATCCGCCCGCCATCCCAATGGGCCCCTAAGTTCTCAAGAACTAGACACAGTCTTCGACTCTAATAAAGTGGTCATACTGACTCACCCAAAATTCCTCTCTAATGTTATTTCTGACTTCCATGTCAACCAGACAATCTCATTACCAATATTCTTTCAGAATCCCTCTACTCCAGCTGAAAGAATTCTTCATTCCCTGGATGTAAGAAGAATTTTGAAATGTTATCTTGATAAGACACCGGGCATCTGCAGATCGAACCAATTGTTTATGAACTATGGACCGCTCCATACAGGGTTAGCCACTTCCAAGCAATCCATTTACCAATGGATTGTTTCATGTATCCTGTTGTGCTATCAAAAAGCTAACAAGACACATCAGCTAAACTTAAAGCAGTAGCGGCGGCTACTGCTGCTTTATTGAGGAATATCCCTCTACTGGAAATTTGCAAAGCAGCCAAATGGAGATCCGTTCAAACATTCACCAAGCACTATTGCCTAGACTCTGATGCTAGAGCAGACAATGAAGTCGGACAGGCTTCCCTCAGAAATATATTTGCTTAAAAGCTACTTTAGTTGATCCTCTGTCTTCTCCACTGCTCTTAGAAGCGATGGGCTTGCTACTCTATTCAGTGCCTATGACTATAAAAATAAATCCCCTACGAGAGAATAAATAGTTTCTTAACTGTAACTCCTGTTCTCTTGTAGAGGAATTTTTCTTATAATCATAAGCACCCCTCCCTCCTCCCTGGTGGAATGGACAGAGGTAATCATGGAATCTAAATATTATCATACATCGCCTTAAAAAAGAATTGGAGCAACTGCCACCTGTTGAGCATTATTGGATCCTGCTGGTCTCTGGGTTCTTAAAGGCACAGTCTCCATTTTTAACCATATAACGACAGCCTATGAGGCTATCCTGTCCTGCTCTCCTTCATCTCTATCGTAAAAAACTGTTTGTAAGGGAGATTTATGTTGTTTGCTTAAAGATCATGAAATTATACACAAATACATCTTTCTGCCCCTTTTGTGACTTAATGATGAAGAATTGGGCTATTGTTGCCTATTTCTATAGGCTGCATAATCTGTCTCATCCTTAAGTGTCTTTGCAGGCCTTTCTGAAGAAAGGCGAAAGTCTACACTTGAGAACATATATATATTGAAGAAGTGCTCTGAGGTCCCTGCACATGGGCAAGACTTTTCAGTGCTTGTGACTGTAATGGAAATTCCCCAACGAATGACCAGGAGTTACAGGTAAAAAACTATTACTTCTGGACCTGCCTCTTTACTGATTTCTCCTAAAAAACGCTTCCTTCAGCCCACATTCTTTTCTGTAGTAGTTTTACTCTACTTTACGAGGGGGTAACAGGTTAAACTCAAAGAAAATCCATCGAAAGACATGTGGCGTAACTAGCAAAGAGAAAAGCAAGAAATTCCTCAATTGTAGGCGTCTCACAGCCTTTTATTCTCTTATACTTTATTTCTTCTGTGGCAAACAAATGTTGTCCTTTCCACTGTGTACTCTCTCTACAATTTTGGTGGGTATAATGTAGGGGTTGGGGTTCACCTCCCAGTTTGAGTTTAGCCTAAATGAACTGCCTGCTCGATTTTAACCCAACCCCAACCCTCACACTCTACCATTCACCCTGGCACTCACCTGTGCTAACACAAAAAATCCTCGGGTCTGTGATAGCACACAGAATGCTAAAGGGTGTCGGACTGATGTCTCACAAAATCTCCACCTGGGAGAGATCCCTTTCAGGACGAATACCCTCACCCACTATAGGTGGTATGCTTCATCATCTGGGTTTCTGCTCCCAGTGGGAAATCCTAGTCCCACTGAGGGCTACAACCTCCTCAATGTGAGTAAGGAGCTCGGGGATGTTTTTAAAAGTGTTTGTATGCTAACAAGGATGCTAGAATCCCATAGATGCAGAATAGTGTAGTGAGAATGCAGCGCAAAAGAAATGTGAATCAGAAGTGGTGAGATAAAAACTACCTAGTGGGGGCAAAACAGAACACTTTATTCACTTGCTCGCACTGGTAGAGTTAAAAACAATGCAGCAAGCAGTATGGAATGAAAAGGCTCTCTCCCATGTGGAGATTTTCTGAGACATCAGCCCGACACCCTTTATCATTCTGCGTGCTAGCACAGACCCGAGGATTTTTTGTGTTATGACTGTATTTGAATAGGGGATATCTTCCTTGCAGGTCTTTAAACCTTCTCCCTTGGACCCTTTCCTCCCGTTGTTTGTGTTATTACTCACCTGTGCTAGACAAAGTCCTCCAGGAGCGTGGTGAGATTGAGGGTCGCTCCAAATGTTTCTGTCCTCAGGATACCCTTCAGTGTCCACAGTGGTCTCCTGTTGTGCTTTCCTTTTTCAAGTGTACACAGCAGACTTTCGTTCCACAAGTTTTACTGGTGTACTCACTGCTCAATCTCTCCGTCTCCTTCTTTTCATCGGGTTCGCCTCCTCCATTTGTACTACTTCTTCTCTTTCGCTATACCTTTCTGCCCCCGGTGGAGAATAGAGTCCTTTCTTTGTTTCTATGTCTGCTATCACCTTCTGCCTGTGTCCTTTCTTTGTTTTAACTGTTTTTGCTTCCTGTACTATAGGTGTTGATACCGGTGAAGACTAACACAGGAAAGTAATTTTTCCCTCTGGTTCTGTTACGCCATATCCTTCACATGGGCCTAACAAAAAAATGTATATATAAGTATAAGGACGGCATGAGGTGAGAGAGCAATGAAGAAGCAATGGTGGCAGCATGTGGAGGAAGAATAGGGAGTAGGCAGGGTAGCAACAGGCACAACAACAGGTCCTATGCACAAGTACACAAGTGAAATACAGTACAACACATTCAGACACTTTCGGAATGTTCGACTTTAATGGTGTTTTGCACTACAAGCCAGCGAACATGCGTTTCCTCAATAGGTTTGTTAAACCCTTGACTTCTTCAGGTGTGCAACGAGGCAAATAGTATTGTAGACCTAAAGCTGGTGATAATTCTGACCCGGTAGGTCATAGATGTAAAGATTCACCCCACAGAGAGATAAGGATTTTATTTGTGATTACGTGTTTGGATCTACTGGATTGGAATTATCACTGGTTTTAGGTCTACAATACTATTTGTCTTGTTACAGCCCTAAAAAAGTCAAGGGTTTAACACCCTATTGATGAAACACGTGTTGGCTGGCTTGTTGCGCAAAACACCATTAAAGGCGAACACTCCGAAAGTACATCATTTGTCTCCATCCTTGACCAACAAAAATGTGTTGTACTGTATTTCACTTGTATACATGTGCAGAGGACTTGTAGTTGTGCATATCCGGACCCTACGGTCCTAAATTTGAGGGTTTAGGGGTTTTTCCCTCCCCTGTGGCACCGCATTCATTGATTGTTATTTGTTTGACTTCACGCTATTTCGGATGCGCAGAGTTTGAAATCCTGTGAGAATTAATACCCCCTTTCTGTCGGGTAGCAACAGGCGTGGAGTTAAATAAAAGCTTTGGGGGGATGGGAGAAGGGAGCAACATAGAGATCGTGGGCATGGGGGCATATACCTAAAAGGAGAAGCAGCACTTGAGGGAGGATGGTAGTACCAGGAGCAACACAGAATGCTGGGGGCAGGTATTTGGGTGGTAAGCAGCAGATGATGAAAAGAGATGGAAAACACATGCTCTCTCATGGTGTGCTTAAAGGAAAAAAGAATAAAAGTTGTTCCCCAAATGTGAGCAGTTAAAGGATACAGTTCATTCAATCAAAAGGATAGAAGATAGGCTATGCTCTGTGGGAGAGACAAACACAAGAAGAGGAAGGCAAACCATTGAATAATAAGCAAGCAAATAAGAGTGACAATACTCGGACCTTTTGCTTAGTACACAAGAGTTTTAATTTGATAGAAAATAATGATTCATTTAGGCCTGCTTCAGTTAGCATAACCAGGCTGCATCAGGCCTCACTGAAAATCAGACATAAAATGCATGCTTATTTTAGGTGTACAAGTGTTACATAGCTTTCTCTTTTTCAGAAAATCAATGAAATACAGCCTCAGCCATGGTCTGTCATTAATTTGTTCTTCTCCCCAGAGTGAATGGTGTTTCTGTTACAAGTTTAAGGTTACTTAGCTGAACTCTTATGCAGTTGAAAAAGCTACTGTATTCCTATGTTTCATTATGTATGATTTAATCTCTTTAATTAAATAAGTACAGCTTTAACCAACAAGAATCTTTAGGAAGTTGGAGTTACCAGGGGTGTTGTAGAAACTAATAGATTAAACACTTTTATTACAACACTTTATGGAACGTCATGTTATGAAAATGCATGTGTTATAAAACATTATAAAAGCTGTTATTTTGGAGGAGAGCTAGTTATATTTTTGGCTTTTCTTGGTGAAAAACTCAATGTCAGTAAATTTCACAGATCTATTTGGATAATTATAGTGATGCTAATTCTTTCGGGATTTAAACTTTTTGCCTTTTGTAATTATACTATTTTTGAAAAACCTCATCAGCTTGTTCACTTTAGAATCTTGTAATGTGCAGGTGTTATTAACAGTCTCAGATAGTCCCATTCCCGCCTGATATTATTTTCTTCTTTAATGCGTCTATGGGTTATGTTGCCCCTATGTTGAGTGGGAAAATCAGTTAAGCTAATCAATATTAATTAGGCTAAATAGTGGAAAGTGTTGATTGTCAAGGAGTTGGAGAATCCTAGAAAATGTTGAAGGATTTGCCAGTGTATCTGTAGATGTTGTCCACAAGGGAGATTGGCTAAACCTTCATAGAGCTGATGCAGTATGTTTTTGCAACATATATTGTGTTTTGGGGATTATATCATGTGCGGAATGTGGTATATTATGGTCTGTTGATAATGGAGTTCAACAGTAAGCAGTTTGGCAACTCTATACTGACTACCATGCATACTTAGGGTGAGGTAGGCTCCCCTTGCATAACAAACACTGTGACGCTAGGTACTTTGAGATATGGCCTACGTCAGGTCCCAGTAAAGCATTCTACAGAAATTAACTTTTTTATTTTTTATTTTGTATTTTTTTCTTATGCTTGATTAATTAAAACCATTGCATACATAGTCATTAAAATCAAACCGGTTGTGTTGGTATAAAAATTAATCAATAATAAACAGACGTTGCACTTTATTAATATACATAAAACTATTAAGATTATAACATAAAAAGTTATTTGTTTAACAATTGGTGCTCAGCCTAAAAGATTATTTAGTAGAATCGATTCTTTAAGTTCTCACTCTGCCAAAGTCTCTTGCAAAGCTTTCACTCTGGATTATCTAGTTTTTCCTAAGAGAGTGCTAAGCGTTAAAAATGGAACCAAGCTTCAAGCAGTTACTGGTTGTGACTGTTTTTGGCGATGTAGAGCCATTAAGGGTGTTCTCGAAGTTATCTTGATGAGCCATCTTGTGAGGCAGAATTCCCGGCCAATGATGTTGCGTTTTTTCAGTCTCAATGTAGTGAGATCAAAAAATGTTGTGAGGCGGCAGGTTGGCTGTACTAAAGTAGAGTTGAAGCACAGCATTACTGGCTGTCTGCATGACCTGACTCCATGCTGGTTCAAAGTTGGTTTTAGTATTGTGCACCTTATGTCCTTTAGTTTGCTACAGGTACAAATAAGGTGAATAAGGGTTTCTACGCCTCAGGAACACAAGCAGCATGGTCGTCTCCTCCTCTTTTTTCCAACAACGGTAAAAACAGGGCGATTGAGCCGACTCCCAATCTCAATTTTAAAAAAAATTCCTTTGTCACCAGCTTAGTTCCTGCCTTGAGGTAGGGTTGTGGTTTAAAGACGTCATAATTGTTTAGCACAGCCCAAACATGGGCTCTTTTTGATAATGTTTTCTTGTCCTCCATGGCTGATATTAGTCTTGTGGTCTTTGTAACATTTTTTTTAAAGACTAGATAAGCCGTTGGGCAATTCCAAAGGTCTGTCAGGCCTAGGATCTTGATGGATTCCTTGAGGTATTTGTTTGCTGGTGATTTTCCAGTGCAAGATAACTCTACCCAGAGGTGGTTATTCAAGTCCCCTCTTCAGCTGTTTTGATCTTGTGCCAGCATTTGACTTAGGCTCCCCGTCGTTCTATCGCCTGGTTTTGAAACCCAAATTCCAGCCTTATTTGGGCTGGAGAGACGTATTTGGGGAGATGAAAGATCGCTCGATAAGAGGTCGCTATTATGCTGTCCAGAGTTGCTGCGTCTGTCCCTCTTAATGATTCGCTCCTGTAGGTGATCGTAGACTGTAATTTAGCTTGCAGGACCTTTAAGAATGGACCTAACCTTAGATCAGGCAGCAGCTTCTTCAGAGGTTTGAGCGCTAGGTAGGTCGTAGTTCTTCCTTCATAGGGATTCCATTTGTGGCTTGAAGGAGTTGTGTTGATCTAAAGGATGCCCAAGTACTTGTAGCTTGTTATACAGCTTATTTGGTTACCTTCCAGGATCCAACTGGGGTTTGTCTTCTTGTGATGATTTACTATCATGATTTTAGTTTTATTTTTATTTATTGTCAAAGAGTTTTGTTCAGAAACTTTTTGAGTGACGTCCAGGAGGTGCTGAAGACCAATGGGGGTCTGACTAATCAGGAACAGTGTGACAACAAATAATGTTATCCTGAGCACTCTGTGAATTTTTCAACAATGTTAGCTTTAAAGTTCCTGGTGGGTGCCCTCGTCGTCGCACGTAGCCTGAACGTGCCTTAGAAAATCAAGCGAATGTTGAGGTTAGGGACACTAGCCTCTGGACTGGGCTCTCCAATAATAACGAAAACGAAGTTTTCTCATTAGATTATTCAAGATTTATTCCATTTCAAACACTTCAAATCTGTTCATTTAAACGTGATATTTGTTGCTCTTGCCAACATAATAGAAATCTTATGTTGTGTTATACATCATTGTGTTAATCCATATTTTCAAAATACCCAATGCATTTCGGGTCAAACAACAGCCATGACCCTTCGTCAGGGGTCTAAAGAAAGGAAATCAAACAGGACCAAATTAGTCACCCGACACACTGACCAACGATTTAAAAATACCATGTCACATTGCTATTAATCTAACTGCATGAGAAAGAAAAGCGAAAAAAAAACGGAAAAAGTCGTGATCAAACAAGAACCCAAATGGACCAGATCAAGGATACATAGCGCTTGGCTTAAGAGTGCATTACCGAGCAGAAGAGTGCTCCACCTTCTAACTGTGGGAAAGTCATAGCGCTTGCCGCTGCCACTAAATCGAAAACGCCAGCATTACAGAACAAAAGTATGTCACAATAGTCCGAAAACTTACAAGCTTATGCTCGCGTTCGCGCTTCCATGGATTTCAGCAAGTTTACAACTCGCCAACTACCCTCATTCTCATAGGAAGATGCGTGTGTCACGTGATCGCGGTTGCAACCAATCGCGTTGCGAAGCCGTGGTCACGTGAGAGGAGTATACTGACTTCAAAATAAGGATGCAATACTGCGGTAGTATCGGGGCTTACCCACAAATATACAACCACACAATTAACGCTGAGAATACATAGTGACAAATGGCACGATACAAATGGGGACTCAAATAAAATAAAATGAAACATAACGGATATAAATAATCAAACCTTACTGCATGCAAAAATCATCCCATTGCATATTGACACATGTTAAGGGAAACAGGACCTGGGCACAAGTCAATGACAGTGTTAAGTGAGTCATAAGACCCACGCATACTCAATGCGATCGTTCAAACCCATGGGCTGGGAAGAGTTCAGTTTTTTAATCCATTGGAACTCTGCTTTTAGTCTTTGTTTCATGGGATCCATGTCTGGGCGCTGATGAATAACCTCGATCACCATGAATTTTAACTGTGATATTTGGTGATTCATTTCTTTCCAATGGCACGCTATTGCTGACTTGAGATTGCTGAGTCTGATATTGCTTTTATGTTCCGTGATACGGATTTTCACTTTACGTTCAGTTTGCCCGACGTATACTTTGCCACATGGGCACTTAATCAAATATATACAATTTGCTGTATCGCAATTACCAGAATACTCCAATTCAATGGGGAAGCCTTTGGTTGGATGCATCATAATGTTTCCACAGATGACGTTATTGCAATGAATGCAATTAAAACATTTGGACATTCCTTTCCATGTTTTTTTCTCTTTACTAGGAGTGTTCAGCACTTCTTTCAAATTTTTCGATCTTTGATATGCGAAGGTCACATGATCATTATATATGTCTTTCAAGTCAGGTTCATTTTGTACCAGGTGATAATTCTTTTGATTTTATCTGAATCTGACGAGTATTAAGGTACACATACGGTTTTTTGGGTGGTTGGTTTGATTTTGGGTGTCAATAAATCAATCCTCTTGATTTTGTCGACTTTAGCTATGGCTTGTATTAGAATATCATCCGGATACCCTCTTTGTTGGTACTTTGCGGTTTGTTGCAGGATTGATTTTTTTGCTTGTTCTTCATCCGATGTTATTCTCTTCAGTCGTGTGTATTGCGAAAAAGGCAAATGTTTTTTCAATGGCTCCGGATGGAAACTTTGAAAGAGCAGACTTGAGTTTCTATCAGTGGGTTTCTGGAACACTTTGGTGCTGATCTCTTGATTGGCAATGTTGATTTGTACATCAAGGAAAGATATCGAATCTTTGGATATGGTGTGTGTGAATTTAGTCCTTTCATTCTGACCATTGAGTGTCTTAATGTTGTCTTCCAATTTTTCTCTGGAACCGCACCAAATCAAAAAAATATCATCAATGTATCTCTTAAACATGGTCAGACCTTCAGTCCATGTTCGGTCCCCATTGAATTGGAGTATTCTGGTAATTGCGATACAGCAAATTGTATATATTTGATTAAGTGCCCATGTGGCAAAGTATACGTCGGGCAAACTGAACGTAAAGTGAAAATCCGTATCACGGAACATAAAAGCAATATCAGACTCAGCAATCTCAAGTCAGCAATAGCGTGCCATTGGAAAGAAATGAATCACCAAATATCACAGTTAAAATTCATGGTGATCGAGGTTATTCATCAGCGCCCAGACATGGATCCCATGAAACAAAGACTAAAAGCAGAGTTCCAATGGATTAAAAAACGGAACTCTTCCCAGCCCATGGGTTTGAACGATCGCATTGAGTATGCGTGGGTCTTATGACTCACTTAACACTGTCATTGACTTGTGCCCAGGTCCTGTTTCCCTTAACATGTGTCAATATGCAATGGGATGATTTTTGCATGCAGTAAGGTTTGATTATTTATATCCGTTATGTTTCATTTTATTTTATTTGAGTCCCCATTTGTATCGCGCCATTTGTCACTATGTATTCTCAGCGTTAATTGTGTGGTTGTATATTTGTGGGTAAGCCCCGATACTACCGCAGTATTGCATCCTTATTTTGAAGTCAGTATACTCCTCTCACGTGACCACGGCTTCGCAACGCGATTGGTTGCAACCGCGATCACGTGACACACGCATCTTCCTATGAGAATGAGGGTAGTTGGCGAGTTGTAAACTTGCTGAAATCCATGGAAGCGCGAACGCGAGCATAAGCTTGTAAGTTTTCGGACTATTGTGACATACTTTTGTTCGGTAATTCTGGCGTTTTCGATTTAGTGGCAGCGGCAAGCGCTATGACTTTCCCACAGTTGGAAGGTGGAGCACTCTTCTGCTCGGTAATGCACTCTTAAGCCAAGCGCTATGTATCCTTGATCTGGTGCATTTGGGTTCTTGTTTGATCACGACTTTTTCCGGTTTTTTTTCGCTTTTCTTTCTCATGCAGTGAGATTAATAGCAATGTGACATGGTATTTTTAAATCGTTGGTCAGTGTGTCGGGTGACTAATTTGGTCCTGTTTGATTTCCTTTCTTTAGACCCCTGACGAAGGGTCATGGCTGTTGTTTGACCCGAAATGCATTGGGTATTTTGAAAATATGGATTAACACAATGATGTATAACACAACATAAGATTTCTATTATGTTGGCAAGAGCAACAAATATCATGTTTAAATGAACAGATTTGAAGTGTTTGAAATGGAATAAATCTTGAATAATCTAATGAGAAAACTTCGTTTTCGTTATTATTGGAGAGCCCAGTCCAGAGGCTAGTGTCCCTAACCTCAACATTCGCTTGATTTTCTAAGGCACGTTCAGGCTACGTGCGACGACGAGGGCACCCACCAGGAACTTTAAAGCTAACATTGTTGAAAAATTCACAGAGTGCTCAGGATAACATTATTTGTTGTCACAGTATTACAGCCTCACATATCCTTGAGCACCAACTTTGAAAAATGCAATGGGATGATATAGCACTCTCTACTACTAATAGAGCTGAAACGTTAGTCTATACAACAGAAGCCGCGAAGGAAATATATGGACTCATCCAGGAGACCAGACACATCACCCCTCAAAAAACCACCACTGCGCAAATTCTCAGGCAATTCGAATACATAAGTAAAAAGGAAATTAATCAACGGTTGCACGCAACCACTTTAATACACTACCACAGAAACCAAAGGATCCCTAGGGGACTCAGGATAGCGCTCAAGCCAATGCTTTGCTCCAACAACAAAAAATTCTTGGAAAAGTGGTATCAAATTCTGAACAAGTGTTCCCTTGACCTGATACTGCTGATAGTCGAGGAACTGTCAAAGGTGTTGGTAGAAATAGAAGAAGAGATTAAAACTGTGAAAGAGGAACTGAACAAAATTCCTGATTTAGACAAACTATTGGAGGAGGTCAACTTGAAACTAGATAGATACGCGAAGGAGGTGAACGAAAGGAAAATTCGAAAGTATTGTCGCGATACGTTAGATTATAAATTGGAAGAGGTTTACTCTTGGGCTGAAATATACAACAAAAGGAAATGGCAACCACAACCCCAACAAAAACAATCAGCAACCACATCCTCACAAGAAAGCGTGGTATCCGATACAGATATTGCGCAGAACAGACCACCGTTAACAAAAACCAGCAAACAAACAGAGGCACCATCAACCAGTCAATTAAACGTGCAACAACCGACTTTTTTAGATATAAGTCCAGCAGCAAACGCTCCGCCTATCACATCGCAACAAGAAGGGCAAAAAGGAAAAGAAACAGCAGAAGAAATCGCAAAGCGAACACGGAGTCAAGTACAGAAAACAACTTAGTGATTAACATCTCGGAGAAACCATTAACTCCCATGCAGCTGACAGTACTTAACAAAGGAACCACGTTTGTACCCACGTATAGGTCTAACATTGGAGAGACTGAAATTTCGCTATTCAAGTTTTTCAGAAATCTGAAATTGAAGTATTTCTTTAAGGACACAAGCCAAACCAACCCCATCCCGACTTGGGATCAAGAGTTCAAACCACCGAGCACGTTCTGTGCTCCAACCACGCACAAGACCATAGAAGCATTTGAAAGATCTGTTATGTCTGAAATCCCAAAAATCGCTTTCAGCAAACCCAAGAGACCCAATTTAAGCATCACAGAATGGAACACTCTACAAAACCTCAGTAAAGATAAAGATCTAACCTTTCAAAGAGCGGACAAAGGTGGCGCCTTGATAGTAATGGACACAGAATTTTACATATCGAGTGTCAACAATCATGTTCAGAACCAGGATATCTATTTACCACTAACTGCAGATCCTACAGCAGAGTATCAAAAAATCTTATATCAGATTGTTGATCACGCTTTGACCATGAAATGGATAAGCCAGAAAACACATGCTTTCTTTCACCTCAAATATCCAAGGAGACCGCAACTTTACATGTTGCCCAAGATACATAAGGACCCCATCAGACCACCATTCAGACCCATTGTCTCGGCCTGTGGATCTATCTCGGAACCCATTGGTAAGTTTGTCGACAAATTCCTACAACCGCTTGTCCAGAAAAGTGATACATACATTAAGGATACCACATCTTTTTTGAATATGCTAAACAGTGTGAAACTGTCACACAATGAAACATATTGGTTATGCACGATTGACGTCGTGGCATTGTACACTTCTATCCCACATAAAGAGGGCATTGAGGCTCTTGAATGGAGCTTATTGCACAATGATCTAGAAGAACATCAGAGAGTTTTTATTTTGGAACTGATGCAGTATGCACTGTATCACAGCTATTTCGAATGGAATGGAGAATTTTATAATCAATCCAACGGAACATCAATGGGCTTTGGGGGGGCCCCCTCATACGCCAATATTTTTATGCAAAAATTCGAAAGAGATCATATACTTGGCAACCGAACATGGACTGAAGGTCTGACCATGTTTAAGAGATACATTGATGATATTTTTTTTATTTTTTTGATTTGGTGCGGTTCCAGAGAAAAATTGGAAGACAACATTAAGACACTCAATGGTCAAAATGAAAGGATTAAATTCACACACACCATATCCAAAGATTCGATATCTTTCCTTGATGTACAAATCAACATTGCCAATCAAGAGATCAGCACCAAAGTGTTCCAGAAACCCACTGATAGAAACTCAAGTCTGCTCTTTCAAAGTTTCCATCCGGAGCCATTGAAAAAACATTTGCCTTTTTCGCAATACACACGACTGAAGAGAATAACATCGGATGAAGAACAAGCAAAAAAATCAATCCTGCAACAAACCGCAAAGTACCAACAAAGAGGGTATCCGGATGATATTCTAATACAAGCCATAGCTAAAGTCGACAAAATCAAGAGGATTGATTTATTGACACCCAAAATCAAACCAACCACCCAAAAAACCGTATGTGTACTTAAATACTCGTCAGATTCAGATAAAATCAAAAGAATTATCACCTGGTACAAAATGAACCTGACTTGAAAGACATATATAATGATCATGTGACCTTCGCATATCAAAGATCGAAAAATTTGAAAGAAGTGCTGAACATTCCTAGTAAAGAGAAAAAAACATGGAAAGGAATGTCCAAATGTTTTAATTGCATTCATTGCAATAACGTCATCTGTGGAAACATTATGATGCATCCAACCAAAGGCTTCCCCATTGAATTGGAGTATTCTGGTAATTGCGATACAGCAAATTGTATATATTTGATTAAGTGCCCATGTGGCAAAGTATACGTCGGGCAAACTGAACGTAAAGTGAAAATCCGTATCACGGAACATAAAAGCAATATCAGACTCAGCAATCTCAAGTCAGCAATAGCGTGCCATTGGAAAGAAATGAATCACCAAATATCACAGTTAAAATTCATGGTGATCGAGGTTATTCATCAGCGCCCAGACATGGATCCCATGAAACAAAGACTAAAAGCAGAGTTCCAATGGATTAAAAAACTGAACTCTTCCCAGCCCATGGGTTTGAACGATCGCATTGAGTATGCGTGGGTCTTATGACTCACTTAACACTGTCATTGACTTGTGCCCAGGTCCTGTTTCCCTTAACATGTGTCAATATGCAATGGGATGATTTTTGCATGCAGTAAGGTTTGATTATTTATATCCGTTATGTTTCATTTTATTTTATTTGAGTCCCCATTTGTATCGTGCCATTTGTCACTATGTATTCTCAGCGTTAATTGTGTGGTTGTATATTTGTGGGTAAGCCCCGATACTACCGCAGTATTGCATCCTTATTCTGAAGTCAGTATACTCCTCTCACGTGACCACGGCTTCGCAACGCGATTGGTTGCAACCGCGATCACGTGACACACGCATCTTCCTATGAGAATGAGGGTAGTTGGCGAGTTGTAAACTTGCTGAAATCCATGGAAGCGCGAACGCGAGCATAAGCTTGTAAGTTTTCGGACTATTGTGACATACTTTTGTTCTGTAATGCTGGCGTTTTCGATTTAGTGGCAGCGGCAAGCGCTATGACTTTCCCACAGTTAGAAGGTGGAGCACTCTTCTGCTCGGTAATGCACTCTTAAGCCAAGCGCTATGTATCCTTGATCTGGTCCATTTGGGTTCTTGTTTGATCACGACTTTTTCCGTTTTTTTTCGCTTTTCTTTCTCATGCAGTGAGATTAATAGCAATGTGACATGGTATTTTTAAATCGTTGGTCAGTGTGTCGGGTGACTAATTTGGTCCTGTTTGATTTCCTTTCTTTAGACCCCTGACGAAGGGTCATGGCTGTTGTTTGACCCGAAATGCATTGGGTATTTTGAAAATATGGATTAACACAATGATGTATAACACAACATAAGATTTCTATTATGTTGGCAAGAGCAACAAATATCACGTTTAAATGAACAGATTTGAAGTGTTTGAAATGGAATAAATCTTGAATAATCTAATGAGAAAACTTCGTTTTCGTTATTATTGGAGAGCCCAGTCCAGAGGCTAGTGTCCCTAACCTCAACATTCGCTTAATCAGGAATAGGTCATCAGCGTATACTAGGTTCGTTAGTGTCATGTTGCCTAGCTTTGGTGCATGAGATGAACAATTATTCAGTTCCGTGGGTAGATCTGACAGAAAAAGGTTAAATAGTAGCGGAGCTAGTAAGCATCCTTGTTTTAGACCCTTGTTGGTGGAGATTCTTCTTGAGAGGTGTGTCCCTGCACCTAACTTTATTCTTAACCACGTATTAGTATGCAAAAGCCTGAGTTGATCTAGGAGGGTGGATTGTATACCCCAGCTGTCCAGTTTACGCCAAAGTTTATTACGGTCTATGTGATCAAAAGCTGCAGAGTAATCTATGAAACAGAGATATAAGGGATACTTTCCCAGTTTCGCACAGTCCATAAGCATGGTTAGGGCCATGATGTTTGTGATGGTACCTTGCCCTGTGCGGAAACCTGTTTGTGTAGCTGGGATGATACAGTTTGTGGCGGCCCAACAGGTCAGGTCATTTAAGATGATCCCCGCATAGTACTTTGCCTCTGTGTCTATGAGGGTTATAATCGATAGTTGTTTGGATCGGACCTGTCTCCCTGTTTATATATTAAGCTAATCATTGAGCCTAGAGATGACTCTGGAATTCTGCTAGTCACTAAGGCATGCCTGAAGACTGTGACTAATACTATGCTCCAGAATTAGGGGTCAGATTTGTACAGCGTTGGAGGGATGCCATTTGGGCCAGGGGTCCCTGCCCGTCAGCATCTCGCTATTTGTTTTCATGTTGCCAATTCTGCTAGATCGTTCAGCTCATCTGCTATAGTTAGTGGGCATGTTAGGACTGGTAACAGTTGCGGCTCCTTCTGCGTAAACATCAGTTTTCTGCTGGCCTCTTCATGTGGGCTATGTTGGTTTGGTACTTCAGTTGTGAGGTTGTTGGGACAGATTTTTACTTGATGGCATGGACGGGCTGGTGGATTTTTGTTCAAAGTTGTCAAAGTGTTTGAAGAGATAGTTAGCCCATGTAGCGTCTGCAGTATTGGAATATATGCCATGGTGATTGGGTTGTTGTAGTTTATTGACACTCTGCCAGAAATTAGCACAATTTTTCAGGTTAGCGCCAAAAAGGAGTTTCGCCCATAATTTGTTATCCTTTGCTCTTTTTTTGCCCATCTTCTTCGCTTTACTCTTGTTTTAAGTTCACAGGTTGTGCTTTGTAAACTAAGGTTGTTTGCAGACTTACAAAGTAATTTTAAAGTTTGGTTTATGGAGTGATTTAGTTTTTTTTTTAATTCAGGTTTTTTGTCATCTTGGATATACTGATTGAGGCTTTTTTCGTCATGTTGCTCTGCTTGTTGGTAAATGCCACACCAAGTGATGTAACAATCTTGTCCCAGAGTTCCTGGAGATCAGCTGCCCCATCGTCTAATTGGTTGTACAAATCTTTCGCTTTAAGTAATATTTCCTAAATGTTTTTGGAGTTGCACCTTATTCATTTGAGATTGCTAGTTTCGTCCAGTACGATGGTTGTTCTTTTGTCCAATGTATGACTAGGAGTTGCAAAAAGGCTTAACTCTTGTGGCATATGATCGCTTAATTCGTTGTTTCCAATTTTGAAGGTAGCAATTTTGTTAAACATTGTAAGAGTAGCAAAAGTAAAATCAAGGTGTGAGGAAACTGTTGCAAAGTAAAACGTGGCTGCGGGTGGGTTGTCAACCTTGAACCGACCATTTAGTGCTCTCAAGTTTAGTTGCTCCAGTTCCCGGAGCAGTTTTTCCACACTTTTTGCTGGCTTAATGGAGTGTGCGGCATGGTTCTCCATGCTCCTGTGAGGTCTTGCATAGGGTCATCATCTTGAGTGAGCCCTAAGAGGTGCATATTAAAGTCTCCTGCAAAGATAATGAGATCGGAGGCTTGATCGTCCAGTACTCTATTTAGTTCTGTAGGTAGCTCTTTCGCCATTCTTATTTTCTGTTTGGGATGTACATAGACATTTATTACTATTATGTCCTCTTTATACTTGTTAAGCTTGAGCGTCATTTTTATGGCCTGGATGCAGCTTGGGGGTGTTAAATGCATTTTTATTGGAACAATCTCTCTTACTTCGGTAATGGAGACCAAGAGCAGTAAGCCCCGCCAGCGGTGGCCAAATACGGAGCCCTTGGTTGCTGGGAACAAGTAAGAGGTGTAACCTTGCAGGTAATAGGGCTTGTCTTCTCAGGTCTCCTGGAGCAGAATTAGGTCGAAGGATTTCAAATAATTTAAGGACTCTTGATCTCCCACTTTGGAGGCTAAGCCGTTGATATTTCAAATGCATATTGTGTTGCCATCCTCCTTTGATAAAGGGGTGAGAGCTGCAGTTGACTGTTGTCAATTTGTGCTCACTGATGTTATTAGCCGCTGTGTACATGCCCAATTGTTATTTGTTGGAGCATGTGTTGGGGCGGAAGTTAACTTGATGCTAGGAACTTACAACTTGGATGCATTATTTATTACTGAAACTTAGACTACTCCTGACTCATCCATAGATCTGGGCCTAGCATTCCCTCTGGATTTAAAAATCCTTCTCAAGGCACGTACTAATAAGAAGGGGGGAGGAGTTGGAGAAATCTTTAATGAAAGATGGAATTTCATTTCTTTAAAAACTAGATGAACTTGCTGGCCCCGAATTGATGGGGTTTACTAAAAAATCTCATAAAGGTTCAGTCCTTTTTGGCATTTTATGCTATTGAGCCCCAGGGACCCGCGCATTAACATTTCTTTATTTTGGGTAATTTTAATATTTGGTTGGAGGGGACCTCTCACTTCTGGTTAAGTAATTGCAAGGTACCTGCAACATTTTGGGACTGGAACAGATAGTACAGCACCCCACCCACCTAGGTGGGCATACCTTGGACCTCATTTTTGCCCCTGGGGGCCAGTTACTATGAAATACATTCTACCTCTTAGCTGTACTGACCCTGCACTTATGATCGTCCTTCTCAATGTTAGGGAAGCTAATATCCCTAAGCCGGTCTTAACTAGTCTGCGATCAGTCTGCCTGGCATAACCTTGCCAAGCCATCACAACGCAGGCTAATCAAGAAGTTGGGAGGGGGGTTACTGATTATTATTCCTGCAGGGACGCCCAGTGGGATCTCGAACACATGGAATGCCCTAGCAAGCTCTACAGGATCTTGAATAGTGGGTGGGCATTAGATTAAGATATGTGTTCTTATGTTGCCCCAACGGATGGCCGCTATTTACATTTCAAGGACTATTTTGCACTTTTATATCCCATTATGTTGATCCTTGAACTATATGGCCTGTCTTCTGCAATGCCCTGAGTGCTGTTCTCGTTGCTCTAATGCAAATCAATAAAATGTGTTTACAAAAACAAGGCAGGCTGGGGGGGCGTGGCTTTGACAGCAGTGGAGATCGCCGCCTGAATCCGTCTCTCGTCGCACAGGAGGGCGATTTCCCCGTATCCAGGAGTCTAAATCACGTAACTCACCCAGCTTTTAAGACCCTCAGCACCGCTTACCTTACAGCGCACCCAGGGACCAGAATCAGGTGTTTTGAATGCCGTGATCAGAGGTTCTGGGCTTGAAGAAACAGACAGCCACAGCCTCGCTGCTGAGCCCAAAATGGCGCCGACCTTCGCAGGCCCCCGGCCCTGTTCACCCACAATCTGGGCCCTTCCTTAACTGTCAATCGTCAATCGGTGCACTGGCAAGCCACCGACATACACCTAAGATGAGAGTCTAGCACACATAAGCTGCAAAAGTAAAAAATGCTGGAAGACTCACCCATCTTACTTTGCGCTTCTCTTGCCTTACCCCGTAATGGCGGAGGAGCGGCTGCTGCGCTGAGATCTCCCGCATCTGCCGAGCTCATCGGAGTGAACCTGCCCTCATGATCCCTATGTGCATGTGGAAGCCTTGTTTCCTCCTTTCCTGCCTGCACCCCAGCGCTGATCCAGCTTTTACCGCCACAAGCACGGCACCGGCCACCGCCTAGCCTGACTTCAAAATGGCGGCAACGGCGAGAGATAGCGAGCGCAAAAATTAGTTACGATCCGGAAACGGCCGGGAATCTGAGATCTGAAGTTCTTTTGCCTCGTGGGGAGCGGAGGTGAACGGCTGCTGCTGCGAAAACCTGCCACCACCGCCAAAGCCTGCAAATTGCTGATTTTCATACCTTGCTGAACAGGAACTATCCTACCCAATAAAGCCTACTGCCATTGCTGCACTCGACCGGTACCAAGAAGCTAGCTACTGGGAGTCATCCCTTTATGAACTGCTGTTAACCTACTATGTCACTGTGCGCTAGTCTGTAGGGGGGACAACGGAAGACTCCCCTGCACAGCGTGTGCAAGGCAAATGGGTTCTTCATCTTCCCCACATAGGTGCCTGGCTGATTCTCCTGTGTCCTAACTGTATCACAGCTGATTCATCTGGCTCTCTACACGGGGTTTCAGGGCTGCCAGGCTGATCCTCCTGCACCCCCCTTACTGAGGTACCACCTGTGAGTGATCTCTGGCTGTACAGTGTAGAGAGAGAAAAGCTGATTACTCAGGATCTGCCTTTTGCCATCCATCAGTAGTGAGTTTAATTTCACCAGCATATATACCAGTGGACCTACTACTCCCTTCACCTCGCTTCCTGTCACAAGTAAACAATACTAAGCAAGCAGACGACCGCACGGACAGATACTCACGTTCAAGTGCTTACGAGTAACCTTGCTCGACCTGATTTCTTTTGTTTTTTTCAAGTCTTACCCTGGGCCAGACGACCCTACAAAGATGGCGGAGAGAGAAAACAAAAACAACAAGAAAGTAAGACTGGAACCAACATTGTCTGCTATTAAAGCTAAATCAGACCTAACAATTACACTAGACATGATACTTAAGAATTTGGCGGAAGTCCACGACTTGGCTAAATCAACAAAAGGTAACACTGATACCATGCAATTGGAGCTCAAAGCGATCAGAGCGGACATGAGTTCTATGAACGAAAGCATTAGTGAAGCGGAACAACGGATAAGCGACGTAGAAGATAAAACAACCCATTCGTTCAAAATAATACAACACCTTCAGAGCACTACCAATGACCTCAAACGTCAAAATGCAGAGTTAGAAGATCATAATAGGAGAGGTAATGTATGCATCTTCCGTGACGCAGAATCTTGTGTGGCCTTCCTTGAAGCATGGATTCCAACAGTCACGGGAATTAACTTCCACCACGGCCTAGAGTTGGACAGAGCTCATAGAATACCGATATTCATCTCCCAGGGAAAAAAAGGCCCTTGATCTGCAAACCTCTCCGGTTTCAACATACTGGGGCCATTTTACAGTTCTCCAGAAAAAAACATCTTATCACCTGGGAAGGGGGAACATCCTTTACAACGGAACCGTTACAACGCGGTACTGTTACAACGCAGGATTTACAACAAAAGTCGTTACAACGACTTTCGCTGGAGGACGCTCTAGGATAGGGAATAGTTTAATTTACTATCCAACACCTTCTCTACTATCCACGGGGACTAGAGTTGTAATAGTAAATTAAGCTATTCACTATCCAGCGCCCCCCAACACAAGTCGTTGTAACGACTTGCGTTGTAAAACCTGCGTCGTAACGGCACGCGTTGTAACGGTACGCGTTGTACCGTCATACATCCTCTGGGAAGGTCACCGTATAATCTTCACTCAGGACTATCCAAAGAGAAGGTTGAGACAAGAAAAGGATTCCTATTGCTGAGAGATAAGCTGAATGGAAAGGACATTCAATTCTCATTCGCAGGCCCGGCAAGATTTAAGATTATCGACCATTGCAAACCACGCTTCTTCGCGAGCCCTCAAGACCTTGCACGTTACCTGGAAGACTCACCTCCACAGTTCATGGACTCTTCGATTGGATCTTCTAACAAACGGAAAATGGTCACCCATGATTCTACTAGCCATTGACTGCAGTAGGGTTGCTCTGATGAGACACTGTTCTATCAGGAAGCGCTTCAGCTGGCTCGTTAAACACAACTTTCAGTCATTGCCATTGCCATACTCTGTCCTGAATATAAGAGGTGCCACTTACTTATAGCTAATTAGCAATGTCCAGTGCATTGGTTCACTCCTCATGAGGAGTTATGTTCTTGATTAATGTACAAGATCGCTCTTTTTCAAACTGCTAAATACTGTTAAATCCCGTAGCAGGTGTTCTTTTTTTGATATTCTTGAACCTCACATGAGCCCAGGGTACTCCAAATAACACATATGCCTTTGGAGGCAGACCCTCTTTCAATTCCAAAATGTTAAGCTGATCTCCTGCCATCATGCTGCTCCACTCCACGTAGATACTCCTCATATGTGTTCATTCGTTCGCTTACAGGCTTTATAGGGTTATAAATTGCTATCATCCGAAATGCTAAAAATTGCTCACAATTGTTATATATAAAGTTGTAGCATTATATTTATGAAAGCCCTGATCCTCACATAGAAGTCTTGTACTGAACATGCTATACTATGTACGGCTGCACAGTTATGCTGAGTTCGCTCATCACGTTGGTTTCTCCTATTGATCTACTACCCTACTACACACTCCTGTGTTGACCCCGGACGCTACTGCCGTCGCAGCTCCTAAGCTCGAATTCTTTGGGGGGGTGGAGGAAGGGATGGGGGGGGAGGGGTTTCAAGGTCATTGGGAGGAGGTGGAAGGGGTTAAGGGGACATGGGGTAAATGTAACTTTGATCGTTTCAGTATTGTTTTCATTATCTCTTTTTTTATCCACTGCACAGATTTCAAAGGTAGTATCATATGTAGCCTGCCCATCATGCTATCCCTATACTGGTTACCACAGGTTCGCTGACTTAAGGTGGTCTCTACAGCTAATAGCTCCCAGCCACGTAGTACACTCCCCCGCTTCGCACCACACTGGTCCCATAGATTGCACAGTTGCACCCACAGTATGCCGGTCACTTCCCTTGCGACGCTTAACGGTTAGATGACTCAAACCAAAACCCTGGTAGAAAGCCTCAATATAATATCCTTAAACGTAAAGAGTCTTAATCACCCAGTTAAACGCAGAAAAGTCTTTGACTATTTGGCAAAATCCGAAGGAGATATCATCCTGCTGCAGGAGACAAAACTCTCAAAAGAAGATGCTGAGTTCATTAAGCAACATTGGATCTCGCACACCCTATGTTCCTCAGCAGTCCACAAGAAGAGGGGAGTGATCACCCTAGTCTCAAAAAAGTCAAACATTTCTATGATCTTACATACTCACGATAATGATGGCAGAATGATTGCGGCATATTTAATGAGAGACGATGATTCTATCCACGTAGTAAGCATTTATGGGCAAAACTCTGATGTCCCAGAGTTCTGGGAATCCGTTTCATCTGCAATAGAGAACATTCCCCAAGGTGAGCTCTTGATAGTTGGCGGGGACTTCAACTTCCCCCTAGACCCCCTTCTGGATCGCTAATCGAAATGCACATATCACCCTTCACGTTCCCATGATATACTTAACCGTCTTTGCTCCAAATACAACCTACGTGATTCCTGGCGCCTACAACACCCGGAATGGAGAGACTATACATTCTATGCGGCTCCCCACAACTCTTACTCCAGAATTGACGACATACTAATCTCTAGCCCATTCACACACCTCATAGAGGAGACTGACATAGCACCCAAACTGGTCTCGGACCATTCCTGTATCTACACTAAACTCGCAGGCTCACGCTCTATCCTCCCCCCGAAACGTTGGCGCTTCAATGAGGACATTCTTTCCGAACCTGAAAACAAGAAACGGATAGAGAACGTCATCCGGGAATACATTCCATTGAACGACTTTCCAGGCTCGGACATAGCTGTTGTGTGGGATGCACTTAAAGCCACAATTAGAGGTGTCATTATTGGCATCCGAGCACAGACTAACAAAAAACTGAATCTCGAACTAGAAACTCTTGAGAGAGACATCAAGGCACTGGAAATCTCCCATGCAGCTGACCTAAATATTAACTCCATTTTAGACGTCTGACTAGAATGAAATACAAATACAATGGTATCCTGAGCAAATGTGCCGGGGTATGGATAAACAAATTCATGGCACTGAAATTATGTGAGGGTAATAAGGCTGGAAAACTACTCGTGTCTTACCTCAAACATAAGAAAAAACAATTCAATATAGCTTCAATTAAAGATCATGCCAACAACATTCATACCAAACAAAATAACATCCTACACACCTTCCAATACTTCTACGAAGACCTTTACAAAAACAAGATGGCGTTTCACACAGAGGCGTGCACCAATTACCTGAACTCGTTAGACCTCCCAATCCTCTCTGATGAGGACAGCTCCAAGTTAGGTTCCCCCTTCACAGTCCAGGAAATCTCTTCCTCTATTAAAACCCTTAAGAGTAATAAGGCCCCAGGCCCTGATGACTTTTCAGCAAGCTTTTATAAGGAGTTTAACGGAATTATCAGCCCGGTTTTACTAAACCTCTTCCAGTCCTTTGCTATAAAGGGTGGTGTCACTGACTCAATGAGTGAGGCCACCATAATTGTCATCCCGAAAGAGGGAAAAGATCCCCTTCTAACAAAAATCAATCACCCAATCTCGCTCATAAAACTGGACTGCAAGATTTACTCAAAAACCCTAGCTAACAGACTGAATACAATCCTCCCGAAATTAATTAGTAATTCTCAAGTGGCGTTCCTTAAATACCGCATTTCCAACGATAATACGAGATTGCTTTGCCATGTTTTAGAAAAAGCCAAAATAACAGCCACTCCCTCCGTTGCCATCAACCTGGACGCGGAAAAAGCGTTCAACAGGGTGTCATGGCTCTTTCTTAAGCAATGTATGCAATCCTTCAACCTGGGGAACTGCTATATTGACATGGTAATGGCCCTTTACTCCTCCCGGTCTGCCCGAATCGCCATAAACGGCTCCCTTTCTGAACCTTTCCGTTTAGAACAAGGGACCAGACAGGGCTGTCCCCTTTCTCCAGCTCTTTTCCTTCTGGCCCTTGAACCTCTCATCGCCGATATAAAACGAAACAACAATATCAAAGGTGTGGAATTTGGTGGCACGCGAATAAAATTAGCCGCATATGCAGATGACATCCTGGTGGTCACTGAACAGCTAGACTCCTCCATCGAGGTCCTTATGACCACCATAGAAAACTATTCCCTCCATTTCGGCTACAAATTGAAACGGGACAAGTCTGAGGTTAAATCTCTGAACATACTCTGTACCAAAGACATGCTGGGTAATTCAGGCATGTACTGGCAATCCGGCTTCATTAAATATCTCAGAATTGGGGCGTGGCCAAGATGGCGGCAAGTAGGACGTGTTTCTAGTCCCCTCCGGCGCCAGGCCCTGCAAAGCTTCGTATTGCATCGGCCCCGGGGGTCCCCTTGGGCTGCCGGCTGCTCCGGATACCTTTGGAGGCTGTGGTCAACGGCGGCGAACTTTCCGTCGGCGTCGGAGCCGGTCCTCGCCGCATCAAGGCTGACGGCGGGACCTGAGGCCTGACGGGCCGCTACGCAAGGCGGCGGCTCCGAAAGGCCTGTGGAGGACGGAGCGAGGAGGCTGGCGAGTCTGCCGGGGCACAGTGGCTGGTGTTGCGGGGGTCCGCCGGCTTTGCAGCGGTGCCGGTTTGCTGCAGAGACCTCTGCGACCCGGGAGAAGGCGGAGCCTGGCGTGCAGGAGCACCGGACGCCACAGCGCGGCAGGCTGACTAATTGAGGCCGGGGTCTGCGGCCTGGTCGGAGAGTGGTTGGAGCGGCCCCGGGATCAGCGCAGCTGCTTGGAGCTTTGAGGCGGGGACAGCACACGCAGGAGCACGTAACGGCTGGGGTGTGGCGGTGAGTGCAGCGGCTCCCGTTGGGGCCCGAGCACGCCTGGTGGGCATCCTTGGTTTCTGGGGTGAGGCCACGGGACGAAGCAAACGGCCGAGTTGGGCAGCGCTGCGGGGGGGTCCCGGTACAGGACAAGGGAGTTCGTGATTATTGTCAGAGACATGGAGGGGGCCGCGAGGAACTTGTAGCAGGGTGGTTACCCAGGGGGAATACATTGGACGCATAGCAGAGACTCCCGGCATGGGTTTGGCTTTCCCCTCCCCCTCTAGAGCGGGAGCTGAGCACCTATTGGCGCACTGGAACTGGCCGGTACGGTCTGCAGAGAGGACGACCGTGGAGTGGGCACCGGAGCTCGAGGAGCCCGCATGTGAGCGGGGCCTGGGGGACAGTTGATCACCGGACCTTGCACTCTTCACGCAGCATTGCGATTGGTGCTGCGGCTACGCTCCTAAGTCTTACTATAAGGACTGGACCTGCGGAGGCAGTCTCCACTGGGCGCAATCTACCTGCACCGCTGACCTTGGGGCTCCGGCACCGGTGGAGCACCGGACTATAGTGGCGGAGGACCCGGGATTGGACTTTGTATGTGCCGCTTCTGCAGGGGTGCAGTATTGACTGGTGGCGGTGCGCCTCCTGGTGGGAAGGCCCCGCGGCGCCATCTTGACCGGGGTTGCCCGGTTGGCCCGGCGGCCCCGACCTGTTGGTCTCGCTCATCCGTGGCCTGGGCTGGCTAAAGAGGGGGGCCCTGCACTGACTTTGCGCACTCTTGCTTGCCCTAGCTGGAGAGTGGGGATCACCTTAGCCACGTGCCACGACCGAAGCTTCGCGATGTCTAACACGCTACGCAAGGGGAGGCCGGGGAAGGACGGTGCCTCTAAATCTTCGCAGCAGCCGGCCTGTCCAGGAGCCAGTGGCTCGTCAAAGCAATCGGATGATGAGGCGCTTGCCACCAAGGCCTTTATGTCGGAGCTCTTCGCCTCCATTAAAGAGGACATCTCTGAACTACGGGCGCAACTGGCATCGGATTTGCGGGAGGTGCAGAGAGATGTGGATGGACTTGGAGAGCGGGTGGCTACGCTGGAGGATCATGACCTGAGTGTGGCGAACGATGTGCACCAGCTACAACAAGACATCATCCGCCTCACGGAACAGAATTTGGATCTGCAGACCCACACGGAGGACTTAGAGAACCGTTTCCGGAGGAACAACATCCGCATCCGAGCTGTGCCATGGGATGGAGAGGCGGGGGACCTGTGTGGCTAAGTCCAGGCCCTGTTTCTGCAGATTCTAGACGAGGAGGACTTGCAGGAAATAAGAATGGACAGAGTGCATAGAGTGGGGTTGCCCAGGCGAGGGGGTCCCCCCCCCGGACATCCTTGTATGTGTCCACGATTTCCAAGTGAAGGACCGCATCCTGCGGAAGGCCAGAACTATCTCATCTCTGCAATTTAGGGACCATCGTCCGCAGCTCTACCAGGATCTCGCAGCCTCAACGCTTCAGAAGAGACGAGAGTTCCGCCCCGTGACCTCCTTCCTGCGGGAACGCAATATCTCCTACTCATGGGGTCATCCTTTCCGTATCATCTTTCGCTGGCAGAATAGGCTGGCGCAGATTCGCTCCCTCCAGGTGGCGAAGGACCTTTTGGGCTTGGATGATGTCGCGCCTTCCCAGGGAGCAAACACTTCACCATCAAGGAGGCGTCATCGCTTGTCCTCCTGGCACAGAGTTGGATCGTCTCCGGGCCGGCTGCGACCGGACCGCACTGCTAGCTTGCAGGAAAGGGGAGATGCGGTAGCTTCGGTGGCCTCAGCAACACTAGCAGATTCTCAGCAAAGCTCTGGAGCGGCCTGATTCCTGACTCGCTGATTGTTTGGCGCCGGAGGGGCACTGGCCTTAAGGTACCGGGGGTTTGGTTGTACTTTTGGAGAAGACATCCCGGACCATGGCCTGGGGGGTCACCGAGATGGTACCCCTGCCCCATTTTCTGTCCCGGTGGGGCCTTACGAACTATGGTCTGCTGGAACTGCTGGGTACTTTGTTCAGGTTCAGTGCTCTGAGTTATTTCTTATTGTTCTTTTGGTTGTGGGGGGGTTGGGGGGAGGGGGGTCCTGGGGGAAGGGTTCATGGGGGGTCAATGGTGGCGACGAGGGTGTTCTGTGGCATGTGTGGCTGGGATGTGTGAAGACGGTTGTGACGGGTGTGGGGCGGGAGGGGATGTCTCCAAGGTGCGTGACGGCTTGTGATTTGGCTGGTGGCGTCAGGGGGGGTTCCCTGGGTTGCTCTCCGGCATTGCCTCTGACTGGTGGGTTTCCGAGTGCGGGAGGGGTGACTCATGAGATGGCTGTAGAGGGCTCTGGTGTGTTATTCCATTATGCCTATTAGTATAGGGATTTGGAATGTTAAAGGCCTCAACTCACCGCAGAAGCGGCAGAAGGTGTGGAAATATGTGACTGATCACCAGCTGGATGTTGTGGGGCTCCAAGAGACTCATTTAGCGCGCAAGGACGAGCTGCGCCTTAGGCATAGGGCGTATCCCCTTATATATAGGTCTTCTGCATCTACGAAACATAGAGGGGTGGCTCTCCTCTTCCGCGCTGCGCTGCACTTCCAACCTACAGAGGTACGCAATGACAAGGATGGTCGCTGGCTGATGGTGAAAGGGCTTGTTCAGGGGCGGCTGTGTACCTTTGTAGTAGTGTATCTCCCTAATGCTGGTCAAAATAAGTTTCTACAAGACATGCTACAGAGAGTGGGTGACTTTGCTGATGGGCACTTGTTCCTCCTAGGGGACTTTAACTTGGTGTGGGATAAGACAGTGGATAGCTCTGGGGCCCACAGGGCTGATGCAGGTGTATTTTCGGCCTCAACGCAGCAGTTGGTGGGGGAGTTGGGATTGGTTGATGGTTGGCGTTTTTATCACCCTACCTCCCGGGATTACACATATTTCTCTCATGTACATCACTCCTACTCCCGATTGGATCACATTTTCCTCAGCCAGGCCCTTAGGGGAGATGTCCTCGATTCCACCATTCCTCCGCTTTCAGTCTCCGACCACAGTTTGCTGGTGCTTAGCCTCCGTTGGTCATCGACCGGCGGTGGGCAGCGGAAATGGTACTTCCCAGCCTCGGTGGTCAGGGATGATGCCTCTAATAAGACACTGCGGGCAGCCATTAGGGAGTTTTTTTTTAGCTTAATCCAGCATCAGATACCTCTGTCACCAACACTTGGGATGCCTTTAAGGCATCCATCAGGGGCACGTGCTTGGGCCTTAATGCCCATCTTAATAGGTTGCGGCGAAAGGATCGGGAAGACCTGGAGGCCGAGGTGGCACGGTTCGAACAGGCCCACAAGCTCAATCCCTCGAGAGTGACCCTTCGACCTCTAACGGCGGTACGGGGGAAACTGAGAGCTCACTACAATAACAGGGCCGAACTTACAATGTTGAGGTTGGGGCGACAGTCTTACTCTTGTGGGAATAAGGTGGGTAGGCACCTGGCGCGTCAACTACGCGACAGGAGGGAATGCGAATATATCGGAGGGATTTGGGATGAGGCGGGTGAGTTGCAACATAGGGACGAAGCGAAAGCGGCCATTTTTGGCCGCTTCTATGCGGACCTCTACACGGGGAACAGGCTCGATACGGGAGCCCAAAGGCAGTACTTGCGGCGCCTGCCCCTCCCCCAGATATCTAAAGAGTGGAATGAGTTGTTAGAGGCCCCGATTACCAGGGAGGAGGTGCTTGAGGCCATTAAGAATCTGAAACTACACAAGGCGCCTGGGACGGATGGCTATACACCTGTCTTTTACAAATCATACACCACCGAACTTTGTGATTTCTTAACATCCCTTTTTAATGACATGGCCGTGTCCGGCTCCTCAGCCGGCTCCTTGGCGGATGCGGTGATTACGGTTCTGCCGAAGCCCGGGAGGGACCTCGCCCAGTGGGCCTCATTCCGCCCCATAGCGCTACTTAATATAGACGCTAAATTATACTCAGCGACTCTGGCGCATAGGTTGCAAGACTTGATGCCGGCAATCATATATCCGGATCAATCCGGATTTATCAAGGGGCGCCAGACTCACGATAATACGAGTAGGGTGGTGCATTTAATTGAAAAAGCTGATAGGTTTCGCATCCCGGCGCTCCTGGTGGGGCTGGACGCCGAAAAGGCTTTCGATCGAGTGGATTGGGGCTTCCTGTTTAACACGATGTCAGCCTTCGGTTTTTCGCAAAAGTTTATCACCATGGTGAAGGCCAATTTTTGCAGCCCCAGGTCTCGAGTAGCGGTGAATGGCCATTTGTCGGCGTTCTTTCCGCACTCCAGGGGCACCAGGCAGGGATGCCCCCTTTCCCCCCTCCTGTTCGCATTGAGCATTGAGCCCTTAGCAACGGCGGTGCGAGAGCATGAGGGGGTTCGGGGCCTACCGTTCACGGGAAAGCAACACAAAATCACGCTCTTCGCGGACGATATTTTATTATCGTAGCGGACCCGGAACACTCGCTGCCCTGTATCAGGGAGGTCTTGCTGCTATATGAAGCGGTGGCCGGCTTCAAGATCAACTATGGTAAGTCGTATATTTTGAATCTTACTCTTTCGCAGGAGGAGGTGGAACGCGTGAGGCCCTTGACACCTTTAGCCTGGGCCGCTGTTTCACTAGTCTACCTGGGGGTCCATCTGACTCCGACAGTGGGCAAGCTGTTTTCGGCCAACTTCCCGCCCTTGTTAGCGAAGACCCGAGCTGAATTGGATAAGTGGAAACCTAAATTCATATCATGGCTGGGCAGAATCCATGCTATTAAGATGGTTCTCCTTCCTAAATACTTATATTTATTTCAAGCCCTGCCCATTTCCCTAGACAGCGATTATTTTCGGCGTCTCAGAACTCAGATATTGCGATTTGTGTGGCAGGGGGGCCGGGCGCGTTTTTCCTTTGCGGTCTTGCGTCGGCCGAAGTCCAAGGGCGGAGTGGGACTTCCTCATTTGCAGCTCTATTATAAAGCGGTGCAACTGAGGGTGCTGGTGGAGTGGTCGCAGCAAACGTCGGAAAAACACTGGCTGCACATGGACCGGAGCGTGGCTGGCAGATCGGTCTGGGACTTGGCGTGGAAGCCCAAGAAGGACCGCCCTCTGAACGCTTTTACGTCAGTACCCCTACGGGTACCACACTGAAGGTCTGGGACACCTTGGCCACAGATGAACGTTGGACTACGTTCCCTTCGCCGTTTACGCCCTTGCACTTCAATCCGGCTTTCCCGCTGGCACTTCGAGAGGGGGCCTTTGATGCCTGGAGGGAGGGAGGCTGCAGGGCCTTGACCCATCTGTTTCATGGGCAGGATCCCCTCACCTTTGCTAATTGCATGAGGGACTACGGGATCCCCCAGTCCGAACGATATCGTCATGTACAACTGCTTCATTGGGCCACGTCGCCTGGGATAATGGAGGCAGCAACGAGACCTCCGTCGCCATTCGAGGCTTTCATACTGCGGACATCTGCCATGAAGGGAGTCATCTCCTTTCTATACCAGCTTTTGCTTAAATCGGCGGTGACGCCTAGGCCTCGTTACATGGAGCAGTGGGAGGTAATGATAGGGAGAGATATCTCCGATACTGAGTTGTCGGCGCTATGGCGGGACCTGACTGCATTTAATCATTCGCTGCATCTGAGGGAAGCTCATCTCAAGACGCTCATGCAATGGTATCTATGCCCAACCAGGCTCCACCGCATCTATCCGGCCACCTCCGACCAATGTTGGAGGGGTTGTGGGCTTCTCTGGGACTTCCGCCACATCTGGTGGGATTGCCCAGTAATCCGACCATACTGGGAGGAAATTATCTCACATATCAGGGACATCCTTCACTATCCCATAGAGGACTCTATTGCCTCTGTTCTGTTGGGCTTGCGTGAACCCGGTCTTGAACATCACCATGCTGCCCTTACGCTATCCCCGGACTTTCATAACAAATTAGATGCCACACTCACCAATTTTCTTTGGAAAGGGAAAAAAGCACGAATTAGCATAAACAAACTACGCCTGGACAAATCCCTAGGGGGGGTCAATCTGATGGATTTTAAAAGGTACCAAACTGCGTTTCTCGCCAAACAGGGCTCCTACTGGCTGTCAGCCCCTGCCGATTATACTCCTATTTTGGCTAGAGATAGAAAAATCCCTTCCCTGGAATGTAGCCCCGGCAGCTGCCCTTCCGCGAAGCTGAATACAATCAAATGCTCGAAACATATTTTTCGAAACACAAGAATTGCCCTTCTTAAAGTTGATAAATTACTTGATTCTACCATCCAGCGCTCGCGATGGGAGTCGTTATGGCATAACCATACCGTGCTTTACAAGGGCAAACCACTATGTAATCACCTCTGGATTAAAAAGGGTATCTTTTTCCCACACCAACTATTTGAAGGATCATATCCCCTCTCTTTCAAAGATCTCCAATCCAAATATGGGGGCCGATTATGATGGCAGACGGACCTGGGTCCGTCCACACCATAGAGTAGGAGGGACCGTCCGCAGGGGCTGCGGCGGTCCCTCCGTGCAGATTAGGATGTGACCGCCAGGGTGGTGGTCACATCCTCAATCTTTAACATTGCGGCAGGTGCAGCTTCAAGCTGCACCCGCCGCAATGTTAAAAATGCATGCACGGCATTTGCGTGCACAAAGCAGCAGGCACCGCGCGGTGCCTGCCGCTTTGTCCACGCAAATACCCCCCCATGTGCACCCCCCCCCCCCCCTTCACCCAGGGGGCCCGCAACGGGCCCGAAGTGAAGGTCCGTATGCTTTTCGACGGCGGAAAAGCCGCCGTGGAAAAGCATACTTTGTACTCCCTCCTAATATGGCTGGCGGTGTCTGATAGACTCCGCCAGCCATGTTAATGCTTTTCTGGCGCGGTCGGAAGGCGACCGCGGCGGAAAACAGCGGAAAACAGTATATTACTTTTTAAAGTAATTATGAATCTCGCGAGGGTACGTCACACCGTGAGTGTGCGCTGTGCACGCACCGTAAAACCTACGAGTGCTCACCCCCGAAAGTTTTTTTAATTTCAAAAACATCATATCTACGTATTTAATGATAATTTTAAAGGTAGACAATATCTGGTATAACGTTTAAGAACAGTATATTACTTTTTAAAGCAATTACGAATCTCGCGATGGTGCGTATTACGTAAGCAGACCGGAAATGCATTGTAAGCGCTACGTAAGCTCTCCGTAAAACGCTCCGTAAGCGCTCCGTAAGATTACGTCCAGCCATGTAACCTTAAAAAAAGAGATTCTATTGGTTTATAATACTTCCAACTACAATTATAGAAATACCCCTCCCATGTTAATCATTTTTCTTTGACTTTCAGAGAAGAAGCATCTTTTTTCTTCAGCTCCTGGGCTTTAGAGAAAGAATTCCAAATGGCTGCATGTCCAGAGGAATCTGATTCTTCATCTTCATCTAAAGAATTTGTACCAGAAGAGCCAAGGCCTACAAAAAAAAAGGAATCCATTGTGTGGAAATTGTTCACCTTTCCTGAACATTTAAAGAAAGTGAATCCCGCACTAGTGACTTGTAAAATATGTCAGACTGTTTTATCAAGGGGTAATGAGAACAAAAAATACTCATTTGGAACTTTCAGCATGGAACGCCATGTAAAGAACATACACCCCACCAATTGGGCAAGAGCTGTATTGCGAAGGTCAGAGGAGGAGCAGGGCTCTGCTCCCAGCACATCATCGGCACCACCATCAGCTCTTCCATCTGCTATGGTTCCAAATTTACAGCCTGAATTCCGGAATCTCATCATGCGTTGCATACATTGCAACGCACTAATATCTTATGGCCAACAGTCCATTGAAGTAATTGTAGAAAAGAGTAGGAACCACAAATGCCACCATTCATTTTTTTTTCTCACTTATTTGTTTCTGTTGAACAATTGTTTTGTTTGAAAAGTTCCGTTTTTTTACCATTTTTGCACAAAAACAAAATAAAAAAAAACAGTTCTTTTCAGAACTACCTCTACTGGTCAAAAAACGAACTATATTTCTATGTTTGTATGTAAAAGTTTGTCATAGTGAATGTCTAGTGCAAAACTATATGGATGTGGTACAGCATAAATCTATAGGGTGTTTACCTATAGTATACTGTACTACTTTCAAAGCACTGAAATTTAACATATGTATATAAATATGTTACAACTCCATGCTTCAATTTGCACTATTAGTGAAAGAGCGTGAATAGGCACGCTCATGACGAGCTCAGCTCGTCATGAGCTACAGTGCTCTGATGCTCATGACGAAATGAGCTCGTCATGGCCCGTGGAACGCTCGCTCGCTGGGGTAATTCCCCTGCTGTGCTGAGAGTTCCATGGAAACGGGCATGGCTGTGACGAGCTCAGCTCATCATGAGTGCCGGAGCACTGTAGCTCTATGCTTCAATTTGCACTATTAGTGAAAGTGCGTGAATGAATTTATATGTATTAAGGGCAGTTTTATAATCCCTTTGTGTGTCTTTTACACAACCATTGCATCACATTTGTGATGCAACGGTGGTACAAAAGATGCACCATAAAGTATGGTTTTTAAAATCTGATATTCTTGCAAGGTGCATCATATTGTAAAACTATGCACCAAAAGGAGGCTTTCCTGTATACATGGGTAATGTTCTGGTGCAGGAACGCCTCCTAAAAGTGAATAAGTGAAATTTATACTATTTCATTCAGTCACTTTTGCACTTATACTACGTAAAAATCCGGCACCTGTTTGCAACAAAAAGCAAATGGGAGTAAGTGAAAGTGAGCGCAAAAGGGAAGGGGTGTGAGAAACAGACAGCAGGAAGTAAAGTGGGGGAAGGGGAGTGACGGTGAGTAAAGGATTAGTGATAGTTAAGAAATGGATACGAGGGTGAGGGAAGGGTAATAAGGGAGAAGAAAATAAATTAAAAGAGAGGGTAAGTGAATGAGGGAAAGAGGAGGAGTGGTAGAAAGAGAAAGGAAAGAAGATTAAGTGTAAGGGAGAGAGAGAGAGAGGGGGGAGCAAGGGACTGACAAAGAGTGAGGCAGTTATTCTGTCACAATAAGAGAGTGATAAGAAACTATTTTTTGTTTCTCATACTTACCTTATAAATAATGAAAAGTTAGACAGTGATGAGAAAGTATTTTTTTATTTGTTATTATAATATATACAATATATATTTCACAATACAAGAGAGAAGGAACGAAATTAAGAACCAGAAAAGAAAACTAAGAGATATAGTAGGAGTGAAAGAAACAGAAAGGGAAAGAGAATAAGAATGAGGGATAAACAGAGAGAGAGAGAGAGAGAGAAAGAAAGAGAAAGAGAGAGAGAGTGCCAAAGTTTGCCGCCATCTGTGTGTGCCAGGAGGCACTTACATTTACATAAGGGCTCCTGCACAGGAAGAGAGTAAGAGAAAAATGGAGTGAAAGGAGTAAGAGAATAAAGGAATTAGAGTTATCAAAAAATAATGAGGTACCTGGAATAAGAGAAGATGATCGACGGATGGAGTGAGCGAAAGAGTATGAGAGAGAGTGACTGAATGGGAGCAGCAGAAATAGAATCAGAGTGATGCAGAGAGAAGAGAACATTAAGTGGAGGAACAGGACTCAGATTGAATGAAGGGGAGTGACAGTGAGGGAAGAAATATACAGTTGAGGGAAGGGGAGTGATGGAAAAAGAAGCATATTGAGAAAGGAAAAACAAATAAGTGAGAGACACAAGGATTTATGGAAAGAGAGAGAAAAGAAAAGGAAGACTGGTGGAGAGAGAAGGAGACAGTAAAAGAGAGAAACAGAGGAACTGTGACGGACTGTGAGGAACTAAATCAGTTATAGTCACTGACACAGAGGAAAAGACTTACAGATGGATGGAAAAAAGGGGAGTGAACGAAAGGGAGTGATGAAGTGAAACAAGTGAAGTGAGGAAGATCAGTCAAGGATGAAGTGAAAGAAATAGAGTAAGGGAACAGTGAAAACAGACTGATCGATACAGCAAGACAAAGGTAGTGATGGAGGAAGATAAAAAAACAATTCAGGGACAGACAGGAGAATGAGAGAGTTGAACAAAATGAGTGAGGGTGAAGGAAGAGTACTGATGGTGAAAGAAGGAGCGTAAAGGTGAATGAAGGGGAGTAAATACAATAAGGAAAGAAGAGTAAGATGAGGAAAGGTAAAGGAGTAAGAGAGAAACTGAAGAAAGGATAGACAGAAAGAAAAGTAAGAAAATGATGAAAAAGTATTTTTAGATTGTCGTACTTACCTTATAAATGTAATATCTGTGGAAGAGAATAAACAATTGAGTTATAATATATATTTCACAATACAAAATAACTTGTACAATATGTTATATGTTTTATTTTGTTGTTGTCAGAATATATTGAATTTCACTAAAAACAGTGAGTTCAATACTACTCATCATATGACAGCGGGCAAAAAAAAACACAATCAAAAAGATTGTGTTTAAAAAACCCATACAACATTTCAATAAATAATGTAAAAATTAGAAAAAAACATATCCTAAATGTTTTCTTCCAAACAGCAATTTCTTAAATAAATAACAACAATCACAAACTAATAAAACATTTTTACTTCTTTTTTATACTCTCAAAGTAAAGTTATGTATAAACATATATTAACAACATTTACCCAAAATACTCATTTTTGATTGTCATACTTTTTGCACATGGCCAAATAGTATATAGAAAGTCCTTTGTTTGGAAATTACTTAATAGTACTCTTAAACTTCCATTTCCCAACCTTCTGAATCAAAACCTCCAACATCTTTTCTTTTCTATCTGGAGATATAACAATAGTTATATCTCCACCCGATGCTATTTATCATGTACATAGAACCTTGAACAACCAGTAAGTCAATTGAGTATCATTACAATTAGTCCAGCCTTTTTGACATTTTAAATAAGCTGTGTAATGTCCTGATGTTGTAGAAGGACCATCATGGAAAATAATTGCTGCAGTTACAAAAGTTCTTCCTGAAATTGATAATTTAGAAGCCACAAAATTTGTAATTCAAGTTGTCAATTTTGTTCCATCTGGTCTGCATCGGTGCAGCATCAAAATGACATACTGTCCATATCTTCGTAAAAATAATGTTGATAGCATTTTAGAGTTACATTGGGTACAGACCATGTTTTGATTTGCTCCTCTAACTAGATTATTAAAAGACACTGATTTGCAGTCTGGTAATGTCAAATATATAAATCTTTCAGTGTCTATTGTAGTACTACTTGAAAAGAAACAATTGTCACAGTCATGTTCCCATTTATAAGAAAGGCCAAAAAGATTTTCAATATCTATACCTTCATTTTGAAATACAACAAACATATACATTAGAAATTCCTGATAATATTGCTGAATATTCTGTGAAAATTGATTTAGACCAGAACATATGTCTTAACCCCTTCGCTGCGGCGGCTATTCCGCCGCAGCGCTAAGGGGGCGGGGTGGCCGCGCGGCGGTTCCGTGCTTGTGACGGAACCGCTCTGTCACGGCTCGTGGGTGAGCTGTGCTTGTGACGTAACGGTTCCGTCACGAACCCGCCCGCCCATTATTTCATCAGCGCAGGCGTGGAATTCGCGCCGCGCAGGCGCGGCAAGCGGGCCGTGACGGAACCGTTCCGTCACAAGCACAGCTCACCCGATGCTTGTGACGGAACGGTTCCGTCACAAGCATGCAAGGGGTTAAACATTTCGAATATCAGAAACACTTTCTATTTTTGTTTTATCACTGCTACATTTCTCAAACACAGAATTCAACAAACAACAAAATCTTTGATCCCGACTTTCCACAATCTGTTCTTGTAAAGTTTTGAGAAAAAAAACAACATTAACTACTACATTAGCATAGCAGTTGACACCAGAACTGTTTTCAAACTGAAATCCAACAACATCTTCAACAGAATCCTTTTCCTTACTGCTTACAATTACTAGTTCATCTAGTTTTTTCTTTTCGCTACAACCTCACTACAATTTTTCTCATATCTTCTTTTTCGACCTACCACTCGCTTTTCATCTAAAGGATATTGAGGTAAATTTGGAGCATATTCTCTTCTCAACCTATTATATTATTTTACACAATTTAGATCTGCACTAATCTTTCTGTCATCAAAATCAATCAAGTATAATCCAGATAAAGATCTGACTCGAGATAAAGCAACATATGCCATACCCTCCTTGAACATAGAACTTCCAATATTCACCAAAGCACTATCTACACTTAAACCTTGAGATTTATGAATAGTCACTACATATGCCAAACAAACAGGAAACTGTTTTCGGCGGACGTATAAATCTTTCACAAGCAAAAACAGAGCAGAACAATGACTCAATTGTTGTACTTCTTCAATTTCATCAAATTTAATTTTCAAAAATTCAATTTAATCTCTATTTCGGTAATTCACAAAATCAGCAACATGACCCATTGCTCCATTTACTAAACCTCTTTCCACATGTAAATTCCGTCGTAAAATTATACAACAATTTAAACATGCATATAGACTCTTTTCAAAACCAGCAGTTTTAGATATTGTCTTCTCTAAAGAATCCAATTTTGACTTCAACTTTTCTGACAAAATAATAGTAGCTCCTACATACTCTATTCTATCAATAGCTTCCAGTTTTACAATTTCTTGATTTTCTAACTTTAACATTTTGTTGTTGAAGATTGAACATTCTTGCAGAGTTGGCATCAAACATATCACTGATTTATTTTCTGCAATTTTTCTATAAATATTCTCTGGGAGAATTTTTTCCTTTGGAAACAAATTAGAAAGTAATCATGCCTGTAAAGCTTCTTTCCCATGTTCACTTAATTTTCCAATTCTTATATCTTGAAGAATTCTTCTATAATCTTCATCCTTTGCCTGTCGCATATTTTGAAGAAGTTCTGTATATTTGAAATATAACCATATATTAACATTTCCAATACTTCCTAGTCACTTCCTGGTATCTTTATGTGTAAGCATGTTAAACACTGGTTGTCCTTTCACAGGAGTTTGCTGTAGTAGATCTCCAAAAACAATGATGTGTTTGCCTCTAAATAACACATCATACTCTGTTTTAAGAATTTGTTGCATTCTTAAATGCACAAAAGCAATCATTATATTTGATACCATGCTTACCTCATCAATAATGAGAGGTTTCATTTTTTTCAGGACTCTAGAAACTTCACAACAAACATCTCCAGATAGCTTGTGGTATTCTACTTTATTGTCTTGCTCTACTGGCAGCATCAATAAATGATGTAAAGTAATCCCTTTAATGTTATGTGCTGCCAACCCAGTTGGGGCAGTAACAACACAAGAGAGTGATGACTTAGTCCTTTGCTGTAGATAATTTGCAATTCCTTTAATTAGGAAACTTTTTCCAGTTCCATCTTCTCCACTCACATACAGTCGGACAGGTTTAAATGACGTACATTTGCACTCTTTTTTCTCATAATATAAACCGTGCTCAATCTGCTCAGTCACTTCGTCATATATTTGTTTTTGTTCAACATTTAGTTGTTTTTCCAATTCTTCTAAGTTAATTACATCCTCCTGAGCTTGTCCCATTGCTCTTTCCACCTCATCCATGGCAGTGGCTGCTTTTGGATAATTGGTCCTCCTAGTGGATCCTGACTCAACGAAGCAGGACTCTGATTATCTTGAGAACTGTCTCTTGCAATCTCTGCTGCAATTGTAGCTTCTTGCTGTATTTCGTCATTTAACATTTTCAGATAAGTAGCAAAAATAAGACATTCGATAATATCTTTAGTTGCGTTGAATGAATCTTCATAACTGACAAAATCTCCAAGTAGTTCCTCTTCTGTACGCCAGGGCTTAAACAGTTGCAAAAGAGTTAAATAGTAAAATTCCCTTTTGTCAGGAGTTTCGCAACTCAGTTTTCTATGATTGGAGCAATGGAGTTGTCTGTCACATATTGAATATCCATGTTAGCATTCCACATTGACAAAATGACTGGGTTATAAGCATTTATGTATTTGGACTCTTTATTTCTTCTTACGTTGTAGGTATTTTTCGGTGATTTTCTTGTAACAGTATGTCACAAAGATGACATGAAATAGTTTACTCTTCCTTTTGATAATACTGGTCGTGGAAATCCAAAACGACATTTTATGTAGAACTTGTCCTTAGATTTGAACTTTCGACGACAGCATTTTCCACAACGATGGATTTGAAACCGTAAGACTTGATGTCTTAAATTGTTTTCTTCTGTACTTTTCGGAACAGCACATGTAGAATACTGTTCAATAAAACTCATCACCCTGTAATCCGAATCTGTTCCAAATTTGGGAGCATCTTTGATCCATAGCAGCATATGTATGTGAGGAGCACCTCCTGCTTGATACTCCTTTCTCCAAAAGAAATCCAAAACCTCTCCAAGAGGAGGATTTTTTTTGTTTGTGATAAAAGACATCATAGCTTCAAATCTATGCTTGAAATACCTGCATACATTAACTGGATCCAAAGAGCACAGTTCTCCAGGTGTCTTGAATTCTATATTTTCTATGTTTGCATTTGCCTCTCGAAGAAATTCAAGTAAGTCTTCCCAAGCATACTCAGCACAGCTAAGAGTAAGGAACCATGTAGGAGTTCCTAAGTTTATTTTTTTTTTTTTATTTTATTTTTTTATTGGTTCAGTTCAAAACCGATATCTTTTCATATTCATAATACAGTTATGCAATTATACACTTCCAAAAAGAGAGGGGGAAACAATAGAAACTATATAGATTAAAAAAAACAGTACAATAAGTGAATATTACCAAATATAAAACAATATTGATATTAAGCTACAGTGGAGACCTTCATTGGTCTAGATTTATGCAAGCATCATTCCTCAACCCCCATATGATCAATCATCGCCTGCCAAACCTTGATCCCCCTTTGCTTTTTCTTAATTGACTTAGTACAATATAGGTTTACTCCAAGTAGAACACATTGTAAAAGTTTGCTCTCCACATCTCATAAGCTGGAGCTTCCGGTTTCAACCCCATTGAGGCAATGCAAAGGCGAGCCACTGCCATCACCATGAATAGCAAGTGTTAGATCTGGGGGTCTCTAGTTGGCAGAGGTAAGTACCTTAGACCAAGTAGGGACCCTTGCTTCTAGTCAGGGTGAAGGAATACACACAGTAGATAACCTCCGCTCTCCTCTAGGTAGCTTGGCGCGAGGAGGCAGGCTTATCCCCAAGGCAATGTGTATAATATTTGCACTCAACACAACAATAATCCCCAATCCACCACAAACTGAGACCACACAGGTAAGTATATTTTATAAAAATATATATAACTTTTATCTGGTTGCAGCAATGTAAATAAAGCAGTTGCACGATAATCACTTTAGTATAGCAATGATGCACTTAATCTTAATTGGTGTTTCTTAATTTCAGGAAGTTCTTGAAACAAATGTCTCTAGTCTCTTCAGTCGGCAAAAAGATATGCCTATGATTTTGTGATTAAAACGCTCTAAAAATGAGCCAAGAACCATGCCAATGTTTGGTAATGCAAACGCTCTTAAAAATGAGCCAAGAACCATGCCAATGTTTTGTAATACAAACGGGACCCGGCCCCTAGCGTCAGGGACCCTTCGCGCGTCTAGCGCGCCTCACCGCAATGCTGTTGGGAGGGGGGATTCCCTTCCAGGCGTACCTCGCGGCGAGCGCTCACTAGCGCTCCAGCCCGGCCGGTCTCAGGACGCTCTTCCGCCTGCTCTCGGTTCTCCAGGGAGCAGCGGGGAGCAGAGACGGCAGGCCGGGGGCTGGAGCACTCGTTCAGGTCCCTCGGCGAGGTCAGGTCAGTCTTCCCCGGGCCCGGCGGTGATCGCGGTGAATTCTCGGCTCCTCCAGTCGAGCGGGCCAATCCAGACGCGGCAAAACGGGCGAGCCTCCAAAGCACCCGGGAGTCAGCCTATGGCAGTGCGGCTCCCGGGTCAAGCCTGCGATGACGCTCCTCGCCCTAGCCAATCACCACACGGCAACAGTGGTGACGCTGCGCCGCACGGGCCAATCCCGTCGCGGCGTTGGTGAGGGGGCTCGGCTCTCTCATCCAATCGGAGAGCAGCGGGCTCGTTTTCAGTCGCGTTGGTACCAGCAAGGTACAGGGCCCTTCGTCGGGGGTTTACTGACCCCGGGTCGCGGTGGTGAAGCTGCACACAGGTCGCTTTAGTGCGCTCTGCTCGGGGAAAGCCCACAAACCTTCGGTCTGCACATAACACGTGTCGATGAACACGGCGACCTCACAGCACGGCACAGCAGCCGGTTGGGCAGGCAATGCACAGCGCGGCACCCTACAGCCAAACAGAGGGCCGACGGTCAGGCAAACAGCAGGGCTTCACGATCTCTTCAGCCCACAGCAGCTTCAGTGGACACAGCAGATTCTTGTGGTCCTTGGGCAACCTTTATGTTCCTGGGTTGCAGACAGGGAGCCAGCTCTTCTCAGGCCCTTGGAGATTCAAATTGTAGACACAGCACACAGCAAAGTCTTTGTAGTTCAAGCAGGCAGGGTCACAGCACACAGCAAAGTCCCTTTCTTCTCCTCTCCTTCAGTTGGACAGCAGGATAGGTCAGCCCTTAAAGCACACAGCAAGGCAATCTTCCATCAGCTCCTTCAGCAGTCCTTCTTCTGGCAGAGGTTCCTCTTGATTGTAGAATCTGATTTTCTGTAGTCAGGGGTCCTTCTCTTATACCCCAAAAAGGCTTTGAAGTCCTTTGAAGTCTTTTGAAGTCTTTGTGCAAAGGGGGCCCTGAGCCCGGTCCAAACCAGTTCTGGGGGTCTGGGGTGTTTCTGGTTTCCTTCTTCCTCCCTGTCCCAGGGACAGAGGTGACAGACGCCCAGCAGGAGGTGGAGCCAGCTTTGAGGTTAGGCAGGCACAGCCCTTCACTATCAGGTGCTATCTCCTCCCACTTCCCTGGCAGCAGATGCTGCCTTTCATCCACGGGGCTGGCTCAGATAACCCCCTGGGGCTCTGCAGACCCTGTCATCCTCAACCCAGACAGTCAATCCACAAACTGTCCCAGGCACACAGAAAGGTTTAGACAAGAGAACAGCCACTTTCTAAAAGTGCCATTCTCAAACACAGAATTTAAAAACAACCCTTACTAAAAGATGTGTTATTAAATTCTGAGTTCAGGGATATCTTTCACTTATGTCCCATCTTGTTCCTATGGGAAGATAGGCTGGGATCCAATGGGACCAGCCTCCCCCATGTTACTCTATGGAGCAAGATAGCCTTACAGCAGTGAGCACACAAAATGGCTGCTGCTCACTACCAGAGCATGTTACCTGCACTAGTACATGCTCTACCTTATCCATGCACTGCACCCTGCCCAGGGGGGTACCTTGAGCCTTTCATAGGGGTGACTGGTGTGCACAGACAGGGAAGGGTTAGGCCCAGCCAGTGGGGACACTGGCCAGGCGGACATGGCAGTCCACTGACTGCACACAGGCCCTGCGCTGGCAGGCCTGAGACATCATTTTAGGGCTACTCATGTGGGTGGCGCAATCTGCGCTGCAGGCCCACTAGTAGCATCTGTCATCACCAGCCCTGGCACACACAGTGCACTTTACTAGGGACTTCATGGTGACACAAATATGCCAATCAGGTATACCCAATCAATATGACAATTTACAGAGGGAGCACTTACCCTCTGACACTGATCAGCAGTGGCAGAGGGTCCAAAGCATCTAAACCAGCAAAAACGAAATCCAGCACAGCATCAAAAATACATGAGTCAGAGGCAAAAAGATGGGGGGAAAACCACGCCAAGGATGTCAGGTCTAACAGCAAGTATCTATACTTGCGATACGATAAGAACACATCCAAGTCACTAGATAAACCAAAGATAATCATTTCCCTGGAGTTCCTAAGTTTCTTAGCATTCATTTCCATTCCCCATGACGGCGGAACCAATACTCGTTAGTACCACGCTGACAAGCCATGAGATTAATTAGCTGAAATTCCAAACAGTGTCTTTCTGTTGGACTTTGTCCATAAAGTCCCTTACCGAAACATTCTGCAGATGTACTCCACTTTTTAGTATATGGTTCACTGCATAAGAAAGTCCAGACAAGTCACTCTCAAACAGAAGATGAAACAAATATGGAATGCATTGGCGAAACCTTGGATCTTCTGCATATAATCTTGATGTCCGGTATTCAGATGCAGGAATTTGCACAGGTCAGTCATCATATCTTCCACCTACACCTGTTGGAAATAACTGAGGAAAACAACGAGCTTCCAAGCTTTCTTCCCATACACTTATAGGACTTCCTTTTGCTTCTTTCATTTGGAATAACTCAATAGCATTCCCTATTACTTCTTTGGAATACAGAGGATGAACACTGTAATGTTCATAAATTTGTTCACTTCTGGACACATCCACTTTTTCAATTTGCCCAGCTGACAAATCACTGTCCACTTCTACAGTTGTTTACTCTTCTCCTACATATACATTTTTGTAGTACTGATTGTTTTTACCACATACAACGTTGCCTTTTTGACTTTCCTAACATCCACTAATTCTTGCCAGATTTTCTTACTCTTTGTAGGAACGCCATTAACTAGAATACCTAGAGGTTCCTCTTCCACTTTCTCTACACCAATTGTGTCAATATTTTTCTTAAACTCTAGAGGCAAATAAACAACTCTTCCCTTTAATCCTCTCTGTAAATCTGAAGGAGGCAATTTCCCTGTCTTAGGCTCCATGCGAACAATAGCCTGAAATGGATGCACAGATTGAATCAGAATACACTCATAGGTATTTAAATCCATCAATTCAGAAGGAATCTTTACCAACTCCAGATTATTATGTACAGCTCTAGCAGGCATTTTGTTATCATTTCATTTATTATAACAATATTTACAAATACGTTGATCAGAAACCAAATCAAAACAATTCTCTACCAACAAATAAGTTGCAAAATCCTTCCACTCATTATTATTTTCCTTTTCACTTTTTACATATAAATCAACTAACCTAGTCTGATTTTTATAATGAGTTTGTCGACAACACACACAACAAAAATTTGGCTTTTCACTTGAAATGACCTTAAACTTTGTAATTTCTTGGTCAGAATTTTCTGTACTAAAATTCTGTATATTTTCATTCACATTGCCTTCAATTACTGTATCAGTTTCTGCACTGTCCTCTTTTTCACCAAAATAACTAAACTCAATTTCTTCACAAATGGACTTTTCATCTAATACAGATCCATGCAAAAGAGCACTGTTTAACTGTTTTAGCTTAAGTGCTGGACTTTTTGCATAATACAACCTTCTCACTAATTTCCTCACTTCAGTATGATGCACTGCTAACATCCTAAAATGGTGAAAAACACTGACATACTTTTCTAGAAAGACAAGCCAGTGAATGCCCTTGCAAACCTGTTTTTCTCTCAGTCTGCAAGGATCTAATTCTTGCAACATCTTCATCTTTTGTTTCAGACTTTTCTTAGTATATTTACGTAAGAAATTGCGAAACAAATCAATTGAATCCTGTCGCACACTACAAATACTACTACAATTCCAAGTGTACACCGAAGCCTTACGACATCTCCCTAAAACTTCATCAGCTAACACCTCTTCTGCATTTCTAGACACAATTTTCTCTTTTTCAATTGGACAACTGTCCTTCACCTCATATGCGCGACCACTGATGTCAACTGCATGCAACAAATCATTAGTCTGAAAGTAAGTCTCTTCATTAAAAAATGGCTCTCAACTTGAACTATGCTTCCATTCTCCAGAAAAAACATCACAAAAATTAGTCCTATTAATTACTCTTTTCCACTTACTTTTTGCTTTCAAAACATTGATTGCCTTGTCCAGTGTACGAATTCTATTGATTACTAAAATGTATAATTTTTTCTCACTTCAAAAGCCTAATCAACTGTCCTCTCTATACTTTTCTTTTTCTTGTAAAAAACTGTTTTCCTTTTGCAAATATTTAAATTGTTTAATTAATTTACAACAACTCTGTTATAAAACATTTGTCTACAATTGTCAATGAACTGATTTTTGCGTCTATTACTGTAGACAATATCATCTCCATCTACATTTCCAACATTTTTTGGGGGGCTCTGCTTTTTCTTTGTAGTTACAGAAGATTTTTTTTTCTTTTGCACATTCCCCACATTTTTTTTCCGTTGGGTTAATTTCCTAATAAAATCTTTAGTTGGCTTACCAGGAGCATTCTTCTTTTTCTCTGAACATTGTTTTTTGGATAAATCTTCTAATTGTGTTTTCTTGGACAATAAAGCCTGTTTATATTTTTACATCCTTAGAAGGCATATTGCTTTTTCTCTCTGTAGATAATTCTTCTATAATCTTCATCCTTTGCCTGTCGCATATTTTGAAGAAGTTCTGTATATTTGAAATATAACCATATATTAACATTTCCAATACTTCCTAGTCACTTCCTGGTATCTTTATGTGTAAGCATGTTAAACACTGGTTGTCCTTTCACAGGAGTTTGCTGTAGTAGATCTCCAAAAACAATGATGTGTTTGCCTCTAAATAACACATCATACTCTGTTTTAAGAATTTGTTGCATTCTTAAATGCACAAAAGCAATCATTATATTTGATACCATGCTTACCTCATCAATAATGAGAGGTTTCATTTTTTTCAGGACTCTAGAAACTTCACAACAAACATCTCCAGATAGCTTGTGGTATTCTACTTTATTGTCTTGCTCTACTGGCAGCATCAATAAATGATGTAAAGTAATCCCTTTAATGTTATGTGCTGCCAACCCAGTTGGGGCAGTAACAACACAAGAGAGTGATGACTTAGTCCTTTTCTGTAGATAAGTTGCAATTCCTTTAATTAGGAAACTTTTTCCAGTTCCAGCTTCTCCACTCACATACAGTCGGAGAGGTTTAAATGACGTACATTTGCACTCTTTTTTCTCATAATATAAACCGTGCTCAATCTGCTCAGTCACTTTGTCATATATTTGTTTTTGTTCAACATTTAGTTGTTTTTCCAATTCTTCTAAGTTAATTACATCCTCCTGAGCTTGTTCCAATGCTCTTTCCACCTCATCCATGGCAGTGGCTGCTTTTGGATAATTGGTCCTCCTAGTGGATCCTGACTCAACGAAGCAGGACTCTGATTATCTTGAGAACTGTCTCTTGCAATCTCTGCTGCAATTGTAGCTTCTTGCTGTATTTCGTCATTTAACATTTTCAGATAAGTAGCAAAAATAAGACATTCGATAATATCTTTAGTTGCGTTGAATGAATCTTCATAACTGACAAAATCTCCAAGTAGTTCCTCTTCTGTACGCCAGGGCTTAAACAGTTGCAAAAGAGCTAAATAGTAAAATTCCCTTTTGTCAGGAGTTTCGCAACTCAGTTTTCTATGATTGGAGCAATGGAGTTGTCTGTCACATATTGAATATCCATGTTAGCATTCCACATTGACAAAATGACTGGGTTATAAGCATTTATGTATTTGGACTCTTTATTTCTTCTTACGTTGTAGGTATTTTTCGGTAATTTTCTTGTAACAGTATGTCACAAAGATGACATGAAATAGTTTACTCTTCCTTTTGATAATACTGGTCGTGGAAATCCAAAACGACATTTTATGTAGAACTTGTCCTTAGATTTGAACTTTCGACGACAGCATTTTCCACAACGATGGATTTGAAACCGTAAGACTTGATGTCTTAAATTGTTTTCTTCTGTACTTTTCGGAACAGCACATGTAGAATACTGTTCAATAAAACTCATCACCGTGTAATCCGAATCTGTTCCAAATTTGGGAGCATCTTTGATCCATAGCAGCATATGTATGTGAGGAGCACCTCCTGCTTGATACTCCTTTCTCCAAAAGAAATCCAAAACCTCTCCAAGAGGAGGATTTTTTTTGTTTGTGATAAAAGACATCATAGCTTCAAATCTATGCTTGAAATACCTGCATACATTAACTGGATCCAAAGAGCACAGTTCTCCAGGTGTCTTGAATTCTATATTTTCTATGTTTGCATTTGCCTCTCGAAGAAATTCAAGTAAGTCTTCCCAAGCATACTCAGCACAGCTAAGAGTAAGGAACCATGTAGGAGTTCCTAAGTTTTTTATTTTTTATTTTTTTATTTTTTTATTGGTTCAGTTCAAAACCGATATCTTTTCATATTCATAATACAGTTATGCAATTATACACTTCCAAAAAGACAGGGGGAAACAATAGAAACTATATAGATTAAAAAAAACAGTACAATAAGTGAATATTACCAAATATAAAACAATATTGATATTACGCTACAGTGGAGACCTTCATTGGTCTAGATTTATGCAAGCATCATTCCTCAACCCCCATATGATCAATCATCGCCTGCCAAACCTTGATCCCCCTTTGCTTTTTCTTAATTGACTTAGTACAATATAGGTTTACTCCAAGTAGAACACATTGTAAAAGTTTGCTCTCCACATCTCATAAGCTGGAGCTTCCGGTTTCAACCCCATTGAGGCAATGCAAAGGCGAGCCACTGCCATCACCATGAATAGCAAGTGTTAGATCTGGGGGTCTCTAGTTGGCAGAGGTAAGTACCTTAGACCAAGTAGGGACCCTTGCTTCTAGTCAGGGTGAAGGAATACACACAGTAGATAACCTCCGCTCTCCTCTAGGTAGCTTGGCGCGAGCAGGCAGGCTTATCCCCAAGGCAATGTGTATAATATTTGCACTCAACACAACAATAATCCCCAATCCACCACAAACTGAGACCACACAGGTAAGTATATTTTATAAAAATATATATAACTTTTATCTGGTTGCAGCAATGTAAATAAAGCAGTTGCACGATAATCACTTTAGTATAGCAATGATGCACTTAATCTTAATTGGTGTTTCTTAATTTCAGGAAGTTCTTGAAACAAATGTCTCTAGTCTCTTCAGTCGGCAAAAAGATATGCCTATGATTTTGTGATTAAAACGCTCTCAAAATGAGCCAAGAACCATGCCAATGTTTGGTAATGCAAACGCTCTTAAAAATGAGCCAAGAACCATGCCAATGTTTTGTAATACAAACGGGACCCGGCCCCTAGCGTCAGGGACCCTTCGCGCGTCTAGCGCGCCTCACCGCAATGCTGTTGGGAGGGGGGATTCCCTTCCAGGCGCACCTCGCGGCGAGCGCTCACTAGCGCTCCAGCCCGGCCGGTCTCAGGACGCTCTTCCGCCTGCTCTCGGTTCTCCAGGGAGCAGCGGGGAGCAGAGACGGCAGGCCGGGGGCTGGAGCACTCGTTCAGGTCCCTCGGCGAGGTCAGGTCAGTCTTCCCCGGGCCCGGCGGTGATCGCGGTGAATTCTCGGCTCCTCCAGTCGAGCGGGCCAATCCAGACGCGGCAAAACGGGCGAGCCTCCAAAGCACCCGGGAGTCAGCCTATGGCAGTGCGGCTCCCGGGTCAAGCCTGCGATGACGCTCCTCGCCCTAGCCAATCACCACACGGCAACAGTGGTGACGCTGCGCCGCACGGGCCAATCCCGTCGCGGCGTTGGTGAGGGGGCTCGGCTCTCTCATCCAATCGGAGAGCAGCGGGCTCGTTTTCAGTCGCGTTGGTACCAGCAAGGTACGGGGCCCTTCGTCTGGGGTTTACTGACCCCGGGTCGCGTTGGTGAAGCTGCACACAGGTCGCTTTAGTGCGCTCTGCTTGGGGAAAGCCCACAAACCTTCGGTCTGCACATAACACGTGTCGATGAACACGGCGACCTCACAGCACGGCACAGCAGCCGGTTGGGCAGGCAATGCACAGCGCGGCACCCTCCAGCCAAACAGAGGGCCGACGGTCAGGCAAACAGCAGGGCTTCACGATCTCTTCAGCCCACAGCAGCTTCAGTGGACACAGCAGATTCTTGTGGTCCTTGGGCAACCTTTATGTTCCTGGGTTGCAGACAGGGAGCCAGCTCTTCTCAGGCCCTTGGAGATTCAAATTGTAGACACAGCACACAGCAAAGTCTTTGTAGTTCAAGCAGGCAGGGTCACAGCACACAGCAAAGTCCCTTTCTTCTCCTCTCCTTCAGTTGGACAGCAGGATAGGTCAGCCCTTAAAGCACACAGCAAGGCAATCTTCCATCAGCTCCTTCAGCAGTCCTTCTTCTGGCAGAGGTTCCTCTTGATTGTAGAATCTGATTTTCTGTAGTCAGGGGTCCTTCTCTTATACCCCAAAAAGGCTTTGAAGTCCTTTGAAGTCTTTTGAAGTCTTTGTGCAAAGGGGGCCCTGAGCCCGGTCCAAACCAGTTCTGGGGGTCTGGGGTGTTTCTGGTTTCCTTCTTCCTCCCTGTCCCAGGGACAGAGGTGACAGACGCCCAGCAGGAGGTGGAGCCAGCTTTGAGGTTAGGCAGGCACAGCCCTTCACTATCAGGTGCTATCTCCTCCCACTTCCCTGGCAGCAGATGCTGCCTTTCATCCACGGGGCTGGCTCAGATAACCCCCTAGGGCTCTGCAGACCCTGTCATCCTCAACCCAGACAGTCAATCCACAAACAGTCCCAGGCACACAGAAAGGTTTAGACAAGAGAACAGCCACTTTCTAAAAGTGCCATTCTCAAACACAGAATTTAAAAACAACCCTTACTAAAAGATGTGTTATTAAATTCTGAGTTCAGGGATATCTTTCACTTATGTCCCATCTTGTTCCTATGGGAAGATAGTCTGGGATCCAATGGGACCAGCCTCCTCCATGTTACTCTATGGAGCAAGATAGCCTTACAGCAGTGAGCACACAAAATGGCTGCTGCTCACTACCAGAGCATGTTACCTGCACTAGTACATGCTCTACCTTATCCATGCACTGCACCCTGCCCAGGGGGGTACCTTGAGCCTTCCATAGGGGTGACTGGTGTGCACAGACAGGGAAGGGTTAGGCCCAGCCAGTGGGGACACTGGCCAGGCGGACATGGCAGTCCACTGACTGCTCACAGGCCCTGCGCTGGCAGGCCTGAGACATCATTTTCGGGCTACTCATGTGGGTGGCGCAATCTGCGCTGCAGGCCCACTAGTAGCATCTGTCATCACCAGCCCTGGCACACACAGTGTACTTTACTAGGGACTTCATGGTGACACAAATATGCCAATCAGGTATACCCAATCAATATGACAATTTACAGAGGGAGCACTTACCCTCTGACACTGATCAGCAGTGGCAGAGGGTCCAAAGCATCTAAACCAGCAAAAACGAAATCCAGCACAGCATCAAAAATACATGAGTCAGAGGCAAAAAGATGGGGGAAAAACCACGCCAAGGATGTCAGGTCTAACACGTGTCCCCTCCAGCTGAAAGTGGGGAGAACTACCCAACCTCTTGGGAGTCCTCATCACTAAGGCGGAAGAATCTGGACAGACCATCAGCATTGGCGTGTTCTGTACCAGGGCGGTGCTCCACCGTGAAGTCCATCCCCTGTAGGGAAATGGACCACCTCAACAGTTTTGGATTCTCACCCCTCATATGCATTAACCATCTGAGGGGCCTGTGGTCGGTCTGAACACGGAAGTGAGTCCCAAACAGGTAGGGCCTCAGCTTCTTCAGAGCCCAGACCACAGCGAAAGCTTCCCTTTCGATTGCACTCCATCTCTGTTCCCTGGGGAGTAGCCTCCTACTAATGAAAGCCACCGGTTGGTCTTCACCCTCCTCATTGATCTGTGAGAGTACTGCTCCCACGCCTTGCTCTGAAGCGTCAGTTTGCACAATGAACTCACTTGAAAAGTCAGGTGCCTTAAGCACCGGTGCTGTGCACATGGCAGTTTTGAGGGTGTCAAAAGCAGTTTGACAGGCCTCAGTCCAATTCACTTTCCTGGGCTGATTTCTAGATGTCAGCTCTGTCAAAGGGGCTACAATGGTGCCATAACCTTTGACAAACCGTCTGTAATACCCGGTGAGACCTAAAAAGGCTCTCACCTCAGTCTGGGTCTTGGGGGGTTCCCAAGCCAGAATGGTATCAATCTTTGCCTGTAGGGGCGCCACCTGGCCGCTCCCCACCTGGTGTCCCAAGTACACCACAGATCCCTGCCCTATCTGGCACTTACTGGCCTTGATAGTAAGGCCTGCCTTCTGCAGAGCCTTCAACACTGCGCAGAGGTGTTGCAAGTGTTCCTCCCAAGTGGAGCTGAACACAGCAATGTCATCCAGGTATGCTGCGCTGAATTCCTCCAGCCCTGCCAATACCTGGTTGACCAGTCTCTGGAATGTGGCAGGGGCATTTTTCAACCCAAAGGGCATGACACGAAACTGGAAGTGCCCCTCTGGTGTTGAAAATGCTGATCTTTCCTTGTCCCCCTCAGTTAAGGCAATCTGCCAGTAACCTGAAGTCAAATCAAAGGTGCTCAGGTACCGGGCAGCTCCCAACCGATCCACCAGCTCATCAGCTCTGGGGATGGGGTGCGCGTCAGTCTTGGTGACCGCATTGAGCCCACGGTAGTCCACGCAGAAACGGAGTTCCTGGGGGCCACCAGGGGTAGCAGCTTTCTTAGGCACTAAGACCACTGGGCTAGCCCAGGGGCTGCTGGAGGGCTCAATGACCCCTAGTGCTAACATCTTAGAAACCTCTTCTTTGATGCTAGCCCTGACCTTGTCAGCCACTCTGTAAAACTTCTGTTTCACAGGCAGGTTGTCACCAGTGTCCACATCGTGGACACACCAGTCAGTGACACCTGGGGTCAGGGGAAAACAGGGGGGCGAACTGACCCAAGACTTGGCGACAGTCCTGTTGCTGCTCTGGGGTCAGGGTGGGTGAGAGTATCACCCCATCAACTGACCCATCTTGCTCCTTGGTTGCCAGGAGGTCAGGGAGAGGATCACTATCCTCCTCCCCTCCTGCATCTGTAGCCATGAGCAAAGTCACTGCTGACCTCTCAAAGTGGGGTTTGAGGCGGTTTACATGCAACACTCTCAGGGGCTGCCTGGGAGTCTTCAGGTTAACCAAGTAGGTAACCTCGCTCTTGCGCTCCACCACCTCATATGGCCCAGACCACTTGTCACGGAGAGCACAAGGCTCCACTGGCTCCATCACCCACACTTTCTGCCCAGGTTGGAACTCCACAAGAGAGGTGTTCTGATCATACCATCTCTTCATTTCCTCCTGGCTAGCCTCCAGGTTCTCTTGAGCGAGCTTCCTGAAGCGCTTGGTCTGATTGCGGATGGCCAGCACATAGCTGAACACATCCTGAGGGGTTTTCCCACGGGATTTCTCCCACCCCTCCTTCACCAGAGTGAGAGGTCCTCTGACAGGGTGGCCATACAGCAACTCAAAGGGGCTGAACCCTAAGGATTTCTGAGGCACCTCCCTGTATGCAAATAACAGGCATGGTAACAAGACGTCCCACTTCCGCCTCATGGGCTCCTCTAGGCCCATAATCATGCCCTTCAGGGTGCGGTTGAATCTTTCAACCAACCCATTTCCTTGAGGATGGTAAGGTGTGGTGAACTTATATGTCACTCCACACACCTCCCACAGAGACTTCATGTACCTAGAGATGAAGTTTGTACCCCTGTCAGAAACCACCTCTCTGGGGAATCCCACACGGGAAAAGATCCCCATTAAGGCACGGCCCACCACAGGGGCTGTGACTGTCCTGAGATGGACTGCTTCAGGGTATCGGGTGGCATGGTCCACCAAGACCAGGATAAACCTGTTGCCTAAGGCTGTCTTGGGGTCCAGGGGCCCCACGATGTCAATGCCCACCCTCTCAAAAGGGGTGCTCACCACAGGAAAGGGTTGGAGGGGTGCCACGCACTTCCCTCCGCTCTTGCCACTGGCCTGACAGGTTTGGCAAGACTTACAAAAGGCAGCGACGTGCTTCTTCATCTGGGGCCAGTAGAAGTGGGTGACAAGCCTGTAATAGGTCTTGTCTTGCCCCAGATGTCCTGCGAGAGGCACGTCATGAGCCAGACCCAGTAGGAAGTTCCTGAAGCGCTCGGGTGCCACCAGCACACGGGCTGCACCGGGCTCAGCGAACTTAGGCTCACTATAAAGTAAGTCATCCTCCCAGTAGATCAAATGTTCCTTGGACCCCAGGCCTACTGCCTGGTCTGCAGCCTGCTGCCGCACACCAATGAGGGAAGGGCACTCCTTTTGAGCTTGGCAGAATTCCTCCCTGGAGGGACCACCATCTTGCTGCCACTGGGACAGCTCAGGCAATTCCCCTAGTTCGGCCACCTGTTCCCCTGTAGGTTTCAGGGCATCCCCCTCAGGTTCTGCTTCCTCCTGGACCGTGGGAACAGTGGGGGCTGGTTTCCCACGCCCTCTGCCCCTCCGTCTCTTGACAGGTCCCTGGGCCATTGTTCCAGGCTCCAGTTCTGCTAATCCACCCTTACTGGCTGCCATTGCACGTGTGGTCACACAGATCCACGCAGGCAAGCCCAACATTTCCAAGTGAGTCCTGTGCTCTACATCTTTCCATGGAGAGCTCTCCAGGTCATTACCTAATAGACAATCTACAGGCAAGGCATCACTTACAACAACTTCCAATGTACCGGAGACTCCTCCCCACTCAAATGGAACACGTGCCAACTTGCAGAGGCGCACTGAACTGTCAGCTGCCACCACAGGACGGAGTACCTTGGGAATGATCTGCTATTCAGACACCCATTGACACCTGACAGATGTCACACTGGCCCCTGTGTCTCTCAGAGCTTCTATCTCTTTTCCATTGATGGTCACCTTCTGCCCATATTTCTTAGTGTTTAAGGGCAGCAAGGTTTCCTGGGCCATCTCTTGGTCTCCTAAAGAGACAAGGGTCATTACTGCTAACCCCTCCTCCCCACTAGAAATCAAATCCCCTCCCAAAGCTACACTAGCTAATGCCGGTGTTGGAGCACCAGTGGGTGCTGGAGGTTTCTTTGGACATTTGGGGGCAATGTGCCCCACCTCCCCACATGTAAAGCAAGTAGGCGGGGGCCTGTTGTCCTGTTTGCCTTTACGGGGCCAGGACTTCTTAGACTTGGGGGGCTGAGACACTTTCTCCTGGGAACTATTTTGGGGCCCTTTAGAAGACTCCTTTTGATTACCCGTGTCCCCCCCACTCTTCTGCTGGAGACCTTGTCCACCCTTGGCTGGGGTACTTACCACCCCCTTGTGGACCCTGGTGCTAGTCCAGCGGTCCGCCTCTTTAGCAAGCTCACTGGGATCAGTTAACTTGCTGTCTAAAAGATGCTGGTGCAGCTCTGGAACACATAAACTACTTAAGTGCTCCCAACTAATCAAGTGACACAACCCCACATAATCAGTAACTTTTCTGCCCTTTATCCAACCTTCCAGTGCACGGCTGTACATACTCACACACTCCACCCAAGTACTTGAATCAAGCTTCTTGAAGTTCCTAAACTTCTGGCGGTACTGTTCTGCAGTGAGCCAATACCTGAGGCACAAAGCCTCCTTCATGGAGGGGTAGGCTAAAGTACCTGTTGCTTCTAAGGGTGCCAAGACATCCCTCCCAGAGGCCTCAAAGTGCTTCCATAAACCTGCCCCCCAACTTTTCTCAGGCACTTCATTCATCTTTAGGGCTAGTTCATACGCTCTGAACCACGCATAAATATCCTCACCCCTCTGATAATTCTGTACCAGATCCTTTGGTATGTATACCTTACCCGCCTGTACTGGTTGTGCGCTGCCACCATTAGAGCTGGACCCCCCTTGTTTTTCTTTGATGTCCAGCTCCCTCATGTTCCTCTCATGAGTCAATTGGAGTTTCTTCTCCTCCAAAGCGAGAGCATGTCTTCTCTCTTCCGCCGCCTTCTCAGTTTCAAGGCGTAGTTTCCTCTCCTCTGCTTGGGCCTTGAGTTTAAAAAGCTCAATCTCATGAGCCCTAGCTCTCTGATTATCCTCCAGCTCCTCTGGAGAAATAACCCTACTGGAGTGGTTGCTGCCAACCTTAGATGCTGACCGCGCTGGCAAATCACTGAGCAAAAAAACATTCTCCGGTGCACCTTCCACTTCAGTAGCTTCTTCTGAGACATGTTTAGCCTCCCACCAGGCCCTCAGAGCTTTCTGTAGCTCTTCCTTGTTTGCGCTGCCCTTCACTGGGCATCCAAGCTGTTTGCTGAATTGTTTCAGGATATCCTTTCTGTAGTTGTACAGCTCCTGAATTTCGAATTCCACTTCCAATTCTACTCTCACGCTTGCCGCTTTCACAGACATGATGCTTCCTAACCTTTTCAACAAAAGGTTTCACCAAAAAGAAAAAAATCTTGCGCAACCTGTGCTTCTAAACTAGACTAGTGATGTACAAGAGATCACTGCAGGTCAAGTGCAATTATTAGTTCAGAATCCGCACCGCTGTCCAACAATGTTAGATCTGGGGGTCTCTAGTTGGCAGAGGTAAGTACCTTAGACCAAGTAGGGACCCTTGCTTCTAGTCAGGGTGAAGGAATACACACAGTAGATAACCTCCGCTCTCCTCTAGGTAGCTTGGCGCGAGCAGGCAGGCTTATCCCCAAGGCAATGTGTATAATGTTTGCACTCAACACAACAATAATCCCCAATCCACCACAAACTGAGACCACACAGGTAAGTATATTTTATAAAAATATATATAACTTTTATCTGGTTGCAGCAATGTAAATAAAGCAGTTGCACGATAATCACTTTAGTATAGCAATGATGCACTTAATCTTAATTGGTGTTTCTTAATTTCAGGAAGTTCTTGAAACAAATGTCTCTAGTCTCTTCAGTCGGCAAAAAGATATGCCTATGATTTTGTGATTAAAACGCTCTCAAAATGAGCCAAGAACCATGCCAATGTTTTGTAATGCAAACGCTCTTAAAAATGAGCCAAGAACCATGCCAATGTTTTGTAATACAAACGGGACCCGGCCCCTAGCGTCAGGGACCCTTCGCGCGTCTAGCGCGCCTCACCGCAATGCTGTTGGGAGGGGGGATTCCCTTCCAGGCGCACCTCGCGGCGAGCGCTCACTAGCGCTCCAGCTCGGCCGGTCTCAGGACGCTCTTCCGCCTGCTCTCGGTTCTCCAGGGAGCAGCGGGGAGCAGAGACGGCAGGCCGGGGGCTGGAGCACTCGTTCAGGTCCCTCGGCGAGGTCAGGTCAGTCTTCCCCGGGCCCGGCGGTGATCGCGGTGAATTCTCGGCTCCTCCAGTCGAGCGGGCCAATCCAGACGCGGCAAAACGGGCGAGCCTCCAAAGCACCCGGGAGTCAGCCTATGGCAATGCGGCTCCCGGGTCAAGCCTGTGATGACGCTCCTCGCCCTAGCCAATCACCACACGGCAACAGTGGTGATGCTGCGCCGCACGGGCCAATCCCGTCGCGGCGTTGGTGAGGGGGCTCGGCTCTCTCGTCCAATCGGAGAGCAGCGGGCTCGTTTTCAGTCGCGTTGGTACCAGCAAGGTACGGGGCCCTTCGTCGGGGGTTTACTGACCCCGGGTCGCGGTGGTGAAGCTGCACACAGGTCGCTTTAGTGCGCTCTGCTCGGGGAAAGCCCACAAACCTTCGGTCTGCACATAACACGTGTCGATGAACACGGCGACCTCACAGCACGGCACAGCAGCCGGTTGGGCAGGCAATGCACAGCGCGGCACCCTCCAGCCAAACAGAGGGCCGACGGTCAGGCAAACAGCAGGGCTTCACGATCTCTTCAGCCCACAGCAGCTTCAGTGGACACAGCAGATTCTTGTGGTCCTTGGGCAACCTTTATGCTCCTGGGTTGCAGACAGGGAGCCAGCTCTTCTCAGGCCCTTGGAGATTCAAATTGGAGACACAGCCCACAGCAAAGTCTTTGTAGTTCAAGCAGGCAGGGTCACAGCACACAGCAAAGTCCCTTTCTTCTCCTCTCCTTCAGTTGGACAGCAGGATAGGTCAGCCCTTAAAGCACACAGCAAGGCAATCTTCCATCAGCTCCTTCAGCAGTCCTTCTTCTGGCAGAGGTTCCTCTTGATTGTAGAATCTGATTTTCTGTAGTCAGGGGTCCTTCTCTTATACCCCAAAAAGGCTTTAAAGTCCTTTGAAGTCTTTTGAAGTCTTTGTGCAAAGGGGGCCCTGAGCCCGGTCCAAACCAGTTCTGGGGGTCTGGGGTGTTTCTGGTTTCCTTCTTCCTCCCTGTCCCAGGGACAGAGGTGACAGACGCCCAGCAGGAGGTGGAGCCAGCTTTGAGGTTAGGCAGGCACAGCCCTTCACTATCAGGTGCTATCTCCTCCCACTTCCCTGGCAGCAGATGCTGCCTTTCATCCACGGGGCTGGCTCAGATAACCCCCTGGGGCTCTGCAGACCCTGTCATCCTCAACCCAGACAGTCAATCCACAAACAGTCCCAGGCACACAGAAAGGTTTAGACTAGAGAACAGCCACTTTCTAAAAGTGCCATTCTCAAACACAGAATTTAAAAACAACCCTTACTAAAAGATGTGTTATTAAATTCTGAGTTCAGGGATATCTTTCACCTATGTCCCATCTTGTTCCTATGGGAAGATAGGCTGGGATCCAATGGGACCAGCCTCCCCCATGTTACTCTATGGAGCAAGATAGCCTTACATCAGTGAGCACACAAAATGGCTGCTGCTCACTACCAGAGCATGTTACCTGCACTAGTACATGCTCTACCTTATCCATGCACTGCACCCTGCCCAGGGGGGTACCTTGAGCCTTCCATAGGGGTGACTGGTGTGCACAGACAGGGAAGGGTTAGGCCCAGCCAGTGGGGACACTGGCCAGGCGGACATGGCAGTCCACTGACTGCACACAGGCCCTGCGCTGGCAGGCCTGAGACATTATTTTAGGGCTACTCATGTGGGTGGCGCAATCTGCGCTGCAGGCCCACTAGTAGCATCTGTCATCACCAGCCCTGGCACACACAGTGCACTTTACTAGGGACTTCATGGTGACACAAATATGCCAATCAGGTATACCCAATCAATATGACAATTTACAGAGGGAGCACTTACCCTCTGACACTGATCAGCAGTGGCAGAGGGTCCAAAGCATTTAAACCAGCAAAAACGAAATCCAGCACAGCATCAAAAATACATGAGTCAGAGGCAAAAAGATGGGGGGAAAACCACGCCAAGGATGTCAGGTCTAACAGCAAGTATCTATACTTGCGATACGATAAGAACACATCCAAGTCACTAGATAAACCAAAGATAATCATTTCCCTGGAGTTCCTAAGTTTCTTAGCATTCATTTCCATTCCCCATGACGGCGGAACCAATACTCGTTAGTACCACGCTGACAAGCCATGAGATTAATTAGCTGAAATTCCAAACAGTGTCTTTCTGTTGGACTTTGTCCATAAAGTCCCTTACCGAAACATTCTGCAGATGTACTCCACTTTTTAGTATATGGTTCACTGCATAAGAAAGTCCAGACAAGTCACTCTCAAACAGAAGATGAAACAAATATGGAATGCATTGGCGAAATCTTGGATCTTCTGCATATAATCTTGATGTCCGGTATTCAGATGCAGGAATTTGCACAGGTCAGTCATCATATCTTCCACCTACACCTGTTGGAAATAACTGAGGAAAACAACGAGCTTCCAAGCTTTCTTCCCATACACTTATAGGACTTCCTTTTGCTTCTTTCATTTGGAATAACTCAATAGCATTCCCTATTACTTCTTTGGAATGCAGAGGATGAACACTGTAATGTTCATAAATGTGTTCACTTCTGGACACATCCACTTTTTCAATTTGCCCAGCTGACAAATCACTGTCCACTTCTACAGTTGTTTACTCTTCTCCTACATATACATTTTTGTAGTACTGATTGTTTTTACCACATACAACGTTGCCTTTTTGACTTTCCTAACATCCACTAATTCTTTCCAGATTTTCTTACTCTTTGTAGGAACGCCATTAACTAGAATAACTAGAGGTTCCTCTTCCACTTTCTCTACACCAATTGTGTCAATATTTTTCTTAAACTCTAGAGGCAAATAAACAACTCTTCCCTTTAATCCTCTCTGTAAATCTGAAGGAGGCAATTTCCCTGTCTTAGGCTCCATGCGAACAATAGCCTGAAATGGATGCACAGATTGAATCAGAATACACTCATAGGTATTTAAATCCATCAATTCAGAAGGAATCTTTACCAACTCCAGATTATTATGTACAGCTCCAGCAGGCATTTTGTTATCATTTCATTTATTATAACAATATTTACAAATACGTTGATCAGAAACCAAATCAAAACAATTCTCTACCAACAAATAAGTTGCAAAATCCTTCCACTCATTATTATTTTCCTTTTCACTTTTTACATATAAATCAACTAACCTAGTCTGATTTTTATAATGAGTTCGTCGACAACACACACAACAAAAATTTGGCTTTTCACTTGAAATGACCTTAAACTTTGTAATTTCTTGGTCAGAATTTTCTGTACTAAAATTCTGTATATTTTCATTCACATTGCCTTCAATTACTGTATCAGTTTCTGCACTGTCCTCTTTTTCACCAAAATAACTAAACTCAATTTCTTCACAAATGGACTTTTCATCTAATACAGATCCATGCAAAAGAGCACTGTTTAACTGTTTTAGCTTAAGTGCTGGACTTTTTGCATAATACAACCTTCTCACTAATTTCCTCACTTCAGTATGATGCACTGCTAACATCCTAAAATGGTGAAAAACACTGACATACTTTTCTAGAAAGACAAGCCAGTGAATGCCCTTGCAAACCTGTTTTTCTCTCAGTCTGCAAGGATCTAATTCTTGCAACATCTTCATCTTTTGTTTCAGACTTTTTTAGTATATTTACGTAAGAAATTGCGAAACAAATCAATTGAATCCTGTCACACACTACAAATACTACTACAATTCCAAGTGTACACCGAAGCCTTAGGACATCTCCCTAAAACTTCATCAGCTAACACCTCTTCTGCATTTCTAGACACAATTTTCTCTTTTTCAATTGGACAACTGTCCTTCACCTCATATGCGCGACCACTGATGTCAACTGCATGCAACAAATCATTAGTCTGAAAGTAAGTCTCTTCATTAAAAAATGGCTCACAACTTGAACTATGCTTCCATTCTCCAGAAAAAACATCACAAAAATTAGTCCTATTAATTACTCTTTTCCACTTACTTTTTGCTTTCAAAACATTGATTGCCTTGTCCAGTGTACGAATTCTATTGATTACTAAAATGTATAATTTTTTCTCACTTCAAAAGCCTGATCAACTGTCCTCTCTATACTTTTCTTTTTCTTGTAAAAAACTGTTTTCCTTTTGCAAATATTTAAATTGTTTAATTAATTTACAACAATTCTGTTATAAAACATTTGTCTACAATTGTCAATGAACTGATTTTTGCGTCTATTACTGTAGACAATATCATCTCCATCTACATTTCCAACATTTTTTGGGGGGCTCTGCTTTTTCTTTGTAGTTACAGAAGATTTTATTTTTCTTTTGCACATTCCCCACATTTTTTTTTCGTTGGGTTAATTTCCTAGTAAAATCTTTAGTTGGCTTACCAGGAGCATTCTTCTTTTTCTCTGAACATTGTTTTTTGGATAAATCTTCTAATTGTGTTTTCTTGGACAATAAAGCCTGTTTATATTTTTACATCCTTAGAAGGCATATTGCTTTTTCTCTCTGTAGATAATTACATTCTGTTGTGAAGAACAAATAACATGTTACAGACCACTACTAACACACTACATAGCAATTAGAATCACTAAATGATATAAACACTGGTTTACTTCATAAGTAAGTTTAAAACACAGCAAATGTGTCTGACCAGAGTAGGAAATCATGCAGTGGTACAGGCAGAGGGACAGATGACGCGAGCAGAGGGTTAGATGGCAAAGACATAGAAAGAGATGGCGTAGGCAGAGAGTTAAAATGGCGCAGGCAGAAGGTAAGATGACACAGGCACAGAGAGAGATGGTGCAGGCAAAGGGTAAGATGGCGCATGCAGACAGAGAGATGATGCAGGTGGAGGGAGAGATGGTACAGGCAGAGGGGAGATGGTGCAGGAAGAGGGGAGACATGGTACAGCAGGCACAGGAGAGATGGAACAGGTGAAGAAAGATGGCGTGGGCAGAGGGTGAGATGGCGCAGGCAGAAAAAGAGAGGGGGCAAGCAGAAGGTGAGAGGGCGCAGGCAGAAGGTTAGATGGTGCAGACAAAGGGACAGATAGCGCAGGCAGAGGGTGACATGGCGCAGCAGAGGGAGAGATGGCGCACACAAAGGGAGAGATGGCGCAGGCACAGGGTGAGATGGTACAGGCAGAGGGAGACATAGCGCAGACATAGGGTGACATGGCACAGGCGGAGGGAGACATGGCGCAGGCAAAGGGAGAGATGGTGCATGCACAGGGGACATGGCACAGACAGAGGGAGAGATAGCGCAAGCAGAGGGTGAGATGGCACAAGCAGAGGGTGAGATGGCACAGGCAGAGAGAGAGATGGCGTAAGCACAAGGGTGAAATGGGACAGGCAGAGGGTAAGATGACACAAGCAGAGAGAGAGATGGTGCAGGCAGAGGGTGAGATGGCGCACACAGAGAGAGATGATGCAGGCAGAGGGTGAGATGGCACAGGCCCAGAGAGAGATGGCGTAAGCAGAGGGTGATATGGCGCTGGCAGAGGGTAAGATGACACAGGCAGAGAGAGAGAGAGATGGTGCACGCAGAGGGTGAGATGGCGCAGACAGAGAGAGATGGCACAGGCAGAGAGTGAGATGTCGCAGGCAGAGGGAAAAATGGCGCAAGCAGAAGGTGAGATGGTGCAGACAAAGGGACATATAGCGCAGGCAGAGGGTGATATGGCGCAGGCAGAGGGAGAGATGGTGCACACAAAGGGAGAGATGGTGCAGGCACAGGGTGAGATGGCGCAGGCAGAGGAAGACATAGCACAGACAGAGGGTGACATGGCACAGGCAGAGGGAGACATGGCGCAGGCAAAGGGAGAGATGGTGCAGGCGGAGGGAGAGATGGTGCAGACAGAGAGGAGATGGTGCAGACAAAGGGGAGAGATGGTGCATGCACAGGGGACATGGCACAGACAGAGGGAGAGATAGGGCAAGCAGAGGGTGAGATGGCACAGGCAAAGAGAGAGATGGCGTAAGCAGAGGGTGAAATGGCACTGGCAGAGGGTAAGATGACACAGGCAGAGAGAGAGATGGTGCAGGCAGAGGGTGAGATGGCGCACAGAGAGAGAGAGATGACGCAGGCGTAGGAAAAGATGTCGCAGGCAAAGGGAAAAATGGCACAAGCAGAAGGTGAGATGGCGCAGACAAAGGGACACATAGCGCAGGCAAAGGGTGACATGGCGCAGGCAGAGGCAGAGATGGCACACACAGAGGGAGAGATAGTACAGGCAGAGGGTAAGATGCCGCAGGAAGAGAGAGACATGGAAGATGCAGATGGTAAGATGGCGCACCCAGAGGAAGACATGGCACAGGCGGTGCAAGAGATGGTGCAGGCAGAGAGGAGATGGTGCAGACAAAGGGGAGAGATGGTGCAGGCACAGGGGACATGGCACAGACAGAGGGAGAGATAGCGCAACCAGAGGGTGAGATGGCACAGGCAGAGAGAGAGATGGCGTAAGCAGAGGGTCAAATGGCACAAACACAGGGCAAGATGACACAGGCAGAAAGAGAGATGGTGCAGGCAGAGGGTGAGATGGCGCACACAGAGAGAGAGATGACGCAGGCGTAGGGAGAGATGTCGCAGGCAGAGGGAAAAGTGGCGCAAGCAGAAGGTGAGATGGCGCAGGCAGAGGGTGAGATGGCGCAGACAAAGGGACACATAGCGCAGGCAAAGGGTGACATGGCACAGGCAGAGACAGAGATGGCACACACAGAGGGAGAGATAGTACAGGCAGAGGGGAGATGGTGCAGACAGAGGCAGAGGGATAGTGCAGACAGAAAATACATTCCATTTCCAATTAACAGCACTATCTGTATACCAGCATTTAATGAAACCATGAGAAACAATATAAAAAAAGAGTACCCTATAAGCAAAGAGATGCAAACTGTGAGGAGACACAGGTGACATTATAGAAAAAGGTGCAAATATAATTCTTTAATTCAGAAAAACACTCAGTGTGATCCTAGTCAAAAATGTTAAAGCCATACATTTTACCAAAAAACATATAGCACAGTAAATCGTTTAAAACACAGAGCACAGCCCATATAAATCAGCACTACGTGACAATGCAGAAACCTGACTCATTTCCAAAATACATTTCCAATATGCACCATTCGTTTTTTGCCAGCATTACATACAAACATGAGACAGAATACACAGTCAAAGGGGGACTCTTCCTAGTAGTGTTGTATAAAGACAAAAAGGGTGCAAGCAGAGGGGAGAGATGATGCAGGCAGAGGGGAGATGGCACAGGCAGAGAGAGAGATGGCGTAGGCAGAGAGTGAAATGGCGCAGGCAGAGGGTAAGATGACACAGGCAGACAGAGAGATTGTGCAGGCAGAGGGTGAGATGGCGCACAATGAGAGAGACATGAGGCAGGCAGAGGGAGAGTTGTCGCAGGCAGAGAGAAAAATGGCGCAAGCAGAAGGTGACATGGTGCAGACAGAGGGTGAGATGGCACAGACAAAGAGACACATAGCGCAGGGAGAGGTAGAGATGGCGCACGCAGAGGGAGAGATGGTACAGGCAGAGGGGAGATGGTGCAGGCAGAGGCAGAGGGATAGTGCAGACAGAAAATACATTCCATTTCCAATTTACAGCACTATCTCTATACCAGCATTTAATCAAACCATGAGAAACAATATAAAAAAAGAGTACCCTATAAGCAAAGAGATGTAAACTGTGAGGAGACACAGGTGACATCATAGAAAAAGGTGCAAATATAATTCTTTAATTTACACAAACACTGAGTGTGATCCTAGTCAAAAATGTTAAAGCCATACATTTTACCAAACAACATATAGCACAGTAAATTATTTAAAACACACAGCACAGCCCATATAAATGACAACTACATTACAATGCAGAAACCTGACTCATTTCGAAAATACATTTCCACTATGCACTATTAATTTTTTGCCAGCATTACATACAAACATGAGACACAATACACAGTGAAAGGGGGACTCTTCCTAGTAGTGTTGTATAAACACAAAAAAGGTAAGGGAGAGAGAAGGAGTAAACACAGTTACAAAGGAGGAGTAAAGAACAGGAATAATTACAGTGATAATGTGAGTAAGGAAAAGAGAATGAGAGAAAAAGAAGCATATTAAGAGAAAGGCTCAACATATATCCCCTTTCAAATTAATAACTCACCTTTAGAAATGCTTTGGAAGATTTAGAACAGTGTCAATCTCACACCAGATTTTCTTAAGCAGAATCTCTGAAATGTACCTCAGACACTGAAACCAAAATGGCACTGATTGCCTCTCATTCTTCACACATATCCCTGTCCTTAACCTATGTTCCCACAAAAATTCAAAACTAAACTAACATTTTAATTGGTTCTATATTTCAACACTATCAAACTCACATATTATTCAAGCATCCCCCCTCTGCTCTTTCTACCTGGTACCATGGAAACACTCCACAGAACACCAAATTAAGCTCACAGGTGAAAAGTTCATCATACAATGTTGCATATAAACTCAGCAAGGGTGTTTGACCTCTCAATACACCAGCTTATCCTGTGCAATGTTCCTTTCAATGACCTTTTCTCAACCATTAGCATTTCAGAAATCACCAATCATTTCTTTTTTTTTCAAGTGCACTGAATCTCTTCCACATTTTTTCTAAACTCCTGCTTCTCAAACTGCCATTTCATTTCCAGCGCCCATCTGAGTACAACCAGATCTGCCTTCAAAATGCCTAGAGTGTGGATAGTAGGACACAGTTCTATTTTCTGGAGTGAAAGGTATGCAGCAAATAGATGCTTTCTCAACCTTGATTTACCAAATGTGGACATTATGTGGATTGACCAGAGAGGATTGAGATGTCACCAATTGATGCCATTGGTAAAATCCTTTTTGCATCTGCCAAACCCTGACCTCATAATTGTGCACTGTGGTGGCAATGACCTAGGCACTTTGACTGGGGTAGGTCTGGAAATGCTATTAAAGGACACCTTTGGACAATTGATGTCACTTTTTCCACAAACTGCCTTTGTATATTCAAATATAACCCAAAGGCAGAAATGGAAATGGTCCAACCAATTTTGTCCGCAAATTGAGAAAGCAAGGAAACATGTGAATAAATCTGTTTCTTCTTTCCTCAGAGACTATGGCATGGGTTCTATATACCACAACAACTTGCGTTACAACATGCAAGGCATCTATAGGAGAGATGGTGTACATTTCACAGATGAGGGGAACATAATATTCCTCTGTAACATGAGAGTCTACATCAGTACTTACTTGTAGGTACAAAGAAACACACAATAAACACAACAGCTCTTTTTAGAGCCAACTAACATCTAAACACTCAAATTTGATTTTAAACTTTATTTTTTCATTAATTTTTAGGAAGGTGCGTGCACCGTGCGCGCATCCCGCAAAGGTTTTGTTAGAAAAAAACTATTTTTTTTAACCTTTGGGGTCCTTCAGGGACCCCTTGAGAAGGCCTAGGGGGTCAGCAAGTCTCTACCCTGCCCCCTTTTCACGTTCTCAACTTTCATTTTTCTCTCCTCTGAAACTACACATAATGGCGGCTGAAGAGTGCTTCAAAGAGGGAGAGTGAGAGAAAGGGAGCAGGAGATAGAAAAGGTGAGCAAAATGCTGAGAGGTAGAAGTAAAGCAGGGTAAAGGGAGTAAAAGTAACAGAAATGGAGTGATGGTGAGAGAAAGGGTATGAACATAAGAAAAGGGGGATAAAAGAAAGTGAGGGATGGGGAGTGAAGTAAAGAGAAGTGCAGTGAAGGGTTGGAGAGAGTTACAAAACTGGATTGAAAAAAGGGGACTCAGGATTTCAATAAGGGAAGGAGAGTAAGTGAGGGAGAGTGACAGAAAAAATACGTAAAAGAGAACAGATGTCTGATACACACAGAAGGAGTATAGTGGGAGAAAGGGAGTAACTATAAGTAAACTTACAATGTATCACAAAAATGTTGCACTCTATACTATAAATCTCACTTTATACCACAATCACTTGCCTACTACCTCATAAATTACAATTACAAATAGAAAAATTTCTCAAATAATTTTTGATTTCTAAATATAAATGTATTCTTCTGAATTTTCATAGTGTAACATCACTTCTAACATCAAATCATCAGGAATTTCTACTTCGTAAGTCTGCAAACATGATTCTTCAAACTCTATCATCTTCAAACATTCCAGAAATTACCTGTCCAAAGACTCATCAAAAAAGTCACTTGTTCCATCTCCTCCACTAAGTTCTTCTTCATTAGTGTTGTCATAAAACGGAACATTCAAATCTTCTAAGAAAGTAGATGAAACTTCAAACATGATTTCCACGGTCTCCTCATTGCGATCCATATTTTTGACAAATTTGTTCCTGTCATTTGCGACAAAAAAAATAAACACTTTAATTTATCATTTTTAGTGATACATAAAATAAAATTAGCTTTAACAAGTATTCTGTCACAATATTCCCTAAAACACACTAACTCACATTATCAATATTTCAGGGTTTAGGGCAGTGCTAAATGCTAGTGAAAGAGTTTCTATGGCATTTTTTACAGCACCCCCAGCATTTCTTATTACACAGCAAGGAGACTACTTGAGAATTAAGAACTGACAGACATACTGTATAGAACTTTCTAACACTATGGGCTCCATTAGGATATCGGGCGGATTTCCTCCGCCAGGGTGGCGGTGGCCACCGCCACCCAGGCGGAGGCAATCCGCCCGACAACCACTCTCGTTTTCCCCTCTGCCTGATTAGGATGGCGGAGGGGACAATGGCGGACGGAAAGACCGTCCGCCGCTTTACCGCCGCGGTCGCCTTGCGCACGCGGCGGTAAAGGATTAATACCGCCAGCCATATTACGATGGCTTAATTTAGGGGCCTTTCCGCGGCGGCAATGCCGCCACGGAAAGGCAGGCAGTGATTGCTAGGGGGGCCCCCAGAGTGACAGCCATAGGGGGGTGGCACACGGGGGGGGGGTACCTGTGGTACCCCTCTGCATTTGCATAATCGCAGCGGCAGGCACCGCGCAGTGCCTGCCGCTTCGATTATGCAAATGCATGCATTTGTATTTCACATTGTGGCGGGCGGTGGAGTGAGCACCGCCCGCCACAATGTAAACTTGAGGAATGCGCCCACCACTGTGGCGGGCGCATCCTAATGCCAATGTCGGGACCCCCACCCTTTCGGCGGGCCGTCCCGATCTCCGTTAGGGTGGCGGGCGGACTGAGTCCGCCCACCATCCTAACGGGCCCTATATCTCCTAAAGCCAGACTAACTTCGTGACTACATGTATTCTCATATTTTTTAAACAACACATCAACCATGCAAATTATTCTGTCACAATTTTCCTTAAATGATTACTAAATGCTAGTAAAAGAGTTTCTATGGCACTTATAGTGAAGTGAGGGAAGAGATATGAAGGTAAGGAGAGGAGAGTGATAAAAAAAAAGCATAATTACAGAAAAGAAAAAGGAGTAAGTGAAACAGAAGGATTTTTTGAAAAAGAGAGGAAGGAAAAAGAACAGTGGTGGAGAGAAAGGGAGACTGTGAGAGAGAGAAAGAGAGGAAGAGTGAGAAACTTCCACATTAGAAAACATTTTTCTTTTTAATTGAAATTGTACAACATAGTTGCCCATACAATTTAAGTACTCACCTTTTAAAATGCAGCTGAAGATTTACTACAGTGTGAATCACACACCAAATGTTATGAAGCCAAATTTTCACAAATGTACCTCAGACACTGCAATCACAAAATGGCCGTCATTCCCTCTCATTTTACACATATATCCCCGTACATAACAGTTTCTTCCCACGCAAAAACTAAACCAACATAACATTTTGATTGGTTGTACATTTCAATACTTTCAAACTAACATAATGTTCAACCTACCCCAAATGAACTCTCTACCTGTTACCATGGTAACTCTCCACAGAACACCTGTGTGAACTCAACTTTTCTAAACCAATAATATGCTGTTCTTTTTAGAGACAACCAACATCTAAACACTCAAACTTGTTAATTAACTGTTTTTTTTTTCTTTTTTGGCGCCGTCCGTGCACCGTGCGCGCACCCCGCGATTTTGCCCAAAATTTATTTTTTACCCTTGGGGGTCCTTCTGGGACCCCCTGAGAAGGGCTAGGGGGTCAGGGAGTCTCTACCCTGCCCCCTTTTACAGGTTCTACACTTTTGTTTTCAGCTAGCTTCTGCCTCGGAGACAAGATGGCGGCCAGCACTATCTGATTTCGACTGACTGGAATGTTGACAGACGTCCAACAGCCAATCAAAATTCCGCCTGCGCACACTGTCCTCGCACGGTGCGGGCACTGTGTCCCGCCTATAGATACATATATTTTTCAAATTCGATTTTCTCAGAAACTACTGGAGCGATTTACACCATTTAAACAAAAGACTCTACTGCGTACCAGTCTCTACCATTTTGCCAAGTTTGGTGTAATTCCGTGCAGCGGTTCGGGCTGTAGCCTTGTGTAGATGTCCTAAAGAAAATTGCATGGGGAAAACACGTTTTGGGACCCCCCTTTTTTCTCAGCCCCCGCTTCACAAATCCCCCCAAAACTTTCAGGAAAGGTGCGGATCATAACGGGCCATCTTCTTTGAGACATTCGCGTAGATTCATTAACCAGCGCCAAAGTTATTCCCAATAGAATGTTGCGGATTTCCTATGGAAACTTGGTCCTAACTATAACTACCTACTGGCGACCGCCAGTAGGTTATATATATATATATATATATATATATATATATATATATATATATATATATATTTTTTTTTTTTTTTTTTTCCACCAAGCGAAAGCAATTATACTCGCACTCCACCAGGAAGGTTTACAGCAGGTTTTATTTCTGTGCCATTACAGCACCCAGCTTAACCGACGCGTTTCGCAGTATCCACTGCTTGTTCACGGTTACAAAACCGTGAACAAGCAGTGGATACTGCGAAACGCGTCGGTTAAGCTGGGTGCTGTAATGGCACAGAAATAAAACCTGCTGTAAACCTTCCTGGTGGAGTGCGAGTATAATTGCTTTCTCTTGGTGGAAAATTAATGAACAGGGAAAGCCCGTCCCTGAAACTCGCACCGGCTGTCTGAAGGAGTGCCTTGGTAACGGGATTAACTTGGTGAACAAAATATATATATATATATATATATATATTAATAACACTAATTAAAGCTCATAACATCAGGAACCAGGCTAGTAAACTACGCTGAGCTTGTCTTTCAAAAGTAATCAACTGGATGTAAAAGATTTCCACAACTGTATGAATGGCATTGTCAATTGGCTAGACTCAAATTCCCTTAAATTCAATGGGGATAGAACTGAGTTTTAGTGCTGCTCAGCAGACAAAATCCCCCTGACACTCCCTGTGAATTTTTGCCTATTGTCGACCAGAGAAGAACTGATACTATTGGATCAGTCCGTAATGTAGGGTTTACTTTTGACAACAAGTTGTCCAGGGAGCGTCACATTAATATAGTTGCTGGCACATGTTTTTTGCTCCTCTGGTGTCTTCGGAAACTTCTCCTTATGATGCCTACGACTGCTAAAACTTTGATCGAGCACAGTGTAATATTAAGTAGGCTAGACTACTGTAATAGTCTTCTGTTAGGTGCACTAGAATATCTGATAAATAGACTATACAGTGTCCAAACCTCTGGCACTAAACTGGCACTGACAGACCTTTACAGATTGCCTACAACTCCTGCGATGAGGGAACTTCACTGGGTCCCTCTTAAACAGAGAATAGCCTTCAAATCACTCTGTATAGTCTTTGAAGCACTTTATGGTAAGGGCCCAGTGCCCTTACAAAACAGATTAAAAAGTTACAACTCTGAGAGATGTCTCCACTCTGCAATGGCAAATCTTATCTGCATTGCCAAAAAGCTTCAGTCAGGGCACTCCACTTCTGGAATAAGCTGCTAGCTTTCCTCGGATCTTCTGTTGACCTATTGCACTTTAGAAAAGCCTTGACACCCTCAATTTTCCCTAAGTAAACCATTCCTGAAATTGGCAGTGTTCAATAGCGCTGCTTTTGTCCCAGTTTTGCCCTCAGCGCCAGAATACCAGTTTGGTGACAGTGTGCTTTATAAATGTTTTAAATACATAACAATAATTTATTCTGTGCACATGGGTACATTTTACTGATTCCAGCTTAGCTCGCTGCAGTGCCTTGAAGCAACCTTTATGTGGCAAGTTTGACATAGGGGTACACATTTTCTTTTCTGGTGTTCATTGCTGACCTGTGTTCACATAATCTCTGCCTAAATTCCCGACCAGTTTCTCCTATGTAGGCGAGGCCACAAGGGCATAGTAGAAGATATATAATATTCTTACTCTTGCAGTTGTTCAATGTCGTGATTTTGTGGCTGACCCCATTCAGGGATAGCTCCTTGGTCACCTCACCAAGGTCACAAATACTGCAGTTGCCACACATATGACTGCCTATGGTTTTACCCCGATGTGACGAGGAGGACCCGGACTCGGGCCCTCCTGGCTTACCTTTACCTGTGTCCCCTCTTTTTGCACAGCACACGGATACCTGGAAAACGGCAGACGACTGGCTCAATCCCTCACAGGACCCGGAGGAGCCGTGTTTCTTTAACTGGGCGGAGCTGGACCCTGAACCCGCCCACCAGTTGGAGGTAAAGGAACGCCCGACCCGGACTCAGGTGTGTTTTACACCCGGAGGTAGCGGAGAGTGGTGGCGTGAGAGAGGAGCGGAGTGGAGGAGGACGGAAGACGGAGAAGCGAGGATTGCGATCGAGGAGGAGGCGGGTGAGCAGAGGAGGAGGTCGGGAGAGGAGACGAGCGAGGAACATCGGCTGGAGGAGGCGGGTGAGCAGAGGAGGAGGTCGGGAGAGGAGACGAGCGAGGAACATCGGCTGGAGGAGGCGGGTGAACAGAGGTGGAGATCGGGAGAGGAGTGGAGCGTGGATCATCGGAAGGAGGAGGCGGTAGAAGAACAACGGAGGACGGAGGCAGGTGTCAAGGGAGACAGCGGAACACAGACCTGGGAAGCCGAGGGACGAAAGACCAGAGACGACCGCGACAAGCCGGGAGGCCAACGGGAAGGCGCATCGCCCAGCCACACTTCACACGAAGTGTGGCTCGAGCAGGTACGGTCACTGTTCACGGGGTGGGCGGGCCGTAAGTGGGGTAAACCGCCGTAACACGAGCAACCGACCTTCTGTGCACCATTACCCTTCCTCCACGTTACCGGCACCCTAATATTGAAGAGCACGTGTGATCCCTCACTCCCCTACCCTGATTAAGCACCGGAGAACGTAGCCCAATATTGGTTTCTTTCTGTTTTGGTGGCATCACGGACGAGAGGCGAAAACGGCGGAAGCAAGGCCTACAACTCCCAGAAGGCACCGGGAGATTCGGCGGTTGGGAGCGGCAAAACAAGCGGCAGAGGACGTCGACAACCCATTACCGTTCTACAGAGTGCCTGTACAAAAGAGAAGGCAATACAAAACAATAAAACCCTTGTTGCCTAGAATACCCTTGTCCGTGAATTTGTTTGAGAACCCGACCAAAAGCCCACACCCTTGTACTGTAGTTTGTGTTTCTATATGATCTTCTCTATATGTGTACACAAGTGCATTCCTCAAATTTATGTTCTTCCTAAATGCATATAGAGGTTTCGGGAGTCTGTTACTTTCCCCATCATTAAGGATTTCCAATTATGATTGAAAGAAACATCAACGCTCAGACATTAGATGGATCATTATAGAAAAGGTTAAAGAGGTGGCAATAAAGATAGTCGAAAAAAGATGAGAGAACAATGGTATATAGTCAAATTCGATACAATCAAAAGGGGATTGACTAGGAGAGAAGATTGTGAGAAAATCATTTTAGGATGATAGTAGTAAGGTTACCCATTGGTGCTGGGGTGCCGAAAATGGAACCAGCACCTATGGGTCCTGCGGTTTATCTGACTATTATATTTTTAACTGAGGCTGGCGACCCGTGATTATAGACATACAGATATTCTGTATAAAAATATAGCTAGAAGGGGGGATTTCTATAACACCTAGTATACTCACACCATCCCTAGTGTAAAATTGACTCTCATTTACTTCCCGCTTTTGTTGGGTCCAGTGAACCCAACCAATAATGTTTTGTGCAACTTATTCCAGCATAATATCGGGCTCTGAGTGGTGACTAAGTAAAGTGCCAGAATTAATATAGTCCTTTATCTATACACTTTAGAGAGACACATATGAAAGAAATACATACATAGCCTCTGTAATATGGACCTTATTTACTCTGCTCTTTAGCAAATAGTAGACAAGAACTATAGCAGGTTTAATACTCTATGGGGTTAGAACATACAAAGATGGCCGCTGTAGTAATTTTGCGGGCCTACATAGACCATGGTGAATCATGAGTGAAATTAGCTTTCGCACGGGATTCTTTATGGAAATTGAACAACAACAACGCGTTAAGATTAGCTTGCATCTCTAGTACCCGCATGCACAGATGCTCTAGTGCGCCCGATGAAAAAGGTTTAGTCCCTTTCTTTACAAATTAATGTAGTTGAAATTCAAAGATGGCCGCCACACATGCGCGATAGCGTCTTTCAAAAATAGCCGGAAGTACGTAATGTTTCACGCTAACCGGCTGGGACAGGCTATATAAAAAAAGAAGCGAGTACGGGTGCACAAATTGATTACATTTGGGACGCAGAGGTGCCGCCAGGAAGGTAGATTTATTGTAGAGATTTATGCTTTTAGATGCGGGAGATAACAGTCACAATGGGGTCCTAACGAGGGTGCCATAAAAAGAGAAATGCGGTTACCCTGGAAGGGAGGGTGGAGTATTACGTGGGATTAGCTTCCCCCTTAAGCACTGAGGGGCTTATTTACAAGCCCTTGCGCCGCCAGTGCGTTACTTTTTCCCATATTAAAAGTGACGCACGGGCGGCGCAAGTGACTTGTAAATAAGCCCCTGAATTTTTACAGCAATTTCCAGGCATCTCTTAGAGTCCAATTTCTATTTCAATATTGGCACAAAAAAGCCAGCACCACCATCACACCCCATCTCCGGAAAGCCATCAACATCTCCTTTGAGGCAGTGACCTTCCCGGAGAGCTGGAAGCATGCCGAGATTAACACCTTACTCAAAAAACCCAAGGCTGACCCTAGGGACCGCAAGAATTTCCGGCCCATCTCCCTGTTCCCGTTCCCGGCGAAGGTCATCGAGAAGACCGTCAACAGACAACTGACCCGCTACCTTGAGGAAAACAGCATCCTGGACCCGTCCCAGTTCGGATTCCGCAGAAACCACAGCACCAAAACTGCCCTCATCGCCGCCACCAACGACATGCACTAATTTTACCAAACTGTCTACTCAAATATATGTAATAAAAATATACATGTGATTTTTAACATTTGATAACAGCCTCTTTGTCTGTATTGTAAAAATTGTAAAAATTGTGTTGGGCTTTAGATATAACCTTGTCTTTCAGTAACATTTGTACCACTTGCCTCTCCCGTAATTAACATAATGACATTTCTGAGTACATAGAATAGCGCATTGTTTGCATTACGGAACACTTTTTGCTTCTCTACATATTTCCCCTGGTCCTAAACAAATCTAGAAAGGGGGCCTCCTTATTTTTTTCCTCATCCTCCTAGACCTGTCAGCCACCTTCGACACTGTCTGCCACCGCACCCTACGCACAAGCCTCCAGGTCGGCGGGATCCGACACGAGGCCCTGGACTGGACCACCTCCTTCCTCTACGGCGAACCCAGAGCATCCGCCTTCCCCCTTCCACTCCAAAGCCACTGAGATCATCTGCGGCGTACCCCAGGGCTCATCCCTCAGCCCAACACTGTTCAACATCTACATGGCACCACTCGCCCACGTTGCCCAACTACATGACCTTGACATCATCTCCTATGCTGACGACACCCAGCCGATCCTATCCCTCACCATTGACCCCCTCACCGGCAAAACCATCCTCCGCGAAGGAATGAAAGCCGTCGCCGAGTGGATGAAGGACAGCCGCCTGAAGCTAAACTCGTACAAGACAGAAGTCCTCATCCTCGGCTCCACCCCCTCGGCCTGGGACGACTCCTGGTGGCCGACCGCACTAGGAACAGCACCGACACCCACCGACCACGCACACAACCTGGGGTTCATCCTCGACTCTACTCTCTCCATGACAAAGCAGGTCAACGCTGTCTCGTCCTCCTGCTTCAACACCCTCTGCATGCTCGGCAAGATCTACAGGTGGATACCCACCGAAACAAGAAGAACGTTCACCCAGGCCCTCGTCAGCAGCAGGTTTGACTACAGAAGCGCCCTCTACGCAGGAGCCTCGGACAAACTCCTGAAACGACTACAACGCATACAGAAGGCCTCTGCACGCCTGATCCTCGATATCCCTCGCCGCAGCCACATCACACCCCACCTGAAAGACCTGCACTGGCTCCCCATCAACAAGAGGATCACCTTCAAGCTCCTCACCCACACATACAAGGCGCTCCATGACACCGAACCAGCATACCTCAACAGACGACTCACCTTCTACACCCCGAAATGCCAGCTCTGCTCCGCTGACCTCTTCCTCACCACTGTCCCCCGCATCCGAAGAGCGACCTCCGGTGTCAGATCGTTCTCCCACCTCGCCGCCAACACCTGGAACACCCTTCCTATCCTCCTACAGCAGACCCAGGACCTGCCAACCTTCAGAAGACTACTCAAGACCTGGCTATTCAAGCAGTAGCAGCATCCCTCCCCAGCGTCTTGAGACCCCCACGGGTGAGTAGTGCGCTTTACAAATGTTCTGATTGATTGATTGACAAAAGAGCCCATTGGATTTAAGATGATAGACTTAGTTAATTCCCCGAGTTCAAGAGAATACTATCACTACACTGTCACGTATAGTAAAAATAGGCTATGATTTTGTCTTTTTCTGATTGCAGTAACTTAGTCAACAGTTACTGTTTGCCATATCTAATCATTGTCGTGGTGTGTCAGCCTAGACCAGGAGAACCAGTTACCCTGCAGTCAAATTATAAGAGAGGACTGGAAAATATGAAGAATACCTTCTTTTGCTATACAGAATGGCCTTGTATGGGAGGTAAGAAATTCCCCCAAATTAAAGACCCATGTTGCAATGAGTTAAACTTATACCATCTAGTAATAACACATTTTCTCTCATAAAACAGAGAAATCACATATCAGTGACTACAACTAGAGCGCCTTCTGCGATCAACAGATTACGTTGCACGCTTTCACATCGCGACACACTACACCAATAATGGCGAGTGCTACAATTTCCTTTGGTTTTCCCTTTCCTTTTCCCTCATTTTTCCCTTCCTGGTTTAAGATAACATATGAATGAGGATGGAAGGAAGGTACAGTTGAGGTCTGTTAGTGTGTAAAAGGGATATATAATGGATATATTGTGCAAGAAGCCACCAAGGGTAGATATGGAGCGCAAAGCGATTATTGTTTTAACACTGAATATATAAAGAGAATCTCATTGGTTTTTACTTTGTGGATAACAAAATAGGAACCAATGTAGCTGTAATAGAGGGAGGGGAGGTATAGGGGATTGAGAGTGGAGAAACTAAATTCCCTGTCCCATACATCTTCTCTCCTCTATAGATTACCAATTGTTACAGGCCCTTTAAAACCTGTGTCCTGAAGAAGGTGGCTTTTTATTTTGTGATGCTCCACCGAAACACGTTGACGCTAACTAAGTTTGAATTCAACCACAAGACTTTCTGGGAAGGAATCAATTACAACACCTACCAGAATATCAGCTTGATGTTTTATGTTGAATCAATTCATACAACAGTTAGTTCTTTACTGTGTAACGAGGGTCTCTTATTTTAAAATTTTTATTTCTTATTGTTCTTAATTTTATGTGTATGTTTATAATTCTAGTGCGCCGGATTTTAACTCAATGTAGACATTGTAAAGTATATGCTATTTTCTGATTAATAACTGCATGCCGTGTTTGAATTGTATGAGAATTATCTTTGTATTTTTATGCCTATAATTGATTTTTCCTTGTGTATTTTAAAAAGAAACAAATGCAACATCGAGTGAAAATAAGGTTTTCTTTCATGGAATAAATAATCTTAAAGCGCTATATCTCTATTCTGTTGGTGATGTACATTAAGAGTTTCCATTACAGTGTTTTTGCATTTTAGAAAATATTGCGGGTAAGTGGATAGTGAGTGAATGGATGAGTCTTATATATAAGTGTACTACCAAAGGGATACCTCTTCTCTCCTCTGAAATGATACCACACCTGACATATTCACAATAAGATTAGGCAGCTAATGAGAAAGCATATAAGAAAATGTTCAAAGGTCAGACTGCTACAGCTGTTCACAATAGATGGAAACAAGTTTGAGGGAAAAGGCGTGACATCAGGAAGTGTTAAAAACTGTGGTTATATTTCACGTAATTTCTAATGACCCAAATAAAACCAAATCAAAAGAGAACATGAATACAAATAAAAAAGACTGTATTAAAAGCCATTAATGACTCAACATATTATTGATTTGAATAAGATGTCTTGCTCCTTTTAATTTCTCCTTGTCGATGAACAAAGGTCAATATGGCTAATGGTCTGATGAGTACGCAGACCCGTGGCTCCCACTTGGTAAATATAAACTGTGACGCTTTTGAAATACAGTGTCTGGGGTTATGCCTCTTCCTGTGTTTTTAAGTCAGTAACTGCTCTGAAGGAAATGGCAAACGGTGGTTTTAACTAAAGGAATTATTTGTGTGTCTGTCAGTCACTCGACGTATACAGTCAGATGTCCAGTGAGGTGATTCTTGACCTCGAAGCCCTGACGAATTTGCCGTAAAGAAATACAGGCAATGAAACATGTTGGCCTACTTAGAACGGGTATATAACATACTGTATTTTTAATATTGAGCAAGCTCATTATTTTTGATTAAAGGGTCAAACTATGCAAGTGAGTCTTAGCTCATTTTTAATGTTTGTTTGAGTCATTCTGCCTCTTACATTTCACATGTTTTTTTCTTTTTTCTTATTACTGATTTTTTTCACTAATTACACCTCTCGACACTTTATTTTCTGGACACTATATATTTTCACTTCACATGAGAAAGTTACCAATGATGATAAATATGTGGGCAAGCTGGTGAGAACCTGCCAGTAGCTCCTCTGGTGGTGCACATGTGAGGTACTTTCTCTTTTCTACACACATTTTTTGGTGGTACACATATTTTAATGTTATTGGTATGTGTTGTTACGAGTGCTCTGACATACACCTCTCTCCTTTTTCTTTTCTTATGAAGTAAATAAAATATTTTGGGCATAGAGGACCAGATTAGACTGCATAATTAATTAAACAGTTGTTGGGTTGAGGTGGATACCCCCGACATCGGTCCAACTTAAAATATTGAAGAGTGCCCTGATTGCCAGATTCTTGTTGTTTGAATACTCTACACTCACACCAATGGCTAGGATTAAAAGTGGGCGTACAATTTTGAAAGCCTATGAAATATTCAGGGTAAATAGACAGGGTTTCCCCCTCTCACCCCTCTTATTCGCCCTGGCTGAGGAGTCATTGGCAGAAAGGTGCCGAATGGAAGGAATGGATTAGGGCATTAAGGGAGATGGCTCGGTCCATGTTATTTCATTATTTGCAGATGATCTGCTTATCGACCTTTATGACGGTATGAATGATATTCCCTGGGCTCTGCGACTCCTTGAAAATTTTGGATGGTGCTCGGGCCTCCATGTAAACTGGAGTAAAACATGAGTGCTTGCGGTGGTTGCTGGATTGGGTCGTACTATTTCTTGCCCACCTGATATACTTTGGGAGCCCTGAACCTTTAAATACTTGGACATCCAGGTCTTTCATGACCTGGACAATCTCAGTGAGGGGAATCTGGGCCGAGGGGGTCGTGAGTATTCTGAAGTCGTGTGTCACTTTTTGACGCACCCTCAAACTACCAACTATTGCACGTATTGTGCACTCTAAAATGGTCATGCTCAAGGGGATTGTTTACTTTTTTGTAAACCTCCCGGTGAAAATCCAGGTGTCCTGGTTTTGTAAACTTGCCCTACCCTCAGCTGCCCCCACTTGGGGTGGCCTGGGAGTACCAGACTTTGTATTGTACATTTTTTTCAGTTCGTATTCAGTGGATCACAAAACGAGTTGATGAAGTGGGCTTATCGGATCTTGGTCAGTTGGGCAATGAACCCAAACAGGGACTCTTACTGGTGCAGCTGTTGCTTCCAGCACTCCAGATTCCCCATCCATGTATCCTTTTGTCTACTGCCCTGAGCTGCTGGAGATGTGGGCTGCGACGTACTGTTACAGTGTTCCCTTATACCCTGGAACACCCGTTGGTGAGCCTCCATCATGGCAACCCATTGACTTTCTTTAGTGCAATGGACTCCTGGACGGAGGCGTGGTTGATGACCCTGGGAGACTGCTTCCAGACAAAATGGTTTAATTCCCTTTGGAGAACTGGTGGAACAAACAGGCCTGCAAATGAAACAATTTCGTACAAAGCGCTTACCCGTGCCCTATAGGACCTGTGGTGGGATGCGGGAGTGGAAGCTCCCACACATGCGGTACTTTAGTTACTCTTGACGCTGGGAATGGGATCCTGCTAAGGCTCTAAATGGGCTGATAAGGAAGCCTGTGGCCTCTCTTTGGTCTCGCTGGACAGCTGTCTTGGACCGGGACATGACAGACACTGAATCTGGGATGGTGCTTGCATATCCACAGAACGTATCTCGCAACATGCATCTTAAAAACATACAATTTGATTACACCCACAGGAGGTACCTTACTCCTCATATGATTCAGACTATCTATGGCGGGGAGCATAGATTTTGCCCTCGCTGGGCAACTCTAGACACTGACTTTGGACACATGACCTGGGCTTGCCCTGCGCTTGTAGGGTCCTGGGGGAAGGTAATTTTGCTTATTAATAAGATCCTTCCATAGGCCGGGCCCCAAGAAGGTGGGGAACAGATTCGTAGACTGGAACTGGCTCTGGACAAGCAATGAGTGACCATGGCCTGGAAATCGCCATGGGGACCCAATGTGGAAACATGGGTGTCTGGTGTCACACGCTGGGCACGGGCAGAGGGATGAAGCAAGGAGTGTTCATCATAGACCTATTGAACTGCTCTGGAGGGAAGTGGTTGACGAATGGGAATCCCCTGGGGCTGGGGCTGGGGCTGGGGCTGCGGCGCAGTTGACTCTGAAGAGGAGTAGACTGTGGGTTGAGTCCTGGCAGAAAACTTGAGCTGTATCCCAATAATATTGGTGGTGTACAGGTCCTGGAGCTGCTGTAGGTAGAATGGATTGCCCTTCCTTGGCCCCTCAATGCCCCCTCCCCAAATACCCTACTTGCGAAATTGAGCCGAACCCTGACACAATTGATAGTGTGCAGGTCCTGGAGCTGCTGAAGGCAGAGTAGATTGCCCTTCCCATGCCCCCTTCGCCCTCCCCCAGGTGCTTCACAATTGATGTTGTTCTTACATTCTGCAATAAGCCATAGACAAGCATGGACACGGTTATAGTGTATATTTTAAATGTGTATAAATATTATCTTATGGCATCTAATGCACCTGAAAGAGCGACCATAACCCCATCCCTTTTAAGTGTTTTCTTGCTCTTGCTTGCACAGCATGGACTAATAATTGTAAACCCACAAACAGATTCAGTGTTAATATGTTACTGTATCGTCCTAATCTTGGAAATGCCAATAAACAAAGGTGTTTACTCCCTGATTCAAGGCCAAGATTTACCATCTCTGACCTGCGACCAGCTCTCTCTCATTGTTCCCTGTTTCATGTTTTCCTTAAGGGAGGCTACTGTGTCTCAGCCACCTCCCAAGGGAGTTGAGGGTAGCAGGGACTCTCGATGAATCAATGTCCTCTAAAGAAGCTGGACTTTCCGCAGCCAGTGCTGCTGAATGACTTGGTTGTAGAATACCTAGGATGCTTAGTTTTAATTCACATGATGCCTCTTTCTTCCAGGACCCATCCCTCCCTGTCTTTTTATCTCACTCGTGTACAGTCTTTTTCAATACTGCTTTCTCCCTTAGTCAATCCTGTGTCTTCTTCCTCCTTGTTTCTTCTTTTTCTGCCTTTCTCTCGCTTCCTTTTGATTAAAGTCTAAGTCTGAAAAAAAATTCAAAGACCCAAAAACTGAAGGCCAATGCCTACCATCTACAATCACTAAGCATATTAAGTACTAAAGTTCATGCTGTGTGACATAAAGGTTCCTTTTTATGCTGGACTCTTCCATCGTAAAGTGTTTGTATGATAATGGCTTTTTTCTTACCTTCCTTTTGTAATTTTCTTAAGAACACCCACCAGTATCACTTATTCTAAGGTCGCATGGCAGTGTGGTTCCAGGCAGGGTACAATCTTTCATCACTGCCTTCAATAATGAATCAAACTAGCGACCTTAGCATATAGCCTTTGACATTTCCTCTAGAGAGGGGCTGTGTATTTATCATGGGTAGGAGCTCATTAGGGATACACTGAGAAAAGCATTTCGAAAGGGACCATCACCAGTTTGGTGTATGTGTATATTTTATATAGTCAGTTTCCTCTAGTGTGACTTGGCAGTGAGAGGAGGTGAGTCAATCATTAGTCATAGGGCTTCTGGCTTCTTGTCAAAACAAATCTCACAGAATAATAATTTCAAAGTAAGGGATTACTGTAACAAAGCAGTACTCGGGCATACTTCCATGATATTTATTAGATCTGGGGGTCTCTAGTTGACCTTAGTCCAAATAGGGACCCTTGCTTCTAAGTCAGGGAAAGGAAGGTCACCTTCTCGGATAGCCTCTGCTCACCTCCTTGGTAGCTTGGCACAAGCACCCAGGCTTATCTCCAAGGCAAATGTGTAAAGTATTTGCAATCATGCTCTCAGTAACCCAGTGATTACACCACAAATGGACTCCACACGAGTTTCATAAAAAAACAATTATATGTTTATAAAAAAAGATATACGATGAGACCACATGATAAAAATCCAACATGTGCGTATTTGTAATATTTCACCTTGCCAGTTATTAGGCCAGCAAGCCCTTGTAGGTTTTTGCAGTATGAATGAGCAATTCTCAATGATCCAATGCAGTCCTAATGCAATGCTATGCAGTTCGTAATGCAAGAATCAGGCACTTTGTGATGTAAAAATAATGCAGTTCGTAATGCAACAATCAGGCAGGTCGTAATGCCAAAATAATGCAATTCGTAATGCAACAATCAGGCAGTTTGTAATGCAAAAATAATCAGCTACTGACAAAATATGCCCCACAGTGTTATGATGGAAAACAGAGTGCAACTCCACACTCTGGCCCCGGTGCTGCCACTCCTCTGCAAGTAGGGGCCGCGATACGTACTTGAGCGGAGGCTCGCGCTGCAAAGATTAGAAAGGCCGACAGCGTTTCTCTCGTAGCCCGCACCCCGCCCCAGGTGGTGACACATGCACGCTCGCTGAGTGTTACCTGGGGGGTACATTCTCACTCTCCGCTCCTCACGGCTTGGGCCTCTGATGCGGCTTCGTTGATCTTGGGCAGTGGAACTCGGGCTGCCAAAGGTGATGGTTCGAGATCTCTCTTTGGCAAAGGCAGGCTTGGCCCCGCGGTGGTGAATTCCCACAGCTCCTCTGGGGATACCGGTCTAGGCCGATGGCAATGACGATCGCAGCACTTCTGGGCACGCTGTCAATTGAAGCAGAGAACAAGACTACTCCGGGACACACAGTCACAGGGCAATTTCTCACGAAGATCTCAGGCTGCAACAGGGCACACGCACACAGCGTCGCTGAGACTCACTTGGACTCCTGGTGCACACGATCACAGGGCAGTTCTTACGAAGGTCTATGGCTGCAAAAGCACACACACACTGCGTCGCTGACACTCAATTGGAAACGTTTATGTTCCTGAGTTTCCACAAAAGGGAGCCAGCTCTCTTTGGGCCCTTGGAGACACGTTACTTCTGGGCACAGCAAAGTCATTTCAAGCTGGGGGACACACCACGCAGCAAAGTCCCTTAGCTTTTCCTTAGTTACATCAGCAAACTGCAGGCCAGCCCCAGAACACATAGCAAGGGTCAGCCCTTCTCTTCAGTCTATACAGTTCTTCTTCCTTTGGCAGAGGTTCCTCTTGACCGTGAAGTAGTTTCAATCCTTTTCAGTCTTGATCAGTCCAAAGTCCAGGGGTTTCAGCTCTCATAGTTATACCCCTAAATGTCTTTGAAGTCTTTGTGTTCAGGGGGGCACTGACACCTGTCCAAACCAGTTATGGGTGTCTCCCTGCCACCTTCTTCCTTTGATAGTGAAGGTCTGGATCCTCAATCACTCAGCAGGAGATGGAGCCATTGTTTTATGGCAGCAGCCAAGGCCTCTTCACCTCCAGGGGTTAAAACTCCCCCCTACACTCCAGATGCTGGTCAGCCCGTTGCTGTCTGGCCTCCTCCTCTGGGTCAAGACATTTCCCAGAGCCTATCACATTCAAATCCAGACAGTCAATCCACAATCAGGCAGAGACACACAGAATTGTTAGAACACAGAAACCAGTGACTTCTAAAAGTGTGGTTTCTAAACACACAATTCAAAAACCACCTTCACAAAAAGATGTTATTAAATTGTGAGTTCAGGCACACTAAACTTCACCATCTTAAGCCTATGGGAAAAATGAATTTGGCATTTTTTCCCTGTAGGGACATGGTACACACCTTAGTTCATGTCCTACCTTTCACATAAACTGCACCCTGCCCAGGATTGTGTACCTTGGGCCTACCATAGGGGTGTCTGATGTTCATAAAAAGGGAAGGGTAAGGCCTGGCAAGTGGGTGCACTTGTCAGGACAACAAAGCAGTTTAACAAAATGTGCATAAACACTGCAGTGGCAGGCCTGAGTTCTCTCTTTAGGGCTACTTGTGTGGGTGGCACAATTAGTGCTGCAGGCCCACTAGTAGCATTTGCATTACCAGCCCTGGCACACATAGTGCATTTTACTAGGGACTTTACTAGTAAGGCAAACATACCAATCATGGACAACCAATTACCATTACACTTTACACAGGGAGCATTTGCACTTTGACAATGATCAGCATTGGCAAAGTGCCAAAAGCATCTACCTTGCAAACACCATGTCAGAAAAAAAGGTCTAGGAGTAAGGTAAAAAGTATAGGGAACTTTAGCCAAAAACGGCCAAGTCCAACAACAGTAGTGGTGGTAGGGGGAAGTGGGGAGGTAAAGATATATTAAGGAAATGTTGAGTGAGCCGATGGGAAACAGTGTGTACCCCTCCCTGATGTATGTCATAATACACCTAGATGTATTCCTGCTCTCTCTTGAAAACACTGTTTACTGTTTTACTCACCACTATGGCCCTTGCTGCTCCAGGGCCTGGCAGCGTTACTCACCCATTTTCAGCACTGTGAGCTACTAGAGGGTATGGTGCTCTGATGCCGAGATTTGGTTCTGCTACGTTAGTTTCCAGAGAGCCAAAAGTCAAAGGGGGGCTTATTGTATAGGACAGCAGTTTTTAACTTTGTGACTTCTGAGGACCCCCACTGAATCAATACTGAAAGCTGGAGACCCCCAAGCAACTCATACATTTTGAGCCTTAAGACAGTCATGCGCAAAAAATACACAAAGTACACACCAAACAAATACTCAAATTACAAAATATTTTATTAGTTCACAACATGAAAATAGACAAAAATCTAAATTTTAATTGCAAAGGTTGGTGCCCGAAGTCCACAGCCCACAGGTTAAAAATAGTGCCCATGTGTGTTTCTCTTTCACTTCTGCACTCCATGATGCACTCTCTCTCTTGCCCATGTGCTTCTCCCCAACACCACAATTGCTCTCTTTACTTTTCCTCCTTGCTTCACATTGCTCTTTCTCCCTATTTGTTTACTTCCCTCCCCGCACCATCCATGGTGCTTCCTCCCACTGTCACCCTGTGTGTTGCTACACACCTGGCCTCCTGTTGCTTTCCCTCACCCTACGTGATTTTGCTCCCATATTGCTTCTTCGCTAGTACCCCCAGATGCTCCACATTGCTCTCTCTTGCGTTAGTGTGCTTACCACATCCGCATCCATTCTTATACTTTCATCCGCCATCCTGTTATATACCCACCCCTATCCTCTGTGATCCCTTCCTCCACCATCGGTATTGCATATGTGCACCACCGCCCTCCACGTTGCTTTCTGTCACTGTTACTTTGCTTCCCACCACCTGTGCCAGGGTGTGGCTTCTCCCACCCTCCTGTTTATTCTCCTCATCCCCGCCCTACATGATTCTATCCCCTGTGTGCTCCTCATTGCTGTCTCTCACCGATGATTCTCCCATAGTATTTGACTCCCAGAAGAGCTCAGGATATTTTGTTAAGCTTCACCAGGGAGCAAATGACTTTCAGGACTTTGAAACCAAATTCCCTTGGGAACAAATACAGCAGCTCCACTTCTAAAGGTGCGGGACATATAATCACGGCCTGGGGTGTTACAGAAGTGGGCGGCGGGAGTCAGACCCTCAGCTTTCTTTCACATGGATTGCATGAATTAGAATTGTTATTTGCAATTGGTACATATGTGAATACCACCAAGTGTGCACTGAAGAGAGGCCAAAGATTAAATGAGCATGTAATCTGAACACAGTTTTGGCTATCTGACACTCAAGCCTTTATGTACATAAAATGTGCAAAGTATATACAATAATATAGTGCTAAAACCATTAGCAAACCCAGTTATCGCGTTAATTTAAACTGGTAGCATTCCGCCGTATTTAGACCATTTAAACATGGCCGATACATCGTAAATGGAAGGTATAGTCCGTCTTTGACTTACGCGACACCCAGTTAACGCGTCAATTTAAACCAATCCCGCGAATCCGTCAGTTTCACTCACCGATTGAGAGGCAGAGCCAAGGAGGACTTTCTTCGAACGCGTTTCTTAAAACCACCGGTAAGCGCAAATGAGTTTAAATCGGCAACATCTAGCCCTATTGCCCTCTTCAAGACCCGGTACTTAATATGGGTTTTACATTGCTTTTCAGATACGCGGTTCTAAATCACGAAAAGGAGGTAAATTTCTGTTTACTTTAACCGCCATGAATCAAATCAACACAACAGTACAGAGCCCCTTATGGATGTTGCTCTTTGTTTATTACAGAATAGGAATTCGGTTCAGCCCCATCATCTAGAATATGAGTTTAACATAGACGATTGCAAACACACACGTGAGTGAGTTTTTTCACCATATGAGTAACCAATGGACAATGAATGTTTGTGCAGTGAATTTAAATACACAGCAGGAAATGAACAGATATGAGTTTTGTCATCATTGTATTCAATTTAACCCCAGATAACAACATCATGATTTGTTATATCATGCATTTTTGCTGACATTGTTTGTCATAATGTATTCAGAGTTATGAATTGATTAACACAATGGAGTGTGGTCATATCATGCATTTTTGCTGACATTGTTTGTTATAATGTATTTAGAGTTATGAATTGATTAACACAATGGAGTGTGGTACTTGATCGTGAGTAGTGGCACATTTAAGTATAGATAGCAGAAAGTAATTGACATATTATTTCTTTCACAGAGGCCCCCGAAGAAGGGACGCTGGTCCCGAAATGCATCGGGCCAACAAATTCAGCAATCGTCGTTTATTTGTTACAAATGTACTAAAAAAAAATTTTTGATTTTGAGTTTAAGGCATTGGAAAACATTGTGCAAAGTGAACAATAAGAATAGAATGTACTCATGCGAAACTAAAACCTCAGAATAAAATATGAGAATCAAAAACATAAACTGAAGTAGGAGAATCATTGAAAAGGGGGAAATAACGTAAATATCAGCTGTGCGCTTGGTATGGTTGTGATATTGTTACCACTAACCAATTCCAAACAGTCTTGTTAAATCTCAGGGACAGGCAGCCCAGAGCTACCAAGCAGCACGCAAAAGAAGGACAATACATTTGATGAAGGATATCAGTCAAATTATTAAACAAGAACTAACAGGAGTGCTTAAGACCTATCCCACAATTTTGAATATCATTCGTAGTCACTGCCTAACAACAGGTCTGAGCACCCAACATGGCAACCTTTGAAAGTATAGCAAGTACTACTGGAAATCGCGCTGATACTAAAACATATACAGATCAACAAGCGGCAGAAATCTATTCACTTATAAAAGCCACGAAATCCTTTGAGTCCCACCAAGGCTCCACAATTCAACAACTAAGACAACTGGAATTCATCATGCGTCGTGAACTTAATCAAAGACTCCACGCATCAACATTAATCCAATATCATAAAAATCAACGTATCCCTAGAGGTTTGAGACTTGCAATTAAACCTCTTTTGTTTCGACTCCAGCACAACAAAAACTTCATGGACAGATGGTACGCGGTGTTAAACAAATGCTCACTAGACCTCATTTTACTAATCGTGGAGGAATTATCCAAAAGCATTAAAGAACTTGAAGAAGAGATATTCAATCTACAACAAGACCTATCTAAACGCATGGACGGAGAAGAATGGCAGAATGAATTGGATTTAATGAACAAAAAATTGGAAAGCTATGAGAAAGACTTGCAAGAAAGGAAATTAAGAAAATGTAAACGGGACACCATTGATTACCGTTTAAACGAAGTGTACACATGGGCAGAAATGTATGCACAACGTCGCCCAACTTCGAAAAAACAATTTACCTCATCCGAAGAGAGTGTAGTGTCTGACGGAGATATATCTACTTCCAGAGCTCCAGTACAAAGAAAAGAAACATCAAGCACAGATAAAGAAACAGCAACAACATCAGCTACACCACTGACAACAGTAGTTACACCATCTACAACAACGACCACGGAGGCTTTTTTAGAACAGGGCCAACAGGCACCAAAAGCTCCGGACCCAACTGCAAAAGCGGGAGGAAAGCAACCAAAACCAGGAGAGGAAAAACCAAAAGAAAAAACCAAACCCAACCTACGCAGCGGGAGAGTATAGTGATCAACATCTCATCTACACAACTGACAAACCAACAAATGAAAGTTTTGGATAAAGGCACTTCCTTTGTCCCCACATATCCATCTAATCTGGCTGAAACAGAAATAGCATTCTACAAGTTCATGAGAAACATCAGATTAAAACACTTTTTTACCAACGTCATCATTGAACAACAACCCCCAGCCAGTAAGGAATACGTGGAATTCAAACCTAAAAGCAACTTCGTAGCTCCAGTTTCCCACAAGACATTGGATTTATTTGAAAAACTAGTTTTGTTGGATATTCACAAACTCGACTTTCAAGTCAAGCAGAAAACTAATTTTTCAAAAAAAGAAAGAAACATACTTCAAAAATTATCCAACCAGAAGGAATTAACGTTCCAACGAGCAGACAAAGGGGGAGCCCTCATCATAATGAACACTGAACATTACAACAAGAAGGTCATGGAACATCTAGCCGATGAAACCACCTATCTGCGTTTGGAGAAAGACCCAACTCAAGAAATAATGCAAACTCTTGGAAAAATCTTGAATCATGCCAAAGATATGGATTGGATTTCCACTAAAACAGAACAATTTTTGACCAAACAAAACCCAAAGAGACCGCATTTGTACATGTTACCTAAAGTACACAAGAACTTATACGACCCTCCCTTCAGACCCATCGCCTCAGGTGTAGGATCGTTATTTGAACCATTGGGCACTTATATTGATTTCTTTCTTCAGAAATTTGTCTTAAACTGGAAAACCACCATTAAAGATACCACAGATTTTCTGTATCAGCTCAACAATTTGGATCTCAATAACAGTCAACATTGGATTATGTGCACGATCGACGTAACATCTCTGTACACGTCAATTCCCTTGAAAGAAGGTATTGAAGCAATAGAATGGGCTTTATTACAGATGGAAAACATAGGCGCCAATCAAATTCTACTTCTAGAGCTCTTGACATTCTGTCTGCAACACAGTTACTTTAAATACAAAGAGGACTTTTTTCTACAAATAAGTGGAACAAGCATGGGATTTGGAGGGGCGCCAACCTACGCAAATATTTTCATGGCCCAATTCGAAGAACTGCACATCTTCTCAGATACTAAATGGTCCAATCACCTAATCCTATACAAAAGTTTCATCGACGATATTGTTTTAATCTGGGATGATTCTTGTGAAAACCTGCAGCAAAACATTAAGGAGTTAAATGAAAAAAACGCCAGAATTCAATTTACACACTCAATCAGCTCCACAGAAATAACATTCCTGGATGTTAAAATAACAAAACAAGAAAAAACATTTTCCACCAAAACTTATGTGAAACCGACTGACAGAAACAATACTTTACTGTACCAGAGCTTTCACTCTCCCAAACGTATTGAAAATCTGCCGTTTTCTCAAATGATACGGAGCAAAAGAATATGTTCCACCCCAGAAGCACATGATGAGGACTTGCAAAGACTCAAGAAAAGATTCACGGAACGAGGTTACCCTACCAAATGTATAGAGAAAGCTGAAACACGCATTAAGGCGATTAAGCGTGAGAATTTACTGATAAGCAAAAACAAAACTACCAGCACCAACCGTAGTGTGTTTGTATCTAAATTCTCAACACGAGCTGTTAGCATCAGGAAAATCATCAGTAAAAGGTGGGAACTTCTAGAAAATTACGAAGATTTTCATAATATCTTTGACTCCAAGCCATTATTTGCATACACCAGAAGCCACAATTTGCAAGAACACCTAAAAATGATGAAGAAACCAGACAACACCGATCATAAAGGGATGCGCAAGTGCAACAACTGTGTTCACTGCAACAACGTTATGCAACAGGACTTTGTAACCCACCCCATAACTGGAGAAAAAATCAAACTTAAATTCACTGCTGACTGCAACTCAAACTTTGTATTGTATTGTATAAAATGCCCATGCGGCCTAATGTACATAGGCAAAACAGAGAGGAAGTTAAAAATAAGGATAGGAGAACACAAAAGCATGATACGGAACAAAAACATGAAATCTAACTTAGCAGCCCACTGGATATCTAATAATCACAACATTTCACAAGTTCGATTCATGGCCCTAGAAAAAATCAACCTAAGAGAAGGAACGGACTGTCAGAAACTCTTATCCCAAAGGGAAGTCATGCTAATCAAAAAATTCCAAACAATGGAACCAATGGGTCTAAATGATAAATTAGATCTAGGATGCTTTCTATGATCATAATGAATAATATGGAACTAACCCAATGGGGATATGATCAGGATATCTGGATGCTAAGACAGCCGCTAATCTAGCCAGGGAAATGATGTAATGATTAGAAATCTTTTACAAGGACTTGGGCTATATATTGTATATTTCAAGACTGTTGATTGATTTTTGTAAGCATCATATCTCTTATTCTGTGTTTTATACTAGCACAACATTGCATTGATTCAACTAACCAATTCAGGGAAATGATGTAATGATTATAAATCTTCCACTAGGAATTGGGCTATATATTGCAAACCTCAAGATTGTCGATTGATTATTGCAAGTATCATATCTTTTACACTGTGTTTTATACAAGTACTACATTGTATTGATGCAAAATCCTGTTGTAGTATGGCTTCACAATTACAGGTACATGGAAACAACTTATAACCAGATTGCCCGTATTTTCATTTGAACATACTCCCTAAAAACACAGAAACACATTTAAAATTCAGAATCAGGAATCTTTATTATTCCCTTCTTTTAACATGGATGACACGTCATTTACCATGTTCACACCCCGTTTTTTCAAATAAATATAGGAGTTAACTTTACTCCATGATCGTTCACAGATGTTCTTGCAGCATACAGTTGTTTACATCTCTCACTAGATGTTTATTTAGAAGAGAGCATGAATTTTATCTCTTCGCCTGTTTTTTCTTATACAATCATTATAACTGGCAGTATTCTCGTCGAATTTAGACCATTCTAATATGGCCGATATACCGCAACTGTAAGGTATAGTCCGTCTTTGACTTACGCGATACCCAGTTATCGCGTTAATTTAAACTGGTAGCATTCCGCCGTATTTAGACCATTTAAACATGGCCGATACATCGTAAATGGAAGGTATAGTCCGTCTTTGACTTACGCGACACCCAGTTAATGCGTCAATTTAAAACAATCCCGTGAATCCGTCAGTTTCACTCACCGATTGAGAGGCAGAGCCAAGGAGGACTTTCTTCGAACGCGTTTCTTAAAACCACCGGTAAGCGCAAATGAGTTTAAATCGGCAACATCTAGCCCTATTGCCCTCTTCAAGACCCGGTACTTAATATGGGTTTTACATTGCTTTTCAGATACGCGGTTCTAAATCACGAAAAGGAGGTAAATTTCTGTTTACTTTAACCGCCATGAATCAAATCAACACAACAGTACAGAGTCCCTTATGGATGTTGCTCTTTGTTTATTACAGAATAGGAATTCGGTTCAGCCCCATCATCTAGAATATGAGTTTAACATAGACGATTGCAAACACACACGTGAGTGAGTTTTTTCACCATATGAGTAACCAATGGACAATGAATGTTTGTGCAGTGAATTTAAATACACAGCAGGAAATGAACAGATATGAGTTTTGTCATCATTGTATTCAATTTAACCCCAGATAACAACATCATGATTTGTTATATCATGCATTTTTGCTGACATTGTTTGTCATAATGTATTCAGAGTTATGAATTGATTAACACAATGGAGTGTGGTCATATCATGCATTTTTGCTGACATTGTTTGTTATAATGTATTTAGAGTTATGAATTGATTAACACAATGGAGTGTGGTACTTGATCGTGAGTAGTGGCACATTTAAGTATAGATAGCAGAAAGTAATTGACATATTATTTCTTTCACAGAGGCCCCCGAAGAAGGGACGCTGGTCCCGAAATGCATCGGGCCAACAAATTCAGCAATCGTCGTTTATTTGTTACAAATGTACTAAAAAAAAAATTTTGATTTTGAGTTTAAGGCATTGGAAAACATTGTGCAAAGTGAACAATAAGAATAGAATGTATTCATGCGAAACTAAAACCTGAGATTAAAATATGAGAATCAAAAACATAAACTGAAGTAGGAGAATCATTGAAAAGGGGGAAATAACGTAAATATCCGCTGTGCGCTTGGTATGGTTGTGATATTGTTACCACTAACCAATTCCAAACACACATATGTGAATACCACCAAGTGTGCACTGAAGAGAGGCCAAAGATTAAATGAGCATGTAATCTGAACACAGTTTTGGCTATCTGACTCTCAAGCCTTTATGTACATAAAATGTGCAAAGTATATACAATAATATAGTGCTAAAACCATTAGCAAAGCCAATAGGTACTAAAGGCGAGACCTATTGCCTTTGCCAATGATTGTGTTAATTTCATTTCTGAATTTTACCCTGCCACAATTTAAACAGATATCACGAACACTTGTTCAGGACTAGAGGCTGCCTGAGGAAGGTGAGGGTTACTGCTGCACAGCCTTTGAATTAATAAAATTCCTTCTTGCCGGTCGAGTCCCTGAGCTGCCCGTGTGCTCACAGTTGAGTCTCAAAACAATATACATAAGGCATAGCTCTTCTGCATGTGGACAAAGCGGAATGGTCAGACATATGAATGGGAACAGTTTTTTCCCTTCAACAGCTCGGTGTGAATGACATCAGCAGTGCAATGCGAGCCGAGGCACGATAATGAAATAGGGACGATCCCCTTGCAGCTTACAAATAAAGCTGAATGGTTATTGGCTTGATGTTTTTAGGTCTCGCCTAGGCAGCACATGTGCTGTCTCTTTGAGTCATGCTGTTCCTAGAATATGGGCTTTAAGCACTACCCCTCTTTTCAATTGGCTACTCTTACTCTCCTTTGTAAATGCTTCTTTTGATTGATGAATAGGCTTAGTCGTCCCTCCTTTTGGACTTTTGTAACCTCCCATGAGGACTGCCCCTGTTGCATGTACTGTTACTCTTTCTGTTTTTTATGAATCTGTGTGCACTCTTTTTTTCTTATTTGGACCAGATCTTCACATATGCGAAAGCTCCCTCCCACTCCTCGGGCTGCAGCTGCTGCCTCCTCCTGCATGTTTTAAAATGAGTTCCATGTGAAGAATTGCTGCAAGCTATAATTTAATACCGAGTTTGTATGGACATATGGGTCGCTTTAGTATTTTAAAAAAAATATCCTCCTACATGTTGGGCTTTTTTCTCCACTGCAGTCCTGCCCACGTGGCATTGATGATTCCCCTCCCCTCTTTTATACTTGCTATTGTTTTGTGGCCATAACACGAGCAAGCCTGCGCTCCCATTGCTCAGGCTGCAGCTGCTGCCACCTCCTGCATGTTGGGCTTTTTTCTCGTTGTGCAGCCCAGCCCAAGCAGCGCTGCTGATCCCCCTCCCCTTGTTTATACTTGTTATTGGTTTGCGGCCGCAACATGAGCGAGCCCGCCGGGTTAACCGGCCTCGAAGACAAGCTGCTTGCACTTGTCTTTTTAGTCTCTTTTTGTGGCAAGCTGCTAGTAATGCTCAATGCAATTGATGCACCCAGTTCATAAGTCCCTGCTCCCTCCTCACTTCCCCAGCTGTTGCAGACAATACTCCCACCCCTTTTGCCCGCCACAACCTTGAATTAACGTATTGTGGTGTTGGTACGTCAAGTTCTCATCAAGAGCGGAGTCTGAAGAACAACAACAGCTGTAGTCCTTTCTCTCATTTGCGTGTAGCTGTGTCCTGCCGATTGGCTGTACTGGCAGCACTGGACCCCGGGGAGATGTCCGTTCGGGTGAGAGGCAGCCGACATGGCAGAGAAACTCAACAGCCTGGAGGACCTGTAGTGGAATTCTATAAGGAAGTGTTTGTGACTTGTTTTAAAATGTAAGCATGTTTTTACTTTCATGATTGTATGGAAAAACGCATCAAAGTGGAAAACATTGCAGCTGAATATACCCAAATTAGATGCTACTTCGGCATAGTAACTCACCTTCTTTGTGCAAATTGACAATTGGTACAATCCTCAAAACCCAAAGTGTGAAAGCTCAAAAGATGGCGAGAAATAGTATGTTTATTGAACCAACCAAAGTTCGCATATGGTGCCCAGTCCAGCATATAGCTTTCTGTATGCCAGTCCCAGCTACCTCTTTGCCAGTACACTGTAATTTCATCACACAACTCCCTCTGCGCCAGCACCAGCCCCATCTATGGCAGTATCCTGAATGCAACAGTGTTCCCTATATGTCAGCACCCAGCACCATGTATTCTAGCATCTTCCTGTCTCTTTTTTTTGATAATCAACTTTATTGGCATTTTGGAAGCAACAAAGAAAGGTTGTTGGTGGCAGCTCAGCAATTAGTAGATACAGGTAAAAAAAAATAAACATTCAGCAGCGTACATAAACGGGTGAGCAATGTCCCAGTCCGGCAGCACAAACTTGTCGATGGAGCAAAACAGAGATATCAGTGCTCATGGTGGCAGCAGGTTAAACCATTTCCCCCAAATTCTGGTAAATTGTTCAGGCGCACCCCGGGCTTCGCAGAGGGCCTCCTCCTGGACCCCGCACCAGTCCACCCCCCTCCTCCAGCACTTAACAGTTGGTGCGGAGTCTCGGAGCCAATGACGAGCAATATCGCGTTTGACCACGGCCAACGCCGTCCCCAGCAGGTGCTTGTCCAATCTATTGCCATAAAGGCCATCCAATACCCCTAAGAGCAGCCGGAGTGGGTCATGGGGGACCTCCCAAACTAAGGCCCGCGCTAACTCCCTCTCCACCCCCCACCAGAACCTCTCCAGTCCTGGGCATGTCCAGACCATGTGGAAAAAATCAGCCGGGGAACATCCGCATCTAGGGCAGTCGGGGGTGGGTCGCAGGCAGGCTTGATGGAGCCTCCCTGGGGTGAGGTAGGACGTATGCAGGTAGTATATCTGTACAAGCCTTAACTTGGAGGACGTGGTCAGGGTGCGTGGGGCCATCAAGGCGTCTCTCCAATCGGCCTCCTCCAGGGGTCCCATCCATCCCTCCCGTCGGGCATGCAAGCGATCAAGGGATGCAGGACTGTTGTTGATTAGGGCACAATAGATTTGGGACACTCCCCCCCCCGCCCCCTCCCCAGGTCTTCCATCACTACCTGGGCTTCTAATGGGTTAAATTCTGGGACGGTAGTTGGTGTAGGGAGGTGCGCGTGGAGGGCATGTCGCAGCTGGAGGTAGCGTTAATGTTGGGTATGTGAGAGGGAGTGACGTTGCTGTAAGTCGGCAAAGGCTCGGATGTAATCTCCCCCATACATCTCCGAGCACCGACACTCCAATGAGGTCCCAGCGCCGGAACCCGTCCAGGGACGATACCTCACGTAGCCAGTTCCCATGCCAGAGTGGCGTCTGGCGGGTAAGTGTACGGTCCCATCCCGTGTGTCGGAGAGAGGCTCGCCAAGCTGACAAGGCCGCTCTGGTAATGGGGGCCAAGCATTGCGGAATCGGGCAGCCATAGATGAGGGCTTGAATCCGGGGGAAGTCCGTCTCTGCCAATTCCACCCGATACGCCAGGTCGGACCAGCCGCCCGCATACCAGTCGTGGATAACTAACAGTTTGGTGGCCAGATAGTAGAGGTAAAGATGAGTCCCCCCTAGGCCTCCGTCATTGGGCGGAATGCGACAGTGTGCAAGGGAAATCAGCGGTCACCCACCGCCCCAGAGGAACCTGGACAGGGATCCGCCCAGCTCTCGAAACCATGCACGGGGGAGAGGGATGGAGGTGTTCTGTAAGGTGTAAAGAAAACGGGGAAGAATCATCATTTTGAAAAGTGTGCTCCGCCCAAGGGGGTTGAGGGGAAGGGAATGCCATTTCTTTAAGTCCGATCTCATCCGGGTCACCAGGGGCGCGATATTCAGGGCCCATTCCAACTCCGGCAGGAGAGTCACCCAGATCCCCAGATATTTGACCAAGTTGTGTCGGATGAGAATAGATGACTGCCAGTCAAAGCATTCCCGGGAGGGGTGTAATGGGACCAGGGTGGACTTGGCCGCATTAAGCCTGGGGCCAGAGACTTGCTCAAATTCCCGGAGGAGGTGCAGGCATCTGGGGCCTGAGTTCGCCGGCTCCGCCAAATATAGAAGCACATCGTCAGCGTAGAGGGCGATCTTATCTACGTGACTCTCATTCCAGGCCCAGCCTTGGATATGGCAATCTTGCCGAATGAGCTCACCAGGAGCTCCATTGCCAGCGCGAAAAGGAGCGGAAACAAGGGGCACCCCTGGCGTGTCCCTCTACGAACCGGGAACGCTTGTGAGAGCAATCCGTTGACTAGCACTCGGGCCCTGGGATTTCGAGTAGAGGACCCCAACATAAATGCGGAACCGCGGGCCAAAACCCATTAGCCGTTACACGTCCTGCAGGTACTCCCAACCTACCGTGTCGAAAGACTTCTCGAAGTCGAGAAAGAGGAGGGCAAGATAGGGAGACAGACGGGATCGATGGGCCAAGGCCAGGTGAAGGCGGCGGATACATTGGCGGGTTCCCCTGGCCGGCATAAAGCCACATTGGTCCGGAAGGACCAGGTCTTGTAGGAAGGGCTTAAGTCTTTGGGCCAGTATTGTGGCGAAGAGCTTAATTTCAGTATTGATGAGAGAGATGGGGCGGATGTTCGCACAATCCAGTGAGGGCGGGTGGGACATCTTCCTGTCTCTTTCTCTCCTTTTTGTGTGTTCTTTTTCACCCCGGCATTCCACTGTTACCTCTCCATCTTCTTTCCTTCCTATCTCTTTAGATAGGACAAATTACCACTCCACTACAAACAAAAAAGCATAACTAAAAAACATTGTTATTTACACCACCAATAGCTCTAACTTTAACAGATATGAGACTGATTGCATTGCAAATGCTTGTTTTGATCCTGCCACCACTGCGCTGCCATTCACAGTCCTGGTGATGTGAGGGTGCAGTGGTGTTTCTGTATCCAGCCAAGCCCAATGCCTTCAGTGGTGGTAGACGGATTGGGCTAGGGACTTGAGCTCTGCGGACCTCCGGACCCCCTGGGAATGCGTCAAGCACCCCTAGATTAAGAACCAACGGTATAAGAAATTAGATAAAGCCTATTTGTTCTTGGATTGTAAATCCATTTGAGAAGGCCAGCAGCCACTTTGTGGGCCACTGGTGCTCAGACTTCCAGTGCTCGTCCTTAGGCCGCCATCATAGTCTACAGGCCACAGAAAAATAATCTGTGAGAAGTGCTTTTGTGGCTCACCAAAAGCTAGTGACACATGGGTCTATGGACTAAAAATATCATCATGAATGTATCTTTTCTTTTTCACTAAACTTCCTCCCTGTTCACGAAACTTCATTTTAATTAATTATATTGCTGTTTATGTACACTTTCCCTGGTCTGGCATGTCAGTATTCGTGTTAAGATTGTAACATTTTACAAAATCAAAATGAAGCTAATACCAGATGTGAGACCTTTTACTGGTTAAGGAAGTCGGAAGTCTATTCAAGCTTAAGTGACATTTCCCTTATGGTCCTTCCAAGATGGCACTGAGCAGATGTCAAGGTGAGAACAGTGCATTATACACATCTATAGAAATACATTTCTAGACTGCCACTACTCACGTTCTGTTAATCACACGTACGGTAGTGCAGAAGTGTGGCAAAACAATATGCATACACCAAATCGGATGGTTGACGACCCATTGTCAGCATACTATTTCTCATAAAGCGTGTCTCTTTTCCCTGCTTGTCAGGGATTTGTATGGAAAATGATGCCTATGTTTATAGATTGAAAATAAAAAGAGGAGACAGCCTTTTTTTGACAAGCCAGGAGCTTAAAAACAATACTACTCAATTCCTCTGCATGGCAGGAATACGGCACGCTGTCGACGTGGCTGACATTGCATCAGTTCTGCAGTGAAAGTATTTGTGACACTTTTAGGCCACCAATATCTTGAAGCATTTGTGTGCTCTAATTCTAAAAGTCAATTTTTATAAAGAGATATTGCTTCATGTTCAAGACATTGTCCTACCTCAATGGAAACAAAGCTATAGTGAAATGTGTTTTTTTTATCTGTTTAGTCGGTACCAAGACACGTTCGTACAAAGAATAACAAGCATTTGCAATGCAATAGGTCTCGCATGTAAGAGAGTTTGTGCTATTGGCATTGTAAATGACAAAGCTTTTATTTATGTATTGTTTTTAAAACAGAAAAATAAAAGGCATTTTCATTTACAATGCCAATAGCTTAAACTCTGGCAAACTTGAGACCTATTGCATTGCAAAATCGTAGGCGCCCAAGCTATACATTTTTTTTTAAAAGCAGTAGGAGAGGCGTGGCCTGGATGGCGGCGCAAGCGGACTGAAAGCTCCGGAGCTCCTGCCGACGGCCCGCATACCATCGGTCCTTTGGCCGTTATAGCGACAAGCAGCAGCAGCGGAGGTGGCGCTGAGCCTGGGGGGGGCCCAGAGCGCCTGCTGGGGGTAGCGGTGGCGGCTATGGCCCGGCTTGGAGCCCGAAGTTGGGAGGCCCTTATCGGCGGCCTTGTGGTGGAGGACCGGTGCTGTGGGGCGGCCGAGCGAGAGATCCCAGGAGGCCAGTTACGGTGGCGGAGCGGCTGGAAGAGGGCGCAGATTTCACGAGCCCGGGTCTGGGGGCGACTGGGGGTGGGTAGCGGCCGGCAGCTGAGAGAGGCCGCGGAAGGACCTGCGGGTGTGGACCCGGACCACGGCGGGGCTGCCATCTTGGTGCTGCCGTTGCTCGCAGGTCCGAGTGCTGGAGCTGGACTGGTGTGGCGGTGAGTGCTGGCACAGAAGGATAGCAGCGGGAACTCGCCGGCAGCGCAGACGGTATTTGGCATTGGAGAGGCTGTGGGAGAAACGGCCCTGCCAGGGTCCGCCACCATACATCATGTGTGAAGATCGCGAGGACCGGGCGGCCAACGGGTGGATGAGAAACCCCGCCGCTTGGCGGGGTTGCCACAGCAGAGTGTGTAGGCGGCGGCATTGGGGTGCGACTAACGCACATAGTGACGGTAGGCTAAGGGAGCCCCCACGCGTAGTATGTGCCTAGGGGTACAGGTGCGTAAGGCCCCGTGATGCAGCTATTGACTGGTGTGGATCCGGCAGGCCGGAAACGGTGTGTCTGGTGAGAGCCGGGCTGGACTGTGCGCCCCGGGTGATTGAACTGTGAAGGCGGCTGAACTGTGACTGCGGCTGGGGGCCCTCAGGGTGGGTCCGGCAGTGGTCCACACGTAGTGGCAAGACGTGGAGGATCTGTGGTGCCAGACGTGGGAGTGGTGGGTTCGGAGTCCCGCGGTGTGGGTCTGGTGCGCCTAGTGAGCTGAGTGCGTCCGAAGTGTCTCATGGAGCTGGTGGCAGCCTTCCAAGCGCCATTGTTGGAGTGGAGTACATTGGAGGGTGAGTGCTGAAGGTGGGTCCCCGCTGAAGTCCAACCGGGCGCAGCGATTTGAGGGTGCAGGGACACGGACTTGACTGGTGTGGCCGGCCGGGGGTGGAGGCGGTCCTGATGCACCGCGGACTCAGTAGTCAACTGATTTATCTTATAACCTGTCCCTGTTCACTCAGGTACGTCGGGATGACTACTCGGAAATTCTTGTTCTTATTTTCCGAGTAGTCATCGGGTTGCCACAGCAGAGTGTGGAGGCGAATTTCCGAACATAAAAGCACAATCAGGTGCAAAAAGCAGGCGACCCGATTAACAAATCACTTCGTAGAAACAGGTCACAAACCAACTGACTTTGAATGGACCGTACTGGAACAACCAAATATCCCAGCACATATAACTGACGTGTCCAAACACCTATTCATGATAGAGAAAAAATGGGTGTAAAAGTTAAATTGTGACAAAGCTGGTCTCAATGAGGATATCCCTTGAATGTCATTATGAAATTACTGATCCCTAGAAGCTGCTCTTGTAGCAGCATATATTGGGATACAAACATCCATGCAAGCCTCCTGGGTGCACCATATCGAAGAGAAGTCTGACCAGACTGTATTACACCTATTCTGTCATCTCTCCGATCCACAGTGACATACTATTGAACCAATCGCTGATACCTGATGTAGAGATAGACAACATCCAACATGTCATTCATTCTTCCTCTCTAGCACATATAGCCGGTTTTAATTCGGTTAAAATGTTTTAAGTGCGCCATGACAATTGAGAATCCTAGTTATCTCGTTGACCTTGGAAAGGTGGATAATTAGCTCGGAGAAAATATCCAGGTTTACTACATTGACTGAAATAATATTATCTTTTAAAAGGTCCAATTTCGACACTCTGCCTGATATTCGGAATTGTGGATTACATCTCCCACAATTCCTAGCTGTAGGAGTGTCCGCCTCACCCAATGAGAATCAAGTGGAAATCAATAAGGAAGTAGCCAGCCCCTGCCGCGGTACCTCCCCAAACAGCCCAGAAGGCTGCTAGGAGTACCGACAGACAGGTAAGGGTGAGACTTTGCTAACAATAGAGACAAAGTAATTCATCTCTAATAAACGCACAAGTCACTTTGTCACGCCTCACCCAATGAGAATCAAGTGGAAATCAATAAGGAAGTAGCCAGCCCCTGCAGCGGTACCTCCCCAAACAGCCCAGAAGGCTGCTAGGAGTACCGACGGACAGGTAAGGGTGAGACTTTGCTAACAATAGAGACGAAGTAATTCATCTCTAATAAACGCACAAGTCACTTCGTTATGGTAGCAGAGATACAGCGGGCAGGCCACCACGGCTGGGCAGGTTAAGGCATGAACATAGAGCCCTGCCGTAACAAACGCGCTAAGCCTGCTACGACGCGCTAGTCATCAAATAACGGCACCAGCGAGAAAGGTAAACAGGATCTCGCATTTCTAATTAGGATAGCCATTACGGCTCTGGAAACAGAGCCCGGTTTAAACAATTGCGCTAATCGCTTAATAACAGCAGCGATTACAGAACTGTCTGAACGCGATCGCGTTCTTCTAGCATGGGCCACTACCTTTTATCCAACTGCAGAGCCCAGATTATGACATATACGCAATCTATTCCAACATAAATCAGAATGCTTGCCGTGTATAGCAACAGTTGTTTGAGTTTGCCCTACTTGATAAAAGAGCACTAGCAAATCCGACATTGACCTCTAGAGTCCCAATAATGGAGAAATGTTTTATAACGTAAGCATCATCCCTGACGATCAGTTCACTTACCGACAGGGATGTTCATCATTTACAAATTATGTCTATAAAGAGAGAACAGGTCCATGTATTAATTAAAACACAACTGAATGAACATCCGGCCTGTTTTTAAATTTTTTCTAATTGTCTGATCCTGTGAGTCTCTAACTGCTGAGCGGTCACATAGTTTATCAAAGCTATTTAATTTTCTGTACTATAGAGCGGTGCTCCATTGTCCTGAGCTGCTTTCCAGGTGAGGAGAAACACGTTCCCCTTGAATCTCTTATATGATAAGTAACTCTAGCGGTAACCCATACTAATGATGGCTTGTTATCCTTTTGTTCTTGTGTTTGTCTATGTGTGTGTGTTATGGCGATTTGACATCTGGACCTCTTCCAATTAACAAGGAGGAATACCAGAAGTGAACAGGTGACATTTACCATTGTTGTTCACTATTGTTGTTTTTTTTTTAGTTCATCACGTAAGAGCAGTAGCAATTAAGTTTATGGGTCCTGAAGAAGCGGCAGGTACCATATTGGACCTTTAAATGTCTGCAGAAACATGTCGACTAGATAACCCAGTCAGAAGTTATTTGTTTGAACCATCTGACTTTTTTGCACTCTATTGTTTTTATTGTTGGAAGTGCACGACTCCAGAATAAAGTTATATTGCGTACACTATCCAATTTTACCACAAACACATTTCTTTATCACTATTCACAAATCACATATGCACTGCTTTCAGTTACGAATCAACAACATCCACCCATCACCCTGTATAACAACACCATTAAAACCAACCATCTCCTAGTAACATCTTTGGAGATGGCAAATATGGACTACCTACTGTGAAGTAGACCAAATGATGAATAGGGCGGCACAGGAAGAGTAACTGATGGACATTTTTTCACAAAGGGTAAAAGTCCACTAATCTGCTCAAATTGGGAAGCACACATATAGTCATATTTACACACACATAGCTTTCCCTCCGTCTTAGACCCAAAGTTATTCTTTGTGTTTTCTATAGCTTGCCAGGGGGATTATAACTGTGCTGAGGTCGTTAAACATTCCCTCGGACCCTCCACCTATCTTTTCGTTTGTTGTAGTTTAATACGTAATGCCTAGCACTTACCTTAAGATTCTTACTTTGAATGTCAGGGGGTTAAATAACCCGGTGAAGCGCAAGGCGGTCCTTTCTTTGCTTGAGCAATCGCAGGCCGATATCTGCCTCGTACAGGAGACGCATCTATTGCAGAGAGACTGCCACCGCCTTAGGTCTCCTAGTTTCCCCTTTCAATTTTTCTCCTCCGCTTCCACGAAGTCCACAGGTGTCGAGATTTTGGTGGCCAGGCGATTTCGGGGTAAGGTCTTGCAAAAGGGGGCTGAGATACGGAGGAGGCTGTTGACATATAGGTTCTCCTTGGGCTCTTCAGTGTTCACTATAGGTTTGGTGTACGCTCCTAATGAGGGTCAGGAGAAATTGTTTCATCTTGCACTTAGTGAGGCTTCCATTACCACAGATTGCCATGTCCTACTGGGTGGTGACCTTAATTTAGTTTTTGATAACCCCCTGGATAGGTCCTGTCAACGTACTTCCCAGTCGGGAGCTCTATCCACGGAAGGGTTGGCTCGCTTGCAGGCGGTGGGTCTGGTGGACCTCTGGCGATGCTGCCAGCCTGGAAATAGGAAATACACCTATTACTCCAATGCACACAAGACATATGCTAGCTTAGATTACCTACTTGCCTCTACACCATTCCAGGCGCTCACGGCAGGGGTGGAAATAGGTACTGCATCTCTGTCGGATCTTGCACCAGTGACAGCTGTGTTTTCCCTTCCACCGGTCTCACGTGTGACGCGGAGCCAGAGGCTGCGGGAACCTTTGCTACATCGTAAAGAGGTGGTCACACGTCTACAGGAGGTCATATCTGACTATCTTGAGCACAATAGCAACACTGACACCACACTGGCGACACAATGGGCAGCGTTAAAGGCAGTGTTGCGGGGGGAGCTTATTGCAATTTCCGCGGCGGACAATGTTGAACGCGCGCGTGAAAGGGAGGAGCTTACACAACAGACGAGGGAGCTGGAACAAATGCACAAGCGGACGGGGCCCCCAGGGTCTGGAAACAACTTAAGACTGTGCGGCACCACTTGGCGGCGTTGGACCAGGATCGGGCGGAGTATGCTGCCTTGCAGTTGAAACATACATTTTATACTGGGTGTGATCGCTGTGGGCGCCTGCTAGGTAATAGCCTGCGCGAGGTGTGACAGAGTCAGACTGTTCAGGAGATTCACTCGCAGGGGGGAGGGCGAGGCACAGAGGATGCTGCTATAGCCTCTGCTTTTAGGGATTTTTATGCCGCCCTTTATGCTGGGTCCTCTATTGAATCACGTGTGGGTGAGTCCTTTCTTGCTTCCATCCCCCTCTCCGCACTTACCAAAGAGCAGGCGGACATTTTAGATCGGAATATTAGGCCAGAAGAAGTAATCGCTGCAATTTCTCGTCTTAAAATAGCTAAGGCCCCAGGGCCGGATGGCTTTCCAGCAAGTTTTTATAAGACATTCTGTGCGCAAGTGGCTCCTCTTTTGACAGCCCTTTTAAACTCATTTTCGGAGCCGGAGCGATCCCCAGAGACCTACTGGATGCCACTATTTCCGTCATTCCTAAACCGGGAAAAAACAGATCACAATGCGGGCGAACAGTCCTATTTCGCTCCTTAACGTTGACCTTAAGGTTTATACGGGTATTCTAGCGGCTCGGCTTGAGCCGTTTATGAGTAGTCTGATTGACCCGGATCAGGCCGGGTTCATACCAGAACGCCAAACTGCTGACAATACCCTTTTGTTTCGCTTTGTTCGCCCTAAATTGGCAGGGTATGCTCAGACGTGAGTCCCTTGCTCACTTGGCCACTGGATTCAAGATAGCCTGGCTGATGAGGATTATGAATCCGAAAACGGTGCCCAGGATGCTTGTTTCCGGTCCAGGGAAGACATGGCTTGGCAGTTCGGGCTGGACTGTTCCCATGAAACACAGGGTCAGACTGATTTGCATATGGCCATGTCTGAACTGGGGTGGCTGAGTGAGCTAAAGAATGGTGATGGATTAAACCCAGATCAGTTGACTGGGGGTGAGTGTTTGATTTGCTCAAACGCTCTGTCTATCATCCCCTTTTGTTTCACTTTGTTTGCCCTAAATTGGCAGGGTATGCTCAGACGTGAGTCCCTTGCTCACTTGGCCACTGGATTCAAGATAGCCTAGCTGATGAGGATTATGAATCCGAAACCGGTCCCAGGATGCTTGTTTCTGGTCCAGGGAAGACATGGCTTGGCAGTTCGGGCTGGACTGTTCCCATGAGGCACAGGGTCAGACTGATTTGCATATGGCCATGTCTGAACTGGGGTGGCTGAGTGAGCTAAAGAATGTTGATGGATTAAACCCAGATCAGTTGACTGGAGGTGAGTGTTTGATTTGCTCAAACGCTCCGTCCATCATCCTCTTTTGTTTCGCTTTGTTCGCCCTAAATTGGCAGGGTATGCTCAGACGTGAGTCCCTTGCTCACTTGGCCACTGGATTCAAGATAGCCTGGCTGATGAGGATTATGAATCCGAAACCGTTCCCAGGATGCTTGTTTCCGGTCCAGGGAAGTCATGGCTTGGCAGTTCGGGCTGGACTGTTCCCATGAGCCACAGGTTCAGACTGATTTGCATATGGCCATGTCTGAACTGGGGTGGCTGAGTGAGCTAAAGAATGGAGATGGATTAAACCCAGATCAGTTGACTGGGGGTGAGTGTTTGATTTGCTCAAACGCTCCGTCCATCATCCCCTTTTGTTTCGCTTTGTTCGCCCTAAGTTGGCAGGGTATGCTCAGACGTGAGTCCCTTGCTCACTTGGCCACTGGATTCAAGATAGCCTGGCTGATGAGGATTATGAATCCGAAACCGGTACCAGGATGCTTGTTTCCGGTCCAGGGAAGACATGGCTTGGCAGTTCAGGCTGGACTGTTCCCATGAGGCACAGGGTCAGACTGATTTGCATATAGCCATGTCTGAACTGGGGTGGCTGAGTGAGCTAAAAAATGGTGATGGATTAAACCCAGATCCGTTGTTTGGGGGTGAGTGTTTGATTTGCTCAAAGGCTCCATCCATCATCCCCTTTTGTTTCGCTTTGTTCACCCTAAGTTGGCAGGGTATGCTCAGACGTGAGTCCCTTGCTCACTTGGACACTGGATTCAAGATAGCCTGGCTGATGAGGATTATGAATCCGAAACCGGTCCCAGGATGCTTGTTTCCGGTCCAGGGAAGACATGGCTTGGCAGTTCGGGCTGGACTGTTCCCATGAGGCACAGGGTAAGACTGATTTGCATATGGCCATGTCTGAACTGGGGTGGCTGAGTGAGCTAAAGAATGGTGATGGATTAAACCCAGATCAGTTGACTGGGGGTGAGTGTTTGATTTGCTCAAAGGCTCCATCTATCATCCCCTTTTGTTTCGCTTTGTTCACCCTAAGTTTGCAGGGTATGCTCAGACGTGACTCCCTTGCTCACTTGGCCACTGGATTCAAGATAGCCTGGCTGATGAGGATTATGAATCCGAAACCGGTCCCAGGATGCTTGTTTCCGGTCCAGGGAAGACATGGTTTGACAGCTCGAGCTGGACTGTTCCCATGAGGCACAGGGTCAGACTGATTTGCATATGGCCATGTCTGAACTGGGGTGGCTGAGTGAGCTAAAGAATGGTGATGGATTAAACCCAGATCAGTTGACTGGGGGTGAGTGTTTGATTTGCTCAAAGGCTCCGTCCAGCATCCCCTTTTGTTTCGCTTTGTTCGCCCTAAGTTGGCAGGGTATGCTCAGACGTGAGTCCCTTGCTCACTTGGCCACTGGATTCAAGATAGCCTGGCTGATGAGGATTATGAATCCGAAACCGGTCCCAGGATGCTTGTTTCCGGTCCAGGGAAGACATGGCTTGGCAGTTCGGGCTGGACTGTTCCCATGAGGCACAGGGTCAGACTGATTTGCATATGGCCATGTCTGAACTGGGGTGGCTGAGTGAGATAAAGAATGGTGATGGATTAAACCCAGATCAGTTGACTGGAGGTGAGTGTTTGATTTGCTCAAACGCTCCGTCCATCATCCCCTTTTGTTTCGCTTTGTTCGCCCTAAATTGGCAGGGTATGCTCAGACGTGAGTCCCTTGCTCACTTGGCCACTGGATTCAAGATAGCCTGGCTGATGAGGATTATGAATCCGAAACCGTTCCCAGGATGCTTGTTTCCGGTCCAGGGAAGTCATGGCTTGGCAGTTCGGGCTGGACTGTTCCCATGAGGCACAGGTTCAGACTGATTTGCATATGGCCATGTCTGAACTGGGGTGGCTGAGTGAGCTAAAGAATGGAGATGGATTAAACCCAGATCAGTTGACTGGGGGTGAGTGTTTGATTTGCTCAAACGCTCCGTCCATCATCCCCTTTTGTTTCGCTTTGTTCGCCCTAAGTTGGCAGGGTATGCTCAGACGTGAGTCCCTTGCTCACTTGGCCACTGGATTCAAGATAGCCTGGCTGATGAGGATTATGAATCCGAAACCGGTACCAGGATGCTTGTTTCCGGTCCAGGGAAGACATGGCTTGGCAGTTCAGGCTGGACTGTTCCCATGAGGCACAGGGTCAGACTGATTTGCATATAGCCATGTCTGAACTGGGGTGGCTGAGTGAGCTAAAAAATGGTGATGGATTAAACCCAGATCCGTTGTTTGGGGGTGAGTGTTTGATTTGCTCAAAGGCTCCATCTATCATCCCCTTTTGTTTCGCTTTGTTCACCCTAAGTTGGCAGGGTATGCTCAGATGTGACTCCCTTGCTCACTTGGCCACTGGATTCAAGATAGCCTGGCTGATGAGGATTATGAATCCGAAACCGGTCTCAGGATGCTTGTTTCCGGTCCAGGGAAGACATGGTTTGACAGCTCGAGCTGGACTGTTCCCATGAGGCACAGGGTCAGACTGATTTGCATATGGCCATGTCTGAACTGGGGTGGCTGAGTGAGCTAAAGAATGGTGATGGATTAAACCCAGATCAGTTGACTGGGGGTGAGTGTTTGATTTGCTCAAAGGCTCCGTCCATCATCCCCTTTTGTTTCGCTTTGTTCGCCCTAAGTTGGCAGGGTATGCTCAGACGTGAGTCCCTTGCTCACTTGGCCACTGGATTCAAGATAGCCTGGCTGATGAGGATTATGAATCCGAAACCGGTCCCAGGATGCTTGTTTCGGGTCCAGGGAAGACATGGCTTGGCAGTTCGGGCTGGACTGTTCCCATGAGGCACAGGGTCAGACTGATTTGCATATGGCCATGTCTGAACTGGGGTGGCTGAGTGAGATAAAGAATGGTGATGGATTAAACCCAGATCAGTTGACTGGAGGTGAGTGTTTGATTTGCTCAAACGCTCCGTCCATCATCCCCTTTTGTTTCGCTTTGTTCGCCCTAAATTGGCAGGGTATGCTCAGACGTGAGTCCCTTGCTCACTTGGCCACTGGATTCAAGATAGCCTGGCTGATGAGGATTATGAATCCGAAACCGTTCCCAGGATGCTTGTTTCCGGTCCAGGGAAGTCATGGCTTGGCAGTTCGGGCTGGACTGTTCCCATGAGGCACAGGTTCAGACTGATTTGCATATGGCCATGTCTGAACTGGGGTGGCTGAGTGAGCTAAAGAATGGAGATGGATTAAACCCAGATCAGTTGACTGGGGGTGAGTGTTTGATTTGCTCAAACGCTCCGTCCATCATCCCCTTTTGTTTCGCTTTGTTCGCCCTAAATTGGCAGGGTATGCTCACACGTGAGTCCCTTGCTCACTTGGCCACTGGATTCAAGCTAGCCTGGCTGATGAGGATTATGAATCCGAAACCGGTACCAGGATGCTTGTTTCCGGTCCAGGGAAGACATGGCTTGGCAGTTCAGGCTGGACTGTTCCCATGAGGCACAGGGTCAGACTGATTTGCATATAGCCATGTCTAAACTGGGGTGGCTGAGTGAGCTAAAAAATGGTGATGGATTAAACCCAGATCCGTTGTTTGGGGGTGAGTGTTTGATTTGCTCAAAGGCTCCGTCCATCATCCCCTTTTGTTTCGCTTAGTTCACCCTAAGTTGGCAGGGTATGCTCAGACGTGACTCCCTTGCTCACTTGGCCACTTGATTCAAGATAGCCTGGATGATGAGGATTATGAATCCGAAACTGGTCCCAGGATGCTTGTTTCCGGTCCAGGGAAGACATGGTTTGGCAGTTCGAGCTGGACTGTTCCCATGAGGCACAGGGTCAGACTGATTTGCATATGGCCATGTCTGAACTGGGGTGGCTGAGTGAGCTAAAGAATGGTGATGGATTAAACCCAGATCAGTTGACTGGGGGTGAGTGTTTGATTTGCTCAAACGCTCCGTCCATCATCCCCTTTTGTTTTGCTTTGTTCGCCCTAAGTTTGCAGGGTATGCTCAGACGTGAGTGCCTTGCTCACTTGGCCACTGGATTCAAGATAGCCTGGCTGATGAGGATTATGAATCCGAAACCGGTCCCAGGATGCTTGTTTCCGGTCCAGGGAAGACATGGCTTGGCAGTTCGGGCTGGACTGTTCCCATGAGGCACAGGGTAAGACTGATTTGCATATGGCCATGTCTGAACTGGGGTGGCTGAGTGAGCTAAAGAATGGTGATGGATTAAACCCAGATCAGTTGACTGGGGGTGAGTGTTTGATTTGCTCAAAGGCTCCGTCTATCATCCCCTTTTGTTTCGCTTTGTTCACCCTAAGTTGGCAGGGTATGCTCAGACGTGACTCCCTTGCTCACTTGGCCACTGGATTCAAGATAGCCTGGCTGATGAGGATTATGAATCCGAAACCGGTCCCAGGATGCTTGTTTCCGGTCCAGGGAAGACATGGTTTGACAGCTCGAGCTGGACTGTTCCCATGAGGCACAGGGTCAGACTGATTTGCATATGGCCATGTCTGAACTGGGGTGGCTGAGTGAGCTAAAGAATGGTGATGGATTAAACCCAGATCAGTTGACTGGGGGTGAGTGTTTGATTTGCGCAAAGGCTCCGTCCATCATCCCCTTTTGTTTCGCTTTGTTCGCCCTAAGTTGGCAGGGTATGCTCAGACGTGAGTCCCTTGCTCACTTGGCCACTGGATTCAAGATAGCCTGGCTGATGAGGATTATGAATCTGAAACCGGTCCCAGGATGCTTGTTTCCAGTCCAGGGAAGACTTGGCTTGGCAGTTCAGGCTGGACTGTTCCCATGAGGCACAGGGTCAAACTGATTTGCATATGGCCATGTCTGAACTGGGGTGGCTGAGTGAGCTAAAGAATGGTGATGGATTAAACCCAGATCAGTTGACTGGGGGTGAGTGTTTGATTTGCTTAAACGCTCTGTCCATCATCCCCTTTTGTTTCGCTTTGTTCGCCCTAAGTTGGCAGGGTATGCTCAGACGTGAGTCCCTTGCTCACTTGGCCACTGGATTCAAGATAGCCTGGCTGATGAGGATTATGAATCCGAAACCGGTACCAGGATGCTTGTTTCCGGTCCAGGGAAGACATGGCTTGGCAGTTCAGGCTGGACTGTTCCCATGAGGCACAGGGTCAGACTGATTTGCATATAGCCATGTCTGAACTGGGGTGGCTGAGTGAGCTAAAAAATGGTGATGGATTAAACCCAGATCCGTTGTTTGGGGGTGAGTGTTTGATTTGCTCAAAGGCTCCGTCCATCATCCCCTTTTGTTTCGCTTTGTTCACCCTAAGTTGGCAGGGTATGCTCAGACGTGACTCCCTTGCTCACTTGACCACCTGATTCAAGATAGCCTGGCTGATGAGGATTATGAATCCGAAACCGGTCCCAGGATGCTTGTTTCCGGTCCAGGGAAGACATGGTTTGGCAGTTCGAGCTGGACTGTTCCTATGAGGCACAGGGTCAGACTGATTTGCATATGGCCATGTCTGAACTGGGGCGGCTGAGTGAGCTAAAGAATGGTGATGGATTAAACCCAGATCCGTTGTTTGGGGGTGAGTGTTTGATTTGCTCAAAGGCTCCGTCCATCATCCCCTTTTGTTTCGCTTTGTTCACCCTAAGTTGGCAGGGTATGCTCAGACGTGACTCCCTTGCTCACTTGACCACCTGATTCAAGATAGCCTGGCTGATGAGGATTATGAATCCGAAACCGGTCCCAGGATGCTTGTTTCCGGTCCAGGGAAGACATGGTTTGGCAGTTCGAGCTGGACTGTTCCTATGAGGCACAGGGTCAGACTGATTTGCATATGGCCATGTCTGAACTGGGGCGGCTGAGTGAGCTAAAGAATGGTGATGGATTAAACCCAGATCAGTTGACTGGGGGTGAGTGTTTGATTTGCTCAAACGCTCCGTCCATCATCCCCTTTTATTTTGCTTTGTTCGCCCTAAGTTGGCAGGGTATGCTCAGACGTGAGTCCCTTGCTCACTTGGCCACTGGATTCAAGATAGCCTGGCTGATGAGGATTATGAATCCGAAACCGGTCCCAGGATGCTTGTTTCCGGTCCAGGGAAGACATGGCTTGGCAGTTCGGGCTGGACTGTTCCCATGAGGCACAGGGTAAGACTGATTTGCATATGGCCATGTCTGAACTGGGGTGGCTGAGTGAGCTAAAGAATGGTGATGGATTAAACCCAGATCAGTTGACTGGGGGTGAGTGTTTGATTTGCTCAAAGGCTCCGTCTATCATCCCCTTTTGTTTCGCTTTGTTCACCCTAAGTTGGCAGGGTATGCTCAGACGTGACTCCCTTGCTCACTTGGCCACTGGATTCAAGATAGCCTGGCTGATGAGGATTATGAATCCGAAACCGGTCCCAGGATGCTTGTTTCCGGTCCAGGGAAGACATGGTTTGACAGCTCGAGCTGGACTGTTCCCATGAGGCACAGGGTCAGACTTATTTGCATATGGCCATGTCTGAACTGGGGTGGCTGAGTGAGCTAAAGAATGGTGATGGATTAAACCCAGATCAGTTGACTGGGGGTGAGTGTTTGATTTGCTCAAAGGCTCCGTCCATCATCCCCTTTTGTTTCGCTTTGTTCGCCCTAAGTTGGCAGGGTATGCTCAGACGTGAGTCCCTTGCTCACTTGGCCACTGGATTCAAGATAGCCTGGCTGATGAGGATTATGAATCCGAAACCGGTCCCAGGATGCTTGTTTCCGGTCCAGGGAAGACATGGCTTGGCAGTTCGGGCTGGACTGTTCCCATGAGGCACAGGGTCAGACTGATTTGCATATGGCCATGTCTGAACTGGGGTGGCTGAGTGAGATAAAGAATGGTGATGGATTAAACCCAGATCAGTTGACTGGAGGTGAGTGTTTGATTTGCTCAAACGCTCCGTCCATCATCCCCTTTTGTTTCGCTTTGTTCGCCCTAAATTGGCAGGGTATGCTCAGACGTGAGTCCCTTGCTCACTTGGCCACTGGATTCAAGATAGCCTGGCTGATGAGGATTATGAATCCGAAACCGTTCCCAGGATGCCTGTTTCCGGTCCAGGGAAGTCATGGCTTGGCAGTTCGGGCTGGACTGTTCCCATGAGGCACAGGTTCAGACTGATTTGCATATGGCCATGTCTGAACTGGGGTGGCTGAGTGAGCTAAAGAATGGAGATGGATTAAACCCAGATCAGTTGACTGGGGGTGAGTGTTTGATTTGCTCAAACGCTCCGTCCATCATCCCCTTTTGTTTCGCTTTGTTCGCCCTAAGTTGGCAGGGTATGCTCAGACGTGAGTCCCTTGCTCACTTGGCCACTGGATTCAAGATAGCCTGGCTGATGAGGATTATGAATCCGAAACCGGTACCAGGATGCTTGTTTCCGGTCCAGGGAAGACATGGCTTGGCAGTTCAGGCTGGACTGTTCCCATGAGGCACAGGGTCAGACTGATTTGCATATAGCCATGTCTGAACTGGGGTGGCTGAGTGAGCTAAAAAATGGTGATGGATTAAACCCAGATCCGTTGTTTGGGGGTGAGTGTTAGATTTGCTCAAAGGCTCCGTCCATCATCCCCTTTTGTTTCGCTTAGTTCACCCTAAATTGGCAGGGTATGCTCAGACGTGACTCCCTTGCTCACTTGGCCACTTGATTCAAGATAGCCTGGATGATGAGGATTATGAATCCGAAACCGGTCCCAGGATGCTTGTTTCCGGTCCAGGGAAGACATGGTTTGGCAGTTCGAGCTGGACTGTTCCCATGAGGCACAGGGTCAGACTGATTTGCATATGGCCATGTCTGAACTGGGGTGGCTGAGTGAGCTAAAGAATGGTGATGGATTAAACCCAGATCAGTTGACTGGGGGTGAGTGTTTGATTTGCTCAAACGCTCCGTCCATCATCCCCTTTTGTTTTGCTTTGTTCGCCCTAAGTTTGCAGGGTATGCTCAGACGTGAGTCCCTTGCTCACTTGGCCACTGGATTCAAGATAGCCTGGCTGATGAGGATTATGAATCCGAAACCGGTCCCAGGATGCTTGTTTCCGGTCCAGGGAAGACATGGCTTGGCAGTTCGGGCTGGACTGTTCCCATGAGGCACAGGGTAAGACTGATTTGCATATGGCCATGTCTGAACTGGGGTGGCTGAGTGAGCTAAAGAATGGTGATGGATTAAACCCAGATCAGTTGACTGGGGGTGAGTGTTTGATTTGCTCAAAGGCTCCGTCTATCATCCCCTTTTGTTTCGCTTTGTTCACCCTAAGTTGGCAGGGTATGCTCAGACGTGACTCCCTTGCTCACTTGGCCACTGGATTCAAGATAGCCTGGCTAATGAGGATTATGAATCCGAAACCGGTCCCAGGATGCTTGTTTCCGGTCCAGGGAAGACATGGTTTGACAGCTCGAGCTGGACTGTTCCCATGAGGCACAGGGTCAGACTGATTTGCATATGGCCATGTCTGAACTGGGGTGGCTGAGTGAGCTAAAGAATGGTGATGGATTAAACCCAGATCAGTTGACTGGGGGTGAGTGTTTGATTTGCGCAAAGGCTCCGTCCATCATCCCCTTTTGTTTCGCTTTGTTCGCCCTAAGTTGGCAGGGTATGCTCAGACGTGAGTCCCTTGCTCACTTGGCCACTGGATTCAAGATAGCCTGGCTGATGAGGATTATGAATCCGAAACCGGTCCCAGGATGCTTGTTTCCAGTCCAGGGAAGACTTGGCTTGGCAGTTCAGGCTGGACTGTTCCCATGAGGCACAGGGTCAAACTGATTTGCATATGGCCATGTCTGAACTGGGGTGGCTGAGTGAGCTAAAGAATGGTGATGGATTAAACCCAGATCAGTTGACTGGGGGTGAGTGTTTGATTTGCTTAAACGTCTGTCCATCATCCCCTTTTGTTTTGCTTTGTTCGCCCTAAGTTGGCAGGGTATGCTCAGACGTGAGTCCCTTGCTCACAGGATTCAAGATACCCTGGCTGATGAGGATTATGAATCTGATACCTCAGACTTCCAACGCTTTCCCCGAGACAGGGGGTCTTGGCCTCCCGGACCGGCTTCTCTATTTTCAAGCGGCTCAGCTGCGCTTCCTTTTAGAATGGAGCAGATGGGAGTCAGAGAAGCATTGGCTTTTTCAAGACCAAGCGGTTGCGGGTCGCCCGCTTCAGGAGATCCCCTTTCTTCGCCGGCAACTCAGACCCCCCAACCTGTACGCTTCATATAGTACCTGGGTCCCCATGGAAGTGTGGGATAGCACTAGCATCAAACATGAGTTCACCTCTTTTCCGTCGCCACTCACGCCTTTGCTGGATAAACCTGATTTCACGCCAGGATAAGACACTGTGGCCATCGCGAAGTGGCGTCCAGCTGGGTTTCGCTTTTTGTATCACCTCTATGTGGAGGGGGGTGTGTTATCCTTTGCGGATTTTCAACAGGTGTATGGTCTGCCTGAGTCGGAACGGCTCAGATATCTTCAGGCTCGACATTGGGCACTTAACGGCCAGGTGCGATCCATGGCCGACAGACCTCTGTGGCCATATGAGTACTGGTTAATCACATGGAAATCAGACAAAAAGCTTATCTACGACCTATATAGAATGCTACTGGCTAAATACACGCACATATATAGTTCAGGGAAGGCATGATGGGAGAGGGCGCTGGGACGGACCCTCAGCCATAAAAAATGGGAGGATATTTATTACAGGGCCCGGCATTCTGCGTACCACATGGGCCTTACAGACACACTCCCTAAGGTTGCAACCTTAGTGAGTGTGTCTGTAAGACACACTAAGGTCTATGGTCAATCTCATGCAGTCAGAGAGGCTGCATGAGATTGACCACTCCAGGGAGGTAACATGCTGGTGGGGGTGTGGAGAGACGGGCACATTGGTCCACTTGCTCTGGGACCGTGATCGGCTGCAGGGGCACTGGAAACAAATCCTGGACGAGGTTGATGTCCATTTTGATACTGAGATCCAACTGTTCCCCTCTAATGTACTGCTAGGGTTACCGAATCCCATCACATATCCACTGCGCTCCCTTAGGGGCCACCTAATAGCTATTGCCTTGGGTTCTGCGGTCCAGAATATCCTGTTGCACTGGCGAACTGCACACACTCCCATGTTACAGGGCTGGCTCCATCGTCTATGGCATGTGTTGGGCATGAAGAAACTTTCCCTAACGTTTATGGAAAAGGTGCTAAATACTCTGAGCTGTGGCAGCCCTTCTTGTCCTTGCTAGCCTCGGAGTTCCGAGAAGTTACTTGCCTTCGCTATCTGCGATTATTGCGCCTGTCGGAAGTGGACCAGTCGGGAAAGGGTTAAGGGGACTGAGCCTCTGAGGAAGGGGGATAGTGGACTTGGAACTTGGGTGGTGGGTGGGTCGAGGGGGAACTGGGGGGGGCGAGGGGGGAGTTGGGTGTTTTTGTTTTTCTTTGTCATTAGTAACATTGTTGGCATCTACAGTGCACCTGTTTTTGCAATTGACTCTATAACGCACCCTGGCTCTGTTTGTTGTATTTCCTGAGCTTTCTATCCTATAAAGTAATGCAGGGTTGGGATAATTGCTGTCTATGTACGCATTCTGACATGTTAATAAAGAGATTTAATACTAAAAAGCATTAGGAGAGAGCGTGTCCTGCCAGCAAAAGCAGGCAAGACAAAGCTATTTGAGAAAATAGTGGTCGGAGGCTGTAATTAAAGCCTACAGAGTAACAACAACAGGGAGTGTCGCCATGGGAGGTTACAAAATGAGACATGGCGGTACTAAGGAAAGACTACTGAGCCAATTAACCAATGAACAGCCACTGTTTACAGTGGACAATAACACAAGGTAATGAAGAATATGGCCGGAGAGTGTGCGGAGCTTCAAGTCCCTACCTGAATACAGCATGCTTCGCAGAGCAGAGCATGCGCTGCCCAGGCTAGACCTAAAAAGTAGGAATTCATTTTAAGAACGCACCCTTTGCTTTCCTACAGGAGACTTGCAAACTACGATACTGCGAGAATAAAAAAGCTGCCCTGTAATGGAGAACCTCCACTTAGATTTGGAAAATGATGTGCCTCACTCATAAAGTTTTTATTGTGAGGTGTTTTAAACCTGACGTAAGCCTGACTGGCAGAATAAAAGATTTGTGAATTGACTTGAGCCCAAAGTCTTTAATCATGAAGACCAAAATGAGAGAGCTGTGTAAAAAGGGATTCTAAATTAGAAAACGCTGTATGAAAATGTGATCTTGTTTTTGTTGTTGTTGTGATGTTCTTTTAATTGTTTAGGTGATCTTATGTGTACTACAAATAAAATAGGAATTAAAAGTGGGAAAAGAACTGTAGCCCAGCTCAGCGAATACCTTGCTGAAAACACAAAAATCTAACCCGTTAACATCCTAAAAGTCTCAATGAGGTAGATATACTCTAAAAATATTATTATACACAGAAACATTACCTTAAACTAACCTGTATTTTTTTAGGTTTGACATGTAATGGAGCTTGTGCTATTCGCGGCAAGCATATTGTATTCAATACATACTCTAAGAGTCTTTGATTTAGCTTCCTTTAGTCATTGACTTTTTTGACTCAGGAAACTTCAGCCATTGGCTAGAGACAATTTCAGTCAAATTATGAATTAGAATATTTAGGCTTCACATTCTGTCTATTGGTTGTTTGGCTGTATCCTTCCTCCTCGGTGGGATGCATGTCGAATACATGTGAGACCGCTTTACATTTGAAAAAGTGCACTCTCATTAGAGATGTAATTATTTATTTTGTCCATGCATTATGCGTAGAAAACAACCTTCTTTTTAATTGTTTTGCCCTGCACCAGGCACTATTTGTTGCTTTTCGCAGCATTCGGCTGCAAGCTTTGCCAGTGCTTTCATGAGGTTGAGCTTTAGTATTTACTTATATATTTTGGTATATACTTTTATGTGTATGTACTTTGTGGGCTCTGGGGATCAGCCCTAGGACTTGTGTGCTTCCGTTTAGGGACTTTTTTTCTGTTCAACTGCCACTATTTAACTGTCTTGATAGAAAACGACCAGAAAAGGTCAGTAAAATACCAGAATGACTTTCTCCAGTGGGACTTTCTTTTTTCTATTTTTCTGGCAACTGCCTATATTTAACTTTCTTGATAGAAAACCACCAGCAGAGGTCAGTAAAATACCAGAATCACTTTAGCATTCTCTAGATTCCAGTCTATAAAAATTGTCTTTCACAAGCACCCGTAGACAATAATATTTTTTTCAAATCTTGTATTTTCAGTGATATGACTACCAAAGGCCCTAATTTTAAATTAAAAATAAAGCTTTGGACTATACCATTTCACACTGAAAAGCAATATTTCTCTCCATGTGTTCCCATACCTGGCGTGTCACGCAGTTTGGTTCTTACTTTCCCTCCATGTTAAAGAACAGTAGATGTTTCAGCACCCTAATGTGCTGCATAGCCAAATACACACAAGGTCTCAAAGGTGAGACCGATTGCATTGCAAATGCTTGTTTTTTTTTAACTGAAATCACTTCGGGATGTATACACCTAATTCGAACTAGAAAATGTTCCATTTAATTTTGAATGGCTACCTCATTTCCAGCTTAAATGCTGGAAATTTTGAAGAAATGAGTGGATTTTGATGAATTCACCAGAGGCAAATTTATCCATAAAAATCAAAAAGGCAGCTCACTGAAATTACATCAAAAGTGGCAGACACATTGCATTAGGCGCCATATTGTTCTTTCCTCTGTTGTATTTTTCCTACCGTTTCTGAGTTATAAGCCAAAAACACAAAGTGGCCATCGAAGATGAGACAGACAGTTATGTATACGTCTGTCAATGTTCACGAACTTTCATAACATTTTGAAGGAAAAAAACATAAATAAATAAGTGTTCGGATTGATTTAATTTTCACAACCTGCACAGAATGTGATTGGCTGGCAAGTCCACTTAAGAAGGAAGACACTGTGTATCTCAATGAAATGTTAAATGAGTTGCTGTTATCGCTGAAGCCCCGCATAGTCAAGGGTATCTAATAGCGGGTAAAATAATTATCTTGTTGTAATGGCCTCCTCCAAAGGTCATTAACTTAATTAGTACAGGCAGGTAGCGAGGGAGATGACAGCCACTGATACCTGAAAAATTAGTGTTGAGGGGGTGGGGATTAGCAAAGGCAAACTGCATGGAGTGTGAACTTGTACTGTCCTTTCAAACTGCATTCCCAGTGAACTGATTGGTATAATTGTAATGAAATTACATCGTAAACACAGGCATGATTGTTTTTTTTATGTATGACTGGGGTGGCATTAACATAGCCGCTAAATATATACACATTTTTTGACGTACACTTAAAGCGTGTATGTTACACTGTATAACAGGTAAACCGTAGCGTTGGAGCAGTACGGCCATAGCAAAGGCAGAATGCATGGTATACACATATGTGAAACTGAAAATAACATAGCATAACATAACACACATACAATCACGGGTGTCTCTCTGCATTTGTGGAAGCGGTGCATGTATATAAGAGCATACACATCTGGCGGAAGCAGTACAGACTTCCATAGCTGCTTCCAACATGGAAAACAAAACTAAATGTGCGCTCCTTCTCGGCCCCTACCTCTATGGTGCATTCATAAGTAACAAATTAAAAAGACACAGATTGCTATAACATTGTTTGGGAACACTGCAAAAACAAGAAATTGAAGCTAGCGTACAAATTGCACACAGATCAATTTGTGCATATTCAAAAACGATTTTCTCTGTGGATGGCACTTTCAAACACATGAAACCCCTAAGCAGAGTGGTGGGAAATCGATCTTACAAGCATTTTCCAAATCGTGCTCTGACTTTTGTCTGTTTTTTGTGATTCAACGAGGACACCTGTTCTCTCCAAAAAGGAGTCATGGAACACCACCCTTAGATTTGGTGGTTAAGCCAGAGAAACATCCCAGACCAGCTGAGGGAGTGGAAGCCTGCTAAGAGATATGCACTTTGTTTATCATTTCTTCAGTGTGCTAGCTTTGCCTAGGTCTCTTTCTTCCTTATTTATCACTTTTGGTCTATGACTGCACAAGTCTGCCAATGCCAGAAATGAGAAAAAGTGTATTTCACCTTAATATTGATGCCGGAGTAACATGCTACCAAAATATTGAGGAGCAAAATATCATCAAGGTAAATATATGTGCTTAACTATAGGTTTATTTGACTTAACTCCACATATATATACTTTGACGATGTGCTTATCTTCAAGGTATGTAGCGATGTAGTTAAGAATAGTACAGCTATTCTTCCCTATATGTACTTACCTTCCCAATATATTTGTCCTTGATATATGTCCATGAAATTTTGGTAACATGATGTTTCTGTAGTTGACATTTCAACATACAAACAAGGAGGCGGAAGAGAGAGAAAGAAAGACTGAATGAGTGAGAGAGAGAGAGTATGTGTGTGTGTGTGTGTGTGTGTGTGTGTGTGTGTGTGTGTGTGTGTGTGTGTGTGTGTGTGTGGGTGTGTGTGTGTGTGTGTGTGTGTGTGTGTGTGTGTGCGCGCGTGTGTGTGTGTGTGTGTGTGTGCGTGTGTGGGTGTGTGTGTGTGTGTGTGTGTTTACGTGCAAGCTAGCCCATCCAGTGCCCTCTGCCCAGGGTCAGACGCAGGCCCTGGAACTTTGGATGTCACATTGTATCTCAGCTGAAAATTCTCCTGCTCCTGCTGCCAATTCCCCATGACCAAGGCAACAGTCTTGCTTGAACAGACTCCAGACGTACTAGTTTTAGGCAACAATAACTGCTTCCTCTTTCCCAATCTAGAGCTATGTGCTCAGGATACCATCTAGATCCGCGACACAGCAAGGCAAGTTCTGGTTATGCTTCTTGAAGAATATGTTAGCCAGAATATTGCTTGGTCCATTAAGGTTACAACACAAAAGAAAGAAATAAGGCTGTTAACATGCATTAACTTAGTTACTTTGCAGAGACATATCAGGACAATGCAAGGCCATTACCTACAAACTGTGGCATGCTTCATCATTGGGCTTCCCACATCTGTACTTCAATGTGAGTCTGGATTGGTTCAACCACCTAGTATGGGAGTAAGCTTTTTTTGTTATATGACTGTCCACTATAAACGTTTATGCAGGGATGCCCTGGTTGAATTAAAAGATGCTGGATAGCTTTATTGACAAACTTGGGTACAATCACCAGGACATCTTCAATCGTCAACATCTTTCAGCAGACTCAAAATTGCCCAGTGGATCAGCAGCCATTAGTACAGGGATTAAGTCTCTGCCTGTATGAGTCACATGTCCAAATCGGGACAGTACAACATATAAAATTATTCCTATGACACTCTTGCATGGAACATAAGAACTTTATGCTTCAGTTGAGAATTGTTCAAATATGTTTTGCACTTTTGCTATTGGCTTTATCCCGTGGATTAGAGAGCATAAGGTTTTATTATATTCTGCCATGCCTGCCACATTATTTATGGCCATGATATCGTGTACCATTTGTAGCTGACATAAAACATGAACATTGGTTGTATTATTTTGACATTGCCAAGAAGCTTATGTCTGGATGCACTAATCTTGCACATGGAATCCAATGGAAACACTGCTCTCGCCTGTCTCTCATTAACCACATACACAGTATCATGAGGTCTTGCTGTGTTTCGATTTAGATGCCCGTACATAGGTTTCCCTAATCATGTCCTTATATAGGCACAACTCACACTGCCCTTATTTAGGCATAGAATTCCAGTCCTTATTTAGGCATTACCAATGCTATCCAAATACAATCATGGTTACCTACATCCGTCCATCCAACGTCACAACAAGTTCTTAGAAACCAGACCCTTAAGCCATTGGGACTTTCCTTGCTTGGATTATTGATTTCTCCAAGAACTCATCTATTATGCATAAACAACTATTCCTTAGGGGTTCATTCATGACGTCTTCCTCTGCACGACTTTACGTCAATGATAACATTGCTAGTCACCTACCCGGTATAAATATACTTTCCCTTACCCAGGCAAACAACAGCTTGATTTGGCTCGGCTCAGCTCGCCTCGGCAAGTTCGGAAGAAACCACGACTCCAGGAGAAGTTGTATCCCAGCCTGACGCACTGACCAGACGTTGTAATCCCTGCTCGCAGAGAATCCAGCTTCCAGTGTTCTGCCTCCCTTCGCGGGGTGTTAAGAGTTTGAGATCCGGAAAGAGATTCTCACCTCTCTCATTCTAAGGTATGGAACAGACTAGAACCTAGAAGGACTCTTGGCATATAAATCACTAGCTTACCATACTATAGAAAACAGCACCTATTTCTTACCTCGTCCTACACTTAGGTTAGGTACACTGGGGTAGAACTATTTAAAAGCATCAGATGATTATCCACTTTTTAGCCTGTGTTATTTATGTATGTTTATATGAATATATGTCATAGCTAAAAGACAATGCTATTGCAGTATTATTTCTTCTTACTGCTTATGCTGTACGTATTATATCTCGCATACTGTCTTGCGATTGTAACAGCTCATGTCTGTTGCACGAGAAATAAGACTGTTCAATAAATCCTTTTATTGATACGCCCATCTATCTATTTCTTTGTAACTCTGAAGAAACTAAGCATGCACGACTGACTGAGTAAAACTGTTAACTATTGTTTCCACGATTCTGAGACATGTTCCGGTTTTTAGGGGAAATAAAGTTGTCATGTTTATGCGGTTGTCAGAAACTACTCCCTTCTTGTTTATTCGAGAAGTTTCTATTGACCTCTGAGTTAGCTGGCACACAAAGTAATTAAGTTTAATGTACTCGATAGATGCATACTGACCTCAGTCCTATGCCACAACTATAGTGTATATTATTCCAATGCGCAAAGCCTATAAGAGAAATAGGAACTACACTACATTGCGCCCAACGGTTTGGTAAGGCACTAATGTAACACTAGATACTGAAGTAACTCAGTGGTGCTTTTCTCAGAGACCCTTACTCATAATACTCCATAAGACGTCTGGAGTGGGTAGGGTTTATATCCGCCATAGCTTAGTAGGACGTGAATCCTATGTATTAGCTGTCTGGTTTGTTTAACGTTGAAGAATACAGTGTTCCAAAATATTGTGCACCTTATCTTTGTTTCTTTGAAGCTTGTTCTACATTTTTTAAAAACAATGTCCCAAAATGGGGATAATAATACCGTGAACAGTGAGGCTGTGACTGACCAAGTTGTAAAAGCTTTTAATTTTACAGCTTTTAATGAAACCGATGAGGGTGTTATAAACATCACACCAAATTTAAGTAGAGCCATCACTCTAAAACTTATAAAACATGGTCTAACACCAAGTGGTGGTAGAGCAGTTTTTGTGATAGAGGCACATGAATCTTTTCAGACAGAGGTATTCTTCATGGATAGTATGACCAGAATCAAATCCAGTAACAAAAATGTTTCACTTCTACAAAGAAGATGAACCACCTGAGGAATATATTCCTTTCGAGGATGTTGAAATTCCACTCACATACCAGGAGCATAATCTCTGGTTTAAAGGGACCCTAAAACATTACAATCACATTACCAGGCTCGGTCCACTAGGTAAAGAAGTTCTCTAGGGGGTGTCACTCTATATGAGGTCCTATTTGGGACAAGAATGTGGGTCCCAGATCTTGAATGTAAAGGCACAGTGGTGGAAAATAAATCTTTTGATATAAAAGATCATTTGGCTGTTTTACAGGACTTAAATGAACTAAGATCGAAAACAAAGCAACGTGTTCCTGAAGCCAACCACCACTGGGGAAAATCCAGCCATCCCAGCAAGGCCTGTCTGGATCCCAAAGCTTGGGGATCTAGTCAGAGAGAAGATTGCGGACAAGAAGGAATTTGGACCTTCTTACAGACAACCAGTACCTGTCCTAGCCATCCACAGATCAAGAACAGTACTTCTGTCGCCCCTTGCTGGAAAAAAGGAGAAAAGATGTGTGTCCATCGACCTCATTAAACCACACTATGTGGCCAATACTAAGCAGGAGGCCATGTGGACTCCGACCAAGTAGCAGACACACTCCTCTAGGTATTATCCAAGAGGTTCAAACTGAAAGACTCATCACCATTGAGAATTCAACAGTGAGAAATGAAGGACTAAGCAACAATGCCACGGAACTTATTCCTCTTGAAACCCAAATAACAGTTCGTCCTGATACACCTGTCTACACCAATGTAACACGTGCTAGCGATTTCAACAAATCCTGGTGCAATTCCAACCATTGACAGAACTGCCTCTGGGTATTTCATTAACTTTGAAACGTTTTCTGAGGCTCCAAGTGAACCTGAAACAACGCCTGCAAAAAGAACTTTCAAAGAACGAGCACAATACTGTTTTCATGTCATGTCCTGAAAAAGACTTATCTGGTTTCACCATGGATTGAACTATGGATTGTTTCTGGAATATTTTTCTTTCTACTTTGGCTAGCTTTAGTAATGACTCTGGGCATGCTGATAAATGGAAGATATATTCACTTGGACACTGCAAGTAAAAATGTGAACTTACTTTTGAAACCACACAAATCATCCCATTGTGAAGCAAGAGACTTGTCAGCAGTGAACATCACAGCCGTTCCTATACAAGATGGTATAGTTTGGGACAAAACAGATTATGATATATTCGGCCCGTCAGAACTTTTGAAGATTCCACACTTATTTAAAATGTCATTAAGTGACTTTATTACCTCCAGTACCTATTCTGATGATTGGGACTTTGAGACTGTTAATACCATGATGTCTAATCTAGAAAAATCAGCTGCATTCTCTAATCATGATTATTTAGAGGGTTCATCAGACTATGAACAGCTTTTTCGTTACAACCACTATGGTCATCATTTCTTGCATACATCTGCAACACCTAGAAATGTATTTATGTATAACCAATGGGAACATTGTCCTACACCACCAAGGGGTAGTTAAAAAATGTTTGCAATCAATTTTCCATATTTTTCAGGGTACAATACATCCAATTCAGAAACGTTTTACTTTAAAAATGTGAACAAAACAGAAACGAAAAATATGTTAACTAATACAAAACAGATTTATTCTGCAGCCTTTGATGCCCAACTGTCTAGACAGGGTTTCAACTTTTGGAAATACACAATTGACACAAAATCTGTCTGGGGTACAAAAGATTGGCAAGTGCAGGGGATAGAAGCTTTGTTTAGAGCCTGTATCATCCCACAGCAAATAATGTTTTTGAATGACACTGTCCAACAAACGTCTTGCCTTGGATTAGCCAAGATCAAAGACATGAACACTCTGTCCATACCTTCACCTGCAAGTGATAGTACTACACAGGGGGAGGTTGACGTACATACAATTTTACAAAACAACAGATCAGATTCCGAATGGGAAAAATGGTTGCTCTGGCCCACAGACACAAACATCTGTCAAGAAAGATTCCTGAACAGAATGCAGGGTTTTACTATCAATAAGCCAGACCCACGTTATATTCAAAGACAGCACCCAGGGGTAGTAACAACATACAGTGTAGGAAAATTATGCCTTGATTGTCTACAGAAATCTATACTAGAGGATGTGAAACAACACTTATCTTTACTTAAAGAAGGCACAGACAATAGGGATTTCTTGCTAGGTTCAAGAAAACCGCGTCAAAAATGTTTCATATATGCCGGCATCTATGCTGCTTATAATGAAATATGGTAGGTCACACAAGCAGACAACGCAGAAAGAATATGAGAAATTCATAGTATTAATTTAGATAAATCTATAGCTGTGGTCGACAATGCTTTAATGACTCTGTCATCCAGGATATCTTCATTGGGCAACATTGTATTCTCTGCCATAGACATTATGGAACAAGATTAAGTCATGCTGCGACAAGGCCAGTCTCAATTACGTTCTATTATGTTATTAGGCTGGACGCTACAAAACTTGGGTGCAGGCTATGTGCCTTGGCGTTTTATCAACACAACGTCTCTGTTTTCAGAATACAATCTCACTGATAAACAGATCGAACTGGCACAAAGGGGAGCAAAGTATACAGTGCTAAGCATTGAAAAACTGGAAAAATTGCCATTTACAGTAGCAGAAAAACCAGCTAAAGTATGGATCAATCATGTCAAAATAACTCTGCCTGTTACAACTTTCCATTTTCAGTATTGCCTCAAACATATGCCAGCAGGCAAATATGAAAGGTTGGGTAAAGAATACATCAAGACATCCTGGGATTTACCTTACACACACAAATGTTGAAGTGGGGGGCGTGAAGTGTTTCTTAGCGGTACACACTGTAAAAATGCACTGAGCGGTTCTCTCTTATGTAAGAGTATTAATTTACACGGGGCCTGTAATGGCTCTACTGCAAATTTGTCCTGCCACCAGCAAGGTTCACCAGCCGCTGTAATTAATCCAACGTTTGGACAACTTTCGAATGGAAGTTACATCATGTTGAATGATCACAGCCGTTGTGGCATGTTTTGAGAATATCAGCGTGCATTTTGTGACAGCGCAGTGAACTTTTTTCACTCTTGTTTCTTTCAGTCTGAAATCTTAAAGATTCGTGTTTAAGCAACCGTAAGTGTTTGACGTTCTATCACTAACCGCTTAAAGACTCCCACTTTTTAGACACCCACGGCACGTTTGACACGATCGATGTCACTTCACATTTACCGCTCGTTTTGATGCATGCACGCTATATACTGTTTTGTTTTATTCTGATACTGTGGACACTAGAGCTGAATGCTATATCTTTCATGTTTTATGTTTTAGAGCTCCCAGATGAAGGGCTCTCCAGCCCGAAATGCATTGGAGCGTTCAAAGAACGTTTGGGTAACAGTTTGACTGTCATTGGAAATTAATTTAATTTCTACGTTGAAATCATGATGAAAAATTCGGAATTGTGAAATAATAAACTTACTAATTCGAAAATTCATACAATCTCAAAAGGAGTCTTGTTTTCAAGAACCAAAGGTATGCCCTACCTAGGGATGCCTCCACTTTTTTGGGAAGGCACCTATTCATGATGTTGCCAGGCATCCCATATCTAGTAACGGTTACTTCCAGGGTCACTAGCTGTATGCAAGTTTTGTTCCCCCAAATAGACACAGTCAGGGAATCGCCTTTATGGCCTTCACTGAACATCTCTTCTATACAAATTGATACTTTAAGCAGAATGAAAGCCATTCTTTTACAACAAGCAGTGCCTTTGACCTTGGCCAAAGAAACCTATGATCTACAAATTGCAAGGACTTCGGCTGAGATACAGGCTCTATTAAGTACAAACTGCCCTACACATTTCACAGAAATGTTGGGACGTATCTTAAACATGTCTGATACGAGCGGTATTGTGCATGTATTTAAGATCATATGTTCAGGACTGTTAATACCTTATCAAGCAGTCCTCGGAATCATTCCAAACTTCGTGCACTTAGTGTTTGGTGGTCTGCCGCTAATTCTAGCACTCGTTGCAGGAATTCTGTTTTTATACCTACTACTACGCTATAGCAAGCCAATGCACCAGTGTCACTCCCAGCGACTTGGAGAAAGCTCTCCTGGAAAGTAAGTGTTGTGAGCGCATAGTACAACTTTTGAGTTTACCTCATCTACGAGAATTAAATACCACATGGTTTCTGGCATTCAAACCAATCTGGCAAGATTGCATCTTACCTGTTCTACACTGCCTGCTTTGCGGTGAAGAATGTGTGCTAGACATCTGTCTAACACTCCCATCAGTTATGCCAACGGATATCGATACTCTGCTGGACCCGATAACGACCCATGCTCTGTGTTGTCCCCAGAGGCTACAAATCCTGATGACGGCATTCGTTGAGATCTCACAGATACAAAATGCTGCTGCTGAGGTACGAGAGGAATCAACGGGCACACAGGTAACATCGGAAACGAACATTGCTATAGCATTCAATGCTGAAGGCGTTGCTTCACGTCTATGTGCATTTAATCTTCTAAACAAGGTATTCCAACTATCACTGACATCAGTAGACGATCTTTTGTCTACAGGATTAGAGGATTTTATGTATTCACCAGCCCCATACACTGACATTTGATTCGGTTCACAGTGTACCGGGAAAGCTATCAATTTGGCCTTCATTTTTCTAAACAAAGAACAAACCTTGGAACTTTTTCCTATGATTAATTTTTTTGCCAAATTTGTATTTTACTTTTTTTATGGCAAAGTAATCTGCTTACAGTAGGACTATTCATAGAGAACAGACTTCTTTGAACTCTTCCAGGGACAAATTGTCACCTTTTCACAACAATTATGCACCATGACATGAAATGACTTTGAACTTTTTCTTCTGTAATTATGAACCATTTCATCATATGTATATATATGTTCATTCATTTAGCATTCACTGTAAACATATGCTTAGAATGAAACATTGCTTTAATATGTCCAGCACCTTTGCATTTCATGTCTAGCAAATGTTTTTTAACAAAAAGTTATTTTAGTAGGCTTTTTCAAATGTTTTTAGCAAACATGTGATACTCAATTTTATATGTTTAGCATTTTGATGTATTTTTTTTTTCAAAAACCTTTATTAAAGAATAAAGACACATCAGGCACAGTACATCGTGTAGCACCAACGCACGTAACGACAGGATGCATCACAAGAAATGGGATAGATTGCAATTAAGTAACAGTCACAGCATCATGGTGAATCCAACATATAAAGACACAGCTAAACAGTATCAAAGTCTCAGCCCCCGAAGGGGGAAGCACACATGAAAAAAGCGTACTTAGTAGGGAATCCGAAGCAACAGGGGCACAGGTGAAGAGGAAAGGGGTGAGGAGCAGTCACTGACCAGCACCGGTGGCCGCCACGGACCCAGGGCCGGCGGAGAGTGCGGGAGAGGAAGCGCCGCTGGGGTGGGAACGGGAGAGAAGGTAGGAGACCAATGGGGCCCAGATGTCAACAGGGCGAGATCTGCCAGAAATTAGCATTTTGATGTTTAGCATTTAGTAATATCGATCATTCAGAATTGGAGTGGGTGTTGTGGTTCGATTTAGATGCCCGTACATAGGTTTCCCGAATCATGTCCTTATATAGGCACAACTCACATTGCCTTTATTTAGGCATAGAATCCCAGTCATTAGCCATGCTATCCAAATACAGGCATGGTTACGTACATCCGTCCATCCAACATAACAGCAAGTTCTTAGAAACCAGACCCTTCAGCCATTGGGACTTTCCCTGCTTGGATTATTGATTTCTCCAAGAACTCATCTATTAATCATGAACTACTGTTCCTTAGGGGTTCATTCATGACGTCTTCCTCTGCCCGACTTTACGTCAATGCTAACATTCCTAGCCACCTACCCAGTGGCGTCAGTAAGGGGGTGCGGGGGGTGCGGACCGCACCGGGTGTCACCCCATCATGGGGTGACACCAATCTGGTTACGCTGGCTCGCTGTATAACACAAACACAGCTACAGCTCTGCCCTTCAGTGCAGCCACACCTCTGCTCGCCTCTGCTGCTTTGCTTTATTACAGTGCAAGCGCACGGTCACCGGTGGGCACCTGCTTACGGCGGCTGGTTGCTTAGAGCTTTGGGGCTGCGCCCCCCCATTTCCTGCAGCATAAACATATCAATGTTCTAAATACTATTATAATATAATAGTAATTAAGAAATTAGTGAAGCTTTTCTGGCCGTCACTTTTACTCAAGCTTTAGCGAGCGTCAGGCAGCCAGGCTGTTTTTTTCACTGACACATGCGCACAGCGCATATGCCCTCAAAAGAAACTTTGTTGGCTAAGCTAGGGCTTACCTTGTTCTAGCCCTGGCCTGCCATTGTTCAGGGTCTTCGTGCACCTCCCCTAGATGACGCAGGTCAGCCGTCAATTTAGATTACAGCCAGGGCAGCTTTAGCCTTCAGCCCAAAACTGCCTGGGGCTTGGAACCAATTGAAGAGTTCTCCTCACAGTTCCCTATGTAGGGGGCGTGCCAGTAAGCCTGTGACCCGGTGTCATCAGCTCGGTGACTAGTGACTGTGACTGTGAGGTTGGGTCACATTTAGTAAGCATACTATGCTTCGGTGTGCTTGCACAGAGTCTGTTTAAATCAGCACCCTCTTTCACTTTCCCTAGCTGCCTCTCAGACAGTCGGAAGACAGAAGCCACGACCCAGACATCGGAGAGAGCTGGTCTGTCCTGCAGAGGAAGACTGACAGTGTATTTTCCCTTCAAAACCAAGTCGAGCTCACAATACCTTACATTGCCTCCTGCAGTCAGTCTCTCCAGGTTTGCTAATTGTAAATTTAGTTAACAACGGGTACTTGCTATTACTTTATATTTTTGGATTACAAAAACTCACAATGAGTCTGCTTGTGTGTGCTTGTGTGATGGTGACACTCCGTGCTTGTGTGCCCTATCATAGAAAGTTACATTTCCTGTTGCTTTCATTTTCCGGCGTGTCTGGAGTGACCCCCTCATGCTTGACCCTTCTCTTTTTTCTGTTCACATGCACGGGAAAGGCACTGTTGCTGTTTCACGAACATGAGCTCTGCAGGGGTCCAGAGAGTTAATAACTTTGGGGAATTTTGGCGGGTCAGCATTTAGCAGTAGTTTTTTTTTTGTATGTTTCAAAAAGACAGGATAAGTTTCTCTATGGGCATTTAAGGATCCTTAGAAGATGGGTGACGGATTTTAAACTTGTTTGTAACACAGTATGTATGCCCATTTTGTATTACTATTTACTAAGAAAATTAGTAAAGAAGCACATTTTTATTAGATTTACCAAATGTTACAAGCATTCCACAGCAATTCCTGGCTCCATAATTATGAAAACACAAAATTAGCGCTATACTTTCTTGTCAACTTACTTCATGTTAAACAAAAAGCAAGTGAAATGCAGAACGGGGGAAACATGGTATCAGGTATGCACAGAGCTTTAATTTGAATGAAAGGGGGTTATCCAAGGAGCAAGGCACTGTGAATTGAGTATTACTAAGCTCAGTGAAATTGATAACGGTCTTCAGACTGTCTCAGTCACTCCCTTTCACACCATTTTCCTCTGTACTCTCAATGTTGGATCTTCATATCTCTTCAGCACGGATTTCACTCTTCTTTTTCCCCTGCGCACACAGCATACCAACTCTACTCACTTGTGAACACAGCATTTTCTTTTCCTTTGTTGCTGTTCATATGTTAACAAGGGTGATCTCCTTCATTTGCTTTCACAAAAGTGGTACATGTTAAGATTTTGAAAAAGCTCATCAGAGACACCAAGAATTGAATGTGACTGTCGTGTGAACACTTCTATAATGCACCCGACAACCTAAACTAACCCAGATAGACATTTTGAGGCAGGAACTGTTGAACATATTTAATATAGTGAAATATGGGTCATTCTTTAATCATTTTAAAAATATCAAGACCACATATTCAGAATTGATTTATAAATCTAGCTTTCCACAAAATTCTTTATTGAAATTAGCTCGAATATACCCCTTTGCTTTTTTTTCAAAATGTCAGTTGTGTTTTCTTGTTTTGCTGCCCACTACTTAAAACTCATTCACAACTTTTATGCCCCTCTGCTATGAAATGTCACCAGCCGCCACTGATGCTGCTGCTGCAGTCAGTGCAGTGCATGTCGCCACGCACGCACGAACCACTGACTGACTATAGTGGTGATGTGATGATGGTGCGATGCGCTGTGGCGTACCCAGTTTGAGGGTCCCAGGGCCATCAATCTTTAGCGCTACCAATGACGGCCCTGGGATAGCCCCCGCGCGATGTGCACCTCTGACGCATCACGGCGGTCGCGCACGAGCACCACGTCGAACGGAGGAAAGCCAGTCTTGGCAGGCCAGGGGAGTGTGCATGCGATGCTAGAATAAGAATTGTCACCTTGGCTTGCCTTTGATATTGCGGTTTCTTCTGCTTAGGGAATCTCCTCGGATAAATCAGATATAGAATGAAAAAAAGATGGTGGGCCCAAGGCAGCACTGTGTATTTGGAAGATCTGACGCATGACTTTGTCGGCCTACCTTCTTGGCGGACTCGGAGCGAAGGAGGTCCTTGCGGTAAGTCCTGAGGGGGTGACACCATGAGTTACCAGCACCGGGTGACACCAACCCTAGTGACGCCACTGCACCTACCAGGTATAAATATACCTTCCCTTACCAAGGCAAACCTCGGCTCGGCTTGCCTCAGCAAGCTCGGAAGAAACCACAACTCCAGGAGAAGACGTATCCCAGCCTGACGCACTGTACAGATGCTGTCATCCCTGCTCGCAGAGAATCCAGCTTCCAGTGTTCTGACTCCCTTCGTGGTGTATTAGAGTTTGAGATCCGGAAAGAGCTTCCCGCCTCTCTCATTCTAAGGTATGGAGCAGACTAGAACCTAGAGGGACTCTTGGCACATAAAACTATAGCTTACCATACTATAGAAAACAGCACATACTTCTTACCTCGTACTACACTTAGGTTAGGTACACTGGGGTAGAACTATTTAGAAGCATCAGACGAGAATCCACTTTTTAGCCTGTGGTATTTATGTATGTTTATATGATTATATGTCATAGCTAAAAGACAATGCTATTGCAGTATAATTTCTTCTTACTGCTTACGCTGTATGTAATATATCTCGCATACTGCCTTGCGATTGTAACAGCTCATATCTCTTGCACGAGAAATAAGACTGTTCAATAAATCCTTTTATTGAAATGTCCGTCTATCTATTTCTGTGTAACTCTGAAGAAACTAAGCATGCACGATTGACTGAGTGAAACTGTTATCTATTGTTTCCACATTTCTGAGACATGTTCAGATTCTAAGGTAAACAAAGTTGTGCTGTTTCTGCGGTTGTCAGAAACTACTCCCTTCTTGTTTATTCGAGAATTTTCTAGTGATCTCTGAGTTAGCTGGCACACAAAGTAATTAAGTTTAATGTACTCGATAGAGGCATACTGACCTCAGTCCTATGCCACAACTATAGTGTGCATTATTCCAATGCGCAGAGCCTATAAGGGAAATAGGAACTACACTACAGTCTGGTGGTAGAAACAGGGAGTGGGGAATGAGATAGGAGGCAAAACCTAGACACTGGGCTATACCCTCTGACTCTCGTCATTTGAGTTGTTCAAGATGTCTCCAGGATGTTGTGCATATCCACAAGAAAACAGGATATTTTAAGTCACTTCCATAAAAGGTTCACCGCTTACCTTTAATAGTGAATGCGTATACCATAAAGTAGCTTGGTATCACTAAATCTCTATCCTTTGATGTGGAACTAGTAATTCATAAAAACTACACACACAAAGAAGAATCGCCTCAAAGAGATGTTTCCTTATTCTTCTTCCAAAAACTTGAATAACTACCTCAAGCTTTGTCAATATGCATTGTCTGTTGAAGATGAGTGCCCTGCCTCCAAAAGATAAATGAGAGTCTTGTGACATGTATAACATACAATCAAAAATGGACCTAGTCAAAAAAAACTTTTAATCGCACGAACAGATTCTCAGATAGTAACTGTCTCTTGTCCTTGCCTAAACTTAGAACCAGTTTTCTGAATTAAGGATCCCAAAGATTCGCTTTACTCTTCAACATGTGATTTGATTTGATGGATAGAAAACCACGTGGCAGGAGCAAATAAGGTATTCCTATAGAATAGATAATACTAAGGGGAAGAAAAAGGAAAAAAAATACACAGTTAGGATTTGAACTAAAATGGGTACATGTCTATTTTTCAGAATATCTAACACTGGACTAACGATATCAAATGTGTCACCATAAGAGGCAAAAGCGTTGATACGTCATCCTGTCCTTTGTTGTGTAAGTAGAAATAGTCTTTACCTCACTCCACCTACATCCCAAATCCCCATCTTTTATCTCATCAGTTAGGTTACCTCTGTGTTGAGTGTGTAAGACCTTATTTTTCTGTATCTATGTCTATGCCTATCTTTCATTTTTTCTTTTCATGAAATTCTAGTGCCTAATGTGGAGCTGCTGGTAACAGAACCTATCCCCAAAGAAAACTATCAAAACTAGAACTGTTAATGAAATAGATACACTTTAAGTGACGATCTTTAGTCTAGCTAATAAGGTAAAAGTGTTAACAAATATGCATTGATGTATCTGGATAGCATAAAAATTAGATGGTCTGGCGTTAATTATAATCTGTTGGTTGCACAAAAAGCTAAAAGTGTATATATATCCTTATAGCAACTGCAATAGACCCGCAAAATATAGAAACATAAACTAAGTTGTAAATAGCTGTAATGTAGAAGTGTGTCTGAGCTGTAGATATATTTAAATATGTTTTTGTTCTTGTTTTTTCTGTTTAGGTTATATCACTATTTTTTATTTATGTTTAATATACGAATGACGGTCACCTGACGAAGGCCTCTGGCCGAAACGCGCGTAGTTCCACTCAACCGCATTGCCTTCATCAATTTACCAACAACTGAATATTTCGTATATCACGGGGTTAATGTGTACATGTATTTGTGTTTATGTAAATTTTTCTGTTCTCACTTACTAATTCTATACACCTTTAAGTGTAAATAATTTACTGTTTGCCTATGTTTTTTGATATCATGCAATACACATCAAGTTTCTTTTTAAATGTAAACAATGAATTAAAAAAGTAAATGAATTTTGCATAAAGGATATGAACAACAAACAAAATATACTAAAAACAAAAAATAAATAAACTAAAGGATTTTTGTATAAATTTTCGTTTCAGCACACATTTATTTTGATTGCTCTAGAGGGTCTATTATTCTGTTTTGGATTTTGATTCAGGGAATATTTACGCCCTTAGAGTTTAGCTACACTGCCTTTCTCTACAGAGAAGATGAGTTATAGGCCCAGATGCATGAAGCTAAAAACCGCTCGCAAAGGGGCAGATTCTCAGAATCTGCACCTTTGCGACCAGTATTTTTGCATTTGGGATGCATCATCCCAAATGCAAAAATCGCAAATTAAGAATTTGCTAAATTGCAATTACTTGCATTTAAGGAATCTCAAATTGAGATTCCTTAAATGCAATTCATTAAAGTTTAAAAAATGGCGATTTCGCTAATAGGGCTTGCAAATTACCATGAAGTTCAACTTCATGGTAATTTGCAAAAACTTTGAAAAATGCACTAAAGTGCATTTTTAAAAGTTTCATGTTGCGCACACACATGCCCTAAGGGCATGTGTGTGCGCAACATATGTGCACAGATCAATTTCAGGGGAACAACAGGGTGTCCTTTGGACACCCCTGCACCCTTGAAATCGCATTCTCATTTTGCGATTCGCTAATTGCGATTTGAAAAATTGAGAATGTCTTCCCATTCATTCCTATGGGCCTAGAGGCTTATAGGAATGAATGGGGAGGTATTCCTTAATTGCGACTCGCAATTCGCGCGTCGAAAATTAAGGAATTTTAAGAAATCACTATTTTTAAAGTGATTTCTTCTTGCATAGCATTTTGCTATTCCATATTAGCTATTCCTTATTTTTCGCTCATAAGGAATCGCAAAATGGATGCTTGATGCATCTGGGGGATAGCTTCTACCCGATTCTCGTAGTACTCGAGGACAACCATCAATGTAAATATTCTGTTGCTCCTTAGTCTCGGCAATTTGTATGTTCATACTCGAACTTTAATACCTTGTACTCGACGGGGCATATTATCAAGGGGGTTTATCTCCGCTTTTTTGGCTTTAAAAGACTAGAAAGCGGAGATAAAATGATCTCCCTATTACCTAGCTGCTGCTAACACCAGTTAGCGACAGCTAGTAGGAGATAGCGACCATCTTGGGCCCCACTTTGCATGTCAGTGATATTTATCACTAATGAGATGCAAGGTGGCCGTGCCAAGATGTTAGTGACTGAAAACAGTCGCTAACATCGCTATCTCCTATTACCAACTTTTGGAGATATTCACGCTAAGCAGGAATATGTCCAAAAGCTAACACCTGCCCTGAGCAGTTCTTAGCCATGTTATCCAATGGGAGGTGGATAACATGGCTAAGAGCATTAGCTCGCTAATGCATGAATATCGCTGACTTTTCAGCGATATTCATGCTTTGCGGCGATTTTTACCGCATTTGCGTTAAACCTTGGTAATACCAAGGTTTATTTGCGGTAAAAATCGCCGCAGCGCTGCGGTAAATTTTTGTCTCTAACCAAGCAATAGCGATAATTATCGCTATTGCTTGGTAATATGCCCCTTCATTCCTACAGAAAATAAGCAACATAGCTCGGTCAAAAAATAATTCCTTATCCGTCACAGGATAACCCTTAGCAAATGTAACAGCTCTTATTCTTAGAAGTGTTCATATAAATGTTCAGAAAAATAGTTCAAAATTTGGTTCCATCAACAACACATCTCCGTATTCTCAAAGTTCTTCAATACAAATCCGTAGGAAAATAACAGGTGTTGGCACTGAAACTCGAGATCCATGTAGCAAGGTCCTGCCTGCTGCTACACTGCATCACCATTGCTTAGCAAAGACAATGAGGGCCGCTATACCCAGATATTCAGGATGACCACCGTCTCTTCAGAATATGCAATTTGGCTTCCGGGAATTTTAGTTAATTGTCAAACACTGCAGTGTACCTTTGTTCCCTGTGCATGCAGTATCAGTTTAGACAGCGCAAGTACTCTGTGATGGTTGCAAGCCCAGAGTATCACATCCTCATTCTTAACTAGTACCAAGCAGTAAATAGTGCCTCAACCATGCTTCCTTACACTCGTCTGAAGAATACAGCACCTCCAATAACAGCGCCATCAGGATGTGGTGTGTACTTCCCTAGAACAACTCTGAGAAGAGCAATTGGAGCTAGCAGCCACTTTGGAGAAGGAGTGCCCATTCTCTTGCGCCTGTAATACCAAAGCTCTAGATATATGTGACCTCTAATATGCTGAATTCTCTGTGGTTATTCCAAATTCTTCAGCATACAGGGGATATTCCTGAGGCTTTGGCCAAAATAATGTGGTAAATATTTAATTACCGTCCTAATTTCTATGCAGGTAGGTACTAAAAATAAAATAACTCAATCGGAAAGAAAGACGCAGAGTCCGTGGTGTTAGAGTTCTTAGGAGTTTTATTCCTTAAAAAGGAATGGTTCTCGAACCGGATATCGGGTTCCTGACACCACTGGGGTTCAGGAAGGGATAGAGCCATGCTTTATTGACAATACATAACTTTTATACTCAAATCATATAATGGAAACCAATACAGTAGGCGTAACAGCTGAGAGAAACAAGATAAAAGCACACACGTGTTAGCAATACGTAATCAGAAGGCGTGAACTAGGCGTGAACACAGAGGTGTGTGCTAGAAACGTCACATGAAAGTGTCACAAGTGGGTGGGTACATAGCAGAGTCTTGCAATGTCAGCAGAAATCTGAGATCTGGATGCGCGCGCAGCTGCATGACGTGTGATTGACGTGAAGCTGGAGGGTGCAGGGGACTTGACATTTACACTAGAGGAAAGAGACAGAAGTCTGGCATGTCAGATCAACTCGTTCTTATATCATATCTGATATTTGATGTTTGGGAACCATATTATCTAGAGGGAAAGGTCTCTTGGGCAGAGGCTATTCTATACTGACTGTGAGTGCGTGTATAAGCGTCTACGTGTCTGCATGAGATGCGAGGGGGCATGGGCCTACCATGGTAACAGGAGCTATGAATTACTTGCACGGAGACAGTAAGGCCGGGCCCTTTGCTCTGCAGCTGGAAGGATGTTTACTTGAACTAGTAGGCAGGAATGTATTTTTGAGGAGCGGAGCAGATAATTCGAACGTTGAATACAGTCTTGGCAGGCAACAGACTGAGCTAAGCGCCGTTAGCCGCGCAGGGAGTAAGGTAGAGGTCACGGGTACAGAGACAGGCCCAAGCTGAGGCATTCAGAGTCAGAAGGCAGGAAAAGGCTCGATGGCAGAATTCAGGGCCTATTTCGCCTGGGCTGAAAAACGTGTAAAGTACACCACATAAAGACGTTGGCAAGGCATACTTAGGAACGGAATATTCAACCCGTTCAGGGTGGATCTGAAAGAGGACATGTTAACGTTGGACGCAAATGTATATGCGTCTTCATAGCTGTCACAGGAGGGAAGTTACATGCACTTTAAGCTCGTACATGGAGACGGTGGGGTACACGTTAGGGAACATTTCTTGACCATAAAATTTATATTTCCTCATTCCCTCCTTGTTCCCTACGGACCCTTCATGATATATCGATCCTCATGAATCGATCAGTCTGTTCATGTAACATCATTTGCTCTTCTTTCTTCTTTTCGCGTTTTGAGTGGAAACTTGAATGCGGAATACATGATGTGGCACACAGACCACAAATCGCTGGCCCACATTGTAGGCACAGGCAGCAACTGAATACTATGAGAAGGGCAATGCCTAGGAAGGATAGGATCTTCCATCCCCAAGCGGTCAACTTTGTCCAGAACCAACCGGACCAAGTCCAGGTGCCTGGATTCTGATGTATCAAACTTGCAATTTTATGAAGACGTGTGATAGCCTTATATACTGTTGGCGCGTTTTCTGGAATGAAAACACAGCAACTCGACCCGATGACCTTACAGGCTCCGCCCCTATCTGCTAGGATGACATCAATAACAAGACTATTTTGAAGAACAACAACCCGCATGGCAGATTGTTCCTCTGTTAAGTTGCCTAGAGCGGAAGTAGTTTCATTCACTACTGCTTCGAGGGTTCTAGTTAATTTTCGTATCAGTTTACTATTAAAGACAGTACCTAAGTAGGGGAAGAAACCTTTATTGAAGTCTGTATATTGCTCCCATGCCGTTTCAGTATAGTCGACAATCGGGAGATCTCTTCGGAGTCTATTATTTACTAGATTTGTATTTCTGTGATAATCAGGAGGGGCTAGGAAAACAGGTGGCAGAAGGAATGCAATGTAACAGGTACCATCCCAATCTGGAGGTAAGCGTATGTATGCGGTATGGCCACAAACAAAGTAGGAATGACGAGTAGCTCTAAATGGAGACTTGCCCTGATCACTGAATTCGACCACAGTAGTACATTTACTATGACCTAAGTGTACTGAACCCTCCTTTCTGACACATTAGTCACCCGTGACTGGTAATACTGACATAGCAGGGAGAACTGGTGCAGCTTCGGATTCAACAGTAAGAATCATGAGGTTAATTGTATAATTACCTAATCCATATACTTCATTTTCTAGATCAGTTCCTGTCCTAGTGGGAAGTCCCTTCTTGTCAGGGTAACAGGCTTTAAGCAAAACTAAGTTCAGGTTTCCCCAAACCCAATTTCCTTCGAAAACAGCAATATCAGAATCCAAAGAATCAATTAATCTAAACCAGGCACCACATGAGCCATTGTGAGTGAACGGATATGGAAAGAGGGGCAGAACTCCCTTGTATTTCTGATAAGGAGGGAGTCTGCCACATATCCAACAGTTTGTAGCATTATTAGTCTGATGAGAGTGATGTAACATACTAATGAATGTGTTGTTGCGCAGCGCAAGTCTGTAAGATAACTCGTGTGGGGGTAATTCACTAAAAGAATGTTCGGCAGTGACATTGTAAGCAGATTGGGCACGCTTGAAGATAGGGTAATATATATGCAACAATATACTGGCAGCAATCATCAGAAGGCTTAGAAAAAACATAATCAATAATGTCACTATACAGTGACTACGAAGTGATTTACAATATGCACGTTTCTTGAGTTGTCTCTCTCTCTCTCTATCTCGGTCTAGGGGATACATGTCAGAAACTAATTTAACCGATTCACCTAGGGGAGGACTTAAACAATTAAACTGTCTGACTTGCTAGACCGCAACTTTGATTTATACTCCTCTTGCAGAGTTTTCTCTCTCTTGGGAACTTTAAAGTCACTAGAATCGGGGCAGTCCTTTGAGGGGGTGGAAGAGTCAGTCTCTGGCAACAGTTCATTACACTTTTTAATATGACTCGTATGAATCCACCCCTTTCGGCCCTCCACCTTGATTGCAGTCCTCGTGGTCAGAAGGACGAGCTTCGGCTCCTGCCAACGGGGCTCCAGCGGACTCCTCCTATCGAAATTTCGTATCAGGACAGTATCTCCAGGACGGACATCGTGCGGCTTCACATCAGTGTTGTCGGGAAAAGCTGCGGCAACCTGTGAACGACATGATTGGAGTGCAGACATCAAGGAGGCAAGGTAATCTGTCAGCATATTACAGTCAACATCGGTTATTTTCTTAGGCATGGGCGTCCCCCACATATTTGGTGGTCGGCCAAAGACCACCTCATACGGGGATAGTCCGGATCTCGAATGTGGGACCATTCTCATGTAGAATAGTGCAACTGGCAGGGCGACTATCCAGTCGACCCCTTTCTCTTTACATATTTTGGCAAGACGTGTTTTCAGTGTCTGATTGTGCCTTTCTACAAGGCCAGCTGCCTCGGGATGTCGGACGCAATGGAATTTCCACTGGTATCCTAGCAGAAGTGAAACCTGCTTCATGAGCTCGGATGAGAATGGCTGTCCGTTATCTGAGTACACGATACGAGGCAAGCCGTACCGTGGGAAGAATTCTCGAACCAGCTGCTTGGCAGTGGTCGGGGCAGTGTAATCTGGGACTGGATATGCTTCGGTCCAACGGGAAAGTGCACAAACAACTACGAGGACGTACTTGAATCCTCGACAACGTTCCATCTGGATATAATCCATCTGGAGGACTTCAAAAGGGTGATCGGGAGGATGAAATCCACCTTGCTCTACAGGGACGCTTTTACCTGCATTGAACTGACAACAGATCATGCAAGTACGCACTTTCTGTTTTGCTGCTGCTCGTAAATGTTTGTTGTACCAGAGATTCTGTAAACTGTCTAACATAGCTTTTTCTCCTAGGTGTGCTGGACTATGTGCCGTATTTATTATGGCTTGAACCATAGAATCGGGGAGAAACCATGTAGATTTTCCCTTCGTCATCTATCCCTGATCTGTCTGGATCCCTCCTAGTTCAGTCCATTTCTTCATTTCATCTGGAGTAGCATGTGTCTGAATATCGGTTACATCTAGTGTGGGATCCCTAACTGTCATACAATGTGTCGGCAGTATGATCTTTGTTACATCAGTTGTCTGGGTGTGAGTCAATGCTGTATGTTTTGCTGTTTGGTCTGCCAGGTCGTTACCCTGGGAAATAGAGTCTGTAACTTTAGTATGTGCTTTACACTTCATGATAGATATGCCTGAAGGCAGATGTATTGCTTCTAACAGTGCTTGAATGAGGGGACCGTGTTGAATCTTGGCACCGTGAGAGGTCAAGAAACCTCGTTCTTGCCATAACACTCCGAAGTCGTGTACGACTCCGAAAGCATAACGTGAATCGGTGTATATGTTAACATTTCTGTTCTTGGCTAGTATACAGGCTCGGGTCAGAGCAATAAGCTCTGCTGCTTGAGCGGACAGTGTATCTATACAATGTGTTTCTTTGATTTCAGTTTCAGTGGTCACTGCATACGCGGCCACTAATTCTCCTGTGCTTGTTCTCATACATGAACCGTCCACGTAAAGTGTCAGGTCTGGATTTGTCAGTGGAACATCTGTTAAGTCTCGTCGAGGTTTTGTTACTGCATTAATGATCTCTATACAATTATGCGGGGCTGAATCTGTCATAATCGAAGGTAACAATGTTGCAGTATTTAGAATGTTACAGCGTCTGATTTCTATGTGTGGCTGGAATAGCGTTAATTCATAACCTGTCAGTCGTGCTATAGTCAGGTGTTGAGTCTGTGTTCGGTTTAGAAGGACCTCTACAGAATGTGGAACTTGTACTGTCAATGGATGTCCTAATACTATTGAGTCGCTTTGTCTGATTGCTAGGGCTGTCGCTGCAACTGATTTTAAGCACGCAGGCAGAGCCTGGGCCACTGAATCCAATGTACTTGAAAAATAAGCACAAGGCTTATGTGAACCTGCTTGATCTTGTGTGAGGACAGACAACGCTGTACCATCACGTTCTGTAACAAAAAGTGTAAAAGGTTTGCTGTAACATGGTGTCGCTAAAACTGGTGCTTGACATAAAGCTTTCTTTAATTCCTCAAAAGCCTGTGTATGTTCCGGAGTCCAGGGGAGGGCAGTCGAAGTCGCTGCCTCCTGTGTTGTCAACTGAATGAGTGGTTTAGCTAGAAATGTATACTGAGGAATCCATTGTCTGCAGTACGAGGTGAGGCCTATAAAGGCCCGCACTTCCTTTTGTGTCCGGGGTTGTGGCATGTTTACAATTAACTGGATGCGATCAGGAGTGAGCTGTCTCCCCACTTTGGACAGCAAGTGACCCAGGTACACAACTTGCTGAACACAGAATTGTAGCTTCGAAGGAGACACCTTGTGTCCCTTGTCGGCCAGAAAATGTAAAACTGTCAGTGATGCTTGTTCACATTCGGGTTCACTTCGTGCGGTGATCAGCAGATCATCGACGTACTGTAGTAAGGCAGTGTTAACTGGCATTTGGATACAGTCAAGTTGTCTTTTCAGTGCTTGGCTATAGATGCTGGGGCTTTCTGTGAATCCTTGAGGTGCGCGTGAAAATTTGAAACTTCGGCCATTTAAACTGAATCCGAAGAGATATTGGCTCTCTGGATCAATGGGTACACTGAAGAAGGCGTTCTTGAGGTCAATTACAGTAAAGAACGTAGCTTCTGAATCAATAGCAGTCAATAAGGATGAGATGTCGGGAACCACAGGATACTGTGGAACAATGCATTTATTCAGTTCTCGTAAATCAATCACCAGCCGATATACTGGCGGTGCATTGGGATCAGTACGTTTAAGAATCGGAATGATAGGAGAATTACAGACATTGGAGTCGGTTTCTACGACCACTCCTTGGGCAATCAGCTCTTCAACGATTTCCAGTAAAGCCACTACAGCATCGGGTGGTAACTTGTATTGTCTGATTCGTGGTAAAACAACTCCTGGTTTGAGTGTAACACGGTATGGTGTGATGTGCATGCAACCTACATCGGTTGGGCCTTGTGCCCACAGGTGTTTCGGTACATTTTTCAATCTGACATCAAACTCTCGTAATACATAGTGACCCTTAAAGTCACGCAGAAAAAGTCTAACTCCTTCCGGAGAACAACATATCACTGCTCCTAGAGCCTTCAATGTTTTGATACCTAGCAAGTTTTCTGGACATGATTTCGTGAGTAACAAGTCTGTAACGCGTGATAATGGACCTACTGCTAGGGGGACAGGTTTCGATACTTCATTTACAATAGGCTGTCCTGAGAAACCAAGGGAAACATTCTGTGAGCCTGAGAGGGGTGCCCCTGGGACTTCGTCATGACTGATCGTTGTGCGGCTTGCCCCTGTGTCAATTAAAAACTTTCTGTCTTTCCCCAATACTTGACTGTGTACATAAGGACCCTCTTGATCTACAGGAATCTCAATAAGAGGCAAGCCAACTTCCCTCTCTAGGCTGTTTCATGTGTATCGCTGATAATCGGGGTAATCAGATTGGGCATACTGGCACATCTGCCGTGAAACTTGCTGTGTCGCGGCAATGGGCTGTGGCTGTGGCTGTGATACCGCTGCGGTCTGTACTGTATGTGGTGGAGCATGCGTAGGCTGTATATTCTGTGCCGTCTGTTGCTGGACCTGGTCTTGTCTAGGCTGACGCGGTCTTTCTTTAGTTTTACCTGTTGATATATTGTGTTTCAGGACTGAACATTCATGTACGTAGTGACCTGGCTGTTTGCAATAGTTGCATGTCCCTTTAACGGGAGCTGCTGAATTACCTGTCTGGGTCGCACCCTTTCTCTGACCGTCGGCTGGAACCGACTGGGCCACTAACATTTTCATTTTCGTGTCTTTCATACGTCTCTGTTCGTGATCCTGTTCTTCTCTAATTCTGTTCTGGTGATATTGTAACATTTGTAACATCTGGGATGGCGTATTTGCTTGCCATGTACTTTCAACTTTATATACACGGTTCTTAACTTGTGTCAGGGAATTCTCGACTAATTTTGTTACAAAAAGATGTGGGTATGACTCGCTACCTGGTTTCAGGCCACTATTAATAATGAAACATTTCTCGAATCTTGAATAGAAGTCACTAGTATCTTCATCGTGTTTCTGTTTACAGGCTGAGATTGCGTCCCAGTCTTCCTTTTTAGTTGTCAATAATCTTGGCAAAACCTGTACTATTAAACCTGGTAATGCTTTAGCTTTGTCCCCAAGGCCTAGCCCTGGAGTACGACCTTTTTCCTCGTCTTCTATTTCAGTCCAGATAATCTTTTTATCTCCCACCTCCCATTCCTTTTCCTTGAGTTTCTCGTAAATGCCGGTGGGCAGCAGTACTTTTAACAATTTCATAATATCCGTATACGTGTAATCTCCCATGAGTAACATGTCCTTAAGTTCTCGGTGAAAACCTGCAGGGTCTTTATCGTGACAGGGTACTAGTTTCTTCATTTCTAACAATTCCAACTTTGTTAAAGGTGTGTACACAAACACACGTTCCAAGGTATTATTGGCATTCATAACTGGGTGTACTTCTCGTAAAGGATTCTGCCTGTCAAAATGAAACATTTTTCTTTCTGGGGGCGGAGCTGAAACATATTGTGGGCCTAAGAAAGTGTTATATCTGTGCCGTTGTTCTAGAATTATTTGAATTAACTTGGTACTTAGGCCTCTCCATCTATTCATAAGTAGTGCTTCTAATGTATCAGGTAAGGGACCTGGATCAGAATGTTGTTGTCTGTATAACGTGATGAGATGCTGAATCATGTACACACCAGCTAATTTCTGCTCGTCTGGGGAAAGGTTCAGAAATGTCTGTGCTACTGTATCATCATTGTATGTGCTAGGGTTGTCAGCCCATAGTACTGCTGACCGGGCTAGTTCTTGTTCATCCATAGAATTGAGTACATGGTACCCCATTCGTTCTTGAAGAATTTTATCGGTACCCTGAAACAGATATTCAGGAGAACTCGGTTTTGATATGCCAGAGAGAAAAACTCTCTTGCTTTCTGGGCGAATGCCTTTCTTAAGGTAATTTCCCTTACCCACATACGCTATCATTTCTTTAGCCGTGTCAGGTTCTTCAGGTCCGTCCTCCTCGGAGGAGTCATTCCTGCCGCTTTCTTTTTCTTTTTCTTGTTCTTTTTCGTGTATTTCTATTACTGCTTTTCTGATTTTCTTGTACATGCTTTCTATACAATTCAGTTTATCATGGTTTCCTTCGGCTATATTTTGACCCCACCTGTTTAGTGCTTCCATCTCTTCCTGGTCTACTCCAGGCCTGTCTCGTTCTCTTATTAAGCAATTTATGAAGAAACGTAATATACAACCTTGAGTGTCAACTTTCTGGTGAGCCAGGGCCTCTTTAATACTTTCAGGATTTTCCCCAGTCTGGATAAAATGATATATTCTATCTAGGTGTTTAGGTAATCTGTAACTTTTCGTAAACGTAGTGATGCTAACAACATTCTATCGTCTTTACCGGGTACTGGATCATATCTGCAAATTGGAAGGGGGTCTTTAAGCATGTCGAAACGTGGTGTTTGGGGTGTACGTTGCTTCATTATGTCCCTAATATTTTATCTGTGTGTTGATGGCGGGGTCTGGAGACCTCCTGTCGCACCTCCTGAGACGGAGGCTTGAGCATTGTGTGTCTGTGGAGTCGGTATCTGTACCTGAACTTGTCTCTTACTAGGATCAGGCGCAAACGGATTTAGTATATTAATCTTAGATGTGGGAAGTGGTGGAGGTGGAGGAGCAGGTGGAGCAGGCTGTTGAACGGGTGACTTTTGTTGCGGCAATGGCGGGACATTGCCTTAGAGCGGATTGCCACCTTCGTCACCGTCAGCAGGCGGTACGTGGGCACGTGGATTAGTGTAAGCGGGAGCTACATCGTCTAGATAGGAAGCAAGGAATATGCCTTTGGTGGTTCTGTGACTTACTTTAGTTGGAACCAATGGTGGCGGCAGATCTTTCGGTATTCCTGGAGTGGCTTTAGGCAAACCCTCGGCCACAAAATACATGCCATTTGCAAGAGTGTTTCGCATGCGATCTACTTGTTCTGCTTTTACTCGGATCCCTTCATTAACTAATTCGTTTTCTCGGACTTCATCCGACTCTTCTCTATGTTTATCTTCCTTTCGGAGTGCTTTTTCGGCACGTTTATGTGATTCTTTACGCCACAATTCTATGGCATCTTTCTGGAATTGTCTGGCTTTCTTTTTCCATAGTGCTTCCTCTACTCTCATGATGCACTCGGCATCCCATGTTCCTGTAACGGGCCACCTGTGTCTCTCCTCTAGGTGCTTGGTATAATCGGCCCATAAATCTAGGTACAGTATGGCATCTAAGCCATGCTTATGGTACATAAAATTTCCAGGAGTGTCCCTAGGGGGGACAGGAATTTCTTCCTCTAGTATCCCTTTCCTAGTCCCTATCTGTCTTAATTTATTGAAAAACGGCATCTTGTTACTTAGTACTTGATACTCGATACTTGTTACTTACTCTGAACACAGCTAGTTACACAAAAACACAGTAATGTACATCAACAATCACTCATACCACGACATCAATCACATGAAAACATTTTGAACACATATGACTACCCTTGATACTAGATGTACTGCTAAACAGTACAGATACACTGTTGAGAACAGTGCAAGAACTTGAATGCCTGATGTACTGCTAAACAATACAGATACACTGTCTAAAACAGTGCAGACCGTGTTTGTGTACCCAAACCCGTCTTTACCGGATACATAAATGCACCCGTCAAGATGCGTCCCCAGCAATGGTACTCACCGGGAAGCACGGAACAGAAGGCCCCAGAAAACTCGACTGGACTGGACCGGACTGGACTGGACTCGACTCGATACGTGAATACTTCGGAACTGGTGGGCCTCTTGACACCTCGGACCTTGCTTCTTTCAGCTAGGCTCTGGTCGGGATCCTCCGCACTCCTCACCGCCTCGTCTGGGTGCTGATCGCAGTCTCCGTCACCTCCGTAGGCCTGAGGGAGATACAGGAAATCCTGCGGGTACGCGTAATTGTCCGTCTTGACTTATGGCAGGGGGCAAAGGTTGCAACGCACCAACCGGCGCGTAAGGTGGGGGAGGGGTCCCTATTCGGGCGCCAAAATAATTGATCAGGCTTAGAATTTGGTGCATCTTCAACTCAGCAACTTTCTTCTTTTTTGTGTACAAAAGTACATTGATTGAGTAAGTAAATCAGTTTATCAGACAATGTTGGCTCACTGTCAGATTTCATAGAAAAGCCTCACCTCTCACAAGTGGAACCAAGAACAGTCTTGTGGCAATTTGTTTTCCACACCAATTGGTAAAGGGTTTCACAATGTTCAAAACTATTCACAAAAAAGCTGAAAATGAGCTGGACCCAAGCTCTCTTCAATTCATGGCATGCTCACACTGTGCTTCATCTTGGTTTGGCTTTCTAGGTTTCAGTGTACTTGTACTGAGTGGAGACATCTATTAATGGGGTATAGAGAGGCAATCAAAATGGAAACTGACCATTAGAATTTCCAGTGTTTGTAAAACCTTCAGTGCAAGAATGGCCAAGTCAAATAGGCATTTATTTGGTCGAGTACAATTTCACGATTACCTACATTTCTGTTTCAAAGAATGCGCTAGAACTAGAGGATTCCTTACCCTGCTGTTATCCAGAATCATCACTCACTTACGATCAGCCTGTACTTTCCTCCATCTGTCTAAGGTAAAGTCAACATGGCTCAAGAACAGATGGATTCTAAAGAACTGGAAGGTCTTCTTTTAAAGGCGCCTCTAGTTTGCTGAAATGACTTGTATTTTAGTCAACAAGCTACTTTCTTCCACCCTAAGCAATTACAGTTGGGTGTTGGAAATGGTGTCATGACTCTGTTATCTCAGGTCACAGAGGAAGGAAGGGTACTTTGGATTTATTTTTACCATAGTTTTAGTGGCAGACTGTGCATTTTGATGTCCAGGACTATTTTTTCGCCTGTCCAGTTTGTGCTCAGGATTTATCTTGAGCTGTGTCATTTGGATAACTGCAGCTGTTATGAGTAGGTATAGAACCTTTTGACACGTTCTATTTTTTTTCTTTTCATTTTTTGTTTCAATTTGTTTATTGAGTTTTAACATTTTAGATATAGTTTGACAAACTTCTGTTCAAATTGCATGCATGCACACATTTGCATAATTGAACATGCACCAGTGAGGATCTGCATAAGGAGAGTGTGCATGCCTTATATTGTTTGCAGGTCATATAACATGTATCTTGAGTGCTAATGTTTAAAGAAACAGGGATGTATTAACTAGGACAGTTTTGTGTTTTATCACTTGACCCATGTGGCGCCCCCCTACCCGGGCTGGTTCCCCAATGCCTCCTCCATGTTGTGCCCTACTAATGTACACACAACCTTTTGACACATTCTATAATGGGTCTTCAACCTTCAGAATAAAATTGTGTGATGACTCATACTGTTGATATTTTTTAAACATGCCTTTTTCCTCCTTTCTTTAAATGACTAAAAGCTGAAGAAATGGCTAATGTTTTTGAGTGAAATTTTTCATCTTCATGGATTGCCTCATGCTATCATTTCTGACAGAAGTACTCAATATCTTTCAATGTTAAGAAAAGTCTGGTTTATTGCCATTCTACAGACAATAGTAAAAGGTCTCTGGTTTACCAACCATTGTCTGCTGTGGACATCTCAGGACGGCCAACTGGCAAAGTACTAAGTATTGTTGTGCCTGTGTACCTAGTGCAGTAGGATTGGCCCCAGGGTGCTTGTTCCGCAGTCGTCAGAGTGGTTTCAGGTGTTATTGGAATGTGTCCTGTTTACTCAAAGTATTCTTCTCTTGACCGCAAGTGTTGGACACCGACTGCTGGTCTCTGAGCGACTACGTTGACTAAGGGTGTGCTTCTACTGGATTACAACGTCTCTGTCTCATGCCTCTCTTTGGAGATTTTACATCAACACTAACTATTTTGCTTCCAATACTGAGAGTTTAATTCCTGCAATTCCTTGTTATGTTTTGCCAACTGGATATCTGGATCAATCCTGTGGCCTTATGTTTGAACTTATATTCAAATTCAAATTCAAAAATAGCTTTATTCGGTATTTTGACAAAAAAACCATAAAAGCAGACAGATACAAAATACAAACATGGGCGGACTCATTTGCTTTTCTCATTAAAAACTTCTTATAGAAATACACAGCATATAGACAGAACACATAAAGTTATTTAGAATGCATAAAAAAGTTCTAAAATTCATAAAAAAATTCATAAAATTCATACAGTCTCCTATGTTACGTATTATATAATGTGATAAGGCACAATGTAATACAATTTTACAGTTTTCATTACGGTCCTAGTCATTGCACATGGTCCCTCTGCATTTTACAGTGCAGGTCAAGAATTTTATCGCAGTCACTATGGTAAGTTCGTCTTGCAACATGTACAATCTAACCAGTGCAGATTTACAGGTTCTCAGACCCCATGTTTTTAACAGTGGTAACAAATATCTTTTTCTCCCCCACTGATAATACTTGCAGAAGAGAATGCAGTGTAGATTTGACTGCTTAGATACATCGTCACACGGACATTTTATCAAATTAGCAGACCAATCGTTCGGTGCGGGAAATGATATTAGCCTGTAAAACGACTCAGTCCTCATTCGTGCCAAGAGCATTCTATGATAGCACGAATAGGTTGGTGCCAGATATGCATGTAGGCCCGGACCATGGAGGATGTTGCGGTGGGCTACTATAGAAGACTTGTGCCCGTCTAAATACCATCTCCTTTCCTCCAATACGTCAAGGCATGCCAATTTTAAGTCTTTTTTTGCTATTTGTGAGCATGATGTGGGGTTTAGATAGAGATCTGATTTACCAATCGAGTACAAAAACTTTTTCACATAGGCTAACCATGGCTGCTTACTAGAAGCGGATTGATTTAGACAGTCTAGGATTACTTCCCTGTTGAAACCTGTATCATCACATGTCCAAATCTTAAACCATAGCATCACTGGCGCTATCTTTATCAGGTCGGTGATATGGACTCTATCCAGTTCGTTGTGGCACGTGGTAGTAGATGTAGAACGAGGGACAGATAAAAGGTGCCTCAGGAAGGCATTTTCCACTGTTTGTATTTGTGAACAATCCGCCAGTCCCCAAATGCCAGCCCCATATACAGCAGTAGACACACATTTAGCTGCGTAGATCTTAAGTAATATATCTACAGGTTTCCTGCCCAGTCTTTTAGCAAATTGTTTGAGGGCACCTATCGTGCGGGAAAAGGCCAGGTTCCGGGAGGATATTGCTGATGACCATGTGCCCCTGTTGTTGAATATAATACCTAGATATGAAAATGTTTTGGTCATAGCTATCTTTGTGTTGTTAACAAAGGTTTTGCAATCTGGTATATTTTTCCTCATTGTGCATGACATTGTGAATGTTTTTCCCTCATTTATTTTTAACCCTCTCGAGCTCATAAAAGTTGAGAATCCCGTTAGCGCCTTCTGACGGCCCAACTGTGTGCGAGCCATGATCACCGCATCATCAGCATATAGAAGTAGTGGTACTGAGATGCCATTTATTTTAGGGTAGTCCGCTTCCAGATCCTTTAAAAAGTCTGCTACCTCATTTATGTATAGATTAAAAAGGAATGGGGCGAGGATGCAACCCTGTCTAACACCCTTTTTTATTGGGAATTTTCTAGTTCGCTCTCCATTTTTACCGTATCTGACGGTAGCACCTGTGTCTCTATAGAGTTCCTGTATGAAATATAGAATGTTTTTATCTATCCCCAATTTAACCAAGGTTTTCCATAGCACACTATGGTCTAAACAATCAAAAGCCGAGGTTAAGTCGACGAATGTTAGGAACAAGTTCCCTTTTTTTCCTCCAATGTATTTGGTTGTTATTAGGGCCAGGTTTAAACCCTGCTCTACAGTGCCTACACCAGTTTTAAAGCCATATTGTAATTTTGAAAGAATCCCTTTGCTTTTGGACCAGGTTTGTAGTTTGGTTAGCAACACTCTTCCTGCAACTTTCATCAGGGTGTCTAGCAAGGAAATAGGGCGATAGCATTTTGGGTCCTGCCTGTCCCCTTTTTTAAATATTGGGATTACTATGGCTTCGTGCCATGTGTCAGGAAAACCCATTTTACTATACGCATTTATTACATTTGCTAAAAGAGGAGCCCAAAGGTCTACATTTTCTTTAAATAAGTCAATGGGAACTCCATCTGGGCCAGGGGCCTTTAAATTAGCACTCTGGGTAATTGCTAGCTCAACCTCTAATGGGGTGATAACTACGTTTAAAGGGAAGCTACCTTGCACCAGTGCATGTTCCACCTGCCTGTTATTGCGATCATATTGTGGGGTCATTGCTATTGAATCTTTTTTATATAGAGAGGTAAAATAATCGACCCACACGTCTTCCGATATGGCTATCTCCATAGAGTCGGCCTTGCTTTCCGCGAAGAATGGGGCATTAATTTCTTTCCAAAAAGAAATATTGTCCCTTAAAGCACTTGCCTTTAGCAGGGCTTCCCAGGCCTGGTTTTTCAGTTCATCCTGTCTATTTCGAAGGGTCTGTTTGTAGACTCGCCTAGCAACCTTAACCGAACTACTGTCTTTAGGGACTGTCTTTAATGCCTGTAGGAGGTCTTTATGGGCTTTGGTACAGGCGGAGTTGAACCAGCCGTATAGTCTCTTTTCTACCCCTGTCTTTTGTTTTTTGGTTAACTTATCATTTATAGTGGCAGTTATCCTGCCGTAAGCCTCTATAATTAGCTGGGGATTAATGTTAAATTCTAGGCAGGTCGAGAAATGTTTTAAGTCTTTCTGGACTAAATCCTTCAAGAAGGTTGTGGAGTCAATTTTTGCCCATTTTATGGCGTATCCATTTTTCCTTGCCAGTGCCACTGAGTGACCATAAAGAATACTAGGTGTGCTTGTTGTAAGAGCCCCGGACTTCCCGACCGAGATACTGGCGCTAATCGGAAAATGGTCGCTTAATGCCAAATCTACCGTGTTAAACTCCTCCAAGCAGCCCTTATTCCTATTTGACACTAAGATGTAATCGATTACAGTGCCTGGCCCTCGGCCAAAAAGGTTGTCTGAAAAGGAACAGATGGCTCACATAGTTCGTTGGCAAACCCCAGGTCCCAATCATGCATGAGTTGGTTTAACATGTTACCCACAATTGAATGTTCAAAATGTGTGGTTGGTTCCCCTCTTAGGTTATAAATGCCACAGTTTTTTGTTGCACTATAAGGACAAAGATGACAGTTATAATCTCCTACTATGAGGGTACAATCTGCGTCCTGCCCCCCTCTCTTAAGCATTGTAGTGAGCTCAGCTATTAAAGCTTTGGGATCTACTTTTGGCACATTGATGTACAAGTTAATCAAGAAGAAGGACCGCCCATTTGCTTTAACCATAAGACCTTGTATTGATCTAGCTACAGCTACTTTGGGCCCACTCGCCACTAGTGTGGTCAATTTTGTGTTACAGAGATTGGAGACAAAAATACACAAACCCCCCGACCCTCTGCCTCGATTACCCTGTATCGACGGGATATAAAAAGTACTAAAGCCCTCAATGTGGGTCTCCTCCTGATCCCAGCACTCCTGTAAGCAGATTATGTCTTGTTTTTCCATAAAACTTAAGAATGTGTGGTCCCTTGTTTTATTGCTTAGCCCTGCGATATTCCAGGAAGTTATTTTTAAATTGGATTTGTGTGGGCTGGCTTCTGCTAGCAGTGTCTGAGGAATTGGCCTCTCCACACCCTCTAAGCTATGTTCTACCTCCCTTTGGGATTGTGTACTGTCCCGCAGGCTTGTGGGTATGAACCCATCGTTAAATTTCTCTTGAACTACGGGACCTACCCCTTTTAAGACCCTAAATGGTTGGTCTGCTGGTTGTTGAGCTACTAGCAGTGCTTCCCCTATTGTGGGATCGGGTGTGTTCCCTAATGGCAGGTTATTTGCGTTGAGAGTCTGGAGTTCATTTTTATGGTTCCCAACTGGGATGCCTAAGATGTTGCCTTTCCCGTTTGTTGTCATTCTTGGTCAATCGACCATGTCTAGACAATCATACCTGTTCCTTGTGGGGGCCCCCCTCCAGTAGTCAGGATTTGGATTTTCTCTTCTGGGAAACCAGGGACGATCATCCCACCCTCTGTTCCAGTGGTTATTGCTATTCCTATTTCTATTCCTGTTATAGTGCCCCACCTGTGTCCAAGGCCAGTCCTGGCCTTCCTCCCAGCTAGTTGAGTCGCCATAATTGAAAGTATTTTGGGGTGGATAAAAGAAGGAGAGTCGCTGTACATCGACCCCCCCTTTTCTCGAGAGCTGGCCATGAGGAAATATAGTCAGCTGTGGCGGGGTCCTCACAGTTGAGTACAATGCAGTAGCCCTGCAAACTTTTTTTGGTTTCGCCTATCCAGAACACTCTTCTCATTGAGATAATTCTACTGTGATTTGATGGATGGAGAGGTCTGTTTTGGCTCAACCACTGCAATACTTTGTTGCGCAGTGACCATGGGGGTTCGTCTGTACCATCAGCCAGCTCGGTGACCCCAGTAAGTATGACAGTGTATGGGGTCGCCTCTGGCGGCAGGTGTATCGGACGCCTAAACCTCGCGCCTTTCCTCTCATTGGGCTGTGGCTGGGAAGGTTGGGGTTTTTGTGTTATCTGAGGGGTGTCTTTCTGCTTTGCTGCTTGGCTGATTGGCTCCACAGGAGCCGGAGTTTTTTGGGGATTGTCATTGGAGCCTTTTGGTTTTCCATTCCCCTTTGTTGGGGCTGGTTTTGGGATAATTTGTTTATTTTGCCTATCGTTTTTTGGGGTTTCGGAGTTTGTGACTCTTTCGAGTGGCAGAGGCTTCGGTCGGGTGACTGGTAAAGACAGAGGTTGGGCCGGTTTATTTATGTCTTTAGAAGTCCCCGGGCCTTTGGCAGATGTGCCCAATGATTTCTGCATAAAAGCTGGGGTGTTTAGTTTAGCTAGTTGTTTCTCGATGATCATAATACTCTTTTCCAAAAGTTGTAGATGTCGTTTTAGCAACACCCCCATACTTTTTATGATGAAATCATGTAGTGTAACACATGTGGTGCATGGTTTCTGTATGCCACCCCCGAGGGCTTGGTTCTCTATCAGCTCTCGGAGACCAGCATCCTGAGAGGTCAGAATACAATCAGCACTGCTGTTAGTAGGGGTCGGTTGGTCTAACAAAATTGTATCCGTAGTTGGATTGAGGGAGGTCGTGATGTTATGCGGAGCTAATATGGTCTCATGTGGGGTCATCTCTATAATTTGCCTCTTAGCTATGGCGCCCTCCCGCTCGCCCGTTGAATTGGGGTCTGAAATATCCACATGATTATGGGAAAGTTGTAGATCTGGTGTTTTTTCCAAGTCCTCACTACAGTTAGACCCCAATGAAAGTTGGGTGGCGGATAGATCCACGATATTTGGGACCGCATGTATTAATACGTTAGTATTATCAGCTTGCTTAAGCAGTGGGATAATTGGACCCTGTTGAATAGGGGTTTGTGCAGAGGCCAGGGGTCCCATAGACGATCTTCTTGCAACCTCCAGTTCATGAGATACCCTACGTTCTAGGATGTGTATGCTTTTATCTATGACCTCATGGGTCTTAGTAATGAATAAGTCTATAGGGCCAGTAATATATGTTAATTTCGGAGTCTTTTTACTTCTGGTGCTCTTATTCATTATTGCGCCAGGTACACCGAGATAAATGTTAAATGCAGGTCAATACACTATCAGATATCGATCGGGGGATCACAGGTAAAAGTAACAGGCTGTAAGAAAGAATGAAAATACCGTAGCCTAGTCCAGTCCTGCACAGTCTTGAACGGGCTTAAACGGGCCCGCCCTTGGCCCGGGCTTCGCCCCGTGCTCCGTCCCGCGCGCGTCCCGCGTCGCGGAGACGAGCCTGACACTAACAACCGTGAAGGTGGTGGGCGTGGCCGCCGGGGGAAGAGGCACCAGCTGCGCTAGTTCAGGGATTGCTGGTCCTCGCAGTCCCCCAGATGGAGTAGTTCCAATTTTTTCCCCCTCAAGCCTCAACCCACAGCGTCCTCTGCTGGGAGCAGTGTGTGCTTCTGCCGACTGCAGAGAGCGCTCCCACCAGCGAGTACGAGCGAGTGGGGAGGCGAGCTGGTCCGGTGAGCAGGGAGGAAGATAAAGCGGCAGATCCACAGGTCAGGTCAGGAATGCTTTGTGAGCGGCACCCACGGAGCGGGTGTCGCGAAAAGTAAGTAGGCTAGAAGTGAGGGGCGTGGCCGCCGGGGGAAGAGGCACCAGCTGCACTAGTTCAGGGATTGCTGGTCCTCGCAGTCCCCCGGACGGAGTAGTTCCAATTTTTTCCCCCTCAAGCCTCAACCCACAGCGTCCTCCGCTGGGAGCAGTGTGTGCTTCTGCCGACTGCAGAGAGCGTTCCCACCAGTGAGTACGAGCGAGTGGGGAGGCGAGCTGGTCCGGTGAGCAGGGAGGAAGATAAAGCGGCAGATCCACAGGTCAGGTCAGGAATGCTTTGTGAGCGGCACCCGCGGAGCGGGCGTCGCGAAAAGTAAGTAGGCTAGAAGTGAGGGGCGTGGCCGCCGGGGGAAGAGGCACCAGCTGCGCTAGTTCAGGGATTGCTGGTCCTCGCAGTCCCCCGGACGGAGTAGTTCCAATTTTTTCCCCCTCAAGCCTCAACCCACAGCGTCCTCCGCTGGGAGCAGTGTGTGCTTCTGCCGACTGCAGAGAGCGCTCCCACCAGCGAGTACGAGCGAGTGGGGAGGCGAGCTGGTCCGGTGAGCAGGGAGGAAGATAAAGCGGCAGATCCACAGGTCAGGTCAGGAATGCTTTGTGAGCGGCACCCGCGGAGCGGGTGTCGCGAAAAGTAAGTAGGCTAGAAGTGAGGGGCGTGGCCGCCGGGGGAAGAGGCGCCAGCTGCGCTAGTTCAGGGATTGCTGGTCCTCGCAGTCCCCCGGACGGAGTAGTTCCAATTTTTTCCCCCTCAAGCCTCAACCCACAGAGTCCTCCGCTGGGAGCAGTGTGTGCTTCTGCCGACTGCAGAGAGCGCTCCCACCAGCGAGTACGAGCGAGTGGGGAGGCGAGCTGGTCCGGTGAGCAGGGAGGAAGATAAAGCGGCAGATCCACAGGTCAGGTCAGGAATGCTTTGTGAGCGGCACCCGCGGAGCGGGTGTCGCGAAAAGTAAGTAGGCTAGAAGTGAGGGGCGTGGCCGCCGGGGGAAGAGGCACCAGCTGCGCTAGTTCAGGGATTGCTGGTCCTCGCAGTCCCCCGGACGGAGTAGTTTCAATTTTTTCCCCCTCAAGCCTCAACCCACAGCGTCCTCCGCTGGGAGCAGTGTGTGCTTCTGCCGACTGCAGAGAGCGCTCCCACCAGCGAGTACGAGCGAGTGGGGAGGCGAGCTGGTCTGGTGAGCAGGGAGGAAGATAAAGCGGCAGATCCACAGGTCAGGTCAGGAATGCTTTGTGAGCGGCACACTTATATTAACTTTGAACAACCATTCTGTTTTTCATTCTTCTTAATAGAAGCCATATGTTCCTTCGCTTTACCACGGACTTCTGTCTAAACCTCCACCAGTTACGGTACAAGGACAACCAGAATATGAGGTTAAAAAATTGGGATTCTCTGGTGTTTCTTGGATGCCTTTAGGTCCTGATCCACCTAGAAAGTTTATACACGAAGTGAGCGTTTGTGAGAAGATGCAGCTTCACTTCAATTGTCTCTTGCTTGTCTGTCATTTCTGTCAGCAGCACCCTAATAAACCTGGAGTTTCAGGAGGGAGGTACACACACTGGTGTAACTGTGTCCAAAATGGAGCCAGAGGTGATAAGTGGGCCCAGGAGGAAGCAACACTGTCCAAATTGAAGCAACATGTGTCTCTACACTTACAGCTGCCAAAAGTGTGGTCCACAAGCTAATCCCAGAACCAGGAATGGATGGCCGTGGTGGGACCGAGAAAGGCAGTGCTGATCAAGAGATATCATATTCTGGTTTATTTTTCATCCACCTAGTGAATGCCATGATTTTCAGAAAGGGGATATTTTCAAGCAATACAACCACCATCATGGGGAGTGGAGGAAGGCTGGTCTCAAGGTTTCATAATTCACTGATTCGCCTGACACAATCTACCATGCAAATGATCAGGCATAAATGGGAAACCACCAAGGATAAGATACTAACCAATAAGGAATCGGAGAAAGTCCTAGAATATACTCTAAGGGTTTATAGGAATTCAATCTTAAAATATACTCATTTCCATTGCCTAAATAACACTTACATGAACTTAAAAAAAAAGAAATCTAATGCTAGAGGTGGTAACCAAGAAATGCCCAAAAGTGGACACCTCAACACAGACTTCTTCACCATAGTATGGAGCTGCAATGACCACTTTCTGTAGGGGAGTGACAGACATTTTAAAGAGAACACCAGGCAGAGAAAGTGTGTATTTGCCAGAGGCTTGCCATCTGGGGTTGTTTCCCAAGACTGAGATGAAGAGAGCTAGTAAAACATTTATAGATTTGGCATTTTTATTCGCTAAGAGACCCATTGCAATGCATTGGAAAGCAAGATAGAAACCACCAATAATGCAGTTGAAAGGACAACTTTACCAAGTAACTATTTTGGGGGACACCCTCTAGGGTTTACTTTGAGGTCAGGGAGAAGAGGGGAAAAAAACAATGAACACAATAATCAACAAAGCTCCCTCTCGACCTTTAAATTATTCTCTCAGGGTATAACCTCTGACGTGCAGGACAACAACACGTTACAATATTCTTACTTTTTTAACATTGTTTTTTATTTGAATTATTTTATCTTTCATTTAATTTCTTTTTTTCTTATTACAACACTTAAAAACATTCTATTTTCTCATTTGAAGAATCATTTGTTTTCATCTGAGTCTGCGTTCCTAAACACAATTCTACAAATGCAACATATTAATAAGTTATATTCCAGGTAGAGAACACCCTATTCAAAATCATTCATTCACACTCATCCCCATACACCACTTAAATTACTCAAAATCACAAAACAGTCTAATTTCTTTATTTATCTGCTGTCCAACAAGAACCCAGATGGGTGAGGTTTTACAAGGATTAGGCCAACGCGTTTCGGTGGAAAGAAACAGCAATGAAGACCACCTTCATCAGGACCTTGCAGATAAATCAACTGCTCTCTACAACCTGGAGTATTAATCTTCTGTTTTAAACAGTATTTCTTAACACTGGAGTGGGAAGTGTATCACAGTCTTGTTTCTTATCACATCATTATTCTCCGCATACAAATGCCGGGAGACTTCTATTTTCTGCACTTTCTCTTGCTTGGCTTCACACTGTAGCCTTAAATAGTACGAAAGTCATACTCTGTTTCCCTTCTGATCAATGTATGACCGGCGTATTCTATCGAAAGTTCCTCTGGGCATGAATGTACTGTGCTTTCACTCTGCCAATTTAAGTTTCCAGAGCCACCCCGATGAACAGGTCTACTCCTGGCTTTAAAGACGCTATAGTGTCACAAGGTTGTCCTTATGCGACAATCCACTCCGTTTTCTCCGGCAACAAAACTTCTGCCACCATCGACAGAAGACAACTTTACACCTTGGTAAAGAGTGAAAGTATAGACTTAAGGGATGAGCGCAAAGAAGTCCTAAACAAACCAATCACCCTTTTTAGAGATAAAATAGTAGCTGATTTTGAGCAACCCAAAATCACACACTATGCAAATTAAGCAGGCTTCTGGTATCACATTTTGAGAACCCCTTTAGGTACAAATTCACATTTAGGTACAAAATCACATTTTTACTAAAAAGAATTATTGTGTTTTTATTAATGTTTAATTTTTGAAGATTATGCAATTTTACAATATTTCGGTACACTTTAGACAGTATTATTATCATGCATTTTTAAATCGTCCGTATCATTATACTTACGGTAGCGTTCCAATAATGCATATCTATTTCAACCAATAGTACATTGTCAACATGGTGGTACTGCTGCTTGATTCAAATTAAGCAGCCTGACAGGTTAAGAATCGAACTGTATACAACACAACATGAACATAAACCTAAGGGAACCTCATATTGACTCCTGTGCGTATTAATAACTGTACTGGTTTCTCGTGATGGTAAAAAATCACCTTTGATGCAAAGAAAACATCATCGTGGTATCACATGAAGGAGAAAAATTGTATCCAGGTGCAAACTAACTTTTAGAAACACAATTAACCATGTGCACCATTAGCAGGAATGTTGAAACACTTAAGAAGTTTAATCACATTTATGGAGCAAATGTAAGTTCAAAATCACATCTAGATGGAATATCTCAGTTGGTGAAGAATAAGTTGTACTTTTAAGAGAACGGATGTGTATCCACTGCACCTCAAGGACATTTCACTTCATAATCCATGCGGTACAATGGGGGACTCTCTTAATGCAATCGGAGAGCAAGTAGCAAACTGCAAGGCATGTGTCTCGCCTGATCAAATATTAGAATATCAAGTTTCTTCAAGCTAAGGGTGGAAAAGTTCTGACTCAAGAAAACTGGTGGCTGAAGAGGGCCTGGCCGAAATTCCCTCTCTGTGTAATTTTTTTTGTGACATGAGCACTGGGTTAGCACCTCTAGGAACCATTCAAAGCTCCCTCCCTGATACATTTTTCTTCAAAAGTTATTGGTTTTTGTAAGTCACTGAAAATGGTTTTATTGGAACTATTCTATTCCTTAAATACTTCATACCTAGTGGTAGCTCTAGAAAGCATCTTTCTAAAAAAAAAAGCCTGGATTATGAAACCTGCCACAGTGGTGCAAATGTGCACAAAGACATACTGAGCATATTACATTTTGAAGTGCTGTGGTATTTTGCTCTACTCCATTTTGCGGCACTTAGGGGCCGAGTACAATGAGGGCCAGAAAGCCTGGAAACACAGTTCGGAGGCTTTCCAAGCCTCATTGGGATTTCAAAACCGACAGCCTTGTTACAATGAAGGCTGTCGGTTTTTAAACCAGCCAGACATTCAGGCTGACTTCCGACGGGCTCAAGGAGCCCCTCTGCCAGTTGGAACCGGCACCATGATCCCTATAGACGCTGTTTTACGCTGTCCAGATTACGATGCTGGATTTCTGGCAGGCTTTCCATGCTGGGCTTTCCGACATGTCGGAAATCGAGTCTGTGGGCCCCTAGCAGGGCCCACTTCTTCCTGTGGCCTCCGGTTAGAGGCCGACAGGGCACCTATGGTGCCCCCTGTTGATTCCTGCACCATGTGGCAGGCACTGTGAGGTGCCTGCCACGTAGTGCAGGGATGAACGCAAACTCCCTTTTCTGTGTGAGAGCTTGTGCTGCGCCCGGTTTCTGACTGCAGCACAACCTCCCATACAGAAATGGGAGCTTGCGACCGCATCATGTGCGGTCGCATCATAATTCTGTGGTTGGGACCGCTGACCCGAGGTCGGTCGGACCTGTATTCGTGATGGTGTCGGACGGACGCAAGTCCCCCAGACATCGTAATAAGGCCCTTAGGGGCAGATTTATGTTAACTGGCGCATCCCCAGGGATGCGCCAGTTAACATGCGCCACAGTGCGCCACAGCTCCGCCAGCCATGGTGCGCCACATTTATAATGCGGCACACCATGGTGCAAAAACGGCACAGATGCGCGACGCATCTGTGCCGTAAATGTGGCGCATTGCTGGAGTTGCGTCGCAAGCGCGACGCAGCTCCAGCAAGGCTCGGGGGTGCCCCATTTTAACAATGCTGCGTCAAGACCTACGCCTGCTTCAAGCAGGCGCAGGCTTTTGACGCAGCATTGGCTTAAAAGTGACTGAGTGAAATCTCATAGATTTCACTCAGCCACTTTTGCGAGGCGCACCTGCCCCGGAACGCCCACCCTGCACCGGAACGCCCACAAGCGGCGCAGGGCTTTACAACGTGACGCATCTGCCTAGATGCGTCACGTTGTAAATCGTTCGTAGGGATGCGCCACGTTTACGCCGCCTTGCGTGACGCAACAGCGGCGTAAACGTGGCGCAAGGGACTCATAAATCTGCCCCTTAGTGTTCTTTTGTGGCAGAAACAATCATTTGTACAAAAAATGTGAACACATATTACATTTTGTGCTGCAAAGCAGGGCTGGTCTCCTCAAGGGGAAATTGAGTGGAATACTACACGCTATTATGTGAGAAAAAGCTAAATAGCATCACTTAGCAAACCACAGATTACAAAATGACCCAACCTAAGAAGTGTTGGTGGTCAGGCCTATACATTTGTAAAGTTTTGTCTTTTTCAAAATATAAGTCAAGTCAGGATGGTTCACTGTATTCCTCTGCCAGTTTACAGAATAGCATTGCCGGAGTATCCTAGTCCCACAACCAGGCCCCTGTAGCAAAACCTGAAGACAAAGCATTAGAACCCACAGATTGCATTTTTCCTGTTCATCGAGTGTTATTTCCTCTCGCACAGTCGATGATGCGAAGTCTCTCGCTTTGGCGCGTATGTTTTTTGACATTAGTTATAACGATGTGGACCGGAGGGGCTGAATCAATACTAATCACATGTTGCTATGAACACAAGCCTGGCATCATTAGATCTGGACGGCTTTCTATTCCCAAAGATAACTCGTCAGCTGAAAGATTACTTCGATTACTTGTCCTGTAATCTCTTCCTGGTGGTTGTTGTGATTTCCAAGGAGCAGCCAACTGTTTGTTCTGGACAATGTAATGCTTGGGTAATGGCTGCCGCTATTTTACATATGGCCGTGAGAGGATTCAGGAAGATGGCCGTTTCATTTCTCTGGCGTCCTTTGCTTCCAGAGTTTTGTTGAGCATTAGAGTTTATCAGCTTGTAATACACATTTTTTTCTAGACAGTTGCCGTTTTTTTTCAGTACCACATGGAGCTGCCTGCTCTGTTTCGGAGGGAATTGGCCAGAAGCAATTCAAGAATACATTCATTTTCAAATGGTTCCACAGTTCCACTAATAAACTGCAGTTAAGCATTTTAGTTGGCATTATGGCCATAAACCCTTTTGCGGGAGTCGGTGCAGAATTTATAATACGTGCTTTAGCCGAAATGCAGTTTCCACAAGTAAAACAAACACTGACACGTATTCTGTGGAGTTTTTATCAGTTTTCGAAATAATATTACGCAACTTCATCTTTAAAATGGATGCCGGGTTCTGCGGCGCGCGCTCTCTTATCCGGCCGATCGACCCTTATCGTTTATTGGGCAGACAGGCGCTGCTGTAGGCCGCGCGCTCCTCCCTCGGTACACCCCGGCTGTTTTGCTTTCCTTTCACACTGCCTTCTCAAGGTCCCATCTTTTGTCACATTCAACCTTGCGTGTCAGCAAATATTCTCGCTTAGGAGAAACCTTTGTGGTAAGCAGTGAAGGATGTGAATTCTAATAGTGAACGGAGGCTGTCTGTAACGATCTGGAAGCTGTCCCCGAGATAAAGGAAACTTTTATTGAAAATGTATCTCAGGACGCAAGAGTGTTTTTAATGTGCACTTGAACGTTTGTGTTTAGAACTGATCTCGCTCCATTGCCTTTACAGATTTTTATATAATAGGTATTTTCCTTTGCATATTGTTATTCTTTATACATTTTTTATTGCAGCAACAGCAAACATTGTGAAATACCCAAAAGCAAACAAATCGTAGGTTTTCATGTTAAGAACATACCAGGTTCACATTGTGGAGCTTGACACACAATTGATCGACACTCTGGATACCATGGGCCTTATTTATGAAGGCCTTGCGCCGCCGGTGCGTCACTTTTAAAATGGGAAAAAGTGACGCACCGGTAGCGCAAGGCCTTCATAAATAAGGCCCCATGTGCTCTGTCATAGTGCAAGCCAGGGTGCAGATTTACTTACATTTGACGCAAGGCAGCGCAGCAAGCAAAGGTGGTGCGCTGCATTATGCCAAAGGGGAAGAGCAGTACTGTGCCATATATACTAAGATGTGGCCCCGTTTCCCTCTTTCCCTGCACTCTTTGAGCTTGCCTTCAGAGAAGCATAACATTGCACCATAGTGCAAGGATGTATTCGTAGTGTCTAGCATAGGTTTTGCAGTCATAGGGGACCCGTCAAGGACAAAATATTGAGATCAGAAATAGATTAAACCTTTCCCACGTTTGTATGTGTGCTGTATACTACAGCACAAAAGCAAAGTTAGAGAACAGAACATTTTTCTCCAACATTATGCCTACCTCTCGAGAAGGCTTTCATTTTTGGTGCAAAGCGTTGTCAACAATTTTTAGTACATAGGGCTTTGCGTTAATAAAACCATGGCTGGTTTTATGGGAATCCCCATGTACCACTCATGAGACACACACTTGACATAAAGTAGCACAAACTTTACTTTGAGTAAATGTAGTGCTACTTTCCAAAAGTAAATCGCAGTTCAAGGCTTTGCAAACAGTTTGCAACACTTTTTATGGACCTGCACTGGCACAAAGGCTTGATATATCTGGGTCTGCATGACTAACTACCACATTTACTCCACCCCCCGACTACCGTTAGTTTCTGTTCTGAAAGAGATACTGCAATAATAGAACACATTTATTTACGCACATGACTTACTGCAGGAAAAGGTATCTCTTGAGGCTGTAAAGTACTTGCTCAGTTCTAGACTGTCCCTCGCAGAAGAGCAACATTCATTTATTTAGCATGAACAGGTGACGATCTTGCCACCTAAATTTGGAGCCCTCCACCTTGTGTACTACACCAGCCGGTCAATAGACCCGACCATTTGATTAAAGCCATTCCAAGCAAATGTATCTCCGTATTTGTCACTATTTAATTCAGAAATGGTCCACTGATTGCTATTGAATGCATATGCTTGGGATCTGTTGCGTGGGCAGGTTTCTCAGTTGTTCACATATTTGTGGAGAAGCTTTTTTTTTTCTTCTGCAAACTCTATTTTGGGTGTTCTCTTTGGTATTACCCTGTCACCTGCTTCAATGATACATTTATAGAGACTGCCAATTAATTGCTGGATGAGTCTTGGTATTGGCTGTGCTGTAGCCATCATGTGTTTGTCTTCTCTCAGAAATGACTACAAGAGTGTGGCAGCAAGTTTCCCTATAAGCTGTGTAGCTACAGGCTACCAGTCAGTTAGTGACTTGCTGTGTCCATCAAATCAGTTCTCTTGAGTGTCCACTAGAATATGCAAAAGCGTCTAGTGATTGCTGGGTACTATCTATGCTGTGGGTGGAGAATAGGGTTGATAAATTATGCATAGGTAGGTGGGAAAGGCGGGAGCGTAGGCTACCTGCAACTTGCATCTTTGACTTATTTTTCACCTTGCAGTGCTAGAAGGAGAACCATCACAGTCTACCTCACTCCAAGATTTGGCACGCCTATTTGAAACTGTTCTAGTTTTGTGACTAAATACACTCTTTGGCTCACGTGTACCATGGTGCACTTTTGCTGTTTCCAACACTCCTCTGTGTATTGCACTGAATTGGTGCTTTCAGTGCCTCCTATACATTCATTTGACTCCGTCACCATTTCTGGGGGAGGAGGGCAGGGTATTTTTACCCTACCCCTTTTTCCTTATTTTTTTACTTTGTTTGTTGAACTCTGCTTCAAGCCAAATCCCAGGATGGCTGCCAACACTTCCTGGTTGAACTGTTGGCAGCCAATCAAATTTTAGTAGGCTTCGCGAGTCCACTGCAAGGACTCGAGTCCTCAGATGTCTATATTTCTTTAAGTTAGATATCTCAAAAACTACTGGGCGGATTTACACCAAATCACAAAAAGCACACTTCATGGACCAACATCTAGCTTCCTGCTAAATTTGGTATAATTCAGTTTAGCCGTTTGGGCTGTAGTCTTGTTCAAAAAATGAAAAATCCCCATAGACATAGCATGGGGAAAACGGATTTTGGGACCCTCTTTTTTTTTCGGCCCCTGCTTGACGGATCACCCCGAAGCTTCCAACACAGCAGTTGACCAATAAGGAAAAGTTTTCAGAACATTTTGTGGAGATTCGTCAAGTGGCACCAAAGTTATTGGCAAAACAAAAAAACGCTTGTCCTATGGAAACGTTGGTCCTAACTATAACTACCTACTGGCGACAGCCAGTAGGTATTATAATATATATATTCAAGTTCAGAGTCCAACACCAAGGAAGATGCTCGCTCAGAGATACGTGAAAAAGTACGCTTCCAACAAGACCTATGACCTTGATCACATGTACAAGTTAGAGGAATTGCAGTGCTTATATCGCATAGTAGTGAAAAGATTGTGGGTGGATCCTGCAGAGTGGGGGATAGATCAGCATGAAATAGTTAAGGGATGCAGACAAATGGACATGCTGTATATACTCTGCATGTCTCCAAGGAGACAGACAGTGATGTCTGTAATGCCCCCAACGTAAATCTGGTAGTCAGATAGCTAACAATAAGTAACCGTTGATAACTCTCAAAGTGTAAAAATCCATAAGCATGTGCTCAGAGGCCTGCATCCCAAAATGCATGCACAATTCCCAGCAAAACACAAATTCAAATACAATTCATTGAAAAATACAACCAAAGTCTTATCTGTGGTGCGAAAGAGCACCATAGCAGTGAAGAAAAGGGTAGGGTACTCAATCACTGTAACTTAAAGATCTCTGGCTCAGGAGTGGGCAGTGTCTATACTGTGGCAAAAAGAGCCATTTTGTTAATGAATGTCCTACCAAGCCTAAGGGAAAGGGCCCAATTCCTCCTGTGAAAAGTGTAAATTCTGCTGAGTCCTTGATGATAAAACGAAAGAACTCAAAAAAATATGAAGGGGGATCTTTTGAGTACCTGGCAGATAGACTCTTTAAGTACAGCTGTCTGGGATCATGTGGCTCATCTCACTCTACAAATGGGATTGATAATTCTACCAAATCAAATACAGTCCATCATGGTCCTTTTAGATTTTTGGGCCACCAGTAACTTCCTAGACTCTGAGATGGCTCAAACTTTATGCCTGCCATGTGTGCAAGTTTTGACGGCTGGCCCCATTACAAAGCAAACTATTGCAATGCTTCTAGAATTCAATGTGACTGGTATGAAACATACCAAGCCTTTTCCTTCAATCTCATTAGTACCCCTCAATTCGGGTTCATCCTAGGCATGCCTTGTTTGCGGTTTCACCACCCTATGATAGACAGGGTCACAAGACTGTCCACATTTTATAAAGCACAATGCGTATCACCTCACTCTACGGAATGCAACCATTCTGTAGCCACAGCCACAGAGAAGGAAGTCACTTTACCTGATTGATATGCACAGTTCCAGAAAGTCTTTAATGACAAACAGGCAGAAGAGTTACCACTGCATCGCCCGTACGATTGCCACATTGATTTGGTACCTGGAGCCGTAATCTCCAACTGTCGCATGAACGCTTTGTCAGAGAAGGGAAATTACCATCTTAGTGAGTATTTAGACAAATATCTTGGGTCTATGTGACCGTCTAAGTACCCGGCAGCGTCCCCTTTATTCTTCGCACCGAAGGCTGATTGCGAGCTTCACAAGTGCCTGGACTTTGAGCACTAAACAATTTTACTGTGAAGAATAAGTACCCTCTCCCACTCATCCCGGTACTTTTAGACCAAGTCAAATCGGTAGTCATATATACTAAGACCTCAAGGGAGCATACCACTTAGTAAGAATGCGAGAAGGCGTTCAATGGAGAACTGCCTTTGAAACCCAGTATGGATTCTTTCAATATATGGTGATGCCCGTTGGTCTGTGCAATGCCCCAGCGGCTTTTCAATTCTTCCTAATCGACATCCTTCGAGAACAAGTTCATCATTGTGTTTATAGACGATATATTGATCTATTCCGATGCTGAGAAGTTCCACATCAAGCATAGAACCACGATACTGAAAAATGAACTGACTATGTTGTAAGTTAAGTAAATGCGATTTCTTTGTAACCGAGGTGAAATTCCTCAGAGTGATCCTGTCTCCCGGGGGCTTACAAATGCCTGAATAAAAGATACAGTAGTTATGGACAACAGGGGCAACCCTGACAAACCTGAACCAGGGGCAAATACTGGAATCCTAACAAGGGTTCAAGGTGACAATACATAAATCAAACAATAAACTACACATTAAGCTACAAAAATGTGTCAATTTAACGAATCAGAAAAGAAAAGAAAGAGAGAGAAAACATTTGAATAGGTGAAATATTTAAATATATCTTGTCCTGAGGTGAAGGTCACTATCTCACAGTGGGATTCATTTCCTCATACATTCTGTGTGATGTTATTTAGTATACTTGTCATCTTAAATCTTCTCCCCTTCTTTTTCTCTTTTGCTTTTTTCTTTCTTTTCCTTTTTCCTTTCTGCTCATTCTTTTAACGTAGAGAGCTATTCTGATGTATTTAAATTGTAATATATGTATCCTTGTTGTGATGCTTATGTACATATATATTTTTTTGTTTTAGATGTCTTATCTAATTGTTCTGGATGCTCAGATGGTTATTTTCCTGTCCTTATGATGACAGTGACTGTCCATAACGGTCGAAACGTCGTCAATGCACATATGTGGCTGCAATTGATGAAGGACGCCTAGTTATGCTTTGTGTTCTTTCAGTTTTGTCCTGAACTCCCTATTTATGTGTAATCCCTTCCCTCAGCCACTTGTTTGATTACACATTGTATTGTTGATCATTTTTATTGTTTGTGTACTGTGTTGAGCGCCATTGTCTTACATGTTTTAGTATTTTAAGAAGTTTACTAATAAATTTCTATTAACCTAATTTTGTTGTACATAGGCTTACCTATTTTTTCTCTCTCTTTCCTCTTTCTTTCTTTTCTCTTCTGGTTCGTTAAATTGACACATTTTTGTAGCTTAGTGAATAAAACATACATGCAGTTCTTCATTGGCCAACCCCCAAAACAGGCCGGGACGTTCAGTGTTTTCTTGGGTTCGACAATTTTTATTGGCGATTCATCAATCATTTTTCTCAAGTGGTGGTCCCCATAACTCGGCTTCTGAGAGAAAATGTCTCCTTTGAGCGGGGGCTCAAGGCTCAAAAGGCTTTTGAACACCTTAAAAGAGCTTTTACATCAGCACAAGTTCTTGTTCACCCAAACCCTGATCTACCATACATAGTAGAAGTGGATGCTTCCGAAATTGCAGTGGGTGTCATACTGTCACAAAGACACATGGTTACAGGGCAATTACACCCTATCGTTTTTATGTCCAAGAGATTTTCCCTGGTAGAAAAGAATTACACAATCACCGAAAAAGAACTCCTGATTATTTGGGACGCATTCAAGGAGTGGAGACACTACTTGCTAGGAGCCAAACATACAGTTATTGTGTTTACTGACCACCACAATTGACAGTTTATGAAAACCGCAAGAGTGCTCACTCCTCGTCAACTAAGGTGGATGTTATTCTTTTCTAAGTATGATTTCATAATCACCTTCCGCCCAGGATCAGACAATCAAAAGGCCGAAGCTCTAACAAGGCAAGATTCCACCATGTTGCCCCTCACTGAAACTCCACAAGCAATCATAGACCCTGTAATAGTTTTAAAAGTAATATCCACATAAGACTTCCTAGGTGCAGTGCGAGAGAATTTCAAGGTACAAGACTGGCAAACTTGACTCTGTCAAGCCCCTAATAGACAAATCATACAGGACTTGCCTACTCATGAGTCTACACTATTCCTACGAACAAAGTGGTCTTTAGCTGGCATCATGACCATCCATGCACAGGGCATCCAGGGGGTCAAAGGAAATTGTTGGCAATACAACGAAATTTGTGGTGGCCTACCATGAAACATGACATACATAAGTGGGCCAAGGAATGTGAAACCTGTGCCAGAGCCAAGAGTGATCATGGGAAGCCTAAAGGCCTTTTACTGCATTTACCAACACCACATTGACCCTTGGAACACTGTTTTTTAGACTTCATTATGTATATACTCAATGATCAAGGTTACACATGCATTCTAGTAGTTGTGTATAGTTTCTCCAAGTTAGGCAAATTTATAGCTTGTAACAAACCATCTACTTCAGGGGAGTTAGCTCGATTACTCCTAGTCAACATTGTACGTTTACATGAAAACCCTAAGAAGATTACCTCAGACCAAGGCACACATTTCATGGCTGGATTTTGGTCTCATTGGTGTAAGGCATTGTAGGTCGACCCAGCACTATCTACCAGTTGCTACCAACAATCAGATGGACAAACTGAGAGGCTTAATAAAAACTTTTAAACAACATCTCCGATGTTATACCTCCTCTGCCAAAGGCTCCTGGGCAAAAATGCATTGGCAGGACGAGATAGCAATTAAACTTCACACATCATTCATCTATCTAAACCTCACTTCCTATTGTACACATGGATACCATCCCAACTATTTACCAGTCCAAAGTCCCAAGGGTCAAGACATAGTACAAACAGTAACATCAGGAATCAAAAACATTTTGAAAACTCACTGTCAAATAATCCAACATTTGAACAAGGCGTAGTCCTGGACCAACGTATGCATTGGGCGACAAAGTTTGGCTTTCCTCTAAGAACATCACATTCCGTGATTAAAAGGCCTTTCACCCAAACTATATCAGTCCCTACACCGTGATCCGACAAGTCAATCCTGTGGCATATGACCTACGCCTTCACCCACAGCTCAAAATGTACCCAGTCTTCCATACCTCCTTACTAAAGCCAGCTGAGTAACACCGTTCACCTCAACCAAGCAGACTTTTAGTGCAAGGACAGGAAGAATACAAGGTACGCCAGATTTCAGATTCTCGCAGACGAGGTGCCCGATTGTGGTACCTAGTGTACTGGAAAGGCTATAGATCTGAGAATGACACTTGGGAACCTGTGACAAATGTCCTTGCACCTCGCCTTGTGGCACAATTCCATGGCTCCTTCCCATTTAACAATTTCAAGTAACAAAATATGCAGTTCCTAAAGAGATCAAAAGTGACTAGGAAGAAATGTGCAGTGGACTGTCTATCAGGGAGAAGGATGGGGAATTCCTCCTTTCGGATTTAGGGCCCTCACACATCCAGCCAGCTGGGTGTCATGCTTCATCATTCTGCATGTTCCTCGTCGGGTCGGCGCTGCAATACCCGACTGGCACCCTCATTGGGGTCTCTTTGGCGGAGATCTTTTAATCCTTGCCGTAAGGGTGAGTGTGTGTAGGGGGCCCTATAGTGTAGAAGTGTAGTGAAATGTTGTGTATAAAAAGGAAGTTAAAACAAGGAGAGGGAGGATCAGGGCAACTCATTTAATAATCCTGTCTCCCACCTTGGTTAAAAGGGAAGTAGTGGCAACTGTCTATAATAATGTTATAGACAGTTGCTCAAGAAAACTCATGTGGTCAACATGTTTCTTGCCTTGTATGTCCCATCTGGGATCAAGCGGCAATTCTTCAGGACCTTTAACTAGTAAATGTTGTGATCTACACTAAATAACTGATGGTGCGGTATAATAACCTGAATATTACCAGTCTTCTTGGCACCCGTGGTGTCCAGTGTTCGTGGGTGCAGTAGACAATCTAAGAGAGTGCACAAGTGTATAAAAACAGTAGTCACTAATAGTCTGACTAACCCTGATCGAATTGTCATAGCACCACTTGTCTGCATGGTATCCAATAAGTTTATAGCACAACACTTTGGTACTGGTTACATATGGAAAAATACAGAATATGGTTGTGGAGCTTAATATGTGATAAAATAAAGTAAAGTAAAAACATCGTCAAAGGTAGTGGCAGGAGGCAGCGGAGTAGCACAGTAGTAACAGGTGTGGGCACTCACCTAAATGAAGTATAAGATTTGCCCCATTCGGAATTGCGGCATCATGTGGACACGTTCGTCCTACAAAAAGTCCTGAAAGAAGTGGCCAACAGGGGGGCGTTTAATGTAAAAATGCACAATAAAAAAAATAGTACCCCTGGTCGGAAGCCTGGGGCGTGGTGGGCCCAGCGTTCGTTGATGGTGTTAGCAGGACTACACAACAGCACCCAGAGGTGTATGCCGTCATCTAAACCAGGTGTGGGATAGCATGAGCTGAGTACCCGCAGGGTGGCGTACAGAAGCGAGCTGGGATGCACGGGATTCAATAGGATCTGACGTGCCCCCATGGACCAGCACTCCGGCATCACCACCGTAAGCAAAAAGCCGACACCTCCGCCCATGGCCCAAGGAAGACACACATACCCATTACCTCAAAACTTAGGGAACCTGGCTGTTCGACCGCAGGATTGTCCCGCCAGAGCCTCCTGAATCGTTGGTGGATCTTACCTCGTATGCTCCTGTGGGGAAGACAGGTGGAAGTACTTACAATAGCTTGCGCCCACTCGGCGGGTAAACCTGACTCCGTATGCTGCATCCAGGAAGGTAACTATCCCGTTCCAGATAGGTTGTTAGTGTACCCGGGAACGGCGCAAAGCGCCAAGGGACCGCGTCATGGTACTCGAGCTAGAGCGTTACCCACCGGACTTTCTAACGGGTGGGAATTGGGGCCATGTTGGAATCAGAGGCGGCTAATAAAGATAAGCGCCATCTTGAAGTGGGGTGGCCCGTAGTTAGTGTGCTCTCTGATCTGAGGCAATGGAGGTTACAGTTTTTGAAAAATATTAAAAATATCAATATTCGTAGTTTTAAACATAGACGTGAGGCTGGATGTCTGTAGACCATTTCTCACGTGTTCCTAGAGTGATTGGAAAGTCGTTAGGCTGTCTTCAGGCATAAGTACCAGAAATAGGCGCCATCTTGAAGTGGTGTGGCCTGTAGTATTTGTACTCTCTGTTCTGTGGCAACAGCGGTGACCACAGTGTTTTGAAAAAATATCAATAATGATAGTTTAAACAAGATTGGACATCCTAAAAATGAGGCTGGAAGTGTTTAGACCTTTACTCACGTGACCCTAGCGTATGTGTTTAAAGTCAAAAGGCCGTGTAGAGGCAAATGTACCTAAAGTGCATTGCACTGGTGCATTCTCTATCAAGGCATATGTACCTAAAATGCATTGCACTGGTGCATTCTCTCTCAAGGCATGTTGTTTACATTACCCTATCAGCTTTGGCTTGTTCAGTGTTTACAAGGCAACCAATGTAGGTAGGGCACAACTAGGATGGTTCAGTGTTAAAGATGTAGTAAGAAATAGTGGGAGCAACCCTGTGTGATGCTGAAGGATTAAGGAGATACGGTTAATCAACTCCCAAGTTGGTGGTTGTTCAGGTTATTCCAGGGGATCTCCCCATTTAAATCCATTGGCATCAGAGTTAAGACGGTGGACCCAGCGTTGTTCTATTTGGAATAGCGCTGCAGGAGTGATGGATTCATGCTTTTCCCATTTAAGTGAGTCACAGGTGTGCTGGCATGTTAAGAAATGGGTGTATAGCAGAGATGTTGTTTTGCGGTGATGCAGCACTACTCTGGAAATAAATTTTAATACAATGTCACCTTTCCCTGAAGCACTAAATCATACATTTACTCGTCAGTGGGGCCCATAACACTGCGAGTCACTCACAAAAACTCTTTCCACCTACCTACTGGATCGGTGAGATTCAAAGGAGAGCTGCTGTATCATAGCGGGTGTATAAAACTCATAACAGAATATTTATACTATTTACACCTGCAGTTTGAATGAGTTCACCATGGTTTTTATTTAACAAAACATTTATTTAGACACGCCACCACTGTGGTCGACGAATCTGCTAGTAAAAAAATTAGGCGTAGGAAAACTCAAGACCAGCTTAAATCTCCATTTATCTAATTTTTATTAAAAGCAAATTTAACATGTCTAAAAGTTTATTCACTTTATTTATTTCTTTATTTATAACAACATTTTAAAAAGTAAATTATGAATTTTACTTCAAAACAGTTAATTCCATTTATTTAGGAAAGTTCAGAAATAGACATTTTATTTAAATTTCAGAAATGCAAGTATTAGCAAAGGACAGATAGTTCCCAAAATTCATTCTCTCCTACCTCCCTAACATCCCTGACTAATAACCTCACCAAACGTTCACATCTCGCTCAAAGGAATAGAAAAATTATTCAAAGTCTTACATCTCAGGAAAATCAGCATTCCGACAGCATCTCTGGTGGAAATCGAAAGGAAGTTTTTTCTTCAGTAAAATCAGCACTTTTCATACCCTTTTCACTCGCTCTATCTATCTAAAAAAGTAACTTTCAGCTTAAATTCAAGTTCTGATTAAACAATTTTGGGGTGGATGAGCATCATCTCGTCATCGAAATATTATTTTTCCTTCCGTCCGCAAGTTTCTAATGGGTCCATTGTTTAGGCCCCAATCCGGCCTAGTCCTGTTTTCTACTTGCAACTTTAGCAATGCTGTATCTTAAAAATTCCACAAACTCCTCCTTCTTTTGCTAATATTATATCAAGCGATACAAAAGGGGATGATGAACGGAGCATTTGAGCCAATCAAACACTCACCCCCAGTCAACTGATCTGCGTTTAATCCATCACCATTCTTTAGCTCACTCAGCCACCCCAGTTCAGACATGGCCATATGCAAATCAGTCTGACCCTGTGGCTCATGGGAACAGTCCAGCCCGAACTGCCAAGCCATGTCTTCCCTGGACCGGAAACAAGCATCCTGGGACCGGTTTCGGATTCATAATCCTCATCAGCCAGGCTATCTTGAATCCAGTGGCCAAGTGAGCAAGGGACTCACGTCTGAGCATACCCTGCCAACTTAGGGCGAACAAAGCGATACAAAAGGGGATGATGGACGGAGCGTTTGAGCCAATCAAACACTCACCCCCAGTCAACTGATCTGGGTTTAATCCATCACCATTCTTTAGCTCACTCAGCCACCCCAGTTCAGACATGGCCATATGCAAATCAGTCTGACCCTGTGCCTCATGGGAACAGTCCAGCCCGAACTGCCAAGCCATGTCTTCCCTGGACCGGAAACAAGCATCCTGGGACCGGTTTCGGATTCATAATCCTCATCAGCCAGGCTATCTTGAATCCAGTGGCCAAGTGAGCAAGGGAGTCACGTCTGAGCATACCCTGGCAACTTAGGGCGAACAAAGCGATACAAAAGGGGATGATGGACGGAGCGTTTGAGTCAATCAAACACTCACCCCCAGTCAACTGATCTGGGTTTAATCCATTACCATTCTTTAGCTCACTCAGCACCCCCAGTTCAGACATGGCCGTGTCTGAACTGGGGTGGTGTGGAGTGTAAAAAAACAATGGATTTACTGTACTGTGGTGAATGTATGACATTGTTCTGCATTGTGTCCATCAACTGTGGTTTTTGCAATATTATATCAAGAGCAAGACGATTTTGCATTACAATAGTCCTCATAGCAATGATTTCAGTATTTACCATTAAGAATCCACCTGCTGTGTCTGTTGACAAACGATCTACTATTGTTGACAATCTTCGGATTCGATTTGCATTGAAAGATATTCCCACTGCTGGTATCAGTGCTCCAAAGATATTACCTATTATTTCTATAACACTCTCTTTTTTTCTACGACTTAAAGGTTTGCCTATCTCATGGATGCCCTTCGTACCTCTATCTACATGAATTTTTTTAGGAAAGACCAAACCCACATAACATGCCCCGTACCAGTGGTCGGTAATCTGTAATAAGCCTCATTTCCACATATGAAATAAACTCCAGGGAAAACTGGATCTTTTCCCCCTTTAAATCCCAAACCCCGGGGGCGTGGCCAAGATGGCGGAGTAGGAGGACGCGACCTCGGCGATCTCCTCCGGCCCAGGCCCCTAAGCACCTTATTCACCGCTGATCTCCCCCCATCGTCGCTGGCTGGCGACGGCGGGTGCAGTGGGGAACTAGCGGGCCTCTTTGGGAGGAAAATCTGCGCACCAGAAGGCACTGTTGGCGGACTGTGGAAGCCGAGCCGCGATCTGCGAAAGCTGCGGCCCGACCGGAAGTGCCGCTGGATCCGCCCTGTGGGCTAACTTGAGCCTGAGGCGCTGCGCGGAGGCTGCCAGCGCGGCCTGGAGAGGAGCGGGGACCTGCTCGGGCCCACCCGCCACTGCAGTGCGGAGCCGCTGATTGTGGCACAGAGCGAAAGCGAACGAGGCGGCGTGGTGTTGGTGCCCCGCCACAAAGAACGGCCGAATCGCGGCAGCAGGTGGGACTGGAGCGGTGCCGGGGATATCGGGGGACCTGCCTGGACTGGATCGGGGCACAGGATTGTCCCACCCGCTGAAGCCATACAGGAGGTGGTGTGTGCCTGGCGGTGCAATTCGGGCCCAGTGGGGTCTCAGCCGCCATTGAAGCGGCTGACCACGGTGACTTGTTGGCTCCCTCATTGTGAACGGATTGGGGTCCGCTCGGGAGCTACTTGCGAGGTAGCGTGCTACGAATTGGGGATGCCATTTTGAGACTGGAATCTGCGTTCCATCGGCCTAGTACTGAGGTGGAGTTGACAGGAGTTAACGCCCCGAGGAGCACGAGGTGGTGGAGAGCGGGTGCTGGATTGCACCGCAGGAGCGGACGGACGGCCTAACCAACTAGAGCGGTCAACCAGCGGGTGGCTAGGCGGTGTAGTGAACGCTACTGTTGCTGGTGAGGATTGGACACTTTCATCCATCGCCCAAAATGGCCGGCAACAAGGGGAGCAGGAAGGGTGACCGCCCCCTACCGGAAATGCTGAACAGGGGCACTGCACGGCAAGACCGCGGACAGCCCTCCCCAGGTCAGTCTAGCAGCTCACAGGGGGCGAGTGGAGGGGAGCCGCCAGTTACCAGGTCATTCCTTGAGTCGCTTTTTAGCTCCTTACGAGAGGACTTCCAGACACTCAAGCAGGAAGTGGCGGGGGAGGTACGAGAGGTTCGGAGAGAGGTCGATGGCCTGGGAGAAAGGGTCTCATCTGTGGAAGAAGCGGGACATGCCCGGGACGAGGAACTCGCACAGCTCCAGCAGGAAGTGATCAGGCTTCGGGACCAGCAGATCGATTTACAATCCCATGTGGAGGACCTCGAGAACCGTTCCCGGAGGAACAACATCAGGGTCCGGGGCGTTCCTCTCGGAGAAGAAGGGGAAGACGCAGCAACCTACCTGCAGGATCTGTTCCGGGACGTCCTGGGTGAGCCGACTGATTTTGCTCTCAGGATCGATAGGGCACACAGGGTGGGCCCACAACGCAGAGCCCCGGCGCCTCCCCCCGACCTTCTGGCCTACCTGCCGGACTACCCCCTGAAGGAAAGAATCCTAAGGGTGGCTCGCACAAAGCCTTCCTTGGAGTTCAGAGGTCATAGGGTGGCCCTCTTTCAAGATCTCTCAGTGGTCACCCTACAGAAACGCAAGTCCTTTAAAATTGTGACTGACTTCTTGCGGGAGCATGATACTCAATATTCTTGGGGCCACCCTTTTCGTATTATCTTCCGCTGGAACGGAATATTACATCAGCTGCGCTCCCTCCAGGACACCTGTACTGTACTGGGCATTACGGCGACTGACAAAGATGCCCCCACTCCACGTCGTCGCCGAGTCACCAGGGATGGCTGGCAATCAGTCCCTGGCCGCAGGTCTTCGACCTCTTCAGTGAGACCTGACTCGCCTACTATCTGGGCTGAAATGGATAATGCTGTGAGAGAGGTGGCTAGAGAAACGGCGGCGGGAGAGGTTGCTTTGACCGCCTAGGAAATCTCCGGGGGGAGATCGACATCACTTCTTTTTTGAGCTGCAGGTTTGGGGACCTGGGGGGGTGGGGGGGGAGCGGGGTGGTGTGGTGGCTGGACGTCCACTTTCGAGACTTTTCCATAGACTTGCCTGTTTGGGCCGGGCTTGGACAATGGTTCCCTTGACTCCTTTCTTGGGAGGACGGGGACAGTGTTTTGGGTGTGGAAGGGGTTGTGTTGGGGTGTTGGGGAACCGGAAGGGGTTGTGGGAGTTGGGAGTGGGGAAAGGAGTTGTCCAGTGCGCTGTGCTAGGATTTGTTGCTTTGCCTGAGTTTCTCCGCCTTGTCTTGCTCAGCGACGGAGGGGAGGCGAGTGGGGAGGTGGATTGTGGGATTGGCTGGTGTGTGGTGGGAGACCTGGTCACATTGGGGCTCGTGGTTGGTGCTAGGCCACGCGGCGCAGGAGGGAGAGGCTTTGCGTACTGTTGTTGGAAGATTGCTTTGCTGCTTGAGTTGGGGGGAGTATTCTCGCCCACTATGATCACCACGCAGGACACTAACGCCTTTACACACATTTCCCACTATGCCTCCTCATACCTTTAAAGTCGTGACCTTGAATGTCAGGGGTCTGAACAATCCTGTTAAGCGGCGGGCGGTGCTTTCCCTGTTAGAAAATGCCCAAGCGGACATATGCCTCCTTCAGGAAACCCACCTGTTACCACAGGAGACACATAGGCTACGCTCTTGTAAATTTCCGACGCTGTTCTTTTTCTCCGGTACCACCAAGACAGCCGGGGTAGCGATTCTAGTGGCTCGACATTTTAGGGGGGAACACATCCACAAACTGGCAGAAATTAAAGGAAGGTTGTTGGCACATAGGTTCCTGGTGGGGGGCATTACATTCACGATAGGCTCCCTTTATAGTCCCAATGATAAACAGGAGCGGTTCTTGCAGTCTGCGGTGGAAGAGATCTCTGCCTCGCCGGACAGGCATGCTATCCTCGGGGGCGACCTTAACATGGTCTTTGACTCGGTGGTAGACAGATCGGCGCAGCGCTCCCCGCAAGTCGGGGAATTCTCAGCTGGTTGTAAGGCTAGGCTTGCGGAGGTGGACCTCCAGGACCTCTGGTGTCACAAGCACCCCGTAGATAGGGACTATTCGTACTACTCCCATGCGCATAAGACCTACGCGAGGCTTGATCATCTCCTGGTCACCTCACCGGTGCAGGCTCTGGCGTCCGCCGTGGACATGGGGGTAATTTCCTTGTCAGATCATGCCCCCGTTGAGGCCTCCTTTTGCTTGCCGCCCTCTGCCTCCCCGGCGAGGATCTGGTGCCTCCGGGATACCCTGCTACATAGGAAAACGGTGACGGACCGTATTGAGCAGGTACTCCGTGAATATTTGGCGCACAATGACAACACAGATACCACCCGGGCCACCCAGTGGGCGGCTTTGAAGGCTGTCCTCAGGGGGGAGTTTTTGTCAATCTCTGCGGCCAAAAATAAGGAGCGCAGGATAAAGAGGGATGAGCTTACTGACAGAGTCCAGGAGCTGGAGTTGATCCACCGCAGAACTGGGGCACCACGGATTTGGCGGCAGCTTAAAGAAGCAAGGAAACTCCTTGCCGCCTTAGATGTAGACCGGGCGGAATATGCGGCCCTCCGACTGCGCCATGCCTTTTATACTGGGGGGGATCGCTGTGGCAAACTTTTGGCCAATAGACTCCGGGCCACTAGGCAGAGCCAGTTAGTGAAAGAACTCTCTGACTCCACGGGCGCTGCAGTAACGGACGATGCCCGCATTTCGGCCGCGTTTCGAGGGTTCTACGGAAACCTCTACGCTGGTGACCCGTCAGATGTACCGGCTATGACCTCCTATCTGGACTCGGTCACTCTGGCCTCCTTGGAACCTCTGCAGGCGGACCACCTGAACAGGGATATTAGCATAGAGGAAGTAGTGACAGCCTTTGCCAGACTCAAGCATGGCAAAGCACCAGGCCCAGATGGCTATTCTGCCCTCTTCTGAATTTGAATTTGAATTAAAAAAAATTTGTACAGCGCTCGCATACCCAGCGGTTTCATGGCGCTAGTGGTGATCAGTGGATGGCAGCAGCAGAAAGATTAAGGGTAGGCTTGTGTGAACAAAAAAGTTTTAAGGTTTTTCCGGAACAGGGGGTAGGAAGGTGAGGTGCGCAGAGTAACCGGGAGGGAGTTCCAAAAAGTTGGAACCAGGACAGCGAATCTCGCTCCGCCCGCCCTCTGCTTTTTAAAGTGAGGGATGGTAAGGAGGGCCAAATGGGCCGAGCGAAGTTCTCTGCCTGGGCAGTATGGTTTGATAAGAGAACAGATGAACTCGGGAGCAGTGCCCGCTCTGGCTTGATATGTAAAGCAGCCGAGTTTAAACAGGGCACGCTCTCTTATGGGGAGCCAATGCAGTGTTTTGAGTAATGGGGTGACCCGATGATATCTGGGGTCATTCTACGGGTCGTTGGCCCCAATCCTCACCCGCCTTTTCAACTCTTTCGCGGAACCTGGAGCCATCCCGCCTGATCTCCTGAGGGCTTCTGTCACGGTCATCCCCAAACCAGGGAAAGATCCTAAACACTGTGGATCCTACAGGCCGATATCCCTCTTGAATGTCGATCTGAAACTCTATACTGGAATTCTGGACAGCCGTCTGGCGCTCCATCTACCCGGCCTTGTTGACCCAGATCAGGCGGGTTTTGTTCCGGGGCGGCAGACGGTGGATAATACAAAACGGGTGGTCCACCTGCTGCAAAAGGCTTCCCGGATTCCGGGTGAGAGGATGATGCTCACGGTTGACCGCCTGCATTGGCCCTTCTTGGAGCAGGTACTGGTGAAGGCGGGTATTGGGGAACGGTTTCGCACTATGATCCTCAACTGCTACAAGGAACCCTCAGCAGTGGTCCGGGTTAACGGCCACACCTCTGCAGCCTTCCCCATCGAGAGAGGCACCAGGCAAGGTTGTCCACTTTCGCCTTGCTCTTTGCTCTCTACATGGAGCCGTTCGCTCAAAGGGTGCGAACGCGACCGGCAGTAGAGGGGATACGGATGTGTGGATTTACCCATACAGTCAGTCTCTACGCTGATGATGTCATCTTCACATTGGCTACACCCCGTACATCACTCTCTCGGGCTTTAAGGTGAATATGGGGAAGTCAGTGGCTTTGGATATCTCCTTGGCGCCTGATACCAAGGCATATCTGCAGAACAGGTTCCCGTTACTTTTGTCCTCAGAGGCGATACCATATTTGGGGATTCAGATAGCCCCTACGCTGCCAGCCATGGTCTCGGCTAATTACTTAGCCTTGGGAGTCAGGATCAGGAACGAGCTAGGCCGCTGGAATCGCGGCATCCTCTCCTGGTTGGGTAGGATTGCTGCCGTCAAGATGACGATTTTGCCGCAAGTGCTCTACTTATTCAGGGCCCTGCCGCTTCTGCCGCCGAAGGGATGGATACAGCAGTTGCAGTCGGACGTGGCCCGTTTCATTTGGCAAGGGAAAAAGCCTAGGTTACGCAGGACCCTCTCCCTTTTGTCTCCTGACACTGGAGGTCTAGGCATTCCCGACTTCCGTAAATACTTTCAAGCGACGCAATTGAGATATTTGGTCGAATGGTGCAGGTGGGAGTCAGATAAGCATTCGCTTTTCCAGGACCAAGCCGTGGCGGGCGGCCTCTGCAGGAGATACCGTTCCTACACCGGACCCACCGGCCTAAGAATCTTCACGCCTCTTTCATTACTAGGATGCCTTTACGGGTCTGGGATGCGACTTACCTTAGGTATGACCTCACCACATTTCCTTCGCCGCTCTCGCCGCTGGTGGATAATCCTGCCTTCACTCCCAGAATGGAGAAAGGAGCCTTCACACATTGGCGGCAGGCAGGGTGCAGAGCATTATGTCACCTGTATGGCCCCGAGGGTGTCATCCCGTTCACACAATTTCGGCTGGAATTCTCACTCCCTGAAACGGAGAGACACCGTTATATGCAGTTCCGGCATTGGGCTCTTCAGCCACAGGTGAGGGACGTGGCGGATAGGATGCTCTCACCGTGCGAGAGATGGCTGTTGTCCCGTACGTCGGACTCAAAATGAATCTCGGACTTGTACAAGTTCTTACAACTACCCTCAACACACTTTCACAACCCAGGGAGGGCTAGATGGGAACGGGAACTTGGGAGGACATTGAGCCCCAAGGAATGGGACCACATATCTTATAGGGTGTGCCACTCTGCATATCACATGGGCCTCACTGATACTTTTACTAAAGTGTCCACTTACTGGTATTATACGCCTGAGCGGATCCATGAGTTCGACCATAGTAAGACAGACACATGCTGGCGGGGGTGCCGACACCGGGGTACACTCACACACATTCTATGGGACTGTCCTCTCTTAACTAGTTACTGGAAGGAAGTGCTGGATGAAATTGATTCTTATTTCGGCATAGAGCTCCCGCGCTTCCCGGCATATACCCTGCTAGGACTCCCAAATGATCTAATGTATCCCCTCAAGTCCAGAAGAGGCAGGCAGATCGCCATTGCACTCGGCTCTGCAGTTCAGAATATCTTGATATACTGGCGCACAGACACAACGCCCACGATTACGGGCTGGCTCCACAGACTGTGGCACGTGCTGGGTATGGAGAAACTGTCTTTGGTGGTGGCTGGGGATATAACGCAATTTAATGAACTGTGGCAACCATTTCACTCTCTGCTGCTCACGGAGTTCAGGGAACTCACCTGTCCGAGATACCTCCGCCTCATGCGGCTTACGAGCCCGCTAGCGCCAGATCAGTGAGCGGGATGAGACCCTCTTCCCCAATTACCTAGAGCCTTGGGATATAGGTTGCATGTTAGTAGCGCACTGGACAGTGGGTGGGGTGGGTGGGGGGGGAGTTGGGTGGGGCAATGGGACGTTGGGGTGGCGGGGGGACGTTTGTACTAAGATGTTGTGTCATGCCAGACTTTTGCTCTTTTTCATTTGCCGATCTTATACTGCTGTATATCTGTTTTGATGTGTCACGCTGAATAAAATACTTTAAACATAAATCCCAAACCCCCTTGGATTCTATAAGTGTCTTTACATTGACTTGCTCCTACAAAATAATTATCATACATGGTATTGTCTCTCCTAATACAAAATTTCCCTAACAATGGAGTATCTATGTTTATGGCTACATTCACATTTCCTTCATCAAGATTTTCATCATCCAATGTCTAATATTTGGATTTTCATGCCTTACTTTTTCTTTTCGTTTATAAGCCATTCTTCTCTCTTCTACCATATCTAAAAATACTTTTTCTTCCACTCTCTTTTTACATGTCAGATTATTCTTAAATGTATAATCGTGGGTCAATTCATCTACTTCTAAAAAATATTCTCCCATAACTGTGGCATACTTTTTCTTATTCAATGTCTTATCAATCTTTAGTTTAGCTAAAACGTCATCTGAAATTCGAATAACGATATCCTAGCTTGCAATCACACTATACGTGACTCCGTATGTAAGCGGAAGGTGGTGATATGTCACCCCCTTGGAAACAGATGCAGGTAATTTTACACATACATAGCAATCACTAGCATCCATTGTTCTAACATATTCAGATAACAATTTTGAAAATGTATTCTTCGTAAAGTCACTAATTGAGCTATCCTGATGTAATTCTGGCCTATATACATGCTGCTTATTAGACTTTGATTCTACATTTTGTTCACCTGAACTCACATTATGCTTTAACTTTACTAAGTTATCCTGAAAAGGAATGAAAATAGCTAATATATCCATATCAATATTAATAGTCCTGTACAAATGAAACATGACCTGCACCATTTTCTAAAAATAGAACATTTCGTCTTATGTTCATTAGTAACCATTTTTCTTTTTTCTTTTTTTTACACAGCGAGTTTTTCTAACAGGTTTACTTCGACCTTATGTCACCTACTTTAATTTTCACTTACAATGCCTTCTCTTTAAACAGGATTTCAGGTTATTACCTTTACCTTATTTTTTGACCAATTATAACTTTTCTTTACAGTTCAGTCCTTTACTCACTTTTCCCATTTGTCTTTGGGCAATTCAAATTCTCTTGCCTGCTGTTTACCTCTTCAATTGGAGGTAGAACATTATAGGTCCACTCAGGTGATTTGTACTTCTGATTTGGTCTTCTTACTTTTTTTGGCCTTTGAACAACTTCTATTTTCTTTCCAAATGTCTTTCTTTGACTGGTTATTTCATTCACTTGCTCTTCTTGCTTTCTTTCTTTGATAACCAGTTTAAATCTCAGTCCATAATTTCCTTTAGGCCACTTATCTCCTTTACAAAATCTTTTTGTCTTAGGTTCCGTGGTATTATGTTCCACTCTCCAAGCTCTTTTTCTTGGACTTTTTCTTACTGAAGTTTCATCTGCACTGCCATCTGTCTCACTTTCAGTGTCTTTAACAGTTTCATTTATGATAACTTTGATAACGCATTTTCCTTTATCAGAGTCAGTTTTCTCTTTTGACAGCTCTTTCACTCTGTTAGGAACATCTCCATAGCTGGTACATGGAATCTTATCCTCTTCATGAGTTATTTCCTCTTTTCAGATTGATCTTCAGAATTTGGTACTTCAAGAATTTCTCCTTCTCCTTCAGATGCAGAACTAGTGTCTGATACCTCCAGATGTCGACGTTCCTGTCGATCTTCAGTATCTGGATTTCTCTCTGGTTCAACTTCAGAGTCAGAATCAGTTGTGCTTTCACCTACTTCGTTTTGATTTTCAGGTTCAGGCACACGGATTGTGTGGCTTGCATGCACCCATCTTTTTAATCCGGCACACTTGACTGCAGTGGTGCTAACTAGAATGACTTGCCTTGGTCTCTGCCAACGAGGTACCAAGCAGTTTCTTCTGCGATGTACTTTTATGCGAACCCAGTCCCCAGGAACTAGATCATGAGCTGGATTTTTTCTCTTTTGTGTTTGATTCAATTCCCACCTGATGGAACACAGAAGTTACCACATCAGACAGATTTTTGCAGTAATCCAGTATGATGTCATCATTAATTGTTAACAACTTATCAGCTGGTACATATGCCTGCCTCGTCACCCTGCCTGTTTAGATTTCATGTGGACTCAGTCTAGTTTTTCTGTTAGGTATGCTTCTTAAGGTCATCAAAACGAGTGGATAGGCATCTGGCCACTTCAGTCCTGTTGCCAAACACATTTTTGCAATTCTGTTTTTAATGGTTCCATTTACTTGCTCAACTACTCCTGAAACCTCAGGTCTGTAAGCACAATGCAGTTTTTGGTGAATGTCCAGTGCTTCACATACCATTTGCATGAGTTCATTTTGAAAATGCGGGCCACGATCAGTTTTGATCGTTACTGGAAAACCATACCTAGGTATTATCTCACGTAAAAGTAATTTTGCAACAGTTAGCCCATCATTCCTCCTCGTGGGGAAGGCCTCTACCCTTTGGGAGAACAAACAGAGGATCACTAAAACATATCTGAGTCTGTTACATGGTGGAAGTTCATTAAAATCTAACTGCATTTGTGTAAATTGACCTACCTCCCACCCTATGGTTCCCAAACTCACAATAGTTCTTCTGTTTGGATTAAATTGCTAACAAATAAGGCATCTCTGACACAGGCTCTCAGCAATCATCCTAAACTTGGGATTGTACCACGTTTGTCTGAATAGGCGAAGCATGGCATCTCTTCCAATATGAGCTTGACCATGGTATATTCGGGCCATATTTGAGATCATGCTATCGGACATTACTGGTCTTTCCTCTTTGTAAACCCAGATTTCATCTTCCTCTCTTTGTCTACATCCTGCCTTTAACCAGACATCTTTCTCTCCCTCATCATCTTCTTACTGCATTTGCCTCACTTCCTGCCAAGTTTCAACTACATATGCTAGCATCAAAGGACTTGAAACATGCTCTTTCTCCCTGTCCTGATTAATGGATGCAAGATTTTTTGCGGCTCACTGACAGAACATCGACAGACAAAATATCGAGAGGACAAAATATTGAGGTCAAGATATCGACTGCAAAAATATCGACTTCCTATCTTCAAACAGGTAAGTACAAAAATATCGACTCCAAAATATCCAGTGTAAAAAATATAGACTGTCAAAATATCGAATTTTTTAAATGTCTTAAAAGTACATTAAAAGTAATATAATAATACATTTAATTAATTTAAACATATTTAAAATACTTAAATAAACGTAAAATTGAGAAATAATTAATGTAACTTTAAAATTTTTTTTTTTAATACATATATATATATATATATATATATATACATATTATTTACAAAACATATACAATATTTTTACCGAAGGATAGCGAAAGGGCAACGGCCGTGAACTTTCAGTGGTTCCAAGACTGTGCGCCTTCCACACCTACCTGCTTGCCAGCGCGAACCTACAGTTAGACTCACTCCTCCACGCCACCCGCCCGAAATGCCTGCTACAATGCATTCTGGGACCAGTGGTTCAACATTCTACACGAGCTGCAGTGGGTGTGTCGATCACTTAAGGGGGAGGAGATTTAGCGCTGCAAAGTATTTTGGCAGAAAGGAGCTATTCGGGAGGACATGTCACGGTGTTTGGGCGCTGAGGAGGCTATTAAAGCCGAAATGCATACGCCGCCACTGGGAATCTGTGAAATAAATGAGCTGTCTGCCCTGAACTCCCTCTGGCCTCTGAGTTCTTCTTTTGGGAGGTAACTGGTACGTCATGTAAACTGCGCCAGCCAACGACGCAGAACAGATGGCCCTGCTACACGAAGCTGTCCTGGAGCAAAGTTGGACACCACGCTGCTTGCAGCTTACAGACTTTCGAGGGATCGAAAGCTCCAGTGACCGCCAGAAGACACACAACACCATTGGGGAGAATAGGTATTTCACCTATCTGGGATCCCAGTCCGCATTGACTGCCTCTGCCCAGTGGACCGTGAGTGTGTTACCTCTGGCTGTAGCGGCACGAGGGACCAAGGGCAACGGCCGTGAACTTTCAGTGGTTCCAAGACTGTGCGCCTTCCACACCTACCTGCTTGCCAGCGCGAACCTACAGTTAGACTCACTCCTCCACGCCACCCGCCCGAAATGCCTGCTACAATGCATTCTGGGACCAGTGGTTCAACATTCTACACGAGCTGCAGTGGGTGTGTCGATCACTTAAGGGGGAGGAGATTTAGCGCTGCAAAGTATTTTGGCAGAAAGGAGCTATTCGGGAGGACATGTCACGGTGTTTGGGCGCTGAGGAGGCTATTAAAGCCGAAATGCATACGCCGCCACTGGGAATCTGTGAAATAAATGAGCTGTCTGCCCTGAACTCCCTCTGGCCTCTGAGTTCTTCTTTTGGGAGGTAACTGGTACGTCATGTAAACTGCGCCAGCCAACGACGCAGAACAGATGGCCCTGCTACACGAAGCTGTCCTGGAGCAAAGTTGGACACCACGCTGCTTGCAGCTTACAGACTTTCGAGGGATCGAAAGCTCCAGTGACCGCCAGAAGACACACAGCACCATTGGGGAGAATAGGTATTTCACCTATCTGGGATCCCAGTCCGCATTGACTGCCTCTGCCCAGTGGACCGTGAGTGTGTTACCTCTGGCTGTAGCGGCACGAGGGACCAAGGGCAACGGCCGTGAACTTTCAGTGGTTCCAAGACTGTGCGCCTTCCACACCTACCTGCTTGCCAGCGCGAACCTACAGTTAGACTCACTCCTCCACGCCACCCGCCCGAAATGCCTGCTACAATGCATTCTGGGACCAGTGGTTCAACATTCTACACGAGCTGCAGTGGGTGTGTCGATCACTTAAGGGGGAGGAGATTTAGCGCTGCAAAGTATTTTGGCAGAAAGGAGCTATTCGGGAGGACATGTCACGGTGTTTGGGCGCTGAGGAGGCTATTAAAGCCGAAATGCATACGCCGCCACTGGGAATCTGTGAAATAAATGAGCTGTCTGCCCTGAACTCCCTCTGGCCTCTGAGTTCTTCTTTTGGGAGGTAACTGGTACGTCATGTAAACTGCGCCAGCCAACGACGCAGAACAGATGGCCCTGCTACACGAAGCTGTCCTGGAGCAAAGTTGGACACCACGCTGCTTGCAGCTTACAGACTTTCGAGGGATCGAAAGCTCCAGTGACCGCCAGAAGACACACAGCACCATTGGGGAGAATAGGTATTTCACCTATCTGGGATCCCAGTCCGCATTGACTGCCTCTGCCCAGTGGACCGTGAGTGTGTTACCTCTGGCTGTAGCGGCACGAGGGACCAAGGGCAACGGCCGTGAACTTTCAGTGGTTCCAAGACTGTGCGCCTTCCACACCTACCTGCTTGCCAGCGCGAACCTACAGTTAGACTCACTCCTCCACGCCACCCGCCCGAAATGCCTGCTACAATGCATTCTGGGACCAGTGGTTCAACATTCTACACGAGCTGCAGTGGGTGTGTCGATCACTTAAGGGGGAGGAGATTTAGCGCTGCAAAGTATTTTGGCAGAAAGGAGCTATTCGGGAGGACATGTCACGGTGTTTGGGCGCTGAGGAGGCTATTAAAGCCGAAATGCATACGCCGCCACTGGGAATCTGTGAAATAAATGAGCTGTCTGCCCTGAACTCCCTCTGGCCTCTGAGTTCTTCTTTTGGGAGGTAACTGGTACGTCATGTAAACTGCGCCAGCCAACGACGCAGAACAGATGGCCCTGCTACACGAAGCTGTCCTGGAGCAAAGTTGGACACCACGCTGCTTGCAGCTTACAGACTTTCGAGGGATCGAAAGCTCCAGTGACCGCCAGAAGACACACAGCACCATTGGGGAGAATAGGTATTTCACCTATCTGGGATCCCAGTCCGCATTGACTGCCTCTGCCCAGTGGACCGTGAGTGTGTTACCTCTGGCTGTAGCGGCACGAGGGACCAAGGGCAACGGCCGTGAACTTTCAGTGGTTCCAAGACTGTGCGCCTTCCACACCTACCTGCTTGCCAGCGCGAACCTACAGTTAGACTCACTCCTCCACGCCACCCGCCCGAAATGCCTGCTACAATGCATTCTGGGACCAGTGGTTCAACATTCTACACGAGCTGCAGTGGGTGTGTCGATCACTTAAGGGGGAGGAGATTTAGCGCTGCAAAGTATTTTGGCAGAAAGGAGCTATTCGGGAGGACATGTCACGGTGTTTGGGCGCTGAGGAGGCTA